>NC_139223.1:148455246-149067746 GCF_055691185.1 Crinia signifera | reverse complement strand
TCAGGGACAGCAGACATCTCCAAACTGTCACCGCGTCTATAGACGCGGTGACAGTTTAAAGCCATGACGTATATATACGTCATGTGTCGGGAAGTACTTCCCGACCATGACGTATATATACGTCAAATGTCGGGAAGGGGTTAAATATGCACATTTAGCAGTCTGACTCACTTCATAGGATGTTTTTCTGATCACGGGTACACATGCGGGTAGAAACTATATCTAAATACACAAATGATAGTTCATAACTGAGTTGTATTCTCATTTATATTTGTATTAGATTTTTTTTTAGTTGTTTTTGCACAAAGTGTGGTGTTCCTGCATACACACCAGGAGATCACACAATTGGATCGCAATTTATTTTCTGCAGATCCTATTAATATTGGCGTCCACTTTGTGATTTATTTCCCTCCAATGTGCGCATTAGTCAGTCAAACCCATTTTGCTATGTAAGACAGATACTTGCTTGGTCTGAGTTTTATTGATCTTATTACGTTTCTCGCGTACACATGAGGCAATCTACGGATTGGTTACTAAATTGGATCTGTTCATGCAGTGTTGTTTTCACACTGCTTATGCATGGCATGATACACAGATGAGGATAGACAGAGCTGTTTTTATTTATTGAAGTTTCAAATTTACAGTAAAATTTGCTCTTATCTCCCCGTCCAAGTTCTTCAGACAGGCATCAATTTACGATATTCAGATGTCTCTATGGGCCTTATTTTGGTTCATTCTTTCTGACAAAATCCTTCTTAGATGGACAAAACTATGGCCCTTATTCTGATCGGTGCGGCCGGATCCGAATATGCGGCCAGGACCGTGCGTGCGAAACCCCGCCTTCCATACGGATCGCCAAGCTGGCCGAACGGACCGCACGTGTATTTTTCATGGAATACGCCTCCTCCATCTCAGGGAACCTCCCCCATCATTCGATGGTCGCAGACCATCGAATGCAGGACCGAGTGGTCCACCAGCTCCCGCAACCTCAGACCACACGGACATTTTTCCGTGCAAAAGCGGGGATCTGGGCGGGCAGCTGACATCCGGCGATGTCATATGTCCGCCCCCTACACGTGCGTCACGGCCGCATTACCATACGTACGCCCAGCGTTTGCATGGGAACACCCATGAAACGCGGGGCGTATGCATATGGTAATGAGCCCAAATAGCCCTTCACGCCCCTCTCCACCCCCTGTTCGGAGTGTTCACAGTTCATGCGGGATTTGGCCGTACGCCCCGCTCGCACATGCGCAGAGACGCCTCTGCACATGCGCAGACACAAAACATCGGCGGCACGAACGCACGCGGATATTACCGCACCAACCAGAATAAGGGCCTATGTGCACTGCAGGGGGGGCAGATGTAACTTGTGCAGAGAGAATTAGATTTGGGTGAGTAATTTTGTTTCTGTGCAGGGAAAATACTGACTGCTTTATTTTTACACTGCAATATAGATCTCACTTTGAAGTAAAATCCCACCCAAATCTAATTCTCTCTGCACATGTTACATCTGCCCCCCCTGCAGTGCACATGGTTTTGTCCATCTAAGAAGGATTTTGTCAGAAAGAATGAACCAAAATAAGGCCCTATATCCTCTGAGGAATGACCATGGGGTACCAGAGTACTAGAAATTGCGGATATTTTTATCACACTAGGGCGTATTCACATATATTTGACATTCAGTTAGTCATACACTTGGAAGTTTTTCGTAGTGTGTGCTCCGTACTGAATGCACAGTCACAATGCATGTTGCGGTCGTGGTTCCTTGTCACAGTGGTGTCTTTACACCATGTACTGTTTCTGCCGCTCTGTATCCCCGCGTGCAGCCACGCCGCGTGCTGTGCCAGCGGTTGTCTGCCGCAATGTGCGGTTACAGTAACGGCTATCAGTATTTCTTACGTCTCAAGCAAGAGACTAAGTCTCTTTAGCTGGCTTGTATTGCCGCAGCAGTGATTAATACGTTTATGGAAATAGGCTATTGGTATAAGATAATTTGCACCAAATAGACATACAAATGACCGCCTCAAGCCAGAGATTAAATCTCTTTGGCTGGCGTGTGCTGCCGCAACAGTATCTGGTACGTTTATGGAGCTAGGCTAGTATCACAGAATAATTTACACCAAACAGACATACAAATGAACACAGATTTTAAAATTGCTACAAGGTCACAGAGTGAATGCCGATGCGCATTTCGCTCAGTAGCTTTTTCGAGGCTCTCTTTATTTGTTTTTAAAAAAAATTCTACGTGTTATCCCTTGCAAAGGGAATATAATATATAAAGGTTTCGTACAATTAATACAATTGAGAACCCAAAATATGAATGATGGCCGGATAGGCCAACGTGTAAATATACACTAATAAAATATACACCTAACAAAAGGTATGTTTTTATAAAAAAGTCCAAAAAGAGACACCTTGGGTGAGGAGTGCGTCCCATTTAAACTGATTTATTTTTCTTTCTCCCTGTTCATATTGCCATATCTAGTTTTGTTAATATGTTTGTGGAGGGGAGCGATATTGGACCTGACGATCTTATAGCACTTTTGATCCAATGGACAATTCGGTTGTAAGAGAATAGTTCCCTATCTGGAAGGTTAAATTGGGATTGCAGCGAGGCAAACGGGGTTATGGAGACACCATCTACTAATGTGGCAATAGAGTCAATGCCGCGGACCGTCCAATTGGTTAGGTTTATATTAGGCATCAATTTTGAAAGGGCCTTTAGGGAAAGAGTGTGGGAGGGGAGGGAGACATATTTGGGGGCTATTACCAGTGTGTCCCATGCAGAGAGGGAATCGGAGACAGATCGAGTCTTAGTGAATGAAGAGGGTCGTAATTGGGAGGGGGTCCACAGCAGATCCATCAGTGGTATGTGTGAGAACAGTTGGCTCTCCAAGTCCACCCACTGTTTTTTGCCTTTAGGTAGGGACCAGTCATTTATTTGGGCCACCAGGCATGCTTGTTGGTATTTCTTCAGATCTGGAACTTCCAATCCCCCATGCTACCGCAATCTAGTTAGGCTCTTATATGCTATACGGGGTGGTTTTTTCTTCCATATATATTTCAGGATGATTGTGTGGATTTGGGTAATGTTTTTTTGTGGGACTTGATAGGGAATCGCACGGAAGAGGTACATTAATCTGGGAAGAATTGACATCTTAAAAGCAGCAATTCTACCTAACCATGATATTTCTAAACTAAACCAAGCTTTTAATAGGGCATCTATTTGGGATATTAAAGGGGTGAAATTGATTTCTATGGCTGTAGCTAAGGAGTTGGGGATGTTAATCCCAAGGTATACAATGTGGTCCTTCTTCCATTGATATTTGTGGTTCTGTTGGTAAGTGGTTAGTTTATCAGAGCTTAGATTAAAGGGTAAGGCCTCGGTTTTGGTTGTGTTCAGTTTGTAGAATGATGCTGCGCTAAAACAGTCAATTATGTCGTGTAGGGCTGGTAGTGAGGTATCAGGCTTCGTTTCTAAGAGGAGAATGCAGTCAGCAAATAAGCTTATTTTATGAAGGGATGAGCTCACTTCTATACCCGGGAAGTCTAGGGACTGACGAATCTTCATTGTGAGAGGTTCTATTGCTAAGACATACATGATGGGGGACAGGGGGCAGCCTTGTCTTGTTCCATTGGAGATCTTAAAAGGAGGTGTTGTAAAGCTGTTACTGTACACTACCGCATTTGGTGAGCTATAAAGAGCTAGTATAGAGGAGAGGATTGGACCGTGAAGGCCAAATCTACGCAGAGTTTCGGTGAGAAAGCCCCAGTGAAGCCTGTCAAAGGCCTTCTCAGCGTCTAATAAGAAAACCGCTTCTTCTCCTTTATGGGAGATATATTCCGCCAGGTCGAAAACCCTTCTAGTGTTGTCTGTTGCTTGGCGACCTCTAACAAATCCCACCTGGTCCGGGTGGACCAGGTTTGGGTTTTATGGGGGCCAATCTATTTGCAATCAATTTAGAGAAAATTTTTAGGTCAGTGTTGAGCAAGGCTATGGGTCTGTAATTTTGACAAAGAGAGGGGTCCTTTCCCTGTTTATGGATTGTAATAATATGGGCCTGTAGCATTTCTTCCGGGAGAGTACCAGTGTCGGTAGCATAATTAAACAAGGAGGTAAGGGGAGGGGCCAGCTCATTAACAAATTTTTTATAAAATGCGTTGGAAAAGCCATCTGGGCCTGGAGCCTTTGCACTAGGGAGGGATTTAATTCCCTTCATAATTTCTTCATCTGACCATTTTGCATTAAGAGTAACTAAGTCTTTTGGAGAGACTTTGGGGAAATTCAGGTCCTCTAGGAAGCGTTATTAGCATTGGAGTAGGTTGGGGAGTAGACGCATCCGTGCTGAGGTTATATAAATTGTTATAGAATTTAGCAAATGCTGCTGCTATGTCAGGAGGTTTTAGGAGCTTCTTTCCTTCCTGTGTCTGTATACATTTCATTCTATTTCTAGTTTGGCGGTCGGAGCTTATGTGCTAAAAATTTGCCTGATTTGTTACCCAAGGAGTAGAATTTCTGTTGGAGTTTGGAGTACGCATACTTCATGCGATTTAGAAACAGTTTTTGAAGTTGATTGCGGATAGATACTATTTCCCATTTCAGGGCCCTAGATGGGAGAGATCTGTTAAGGGACTCAGCCTGAAGTAGTTTAATCTCCAACTCCTCTTGGTTTTCTAATCGTTGTTTCTTTAACCTGGCTCCGGTTTGGATGAAAACCCCCCTAAGGACTGCTTTTAAAGCACACCAATGGGTAGGTATTGAGGTGTCAGATGTATGGTTAAGTTCTAGATACGTGGAAAGGGTATGTGAGATGGTTACTAGGGACTCGGGAGAGTCTAAGATGTAATCTGGAAGTCTCCATGGTTTAGGGAAAAATTGGGAGGGGTTGGAGCTCCACGTCCATGTCACTGCCGAGTGGTTAGACCATGTAATCGGCACAATACATGCTTTAGCGGTATGTTGCAATGACCATTTATCTGCGAGGATTAGGTCTATACGTGAATATGAATTGTGGACGTGCGAAAAAAAGGTATAATCTTTTGTGGAGGGGGAGGGTGTTCGCCATACGTCATAGAGGTCAAACTCATTCAGAAGGCGGCTGAGTGTGGGAGTCGTACGGGTCTTCTGGAGAGGTCTGGGAGGGGCTTGGGATTTATCAAGTTTTTAGTCTAATATCAGGTTAAAGTCACCCATAACAACTACCCGGCCCTTACGGACCTGTTGGATTGTCTCAAAGAGTTTTCGTAAGAAAGCAACTTGGTTTGTATTTGGGGCATAGAGTGAGACCAGAGTAATTTCCACATCATCAAATTTCCCCACTAAGATCAGGTATCCCCCTTCTTTGTCAGAGTATTGGGACCCTTCTACGAAATGCACAGAGTTATGAAAAAGGAGTGCTACACCATTTCTCTTAGCAGGGCCATTTGAAAAATAACCTGTGGGATATCGAGTGTTTTGGAACTTGGGAGGGGCAGAGGCCAAGAAGTGGGTCTCCTGGAGAGCAATTACTTTGGCACGTTCGGCATGGAAGGTGTCTAAAGCCTGACGTCTTTTGTTTGGGGAATTTAGGCCATGGACGTTTAGTGACAGGAACTTAACCATTGGGAGGGAGATAACGAGTTAGTCTTGATCTAATGAAGGGTGAATGCAAGTTGGATCCCATAGTTGGGGGGAGGTAGGGAGGGTGGGAGAGCAAGGAAGGGGTAAGACAGAACAGGAACAGGGAAACAGAATAAGCCCTGGGATCAGGGCCACTGTGTTTGCCACATGGAGAGGGTGATGGCAAAACAAAGACCATTGGGGGGGGTGACCTCCAATGGGTCTCACACAACTTAACGTAGGTAAATAACAAATAAGAACAATTAACAACATTGCTAAGCAAGCTTTGGGAGCCTCGATCAACGACACAGCCTCTAAATGCAATAGAACTATTACGTAAAGGCTACTATTATCTGTGGAAATAAACATGTATCAACATACTGTACTTATAACAGGCATGTTAGTCCAGTGGGCTGGTGGGCGGCTGCCACCCCTAGCTGAGGAAAACTACTCAGCCCAAGGGGGAGGCAGACGGCCCCAGCAGGGTCACAGAAATAAAGTATAGGGCACAATGCCCTCACTATGTATGTTATGGGGTCAGTGGGGGTTTCTTACAGTCAGGTCGGAGATACTAGAGCCGGCGATGTAGCTTTCGCTTGCGGGATCGGGATGTCTCACTCTTCAAGTAGTTTCAATCCGGCTTCAAATTAGGAGATTACAAACGTGGAGGAGTCATAGCGGACAATTAATTTGACCGGAAATCCCCACCTGTACTGGATATCATTGTCTCTGAGAGCCGTGGTAATTGGGCGATATGAGCGTCTCTTGTCCAGGGTGAATTTGGAGAAGTCGGGGTAGATTTGAATGCCTCCCAAGGTGTCGGAGGAGTCCGCGCCTCTAGCTGCTTTGAGGATATCTTCCTTCACATGAAAGAAGTGGACTCTAAGGAGGACATCACGGGGAAAGGAGGTAGAGTAGCCGCTTCGTGGTTTCGGCAAGCGGTGGACCCGATCAATGATCAGGTCTTGTGGGGAGGCCGTCGGGAGAAGCTTCTGAAATAGTTTGGTGACATAGTCCCTTAATTCTAAAGGCGCCACTGAGTCGGGGATCCCCCTTATCTTAAGGTTGTTCCTCCTTGACCTATCTTCGATATCCGCGATCTTTTCACGGAGGGAGGCCACTTCATTTTGGGTCTCCGAGTGAGATGAGAGCAGATCGTTGTGGGGTGTTACTAACTCCTACATTTTATCCTCCAGATGTTCAGTGCGACTTGAGATAATCACTAGATCAGCTCTGAGGGACTGTATAGACGAGTCCAGGCCTGTGAGGATATCAGTACAAAGGCTGAGAGCATTTTAAGCATCGTGTGGGTCGTTAGAGGAGCTTGAGGGTCAATGTCCGCCCCCAGGTCCGCTGGAATATCAGAAGGTGGGGTACTAGTCAGTGCCGGTGCAAGCACTTTAACCGCCCCAGGCAAAATGGAGGGGGGTGGTCCGGGCGCCGCTCACCTGGGGAAGGGGGGGCTGGCCTGTCGCCCAACTGTGTCTGGGGTGTGGGCCGCCGTTGCGCTGCTCATTTGCTCCGTGGTGGTGCAGGAGATCCACCGCTTACAGGCTCCAGCGAGGGGGGTGCGGACAGCCGCCCGGCAGCTCAGTTAGTTCCACAGGGGGGGAGGCAGACCTGCCAGTGCTGCTCACAGGCTAAAGCAAAGGGTGGGGGTGCAGTCAGCTGCCCGGCAGCTCAGTTACCGGCGTTGGATTCATCTGCTCATGGGTGGAGGTGGTCGGCTTTGGGGGGTGCGGGCAGCCGTCCGGCAGCTCAGTTACTCCACGGGGGGGGTAAGGCAGACATGCCACTCACAGGCTCTGGAGGGGGAGGATGCGGGCAGCCGCCCGGCAGCTCAGTTTTCGCCGGGCGCTGGGTTCATCTGCTCCGGGGGTGGGGGGGAATGATTTCATCAACCACAACGACACCACATTACCCCCATCGCAGCTCCCTTCATGCCGCCCTCCATTGGCAGGCGCCCTAGGCAATTGCCTAATGCTGCCTAGTGGTGGCGCCGGCCCTGGTACTAGTCGTAGTTGAAGGGGTGGCGGGGCGTGCAGAATTGCCCGAGGAGGCACCCCGACTTGTGGGCGTGTTTTTTGGGAATTGTATAAGTGCAGGAATCTTGGAGGTCCTGCCTCCTTATTTCCCCCGGCATTATAGTGAGACTGTATAGACAAAGGCAAATTGTAGGGGTGTAGGTCCCACAGGGGGAGGGAGCTGGGACTTGCCGGGTTAGTTGAAGTATTATAGAGGTTTCACAGAAAGTACAGGATTTAAACACCCATGTTGTAGGAGATGCTGGTTATGGTGTGAGACCCATTTAGGTAATTGAAATTAGAGGGCCATTAGATGGGAGAGACTTCTGTCAGTCTGATCTCCTGTAGAGAAGAAGCCCGGCCTGCGGCGCTGTTCATACAGAGACATATAGGGCACGTACCCTCATGGAGAGGGAAAGGGGCTGTAGGTGCCCCGTGCTGGGGCCCCTGGTGGCGCTATGTGGGACTATGGGCAGCTCCTGCTGTTTGGCTGTGCACTGCTCCAACCCCAGCCCACGTTCTCTTTTTATATTTATTTATTAATATGAGTGTGTATGCCACAGTTAATTGGGGGGACTGGGCTGCCGCTAGGCAGGGCTGGGGTCCCTCACTCAGCCCCAAGGTGCCCGGTCACCAGCCTGATCCCTGCTGTCCTAATAACGTGTGTGCAGCCTCTGCACACACGATTCCAAGATGGCCGCCGGGACAGGGGAAGGAGAGAGACGCCGGAGTTCCACACTCCCCACGGCACGCTGGTAGCACCAGGTCAGGGGGGGGGGAAGTCTGGGGTGGGGGGAGCACCGCTAACCTTGCTGTGCCGAGAGGCACCCTCTGGAGTCCCGATATCGCCGCTCGCAGGTCCCGGAGCTCAGGAGCCGGATGCAGGTGGAAATTGAGTCCCCGGCTTGAGTGAGGCACAGGCCGCAACCCGCAGGGCAGGATTAATTCTACCCCCGGCTCCGCAGCGCTGTTCGCCTCTGATCGGAGGGTCCCCCAGAACAGGGGCTTGTGCCTCCAGCACCGCGGGGCAATCTGGAGCTGTATTTATCTGTGTTTTCGGGGTGATTTAGGCAGGAGCCCAGGCTATATCCGTCCTGTCTCTCCTAGCACTAGGCCACGCCCCCATGCCCTCTGAGCCTAGATTACTAATGATATATGGGAGCATTATGGTAAATCGGGCTTGGTACGTGACACATCCTCGGCCAAAATGAATAATAATATATATGGGAGAACTATGGTAAGTCAGACTCAGTATGTAACACATTCTCATCTGAGCCTAGATTGCTAATAATATGTGGGAGCATTCTGGTCAGACTCAGTATGTTGCACATTCTCAGCCTACTGAGCCTAGATTACTAATGATATCCATGGGAGCACTATGGTAAATCAGACTCAGTATGTAACACATTCTCATCTGAGCCTAGATTCCTAATGATATATGGGAGCATTATGGTAAATCGGGCTTGGTACGTGACACATCCTCAGCCAACTGAGCCAAAATGACTAATAATATATATGGGAGAACTATGGTAAATCAGACTCAGTATGTAACACATTTTCTGCCTACTGAGTCTGGAATATTAAATACATAGGAGGTGATTCAGACGTCCAAATTCGCTCCCCTGGCCGATGTTGGGTGGATGTGCATGCGTGATTATGCACATGTGCAAACACCTGCAGTAAGCGCCATCGACGTTTCTTTAATTAGCCGGCGTGACAGGCAAGGGGCGTTCCGATGGGCCCTCGCAGCATTTCATGGGCGTGCCCACAATAATGAAAAAAAAAATAGAAATGCTGGACGGGCCTGTCGGAACGCAGGCGAAGTCCCGAAGGGTGGAAAAATCATTTGATGTCGACCGACCGTCTAATGATTTTTCCTCCGTGTGGCTGCATGCAAGCGGATGTGTAAGCGTACACATCCACTCGCATGGTAGCGTGGTGATTCACTCCGGGTGTGCATTCGGCGGAAGGCGTTTACCTGCCCGCTAGGCAGCGAATTTACACAGTCTAATGAGCAGGTCTGAATCAGGCCCATATTTAAAGGTATGCAAAGTTCTGAAGGGAATTTTAGAGAAACTAAAATTGGACAGAAATGATAAATTTGATCCACTGACTAAAAAAAAAGTGACTTCAAACCAACGAAGATTTTAAGTAAGCAATTAAGAGTATGGGGAGTATCCTCTTAGCCCTGATGCCCTTTGGAATCCAATTACTACCTGTTTTTTTTTTTCAGGTGCAAATGCAGCGGCGTAGCGAGGGCAGAGCCGATGGAGCACAAGCTCCGGGTGCCAAAAGATCACGTGGCGCCGGAGCAGGTACCAAAAACTGTGCCGCCGGCTCGCCTTCCCGGCTGTGTCCACTGTCTGCCGCTATTTTCAGTTGACGCCTCCCGCTGGACCACTAGCCAATAGGCACTTGCGGTCCAGCAGCCAATCAACGAGCAGTTTCAGTCCCCCTTGGCAAGTAGCAAAAGTTCAGTCCCCCTGGGCAATGAGCAATTTCAGTCCCCCTTGGCAACAAGCTATTTTAGTCACCCTTAGCAACAGACAATTTCAGTCCCCCTTGGCAACAAGCTATTTCAGTCCCCCTTGGCAACAAGCTATTTCAGTCCCCCTTGGCAACGAGCTATTTCAGTTCCCCCTTGGCAATGAGCTATTTCAGTCCCCCTTGGCAACAAGCTATTTCAGTCCCTATTGGCAACAAGCTATTTCAGTCCCCCTTGGTAACAAGCTATTTCAGCATATCGAGCATGAAGCCCCTAGCATCGAGCATGAAGTTCCTAGCAATGAGCATGTAGGTAAGTAGCACTTATGTGTCAAATGTGTAATGGACATTACAGTTTGTTATATAGTATATAATGTAATGGGCATTACGGTTTGTTATATAGTATATAATGTAATGGGCATTACGGTTTGTTATATATAGTATGTAATGGGCATCATGTATGCCCTTATGTGTAATTGGCATTACAGCATGTGGCTTTATGTGTAATGGGTATTACGGTTTGTGGTATGTTAGGCCACACCCCTTTCATCGTGCAAGAGCCCCGCCTACTACAAATCAGGGGGGGGGGGGGGAAACATGCCCTTGCTTCAGGCACCGTGGCATCTAGCTACACCACTGTGCAAAAGGTCCCATTTTCAGACAATAACACATGGAATCCATGATAAATTCCTGCTACCATGTGTTATCGTGGATCCGCAGGCGGCTTATCGTAGATTATGCTTCAGGTGCCTCATAATGCTCAATAAGGAATTAAGACACCGGCATTGGGGCTAATAGGATAGCCCCTGGTGGACCTATTATCTGCTGCTTATAGGATATCCCCTAAATCTGAATTTTAAATCCTTGTCAAAATGAACACTGTTTCTGGGAAGTAATATAAATCAGAGAGCAGATGAGGCTATGAAAAATATTTATTTTTATTGTATTAATTCTACTTTTGATTAAGTCAGCAGAACGATTGTAAGCTAGGATTGTATGTTTGGCTGGGGATTTAGACAATCTTGGAGGAGTTGTTTGCAAAAGTTAAATAATAGTAAGAAATAGAATTGAAGGATAAACAGAATTAGAATACCATCAAATTTTTTGCAACATTTACAAACATCTAAAAGAGTTACCAATAACTCCCTAAAGGCTTGTGAAACGAAATCTACCTCTTAGAGACAGAAGCTTAACCAATCATATCACATCACAATGACTTTAGTACATTGCAAAGACAGACAATTTTTGAGAATAATAAATTAGTGGAATATGTGTTTTATTCACTGTTTATTCCATCAACCAAAATTGTACGAAGACTTTACCCTGAAGTGCCGGTATGTGCTCAGAACAGAAGTCTCAGGAAAGATTACGTTTTGAATGCATTTGTGATTATCAACAGCCTTACCTGGTGCATTGTGCTTATAGCAGAGAATGTTGTAACAGGAAATCCATGCAGGTGTCATAACAACAATGTAACTAACGGACCCACATTTTCAGTATTCAATACAGTAGAGCCTTATGTAGGGTACACACCAGGACGACCTGCTCACGATGCACATCGTGAGCGGGTCGTCAGTGTCTCGTCCGACCCGCTCACGATGACGCGGGAGGGCACGACCCGCTCACGATGTGCACCGTGAGCGGGTCCGATCCGATGGCGACCCGCACCCGGTTGTATGGTCGTCATTGAGATCCTACCTGCAGCAGGTAGGATCTCAATAACGACCGACCGACCCGCGGGACCGCGCATCGGATCGGAATCGCTCCACACCAGCTCAGAAAAGGGCCCAATCAGCACACAATCTGCATCCAATTGATCGGAATCGGATCTAGATTGTGCTGATCGGGCCCTAGTCGTCCTGGTGTGTACCCAGCATTATATCCATCTCTTTACTGGGATGGGTTCTTATCAGAGCCTGTGTTAATTTTGGCAAGGATTTTCAATAAATTTTAGTCGCTGGGTACAACCAGAACTATGTAGCCTCAATTCCCACAATTTTCGATACAATCTCGACCAATTGTATGTAAATTGTGCATGTTTTAGATTTGATTCCGATCTGATGCGCGTCCCTGCTGGTCATCTGGTCATTTTAGAGATCCTACCTACTGCAGCCAAGATTTGTCAATGATCCATTCTGCTGGGCTGAGCAGATCATGAGCAGATCGTGTGCAGATTGTTTGCTCCATACAGATCGTACGATCGCCTCACAATCTGCTCACGATCATGATCATGGTGTGTACTCTACATTAGTCACTTTCTTAAAATGTGACTAAGTTAAATCTCACCTTTTAGTAAAAATTTTTTATTATCGTCTTAGTCAAGATTTAGGGCCATATTTTGGTTCACTCTTTCTGATAAAATACTTCTTAGATGGACAAAACCATGTGCACTGCAGGGGGGCAGATGTAACATGTGCAGAGAGAATTAGATTTGGGTGAGTAATTTTGTTTCTGTGCAGGGAAAATACTGGCTGCTTTATTTTTACACTTCAATATAGATCTCACTTTGAAGTAAAACCCCACCCAAATTTAACTCTCTCTGCACATGTTACATCTGCCCCACCTGCAGTGCACATGGTTTTGTCCATCTAAGAAGGATTTTGTCAGAAAGAATGAACCAAAATAAGGCCCTTAGTCGGTGGAACTTGACTAACAATTAAGTCCAATTTGAGTCAATGACTAATGGTGTGTACACACGTAGGATTTGGTGGCCGCCAGTTCAATATACTGTAGGCAACTGCTGGGAGCTGGTGGGGTACAGGCATCTGCTGGTGTGGGGGGGGGGAATGGCACCAGGGGAAGGAAGTGGGGGCCATGCTGCATTGAGCTGCATGGCTCTCGTTCCGAGCTAGTAGAAATAGACTTTGATGCATCAGGATCGCATCAGTATCGGGTGCTGCATAGCTATGCAGTACTATTTTTCTGGAAAAATAGGTCCAGGAACTCCAAGTCTGGGGGTGGATCGAATAAATAAAAATAGATAGAGAAAGCGAAAGAAAGAGAGTGTGTGAGAGAGAGATGTAAATATTGTATTTAGAAATGAAGGCACTCACAGGGGACTTTAAAATAAAATTTATCTTATGGAAAGTACATTTTTCGCCCAGAACAGGTTCAGGAACCCAATTCCTGATGAGGTCATATTTAATTAGAGGTTCAGGAACTGAGTTCCTGCTGGTTCCTGCTGAAAAATAGCACTGGTGCTATGCAATTTTTACTATATAGTCAAAATCGCAAGTGCAAATCGCACCTTGTGTCCACAGCATTAGTCATAGCTTTGCCATTTAATAATACCGTAATGGATTTTGCAGAACATTTCGCTATCATTCCCTGGAATACTTTTTATACCTTTCACTGTGTTTAGTCATCTAGGTATATCAAACAAGTGCAACACAAATGCTATTTCCTTCACAGCAGGTCATTTGGTTTTTGCAAATATCAATTCAAGAATACGATTGTTTTTAAATAAAATTTTTTTTAATTTAAATATTAAAATAAATCACTAGAAAAATAAAACCTACCAGATAAAAGTAAGTAGTATATATATATATATATATATATATATATATATATATATATATATATATATATATATATATATATATATATATATATATCGATTTACCTAAACAATAGATTAGTTAGCTAAAGTGCATAAACTGACAGTGACTCTCATGACAATAGTTATTGCGCTGCCGCAGCGCAAGTAAGTAAATCTAAGGCCAGAAAGGATGGCTAAAACTACAAAAATAAAGTATTATTAATTAAAGAATCCAATAAATCAGTCACTGTAAAAATACAAACTGGTGGCGTCCAGAGGAAAATTATACTGCATTTTCATCTAGTCAATTTTCATCTTGACTACATGGACTAATATTTAGTCAACATTTTCTTTACTGAGAAATTCCTATTTTTGTTATCGTTACATTTTTGTCACAGAAAAAACCTTCATCAACTAATAGTTTTAGTCTAAATTTTGGTAGACAAAATTAAGACTGATCAGAGCCCCGGCAGGAGCATAATGCTAAATTACTTGAAAATTAACATTTTTCCCTGTGTATTTAAGTGAACATGATTTATTACATCCACTTAAAAACACATATTGGCCAGTATTCAAGGAGAATTTTCACTATGTGCAGCGAATCTTAAACAGGATTCGCTGCACATAGTGAAAATTCTAATTGCCTTGTTCCGGAAGGCTGGAGCATTCACTACAAGCCCTGCCTCTCCCCCTATTCAACGCTGCCGCTGATGGCAAATTTTAACCCCCCCCCAGCAAATGCCGCAGGGAGCCGGGGAGACGGCAGAAGGCAGAGAGATGGAAGCCTCCCTGCCTGCACCAGATGCTGCACACAGCAGCAGGGGGGAGAAGGAGTACTGGTAGGGACACAGGCAGCACAGGGTCAGGTCGGGTAGCGCTGGCGGAAAGGGTCCCTATGGTGTATGTGAGATCAGCGGCGGGTCCCTGCATATGCTGCAGGGACCCCCTGCCCGCCAGCACTACCCGACCTGACCCTGTGCTGCCAGACCCCGCTGCATGCCACCCACCGGTGGGCAGGGGGTCCCTGCAGCTGCATACTGGCCTGAGAGGAGACAGGGCAGTGAGGTGCGCGGAGCGCTGCGCTGGTCATGTAAAAAATAAAAAATAAATGAATCCAAATCAAAGCATGAACCTTCGCATAATAAAATTTATGATTTTTTTTACACAAAAAAAAACAAAAACCCTTTATTTTAAAAGAACACATTCCAGTTCACCTTAAAAAGATGTTGAATGCAAAACGGGGTACTTGTGTAGTTTCAAGGCACCAGCATGGCGCTCGCCCACGCTGCGGGCTCGGTGGCTCGCTACGCTATCTAAAATCAACTCCATGCCAACGTGGATAGTGGGGGTATGAACTATCCACGTTAACATGGAGTTAAGTTACTTTATTTTAGATAGTTTGGCGAGCGTACCCAACCCGGAAGTAGGGGGCGCCGTGAAACTACACAAGAACCCAAAACGGTGAATCATGGCAAAAATCATAGTGAAAGCAGTTCTCCATCCTAGCATTGAATACTCTCGGCGAATCACAGTGAATACCCCATTGAATTACACCTGCCAATTGCAGCGAGCATGAAATGGAGAACTGGCCGGCATTCACTGTTCGCTTTCAGCGAATAGTGAACATGGAATAGAGTGAATCTGATTTTCAGTGAAAAGATTCACCGCAGGCAGTGAAAACAGATTTGCCAGAAAAAAAAAAACAGTGAATCCAGAGCATATTGTGTTAGATGTGTTATAAGTAGTGGGAAAAGTGAAAAAATTTGAAAACTGCTGTACTTCAAATCAACATGTTTGGGAACTAATCTCCATCAAAACACTATTTGTCTTATTATTAATGTCCATTTCTGTCGCACAGTTGGGAGTGTCAGGTCTGAAAGAAAACAATGAGGTGTAGTCTATGCCGGGGGCGAGCGGTGACAGCGAGCAGTGCTGCCTGCTCACTGTCACTGCTCGCCCGGTCAGTATTCAACAGACCCCCTGCATACGCCGATTCCCCCTTGCTTCATTTTTGGAGTGAGGGGGAGTCGGCGTATGCAGCCGCAGAAACAGAGTTAATTATATTTCCACAGGCCAATAGAATTTACCAACGTGATATCTTTGTCACTGTTGCGAACAACTTAACAATCATTCCTACCCCACAAGCTTGCTGCCTAGGTGTTATACTCGACTTAGAACTGTCCTTTGCTCCACACATTCAATCTATCTCAAAATGTTACATGCATCTAAAAAACATATCCAAAATACCACCACACCATACCCAAGATACTGCAAAAATTCTAATCCATGCTCTCATTATCTCCTGCATTGATTTTTGCATTAGTCTTCTTACTGGTTTTACCAAGAAGAGACTCTCACCACTACAATCCATTCTAAATGCAGCTGCAAGGCTAATCTTCCTTGCTAGATGTTCATCGGTTGAGAATCCACTCTGTCATTCCCTCTGCTGGTTACCTTTAATCTACCGTATTTAATATAAAATACACAAAGGAACCATCAACCAAACTACACCAAAGAACATCTCTTCTTTTGTTTAAAAATATCTCCCAAACCAACCTCTCTGCTCTTCTCAAGAACTACTTCTCTTATACACACTTATTACTCGGACTCATTACTCACTCCCTTGCATGATTGAAGGACTTTCTTTGGGCTGCACCCACTCTGTGGAATTCCCTACCACACACAATAAGACTCTCCCCTAGTCTCCAAACCTTTAAGCGTTTCCTGAAAACTCACCTCTTCAGGCTAGCTTATCACATTCCAGAAATGATCATTCAACCAGCATAAGCTTTCCTATCCAATTATATCTCCACCATGCAGTCTACACATATCCTCCACATATATCATCTTTCTTCACTTTTTCTTCCTTCTGACCATGGTTCATCAATGCTGTGATGTGATATCAAGCAGCCTACCTAGAACCCATGCAATCTAGTGGACAACTATGCAATAGATAGCACCTATCTGTATGTATCAATGCCTATATTTCCCTATAGATTTTAAGCTTGTGAGCAGGGCATTCCTACCTCTATTACTGTGTATTATTATCCAGTTTTATCTGTGTGTCCAATTGTAAATTGCAAAGAAATTTGCTGCGCTATATATGAAACTGTTAAATGAATAAATAATGATGTTACAAAATCACAACTTCCTCCAAAGATACATAATCTCAAAAGCATAGTGACAGGCAAAAATATATCCTATGTTATACACCAATAAACAAGACAATTAAAAATACTATCTATAGAGAATTCAAATGATGAATGGGAAATAATAAATGGGGGGTATTAAAAAAACAGTCTTAGTAAGTATTGCTCCAGTGGGAATGGTTAAAGCAACAGTTCAAATGCACCAATATTGATTGGATAGTTACCAGATGTAGTACAGTATTTGATGGTATATCTCCTATGTTTTGGAGGAGATTTTAGGAAGATCCCGGAGAATTGTCCAGCATTTGGATCCGGATTAACTCAGTGAGAATAACAAGGTTTTTCAGGTTAGATGGTATCAGTACACCCAATTGATCTCTGCATCAGAAACTGAGACTGTGGAATCCGGTAGGTTATTGAAGCCGGTCCGGGTGGTCTGGTAACAGATGCAACTGGAGCTGAAACGGAGGTAGCTCAACGTGTTTGTTTTGATGTGTTAACACGTCTTCATCAGGAGCAGTGGTCCCGATGAAGACGTGTTAACACGTCAAAACGCGCTTTCGACGTATTCTCACTGAGTTAATCCGGATCCAAATGCTGGACAATTCTCTGGGATCTTCCTAAAATCTCCTCCAAAACATAGGAGATATACCATCAAATACTACATCTGGTAACTATCCAATCAATATTGGTCCATTTGAACTGTTGCTTTAACCATACCCACTGGAGCAAATACTTAATGTTTTTGAATACCCCCCCATTTTTTATTTCCTATTCATCATGAGAATTCTCTATAGATAGTAATTTTAATTGTCTTGTTTATTGGTGTATAATAAATGTACTTTATTGGTTAATTGTGTTAGCCCAGGGGTTCCCAAACTGTGTGCCGTGGCACCCTGGGGTGCCTTGCAGGGGTGCCCTGGGTTGGTGGTCCAGGATCAATTCAAGTTATTTATGTCCAACATAATAGTCAAATTGTGCACAAACAGAAGTGAATCCTGTCCATTACCACATAACTGACCCTAAGGATGAGATGTAAACACAATATATTTAACTTAATATTTGTTTTTAACTTTCTCAATGAGAAACCTGTAGCCTAGGGGTGCCGCAAAATAATTCTGATGCTTCCGGGTGCCATGATTCCAAAAAGTTTGGGAACCCCTGTGTTAGCCATTTTCACTCAGTCAAACCCTAGCGCTGTATACTTCTTCTTCTTTGGCAAATAATTTTCCTCCTGGCAATGTTGCTATTGGTTTTGCAATCTGATGTTATGTTTAGTGGATAAGACCTCTTTAGGTGGCCATACCTATATGCGGTTATAATAAGAACAATGTTTCCAATACATCTGGGAAGGCCCCGTGTGTGATATGAATTGGCCCAGGCTCAATTCCTGGTAGATTCCAGCTGTTAAAACTTAAATCGGATTAAAAAGCAGTAAATTCAGTATGGAGTCTGGGATATTCCAAGGCAATTCTCCCCTTCAGTAGATGTGCTCAGGTCACAGGCTCTGTCTGAATCTCATGCATGCACCTGAGTGGTATTTCTGAACTAATTGAGCATCTACCACTATATGTATGTCTGTTGTTAGAGGCAGAAAGGAGCCTGCATTAGGAGGAGACGCAGGTCCTGATATGCCACATGGAGTAGTTTGGGGTTGCTCCAAGGTAGGTAGCTCTTAATTTGGATATATCAAGCAAGGAAGTTGAAGGAACCATTATCATGTGGCTTCTTGCTGGTTAAATGTAGACCCTATTTAGGGTAACGGTGATGTGGGGTGCGGTGCGGTGCCCCTGGACTGGTTGGGCTGGGTGGCTCTAGTGCAGCATACCCCTACATTCTATTAACACTTTTTTTAAATTTTCCTCACTAACACTATTTCTTAAATATTTTAATTACACTTCATTTTTTTTCTCTCACTCTCTATACAAAACTTCGGCTTCTTCTCACTAATATTTATTAACACTATAGTTTTTCACTGGTGTGCCGCTCTGGTCTTTCTAGCTTATGCTAGTTTTGGGGTGCCGCACCCTGCACCTAGATATAGCGCTAGTGACCCCCAATATACAGAGAAGCCTTGATGTGGCTTGGGGGGCATGTCATACACCTGCGCAGGTATATGTAACCAATATCTCTGAATTCTATTATCATGCAGTGTTCAAGATTGGTTACTAATACCACTCAGTGAGCCGGGGGAACCAATGTCTTGTTTTACTTACTCAGTGTTAACCACTCCCTAATGCACCTGAGTAATATTACTGAACTAATTGAGCATCTACCACTATCTGTATGTCTGCTGGCTAATATATCTGTGTGATCATGAACTATCTGTTCTTTCTCTAAAGTTACTGCATGTGTCACAAAGGTGTAAATGACTAAGATGAGAGTTCTATTGAAGATAGGATGTTGCCCATAGTGACCAATCAAACTCTATATATTATCTTTTAGAAGGTGACAATTATATAAGTACAATCTGATTGGTTTCTATGGCCAACATCCCTTCTTCAGTAGAACTCCCACCCTAGTAAATTTACCCCAAAATGTTCTGGTCACGCATGGGTTAAACAATTCAAAATGAATTTCGGCAGAAATGAAAACTCAGCTTAATAACTAAACAAAACAAAAAATAATATGTACAGAATGGCACTAACTCAACTATGCACTAATGCTTTTACACACTTTGTACCATTAGGGCTCATTAACACAAATATGTTGGCAAAATAGATACAGCAGGAAAACAAAGAGGTTCTATGGCCATGTTTTAGTGATGTGATTTTAATGCACCTTCCATGAACTTGTCATGTGTTAAGCTTTTATGAATATTGTATAGTCACTATGGCCCTTATTCTGGTTGGTGCGGTAATATCCGCGTGCGTTCGTGCCGCCGATGTTTTGTGTCTGTGCATGTGCGGAGGCGTCTCTGCGCATGTGCGAGCCGGACGCACGGCAACATTCCGCATGAAATGTGTACACTACGAACAGGGGGTGGAGAGGGGCGTGAAGGGCAGTTTGGGCTCATTACCATATGTTTACACCCCGCGTTTCATGGGCGTTCCCATGAAAACGCTGGGCGTACGTATGGTAATGCGGTCGTGACGCACGTGTAGGGGGCGGACATATGACATCGCCGGATGTCAGCTGCCCGCCCAGATCCCTGCTTTTGCACGGAAAAATGTCCGTGTGGTCTGAGGTTGCGGGAGCTGGTGGACCACTCGGTCCTGCATTCGATGGTCTGCGACCATCGAATGATGGGGGAGGTTCCCTGAGATGGAGGAGGCGTATTCCGTGAAAAATACACATGCGGTCCGTTCGGCCAGCTTCTTACCGCATACGGACGGAGTTGGTGATCCGTATGGAAGGCGGGGTTTCGCACGCACGGTCCTGGCCGCATATTCGGATCTGGCCGCACCGATCAGAATAAGGGCCTATATGTTAACACATGAGAAAAAATGTTTTCTTGTTTTCTTTAATTTTTCATTGAGTCATTGGGCAGGAGGTAATGTCGCCCCGAGTTCCATGGCCGTGCGGGATGCTGGCCAAATTCTTATTTTTTTAAAGGGGCAATCATTTACATGGCAAAACCATGCTTTGTAAATAATTGCCCCTTTACAAAAAAAACTGCGACATTATATTCCGCCCATAATGTTATAAAACAGTGGAATACGCGGGATGCAGTTACAATCCCGATGGTCGGAATCCCGGCGTTCGAAATCCCGACACCGGAATCCCGACCACCAAAATCCCGACACTTTCTCCCTCTATGGGTGTCCACGACACCTATAGAAGGAGAATAAATTAGTGTGCCGAGCATAGCGAGGCACCAGGCCCGCTGCGTGATGAGGCCGCAAGGGGGGTGATCCACGTCCCCCCCTTGTCGGGATTTCGGCGGTCGGGATTCCGTTGTCTGGATTTTGAACACCGGGATTCCGACCGCCGGGAATTAGTTCCAATCCCATATACGTAGCACTCTTTACTATTATATGAACAATTTATTGTGCTTTTAACCACTTAACTGGCTTATTTTATTTCCAAAAGCAGTTGAGAAATTGTAATTAAAAGTACAGAATGTAAAGGTAAGAACTATGCCAATATGATAAATAACATTTTAAAAGTTTTGGGCATTGGGGACCATATTTGCAATGTACTTTTTTTCTTGTTAGGACTCTCCATTATCTACAAAGTTTTGGGCATTGGGGACCATATTGGCAATGTACTTTTTTCTTGTTAGGACTCTCCATTATCTACTTACTGCAAATAATATGCAATCAGAGCTTAAAGTGGTCATGCAGAGGTGGTGAAACTCATTTCTCTATGCCACCTAATTACCTCCCCTCCCCCCATTAGGCAGAGAGACAGGGCTAGTGGTAGGGTTTTTGGAATCCCCCTGCTAACTAGAATGCTTTTATGTGAGAATTACTGTGCAGGGCCAATGTGGAGGTTAAAATGCTCCACCTCACCATTAGAGGTGGTGGATCGCAGTTCCACCCCGTTCCCCCTCACTTTAACCCCTGTATGCAATATACATACATTTTTAAGAGATTAACACTTTGATTCAAAATATTAATAAGTAAAGTTGTAGGAGAACCCTATGCAAATCTTATCACATAAGGGGTCACCCTAAAGTGCTACCATTCCAAAGCTGCTCTACTCTCTGCTCAATGTCTATTGGTAGAAATCTCTTTAATAAGTTAAATAAATCAAAGTAAATCTGTATCAACATATTAGCAGGTGTTTTCATAGCAAACAAACCTGCCGACTCCGAATTCTGGGTGATTAGACCAGGGGTCCTCAAACTATTTTGCTCTGGGACCCCATCGGATAATAAAAAATAATAACAGTACCCCAGCAAGTTACTGCAGAAGGTCATCACATCACATGTGTAGTCAGCAGACAGCACATACATGGCAGCAATGTGGAGGTACAAAATGATGGGAGGAGTCTAAAATAACAGACATTTCAACATAAGGTTCAGACTCCTTGAATCTCTGAATGAGATTAGAAAAGTCATCAGCCTGATGGTCAGCAACATGGAGTCGTGACCCCATGCTGAGAAGGTCAGGACCCACTTTGGGGTCAGGACCCACAGTTTGAGAACCACTGGATTAGACTCTCCACCATATTCTATCAGTAGTTTTGCAGAAGTGATTCTATTAGTCAGCCGGTTGTGCTTGGGTGGAGCTTTGTGGGCCAGAAATTAGAAAAAAGCTGGGGCCAATATAATAAAGCAGAGAAAAGGACTTGTAGACAGGAGCTGAAGGCTCAGAGGTATATTTACCCCTTATATATAAATTGATATTAATCAATTTTGGGCTTCTAGACTTAAAACACGCATTTATTAACATATGTTTTTTTATATTAATTTCTAAATGTTAGCAAATGTGGCTTTTAGCCCTGGAAGCCTAACATCGATTAACAGAGATTTGAAAATGAACATTCTTTACTAAATATACCTCTCAGTGTGAAGCATTCAGCCCTGGTTCCACCTGTTGCCAATCACTGAGTTAAACTGTAAGGGTAACCTATGATAGTGATATGACCTATTAGAAATGTAGCCACTGTGATTAAATCATATCCATCGCCTACCGTATCCATTGCCTATTCAGAATGGAGGCTTTCCTTTTGTCATAAGCAAAATAATTCATGCAGATTAGAAACTTAATACCATTATTGAGGGTTGAGGCAAGAGGCTACACAAGTGATACACTGAATTAGTCTATCCGGCTCAAAATGTTAATTGAGATCCTCAATGGTTCTCATTCGGCATACTTCATCTCTTGTTGAACATAAGAAAAGGTCATCACATTGGGTTGATCAAACATATTCATCATTTTCTGGACTGTCTCATGAGAAAATGAAAACTTCAAGCCTGAACTGTAAGAAGCTTCCAAACTGCTATCCTGTCCAGCTTTACTTTGAAAATAAGAACTTTCTTGACTTTATAGAAGCATTTTGGCTTGAAAGTATGTAGTTACTGGCAGATAGTCCAAAAAGAATTTATAAGTTGACAGTTCTATACCCCAAGCATCCACACACTGAAGCAGCTGCAGGATGATATCAAAATTAAAAGACAACGTCACAATGGATTTGAGTATTTCAAATAAGATTAACAGCAGGTAAAATAAACATCAGCGCTCACATAACCACCTCTCACTAATGATTGCCAGTAGGATGAAACAGCTGTCAAAAAGTTGGTTTTCAGACCTAATGCTATCACACAGCCTAGACTTCGAAGCTACAGTGCACCAGCAGGATGTGGTCAAAGGGAAGTTGGGTTTTCAATCTCTATCATGTGAATATGACAAGCATTAATGATAGCAAACAGGAGATATTCATCATCCATTATTGGCTCAGTATATATGTGGAACACCTAGTGTTTTCTAGTTTTAGGTAATGTGGCCATTCATTATTAACTTAAGGTTAGCCTGCAATAATGTACATCATCTTTTGATGGTGTCTGTACCTATGGCAAGGAGGTCTGGGCTAATGAAACGGGATCCAAGATGATCTCTCCACTGACTCCTTACTGTTTGGCCTTTGGCTGGTCTAAGGCAGCGGTTCTCAAACTGTGGGTCCTGACCCCAATATGGGTCCCGACCACCTCAGCATGAGGTCAGGACTTTATGTTGCTGACCATCAGGCTAATGTGTCTGTGGAGAGGGGACAGGGTATAACTCATTAAGTAAACACCCACTGCTTCACTTTTCCATCCCCCTGTCACCCTTTTGCATCCCCCCATTACCCACTGCCTCTCTGTCACAATAGCGGTCATTTCACTGACCACATACAGATGGGGCAGGTCCCACCTTGGCAGGGGATGGCGATGGCGATGCCAGCCGCCATCCACCGCCAGCGCCATATCGATTGCGAGAAGGGGACGCGCGTGTGCGGCCCCTTCCGACGGCACTTCCAGCTGCTCCTGCTTGTCGGCGGTAACCCGGGGTCCCCGCCGCCTGGCCGCACCCCCCCTAACCCTGTCCGTCTCCCTGAGGCGGAGACGGACAGGGTTCCCGTTGCCCCGCCGACAGAGATTGAGAATGCACGCGCGTCTCAGTCTGATGGCTGGAGAGGCTGCTGGCAAATCGCCAGCGGGGACATTCTGGCGATTCGCCAGCCAGGAAGAGGCCTGCCCCATCTGTATGTGGTGGCCATTCAGTGGTAACTTGCTGGGGTCCTGTAATAATTTGTATTGTCTGATGGGGCCCAAAGCAAAATAGTTTGAGTACCCCTGGTCTAAGGTCATACATGCATTGAAGACCAGCACTGGGGTGCTAAGTTGAAGTGTTAATGATCGTAGCTGCCTTTCCCTCCACCGGAACAATGCTGGATTTCTGTGGTACTTAAGTATTGTTCCTCATCATACTGTGTGAATAAGCTGCAAAAAGAGAAAATCACAGAGTGTGTCTTGGATAAAGGCCATACACTGTCAAAATCTTTGCATTTGCCACACTACACCCTGGAAAATAACTGTTTCCATCTTTATTTACACATTTCTCCGGACAGCAGTAATATAATGGAAAAAAAATTGAATTGGAATGGTCTCCTGATTTAATACTTGTTTGAGCAACATTTGCTGTAATTATAGTATGGGCATTTCTGTATTAGCCTTGAGCAGCTTGATTGGGAAACATTTGCCAATGTTTCCTCACAGTATTGTTCAAGTTCAGTTACATTTTGTTATGAATGGCTCTCTTCTTGGCCACTCAAGGATTGGCAGCATTCATATGGGTACTGACCAACAGTCGAGATTCTGACGGTCAGTATACCAACATCAGAATCCTGACTGTTAAATGCCCGACAGTCAGGATCTCAACTTATAGGGGTTTTTCTCCCTCGTGGGGATCCACTACCCCCACAGAGGGAGAATAGAACCTAAAGAACCTATGGTGAATGCAGCGGGACACCTTGTCACCGGCAGTCAGGATACCAATGTTGGTATGCTGACCATCGGAATCCCGACTGTCGGGCCGCTATACCACATCCCATCCATTCTCCCTTCTGTTACTGTTGAAAATAAACACCCCCACAATATAATGTTTCAACCACCATACTTCAGAGCAGGAATTCAACTTACAAAATGCTTGGAGTTCAGTCTAAATAGTCTTGTACTCCTTGCCTCTAACCGGGAATACGTTTCCTTGCCTGGTGTAAAGGGGACTTCCCAGGAATTAGACCAGGGAGTCTGCAATGTGAAAGCGCGACCTGAGTTATCCAATGTGGGCCTCACTAAAAGAAGCTGAGAGCTAGAATATCAGAGGTCGTAGTATATGTAATCTCCAAGCTCCATCAAAGGGATGACCTGAAAATAACCAATCTGCGGTCAGATGCCAGTTGGCTCCAGGCTGTGTCACTTCGCTCCTCCTCATGGCTCCAGGCTGTGTCACTGCGCTCCTCCTCATGGCTCCATGCTGTGTCATATCACGCCCCGTGCCAAGCACCGGTTCCCAAGGGTGCAGTGCGGGTCCCCGGCCAGCGTGCGACGCGTCATGAGGTCACACGCCGGCACCGCGGACCCGACACCAGGACTTTGTCTATTCTAGCCCTCTGTGCTCTCGCGTGCGCAATGACAATTTCTGGGTGCCACAGCACAGCAGAGAGGAGGCAATAGCTGTGTCAGTTTCTACAGCCTGGTAATATATTTGTACTCGTGCCGCTAATAGTGCGTGTGTTCTGAGCTATGCCAAAGTGCGACTCAACAGAGACCCGGAGGACCCTCAGGAGATGGTGGAGGATGTAGGAGCTTCACATAGACGATGTGAGTGGGGAAATAGTGGGAAATGTGTCCAGGGACAGTCTGGGGCAGGAGCTGGTCTTTAACTGAGCAGCACTATTTGCATTTTAAGGTTACTGGAGGACAGATTGTGTCTCTCCAGCAGGTGTGGTACTACAAGTTTCAGCACTTTTGTAGGCCCTCAAGGCTGCCTTTGCCAACAGCTGTGTGTTATATAGTGCACTACAGGCAGTACATATTCGGAAAGAGGGTGTGGTCACACCCCTTCCCACGTGACCACACCCCCTTTCCGAATGTGTACCGATTTCTGCCCTTCAGATGTTGGAGGGTATGTATATATTTAAAAAATATATATACACAAAAGAGACTGTCTGTGGCAGTTTTACAGAAGAGGCTTCTACTTTGCCACCATACCATACAGTCTAGCTTTGTGTAAAAAGCTTTTGAGGTACAGTAGTTGTCCCATGCACAGACAGATCTATCAGCCATAAAGACTTGTAATACATTGTCAAAGTCGTCATTGGCCACTTGCTGACTTCCCTGCTCAATATTCTTCTGGCTCTTTAATCCAGCTTGGAGGGATGTTCTGATCTAGGCAAGGTGTTGATGGTGACATACACTTTCCAATCGGAATAAAGCTATGAACTCTTTGAATCTTTTTGCATCTTTCCCCTAGCTTCTGCCTTTCCAAAAATGTATCCTGGAGCCTTATTAAAAACCCCTTTCCAAGAAATGTGAATTATTTGCATTACCATGCAATACTAGTAGTGGAATCCTCAAGGAATTGACAGTTTTTCTGAAACAATCAAAATTACAATTGATGCCAGATGCGGGTCATTTAGCCCGCTGTGATATAGAAGGTCGCTGGTTGTACCTGAGCACATTTATAATGGTTTCTGTAAGGATATTATCACTTATACAAACCAGGTATTTTAGTAATTAAGTGATTTTGTTACATTTTGTGTAAATGTCACTTTCATGTTGAGGGTTATAATGTACAGAGCTGGAAAACCTTTAATTAAATTTAGTTTATTTTCCAGGGTGTAATGTGACAAAAGCTAAAGATTTTGACAAGGTCTGGTTATTACGCATTGGCACTAATTACAAATATGCAGAATAAAAATGAATAGAGGGATTTTCAAACAAATTGCATAGCAGACAGAAGACTTTAGCATCGGACATGGATGTGCACGCAACAAGTATCCCGCACGAGATGTAAGGATACAACTAATAATACAGTATATACTGTATATTCACTGCATTGGTTGAGAAAACAAATTTCCTTTGGGTCATTTATATAAGGGCTAACATACTGTAAATTACTGTATAGTCATATAAACTGTATTTTTTTCCCCCTATCTAAATTAGTTTAGTGCAGTGTCATTCAATCCTATCAGGCTACCAGGTGAACTTTATGCTGGACACTACTGAGCATGTGCAGGGAGGGGACCTGTGCTGGCCTAGGTGCCGCGCAGAGGCAGGGGCGCTTCTAGAGAGAAGGAGGCCCATAGGCAGACTTCTCTCTATCCGGCAGCACTATAGACTCTGGGTCCTTAGAGAACCCTAGCACTGTCCCAGAGTCTACTGCACATGGAAATGTTGTAACGCACGGAAACACTTTGCGCATGGAAATGCCGGGAAATTGGCTGCTGTACTATTTTCCTGGTGATTTTTGCGGTGCTGCTGTTACCAGCAGCCAAGCAGTAGCAGGAGGGATAAAAAAAGCAGGTGAGGGAAACCATGAGCTCACACAGATGGGAAGTGTATCTGTACGAGAGCAGCCATGTGGTTCAGAGGAGTCAGAAATCTGGGAGCTGACCTCTGCCAGGCCTGCCTCTTTGATTTCACCCAAATCTAAATGGTACTTGTTTCCTAGAATGGCGCGACCGATTTGTATATTATGCCAACGGGTCTGTAAGATCGGGCATGCGATGCGATTACACCCAAATTTTAATTGTACAGCCACCCTGATGGCTGTTTCCTATATTAAATACACCCCCACACCCGATTTTTAATTGTACACCCACCCTGAAGGGTAAATAGTATGTAAAATGCCCCCCATTGTTAACGCAACACCACTATCAACACCAACCCGAAGTGTGGCGAGCGCAGCGAGCCCGTGATGGGCGGCGGTACGCTTCCTACGACCTTTTCATACCCCCACTATCCACGTCGGCATGGAGTTGATTTTAGATAGTGTGGCGAGCGCAGCGAGCCACTGAGCCCGAAGCGTGGCGAGCGGACGCGGATTACTTCACATGTATTCCGCGTCCGCTCGCCACGCTTTGGGCTCGGTGGCTCGCTACTATATAAAAACAGGAGTAGAAAGAGACTTCCTAATATGAGTTATTTTGAAGTGCCCTTCTCCCAGATTGTCACTTCATATTCCTTATTAGGGAAAGCCTATGTCTGAACATTGTAAACTGGCTGGACTTGACCTTATGTGATGTTGTTAATCTCTGGAGCCTATATTCCCTCAAACGGAATATCCATTTCCTATCTCCCTTCTTACTCCCATCTGGAACAACTGGGTATGGTGTGGCTGGCCAACCACCGGTACTCCGACAAAGGGCCAAGCGAAATATAGCCCCTTGCGAGCTTAATGGCTCACTGTGCTTATCATAGGCTGTATTCTCCCTCTATGGGGGTGGTGGACCCCCACGAGGGAGAATAGCCCCTCAGTCAGGATCCCAACTGTCGGCATTTATACAGTCGGGATTCCGATGTCGAATTGCTGACCATTGGAATATTGACCATCTGGATGTCATTCAACATACGGAACTACCAAACCCTTTAAATTAAGTTCCATTAATCAATCCACAATTGTTCTTACCCTAACTCCTTTTGAACACTGCCCTTTTTCTACAGGCATGATATTCCAAATAAAAGGAAAAAAGGAAACCAACTGATCTAAAAATGGAGGTGCCAAACACTTGATGGGGATAATATCACAATTTTAATATAAAGAATAATAATGGCACATTTTAAAATCCAATACTGGTAATATAAAATACTGTACAAAATAAAACAAATGTAGAATAGGTGACTAAGTACCATATAATATTGTTTGCGTCAAATTGGACTGAAGAATCGTCCATGTCCATTCCTGTTTGTGCTTTATTGAGTGGAGAGCACCTGACAGGCTACCGCGTAGCTTTCTTGGGATCCTTTTTGATGGAGGCTTAGTGGGGAATATGTCCTCCGGTTTTTACAAGCCTGTAGGAGGTCAATGGATCCACTGGGAGGGATAGCACTCCCAAGGTGGGGTAATTTTCTCCAGAAACTGGTTCTGTCACTTATGGAGGTAGGTAGATGTTTCTCCAAGGCAAGACTGTAGTAGGCACCTTCAGATGATCCATCAATGTGTTGCACTGTGGTAGCAGCTTTTTCAAGGTACCACAGCAAAACTCATTGGTGGATCATCCACCCTCCATGAGGAAGGCCTTGGAGGACATTGGATAGGGGAAGGAATGTGTCCCCTCCCCCCCATACACACTGCACACTTTTTGGACTGCATTGTGTCTATATGGTCACTAAATTCATTCAAGGGGAACATAGGCTCAGGGATTAGGTGTCTATGGTCTAAGGCAGGGGTGGCCAAACCGGTCCTCGAGATCTACCAACGGTCCACGTTTTCCAGGTTACCTAGCTGGTTCACAGCTGCAGTCATTACTAACGGTCACATTTTCAAACCAGCTGCATTCATTCCTACTATAGATCCACAGGTTGCCTGAAAAACATGCACCGTTGGTAGATCTTGAGGACAGGTTTGGCCACCCCTGGTCTAAGGGGTTCCTACACAATTTCCTTACACTGACCACTATTTGGAAGAGCATTTATTCTATCAACAAAAACAAGACCTTAAGAATAAGTTTCTTCAAGAAGGCTATAAAGAACCACTCTTGGTAGATCAACTGGAAAAAAATCAAATCTCTTCATACAAAAACTATTTAATTATTCCATTAAACCAAAAAAAGAGATGCCGGTTACTTTTATTACCCAGTATTACAGTAACCATGAAAAAGTAGATAAAATGCTGACCAAAACACTGGCATGTCCTTACGCTAGATGAAGAACTTAAACAGACGCTCAAACCAAAAGTTATATACCGCAAGGCCAAGAACCTGAAACAAACACTTACGAGCAGCTTTTTTTCCTATACAAACAATAAAAAAGAAAACGTCAAAGGGTTACTTCCACTGAACTAAATGCATAGGCTGCAGAAATCAATAAACCAGCACAAACCCACTGAGAACTTTCCCTCAAAACATTATGGAAAAACTTTTCATTTATCTTATCTTGTGAAACCTTTTGGAATGCCTCTGGGGCCATCAATATGTAGGGCAAACAAAAAGAAATACTGTATAAGAATAAGAATCTCTGAACATTTATACAACATTAAAAGGGATTTAAAAACCCAGTGTCTCTGCCCATTTTTTGGAAAGACATAATAAAGACCCTAAAGGACTGACATTTATAGGAATCCAGCATGTGGATCCCCATTGGAGAGGAAGGAGATACAAAATACAACTTGAAAAATATCGAGACAAAGTGGATCTGCTTTTTAGACACTTTAGAACAAAACAGCATAAATATTGATATCGAGTTAAAAACATCTCTGTAACTATCAGCCTTACTCTCTCATCTTCACCCCTACATGTCTTCATTTTTCTTCTGTCTTTCTGTTTCTACACTTATTTTATTTTTATATCTATATTGTTATTTTTATTTATTTGTTCTTATTTATATTTGTTATTTTTTGTTCTTTTTAGTGCTCCCTGTTTTTAAAAAGCAATATTTAGAAAAAAATAAATATGATATCACATAAGTAATAATGGACCAAAAGGAACCACTAGGTTACCGCCAAATTAGGAGAACTTCAGTTTTTGTCCATTTCTGTTTTACCAATATAGATTACCCTATTTAAACCCCTTCTTTTAAACATTCATACATCCTTGACAAAGCATCATGTAGATGTGAAAAGCGTTGGATGCCTGGTGAGACCCCACAAGATGACATGGAAGATTGGCTACTACGGCAACCACGAGGCGCAGGCAGGTGGCGGTTCCGAAGAGCACTGCGGACTCCAGAACCTTTTTCAAGGCCAAAGTTCGGTTTTTTCATCCTCCAGGTAGGGCATAATAGGGAAAATATCATTGCATGCTGCATATCCCTGGACATTTACCCTCAATTAAAGACCAGCTATAGTTTAGATGCTATACTGTATGTTAGGTGTTCACTGGACACCAATTATCTATAAACAAATAACAGTTTGTGACTAAGGCAGTTATTCAATCAGCTGCTGTAATTTGCCACAGATAATTGATTTGCTGCGGATTTTCCAATTAGCCCCAATATCTGGTATTTAACTAAGATTCAGGCACATGAAGCATAATCCCTGATAAACAGACCTCAGAACCACAATATTACATGGGTCCGGACAGTTATCAAATAGTGTTATTGCTCCAAATGGGAAATCCCCCCCCCCTCCCCACCAAAAATGGCCTTTAATTGGATAGGCCCATAATGACCATTAGTCATACTTGCTGACTTTGAAAAAATCCTCTCCGGGAGAAGCCCGGAGAGGAGTGAAAGGGGGACGTGGCGAGGCTACGTTTTGGGGGCGGGGCGAGGCTGCCATCACCAAGCCCCGCCCCCATGACTGGCAGCAGCATCAATTTGCAGGTCCGTGGACAGGGTAGGGCTAAAATGACGCAAAATGATGCGATTCGCGTCATTTTAGCCCCACCCCCTCCCCACGGACCCGTTTTGATTCGGAGTTTATTACCGTGGGGAAGGGGGGAGCCGGGGCTCCTGCGAAAATGTGGGAGACTTGCCCACCTTCCCGGGGGGCCGGGAAGGGGACCTGATTTGCGGGACCCTCCCGGCCATTCCGGGAGGGTAGGCAAGTGTGCCATTAGTCAAAGCCCATTTGTTTCGAGAGCAAAATGATTGGGGCTAATAGAATACCAGTCTAAGCATGTGGGAGGACTTTCCCAAAGAAAAATGTCAGTTCTCCGCATCAGCAACTTCAGATTCACATTTTTGTTTAACCAGGGTTGCTCTAATGTTCTAGAAAATGAAATATTTTCAGCATTGTTCCACTTAAAAGCCAGGCACACATTAACAGATTTATAAATGTTCATGCTCAAGACTGCAGACTCAGCACTATACAGTACATAAAGATATCTTCCCTTATCTGCAGCATAAATAAAATGACATGTCTACAGTGACAATAATAGCAGGAAAAATGGCAAAACAAAAAAATCTAGTACCTATTGTAATGGGTAAAATAAAGGGCTTGATTCAGCAAGGCTAACTAAGCAGCAGTTGATTGTTGCTTAGCGAGCCCTGAAACGCCATTCGGCCAAATGTCTGCACCCCCCCACTGCAAAAATCCACAATGTACTGTACGCGAACACATCAACTTGCATGTGGCTGAAGGAGAGTGAAATCATTGGATGGTCACCGACCATCGAACGATTTATTTTCCCTTCGGAAATAAAAGTCAGCCCCCCGGAGCCCGCTGAGGAGGAAGCGGATGCCCCGTCTGCGTTTCCAGGGGCGTTCCCTTGCTCCATACCCATTTCAACCCTGTCTGCCTCCGGCCCTCCCTCCTCACAACACAGGACTGGATTAAGGTCTGTAGGGCATCACCCCCCCCAAAGGAGGCATCATCCCCCCCCTCCCCCAGACAGAGGCATCACCCCCTGGACGGAGGCATCATCCCCCGCCCCGTACCCAGGCAGCGGGGTCCATGTAGCGCTGGCAAACAGAGGGTCCCTGTGGCATATGTGAAGTCAGCGGCGGGGTCCCTGTGGCAAATGGGAACATGCTAGTTCCCATCCTCCACAGGGAACCCGCCGCCAGTGCTACCCGACCCCGCGCTGCCAGGTCCCGCTGCCTGCCACCCACCCTCCACCACAGCAGTGGGGTGGTGGGTGTGGGGGCCCCGGGGCAACCGCCCCTGTCGCCCTGCGGCTAATCCGCCACTGCCACAATGAATGGCCCAGCAACTGTGTAAGGCGCCGAAGCCGTTTAGTGCCAGCATTTGCACATATCACCATCAGGGATTGGGACGAATTCCTGAATCAGCCCCAAAAGGCAGTATGTTGAACCAGATCTATGAAGGTATTACAATCCGTGTTCAATATGAAAAACTGTTCTGCATCTCTAAATCATGACGGATTTCCTGCAGTTCTTTAATTACATGTTATAAGTGAGCGTGATAATTGCCAGCATAATTTAACAATAATTGTCAGAAAGAAACACTTCAGAAATAAAAGATTAATGAAGACTACTAATTATCAATGTGAAAAAGAAAAAAAACCTTTAATGTATTAAGAAATAGCTATTTCTGTGGCTTCATGCAAGGGTAAACAATTACATGTATACAATTCTAAATTCAATTATTTTACACAGGATGTAATTTGTCTTTCTGACAATGCCATAAAATAAAAACAGACGCTACAAAAAAACAAAAAGTCACCTTTAGCTAGAGAACTGTTTAACATAGAACAAATGGCTGTTATAGTAAGTGTGATACTGATTATTCTGCCTTGAGTTAAATGTTTAATTAATGTACATTTGATTGATAAAGATTGAATAGAAACCTGAAATAGAATTGAAATTGTATGATTTTTTTCTCGCCAGTGCTTTACCTTCTACACTAGTAAACAATGCAAACAATACAGTAGTGTATATTGGAAAGTTTAAAAGCACTGTAACAGATGATGTACACACGGTGGTGCAGGGCAACAAGAATTTTTGAAAACTCACTAATTAAATAAAAAATGCATTGCTATATTACAAATATGCCATCTAAAAGCACAGAGCATAGTGTTTTCTTGGAGATGACATCCTCAAGGTGACCTCTGTCTCTGTGCAGGCATTCTTCTAATATTCCACACTTGTTTAAGTCCAATGACAGTACCTACACTGTGACGGGAGTTGAGTGCTGCACATTATGTTACAGTGTGGCACTTGACTCCTCTCACTGAGCAGTAGTTGGCATTTTTAATTCACCCGTCAGTGGGTAACACCCTGGTGCTGCCCACTTCCAGTGTACACACCTGTTCTCAGAGCCGGCCCTAGCCTAAATGACACCCTAGGCAAGATTTTGGCTGGTGCCCCCTAGTTCCGCCTCTGACCCTGCTCCCCTTTCCCAGCACCATCAACCCTCTAGCAGTCATCATTTTGGTGCTCCTACCCGCAATATTTTAAATAGAAACAGTGCACACATTCGGTGCGCAGCCCAAACAGGGGTGGGTTCTTGCTGGGAAGGGGCATGGCCACACAATAGTACCCCCAATTCAAGTTATGCCACGCAGTAGTGCAACTTTATTCACATTATATCATGCAATGGTGGGTCTTATTCACGTTACATCAAACAGTAGTACCACTTTACCTAATATACATTACTCCTCACATTATTCACATTATACCCTTAGAAAACAATCCTGAGAAAATATTGTATTTTAAACACCTCCATGGCCACACTGCAACCCAGCAAAAAGCAGTGTATGCTGGGCAGAGGAGAAGAGCTGCAGCTGCTGCTGTCACTTAAGGGGAGGGGGCCCGGGGCCCCCACTGGGACCTTCCATCAGACTTTGGCCTGGGTAATTTGTACCCCCTACCCCCTTTTCTCGGCACCCCTGATAATACCACACAGTAATGCCCCTTACACATGAAACCCATTATTAATGTCCTTATAACCATAATGGCCCTTACACATTATGCCAACCTTTAATAAAGGTTCATACACATAATGACACACATAATGCCCCTTACACATATGTTGCACATTATTAATGCCCTTATACACATGACACACATAGGGCCTTATTCTAGTTCACTCTTATAAGGAAAATTCCTTCTTAGCTGGACAAAACCATGTGCACTGCAGGTGGGGCAGATGTAACATGTGCAGAGAGAATTAGATTTGGGTGGGGTTTTTCTTCAAAGTGATATCTATATTGAAGTGTAAAAATAAAACAGTAAGTATTTTCCCTGCACAGAAGCAAAATAACTCACCCAAATCTAATTCTCTCTGCTCATGTTACATCTGCCCCCCCCCCCCCCCCCCTGCAGTGCACATGGTTTTGTCCAGCTAAGAAGGAATTTGCCTCTAAGAGTGAACTAGAATAAGGCCCATCATGCCCATTACACATATGTTGCACATTATTAATGCCCTTATACAAATGACACACATAATGTCCATTACACATATGTTGCACATTATTAATGCCCTTATACACATGACACACATAATGCATGTTACACATACAGTATGTCACACATTATTAATGCATTTATACATGACACACATAATGCCCCTTACACATATGCCGAACACTATTGCACAACCAACCCACCCGCAGACAGCACTCACACAGCCGCTAACACTGAGACCTCTGCCTCTGCTTGGATACAGATGTTTCCTCATACATCTTGACTCAATAGGCCATGCAGCTCCTGGCCAGTTCTGCTAACGTTAGGTGCCTTTTTTGCTGAAAATTCGTCTTATTTGCATTGTTATGACCAGCACACACAAGGAGCTTCCAATGATTAAAATGATATACAGCATGCCTATATTATGTGTGCGACTGTGGCTGTACCTGCATACGGAATGCAATGTTACAGTGATTTCCATGAATACAATATTTCATATGCAGATACAGCCTCACTCACACATAGAATAAAGGCATGCTGCATATCATTTTAATCAGCAGAAGCTGCTGGTGCCCCTAGGCATTCGAAATGTCCTATGCCATTGCCTAGTTTGCCTATGCCTAAGGCCGGCTCTGCCTGTTCTAATGCCACTGCAAAATGGTATGATGTAGACAAGAGGATGTCAGCTAACGTAGCCCCCAACCTTACTCTTACCTAGAAAAGTTTTTCTTTTAATTGCCTGTTTCCTTGCTTCACCCTTTATAATGATCCTTCTCTAGCCTGGACACTCCTTTAAACCAGATCATCGGTTGCATTCATCTGCCACAAAAGGCAATTTTTAACAAAAGACAAGAGGACCAATAGTGCCACATCACAATATGCACAGGTTTTAGAAAGTGGCACAACACTTAAATAAGATCACTTTGTACCAGATTCATGGTGGAATAACAATGTATCACATGATGAACATGGGAGCAAGGGCAGTTAATAGGGATCCTGATGTTCCTATGTAGGAAGTACATGGTCCACCACACCGACCATCACAATACCCCTTATACCCCTTTCACATCGCACTTTTAAAACGGTAAATTGCCGATTTTTTTTCATTTTAAAACGTTTAAGCCTGCACTGTGAATGCACCAGAGCCAATTTACCGTTTAAAGTTAAGTGGTATTTCGAACCGTGTAAAAAGCAGAGTCCTACACGGTTCCTTGCCGTTTTTTGAGCAATGTGAATGTGTACAATGTGTCTGAAACGGTATTTCAGGCAAACAACACAAGCTACAGAGCAGTGATAGGCTGTCCCCTTTAAAATGACAGGCAATGTTGACACTCTGGCTTGAAACGTGTTCGGGTTGAAACGGTTTGACTGCTATGTTGAATGAGACTTAAACGGTATTTAAAACGGTAATCTGCGGCAATGTTAAGGCTCGGACCCGTTTTAATTACCGTTTTAAAATACCGGTTTTTAAAACGTGTCGGCGATGTGAAAGGGGTATAAGTTGGCCATACTCCCGGGTTTCCAAACCTCTACCATGTGATGCTATTTTTCCATCATGAGTCCAGTATTAAGTGGCTTTATTAAGCTGTGTTGTGTCATGTAAAACAATCCTCTATATATTGTGATAATACACTATTGGTCCTCTGTCCTTCAGTTGAAAATTGCCCTGGGTGAAGGGGATGAAAGGAAACGATGATCTGCTTTAATCAACAAGCTCTTTGCTGATGGTTAAGCACTGCTAAAAAAAGAAGTGTCCAGGCCAAAGCATGATCATTATATATCATCTATTGGACTACATACCTGTCATTTGGGGACACCTATAGACTTGTATGCTTTATGTAATTTTCTTATACCTTACCCAGGATGGGATGGTGGCATGGGCAGTAAGAAAATTGGGAAAAGAACAACAATTTGCTAGAAAATAGAAAATAATATATTGTAAAGGCCTGTACAGGGATCCTTTGCGTGCAAGAGGCACAGCGACATCCCCCAGATATGGGACCACAGCTTTGTAATTATGCAGCAACTACAGGTTGTCCCACCCTACATGATTGGCAACAGTCCCCTGATTTCATTTCACATTGCAGCCATGATTGGAATTAGTATATAGAATTATTGTCGTCAAACCTAACAAACTAACACAATGATCATGCTTAGGCGATATGTCTGACATAAACCAGCCAATATGCTTGCCTCCAGTATTGATATTTTCACTAATTGCAACATTCATGCACTTTTTGTCGTCTTCATCCATCACAGTCTATTGAAGTTTTGGTTCTAAAAACCAACACAACCAAATAACCGCTTGGCTGCCTTAAACTATTAAAATATAGTCTTCCTCTACAAATTGCAACAAATATTAGTATTTTGCTTGTCCCAGGTATTAGGCTTTATCCTAACTTATAAAAAATACACTCAATTATTAGGCGCTTATTAAAAATATATAAATGATTCTAATAATACATTCAGTTAAAAGAAAAAAAATTATAAGCTGCAGGCTTCTAGTGTGTTGATGTCTACACACTTAATATTTTGGCACTGTTTAGACTCCAGGGTACAAACAGTGTAAATTTATACTGAGCACTGAGCTGAATTTATAAATCACACCACGTATGAATTCACAGAACCAATCAGTTAATACAATATTTATATTTATTTAATATTGATAATAATAATTTAATATGGTGGCCAGCATAAATTAAAATATGTGCATGAAGTACATAAAATTGCAAGTAGCCTCAAAAAGATATAATATCAAATTGTACTTATGAAAAATATCTATTTTAAGGATACCAGCAAACTATGGGGCAGATGTATTACGCTTTAACTAGAGATAAATGCAAGGGTGATAAGGAGAGATAAGCGTCCAGCCAATCAGCTCCTTACTGACTTTTTTCAAACACAGGCTGTAACATGGCAGTTGGCAGGGGATTGGCTGGACGTTTATCTCTCCTTATCACACTTGGATTTATCTCTTGTTAAAGCTTAGTACATCTGCCCCAAAATCCTTAAAATAGATATTTTTCATAAGTACAATTTGATATTATATTTTTTTTGAGGCTACTTGTGATTTTATGTACTTCATGCACATATTTTAATTTATGCTGGCCACCATATTAAATTATTATTATCAATATTAAATAAATATAAATATTGTATTAACTGATTGGTTCTGTGATTCATACGTGGTGTGATTTATAAATTCAGTACGGTGCTTCCACTAGTAAACACTTGTTGACTTGTGACCGCTAGAGACACTATGCCAATCTGTATGGCCAGTGACTTAAGAGCCACCAATACAGATACTTGTACTGAGTCTAAGATATTGCATGGCTCTGTGGTAGCATACTGTAGCAATCACTTTGGGAAAGCTTATTTACACTTCTTTATACAACAGTTGCTGCTTCAATATAGGCATGTGTATCTGCTGCACAAAAAGCAATGCTCCCCCTGCTTTCCTGTATTTGAGTTTCTAGATCTCAAGTTGGTTTTACCACTCTTACTGTATATATAAGATTGCTCCTGTCCGGTGTGGTATGGCGGGCCGACAGATGGGATTCTGATGGTCAATATAACAACATCAGAATCCAGACCACTACACAATGAAAAAATAAACCCTGTCAGTTGGGATCCCAACTGTTGGGCATTTAAATAGTCAGAAATCTGATGTCGGAGTACTGAATGTCGGAATCCCGACTGTTGGGCCCTCATCCAGGACTTATTTTATGACTCTGGATTCACCAGATTTTTTGTTTCAAAGGGCGGTATTCAATGAGGCTGATTCGCCAGGTTTTTATGGCGATTTTGTGCTGTAAGGCGAATTTCTGATTAAAACGGTGAATCACCCTATTCAATGACCAGATGGCGAATACATTTCAAGGTTTTTTTCGCCATGATTCACCGAGTAGCAATCGCTATCTTTTTATGGTGAAGTGGAAGGTGAACTTTTAAAATAAAGTGTTTTGTTTTTTACAATTGGTGTCAAAAAATCTGGAATTTTATTCTGAGGAGGGGCATGCTATTTTTATTCATGTGCTGTAAGCACATGAATATATATTTAATTTAAAAAAAAAAATATATATATATATATATATATATATATATATATATTTTTTTTTTTTACACAGACCAGCCAGCAGGGGGCCGGAGCCGAGCCACTCATTATATATTCATATATTCACTTCACCTGATCATTACATATGCATGATCGGGTGTAGTGAATATACCCGGTCCCCTGCTGGCACCCCCGGGGGCAGCCTGTGCTACCTGGCACCTGGGGAGCCCACCTCCCCCCCCACAAACGTTCTGGGGCAGGCAGGGAGACTTCCATCTCCCTGCCTGCCACCGTCCTCAGGCTTCCTGCGGCGTCCGCCGCAGGAGCTCAAATTCACCGGTCAGGGGCAGCGAGCCCCTGACTCGTTGAATACCGGAGCCGGCGAGGCTCCGGAACGCAGCGAGCAGTGGCGAATGTACAGCGAATCCTAAACAGGATTTGCTGCACGTCGCCAGTATTCACATTGAATACTGCCCAAAGTGTTCATTGAGAAGTTATGTGGTTTATTTGTCTTCCTTGTGGGTTATGATAAGATATTCACAGTGAAGCATTTTCATCTACAGTATATGCATGGAGTACAAGTACTATATGTATTATGTATCAACTTCATCTTGTGACAATTCTTTCTCTTAAAAAATAAATAAATATATAAAGATCAGTGATCCATTGGGGAAGTGGGGAAAACAATGTGTTTGACATACATGAGGTTCTGATCCTGATAATTTTTTGGCTAAATCAGCAAATTTAGATTTCCCAGCATGGGAATGGAAAATTTACTTGATCTGCCATCTAGTGGCCACCGGCGTGCAAAACACTTATATTCCCCTATTCAGGTGAGAAGCAGTGTTAGCTTTTTATTATATAGCATATAGAAATATCACTTTGAGACCATCTTGCCTTTATTCTTTGTCTTCAGAATTATATTTGGTCTTAGACACCTAATTACATCTACTGTAATATTTTCCTGGTGGTAGTTTTGAGTCCCCAGGTCTGGAACCAAGAGTGCTGTGGGTACAGCTCATTTTGCCCACCATACCCCCCCCCCCCCCCGACTGCCTCCGCTGCACTGGACTCAGTGCGCTGAACAAAGCAGGTACCGGAGCGCAGGCTTATTCAATCAAGGATGCCGGCAGCCAATTAAAATGCTGCACTGGTTTTTGAGCCAATCGTAGCTCGCTTACCGGCAGCCAATCAGAGCGGCTGTGGGTACGCAAGCTCTGATTGGCTCACCAGCCAGTACTGCATTTTAATTGGCTGCCGGCATCCTGAGTTAAAGAAGCCTGCGCTCTGGGACCTCTGGGCTGCAGCTCAGCGGAAGAGAAAGGGGAGCAGGAGCCGGGTTACAGTAAGTGAAGTAAGGAGGGGGGCCCGGGGCCCAAACTGGAAATTAGTCCTGGACCCCAAAAATCCTGATGGCAGCCCTGCCTAGAGTTAACATCTCTTCAGCAACAACTTTACTACATTTCTGCTTCTCGGTGACGGGCATGCATTGCTTCTCCTTTCCTGACTCTGACTCAAGTTTGACACAGGCTCAATTATCTGGCAGGGGGTGCAACATTTCTAAATACGCCACTGCGTACACACACTGCTGCATGACCAGGTTCAAACACTGATTGCATAAGAGATCTCTTTACTTCTTACTGATGGTAAGGACATTGGCGTAGCTACATATGTGGTGGGCATCACTGGCTGAACAGACAGATGACCTAGGCAGCAGTGAGTGCTGGTCCTGCCCCATGCATATTTAATGAGCGGGGACCCAGCGCAGTGTATATTTAATGAGTGTCCCCCCGCCCCATGCATATGCTCAGCGCTCACTGCTGCCTGGGTCGCCTGTCAGCTCAGCCAGCGGTGCCCATAGTCAATTGCCTCGCCCCATTTTGGGGGGCTCCAGAATTTTTTGGGCAGGGGGGAGAAAAATTTCTAGCTACGCCACTGGGTAAGGATGAACTCTCATCAGAGCCTATGTCCTGATGACTGCATTACACTATAAGGTGTAATAGCTCTATAGTAATAGCTTCTGTAGATCCCAGCTGATGATGGGCTCATGGATATTTCATTGTGAACTTTATGTCTGGTCACTGAATTAAAATACGATTTGCTGCAAAGTCCTATTATGTGTACAAACTTTGCTTATCCTAGTTCCTATTTACTGCAGGGTAGATGTATTATGCTCTGGAGATATAAAGGGGGAAATTTACTGTATTCTACTTCACATGTGATGTTGCTATGGGCAACCAATCAGAATCTACTTCTTATTTATTTAGCACCCTCTAGAAGATAGTAGACAGGATCTGATTGGTTGCCCATAGCGACATCACATGTGAAGTAGAATACACATCTTAGTACATTTCCCACAAAGTATCAACCATATAGCTCCTAACTGTCATTTCTCAAACACAGGCTAAAACATGACATTTAGAAGCTGATTAGTTGGCACTTCATCCCTTTCCATTTATCACTCTCCAATGCTTAGTTAGTACATCTGTCCCTATGTCTATACGCGGGATGTAATGCTGCCCGAGTTTCACGGCCATGCGGAAGGCTGGAAGAACTCAGACATTATTTTAAAGGGGCAATGAGTTGCAATGCATGGTTTTTCCTTGTCGGAGATTGCCGCTTTAAATAAATGTCCGAGTTTGGCTGGCATCCCGTACAGCCGCTTAACTCATTACAGTCCTATGTCATCAGAGGAAAAAAGGTGTTTTCACAGACTTAGGGCTTCTCCCAATAAATCAGAGGATAGCCACAAGTAGATCCCACCTAAGAAACATCTGCTGGGTTTCCCCGGTAAAACCTTCTAGAAAGCCTATTTTGGAAGCATCACACAATCTATTTATCACTGATACCATCTTAGCATGGGGAAACCCATGAAAATATGTTTTCTTTATTAAAAATTAAAAAAATGTTGTTGCATATTTATGCTTTGATTATTATTATTTTTTGTATTTTTATATATTTGAAATTTTTTCTGTACTTTTATTTTTTTATAGTGCTTGTAGCCCAAGTCCATGTTTAAGTGTGAACCAGAATTAGCATACACATCCAGATCAACTGGCAAAGCAATAACATCAGCCTTAAGGTGTGTACACACGGCAGGATATGCCAGGAGATGCGAGTCCCGACACGATCAGATCGCATCGGGACTCGCACCTCACGGCATGCTAGAGGGGCACAATTTACACTATATAGTGCAGATCTGCACTATATAGTGCTGCCTGCCCTCTCTATCTGGCTGCTGATATGCGCTCACAGGAGTGCGCGCATCGGCAGCGCATCGGGCTCGCAAGCCATAAAAAAGCATGCGATTTGGCTTCCGATGTTCCCTATATCGGGTACATCGGAAGCCAAATCTTACCGTGTGTACACACTATTACTTCTGCCAGCCAATAGTGCTGGGGAGCTAGCACTCAGCAACATGTTATAAGTAGCATTAAACCCATGTTGGCATCCTGATGCAGGGCAGCATCTCACTGCAGCCATCACTTCTCATACAATCCACAAAGATAGCTATAAACCTACTTTGTTATCGCCTTATGTGATACAAGAAAATACGTTTCAATTACAAACATATATGGGCCAATGCTGAGTTGAGTTTATGTTCAGTTTTTGGACAATTTGTGCCAAAAGACTAAAGGTGCCCATACACGGTGTATTTTGAAGGTGTGATGCATGCAAATCGCATGCGATGCAATATAATCCAAAACACATGCAATAACCGTAGCGTGTATGAGCACCTCAAGGGATCCATGTACTAAAAGCTGTAGAGTGTGATAAAGTACCAACCAAGCATTTCCTCACTGTCATTTTTCAAACACAGGTATGGATGAAGCAGTGATAAGAGTGAAGGGGATGCAGTCAAAATCCCGACAGGGTCAAAATCCCGAATGGGTCAAAATACCGACAAGGACAAAATCCAGACATGGACAAAATCCGGACAGGGTCAAAATCCCGACATTCAAAATCCCGACAGGGTCAAAATCCCGACATATAGAATGTACAAGTGAAACAGTCTACATGACTTTCGGTCGACAGGTGCGAGGTTGACATGGGTTTTTTACTGTTTTTTGAACCGACATGTGCCGACAGGCGGTATTTCATGCCCTACCATCCACTACGGCGTGGTGGGAGAATAAAATAGTGTGCCGAGCGCAGCGAGGCACTGTGCCCGAAGCATTGCGAGCAAAGCGAGCGATGCCAGTGTCTGCGGTTCACTTGCAACTGTGTCCATGTCGACTGTGTCGACATTCGGGTAAAAAAACTGTGAAAAAACCCATGTCGACCTCGCACCTATGTAGACTGTTCCACCTGTACATTCTATATGTCGGGATTTTGACCCTGTCGGGATTTTGAATGTCGGGATTTTGACCCTGTCGGGATTTTAAACGTCGGGATTTTGTCCATGTCGGGATTTTGTCCTTGTCGGTATTTTGACCCATTCGGGATTTTGTGCATTCTCTCCTTCCAGGGGACACACAAGTGGCAACTGAGAGGTGATACCAGGCAATGGTGAGTACTGACAGCAGTCATAGTGATTGCAGCAAATCACTGTCCTTGTCCAGAATTTCCTGGTGGTCTCCTGGAAGGTTGAGCTAAGCTACAATGAAGAATCTGGGGGTTTCGATTTAAAATCCCGACTCCACACTAAAACAGCAGTCTCCAACATCATGCAGGCATGTATGTCACTATGGTTAATATATTTAATATTTGGTATTTATATTCTGTCAGTGAAGGGGTGATTATAATATCTGACCTTGACCATTTATAAAATATAAATAAGAGTATAGTCATTATAATAGATTGTTCATGACAGTAAAAAAATAAAAATAATATTCTTATCGTAAAGAGCAGAACTTCAATTAAAAACAATTTCAAGACAGTTCTGGACATAAAATAGGTACCTGCCAATTTGTTAACAGCATTATAAGCAAAAAAATGTGTTCATCAGCATTTATAAAACAACAATATCACTATTGCTATTATTGCTAGTATTTAAAACTGTGGGATTTGCCGTTCACAACCATATTATTCCCGGCCACTACCAAACTGCAATAAGTACATCTATCATTGATACAGTACTTCAAAACAGCATATGTTTAGTAAGGATTCTGGATTGATTACTTGCTGAGTAGGAATCTGTGTATTTTAGAGACAGGGGCGACTTTATGCTAAAACCGCTGCAAAAGGCTTTCCTGGTGTACATCCGTGCATCAGAATGGGCAAGGACTGAGATGCCCACTTCCAAGGGTGTGGCCTCCTGTCCCAACTAATCAAAATAATTAATAAGATAAATGATATTAAACAAAAACATCAGTGTAGATGGCAGAGTGTATTTAATTGAATATTACAAACAAGAGCTTGAAAACTAGATCTTGAGCTATATAATTTCTGGCCTTCTTTGATAAAGGGCCAGATGCACTAAGCTTAAAAAGTGATAAAACCATCTTCCGCTTCCGGTCTCATGCGGGCAGCAGCTTGAAATAGCAGCTCCGCACACGGACCTGCACACCCGCTATCTGGGCTGTCATAGCCCGAAAATCAGCCACAGTCTACCTTACCCTAAGCCCTCTGCCACAAATGGAGAAGTCCTTCTCCCCCCTGGGCGCCCAGAAGCCGCAGCAACAACGGCCAGAGAAACGCCCAGCAGAATCTAAGATGGCGCCTGACGCCACATCAGCACCACTCAACCCTGCACAGAAGCAGCAGGAGACTCAGGTACAGCCACACACTCCATTTCCTGAGCACCATGCTATATATAATGAAATAGTGGCAGCAATAACAGCCACAATGACACCACTACTCAATAAAGCTGTGGCAGATATAACAATGCAACTGCAACACCTCACAATTAGAGTCTCAGATAATGAGAACAGAATAGGAGCAGTGTGCCATGACATGCATTTAGCACAGTGGGACATTATAAGAATACAGAGAGAAAATACGCAACTATGGAACAAACTCGACGAAATAGAAAACCGCTCGAGACGTAATAATGTCCGAGTAATTGGTCTCCCAGAAACCCTTAAAGGACCAGAATTGACCACATTCGTTTCAGTGACCCTACCATCTCTACTGAACATAACTTCTGAATGTAATGGATTTGTGATTGAACGAGTACACAGAGTCGGACCCCCACCTAAACCCCATGATAAATGCCCCAGAGCTGTCCTATTCCGCTGTATGAATTTTCTTCATAAAGTAGCCTTTTGGAAATCCTCTCAGAAAATACCTGACCTGGTATGGGAAGGCCACAAACTCAGAATTTTCCAAGACTACTCGGTAGAGCTGTCCAGACAAAGAAAGGCCTTCTCCCCCATTTGTACAGCCCTGGTCGCAGACAAGATAAAGTTTGCCCTCATTTATCCGGACCGTCTACGCATATTCACAGAAGACACGCATTATGACTTTAATAACCCAGAAGACGCACAAGCCTTTCTAAGGGAGAAACAGATGTCGACATCTGCTGATATAACTGATTCACCTAATTGATTTATTACCATGCCCATACCTGCAATGTCCTGAAGATGTGACTCTTTAAGTATATTATGGTTACCTTACAGTTAGACTTTCCTGCTAGAAAACCGTCGAAAGACTCAAACTACATCTCTATAATCCCAGTTCCGATTAAGAAAACGTTCTCAAAGTTTAAAAATGAAACAAATGTTCATTTTCAGGTTGCTTATACCTGACCCTAGAGTTAAAAATAGGATACTGCTTAATTGTGAATTTTTTTTTCTATACTCACTGCATAACTATTTTATAGGCTCTATTTGCTTAATTCTTGTTTTTTTCTAGCTATATCTGGATAACGCGGTTAGATTTATAAAAGATAATTTTAGGTCTTAGTGCACCCCACATGTACCCTATTAGTATTGTCTCCTCTCATTGAGCCCATAGAGCAAGATGAGAATGATGTACCAATTTTTAGTTTATTTAGCGGTTGTCCAGTGTATTCTTAAAGAATTTGATGCGTGGATCGCATCTCCAAATAGGATAAATGTATTCTCCGTGTTATGTTTATGTCTAACACCCCAAACCCCCTTCCTATTTTCCTTCTGCCTTTCCTTTCCCAAATGTCGCTACAGGTATTCTCGCTTGACAATGGTACTTCCTTTTTGGAGATCGCCCATACAATATGACACCTATGACTGAACTTAGAATTGGATCATTGAATGTAGGCAGTTTGCACTCACCGATAAAAAGACGCAAAACTATGCTGTATCTTCGTAAGTCTAATCTGCACTTGGTATGTATCCAGGAGACTCAATTACTCCCCCCTGAACTTCAAAAACTACAAATGTCAAATTGGAAGCTGATCGCTTCAGCCTCCTATAATAGCAGATCGAGAGGCATAGCCATCTTAGCCCAAAAAAACATCCCGATAGAGATCACTTCAACCCAAGTGGACCCAGAGGGAAGATACTTGATAGTAGCTATGACCATCTACAATAAAATTATTATACTTTGTTCAATATATGCCCCAAACAAGTATACTAAATCTTTCTTTCTAAATATCATTACCCTACTTACGCCCTACAGAGATAAATGTATAATATTGTGTGGAGACTTCAACCTTACTGCCCACCCTGTATTAGATAGATCCTCAACCATCTCACGAAATAGACAAAACCCTAAATTCGGTATCTCCTTTCTTCTCAAATCTTTAGGTCTGGTAGATACATGGAGAGCGCTCTATCCTACTAACCGTGAATATACATGCCTGTCAGCAGCCCATGCTACTTTTTCAAGGATAGACTACCTCTGTATATCGGAAAGTTTTTTCCCCCATGTTAAAAATGCGGAAATACAGCCTATCCTCTTATCCGATCATGCCCTTATTCAGATTTCTGTACAATTATCTAAAGAAACCTCTACATATAAGTCTCGGAGATTTCCAGCCCATCTCACTCACTCCCCTCCCTTTGTGGCCTTACTAGAAACAGAATGGACCCTTTTTCACACCCATAATAGTGAAACACTGGCAACAAATCACCCTATTTTCTGGATGACAGCGAAAGCAGTCCTTAGAGGCATTGTCATTAAATATGAAGCCCAACTCAAACGCCAATATTCTCAAAAATATCTTCAGCTTCAAGAATCCCTTACGGAGACCTACTCTACATATACCACAAACCCAACATCTTCCAACAAGCTTACATATCTGCAAACAAAATCCCTAATGGATGATTTACTACAATCCATGACAGACAAACAGCAATTCATTTTGAGTTACCGCTTCCATAAGTTTGGAAATAAGACAAGCAAATTGCTTACCAATATTTAAAATTCTACACGATCGCCAATGACCGTGCACCCCCTTAAATGTCCTGACGGCTCTCTCACTACAACTAATGCCCAAATCTCTGAACAAATGTCAGCTTTTTATGGAAAAATGTATGCATCACAAGACAATTCCACACCTAATCCTCCCTTAATTACACCCACCCCCTCTGAATCACAACAAACTAATGAGAATATATGGTCATCCCTGATATATCCCCAAATCTCAGCAGAATATAATTCTACCCTCACAAATCCTATCACTCTTGATGAAGTAACTAATGCTATTAAATCATTAAAAACGGCAAAGGCTCCAGGCCCAGATGGGTTTTCAGGTGATTTTTATAAAAAATTCTCAGACAAAATTGCCCCAGTCTTAGTCTCAGTGTTCAATTACATATTATATAATAACTCCCTACCACCCCACTTCAACACAGCCATAATTAAAGTCTTACCGAAACCTGGCAGAGATCTATCCAATCCGGGCTCGTACCGACCCATATCACTGCTTAATTGTGACTATAAGCTCCTTACAAAAATATTAGCTGATAGATTAGCTCCCATATTTACTCATATAATCCACCCCAATCAGACAGGCTGTATATCAGGAAGACACTCAGTACAAAATGTGAGGAAGATATTGGCGGTGACCCACTCATTTTACTCCAACAAATGTTCTGATAACCCAAATCTCATTTTATCGGTAGATGCAGAAAAAGCCTTTGATTTAGTCTTATGGCCACATCTTTTCACAACAATGACTAACTTTGGCATACCCCCCACATACATTGGCTTTATCAGAACCATCTATTCAAATTCATCCTCTCAGATTGCATGCAATGGTTACCTGTCATCTCCTTTCCCTATCCAAAAGGGTACGTCAGGGATGCCCACTCTCTCCCTTACTCTTTGCTATAGCAATTGAACCCCTAACATTAGCGCTCAGAAGATCTACTCTTTTTTCAGGCATTAAGATAAATAATACAGAAATTAGACTAGCATTGTTTGCAGACGACATGCTACTGTTCGTCTCCAACCCCCTTAGATCAATCCCGGCCATTATGAATATTATTGACTCCTATGGACCCATATCTGGTTATAAAATTAATATTTCCAAATCAGAAATTCTCCCTCTAACGTCCTTCTCCCCTCAAATCCAACAACACCCTATTATGTCCCAGTTTCAAATACAACAGACACAGATCAAATACTTAGGCATAGCAATAACTAGAAATTCCCAACTAATGTATAAAAATAACATAACCCCATTAATCTCAAAAATTAAAACACAACTAGACGGTTGGACGAAATTACCACTTTCTCTCTTAGGGAGAGCCTCGGTACTGAAGAGCATAATTTTCCCAAAAATCTTTTATTGTCTTCAATTAATACCCTGCATAATACCTAACTCAGATATTAAGCTCCTAAATGCAATGATGTCCAATTTCATGTGGGCAGGAAAACGTCCAAGAATGGCTATTCACAAATTAATGAAACCACGTACAGAAGGCGGTCTTCAACTCCCCAACTTCCAACACTACTCATGGGCAATACACTTCCGTTTCATTAATGACTGGCTGCAAAACTCATCAGTATTCACAGATGAAAAATTAGACACAGCATATTTTTCTCCAAGTGCACTACTCCACACCCCTATAAAACACATCCCCACACATATCTTAAATCATATTCTTTTTAAGGGCACGTATAATGCATGGCTTGCACTAAATAAAAAAATATTTAGGGATCCCACTAAATCCCACTATATACCGCTATGGGGCAACCCTAATTTCCCTCCCTCCTGAATCAACCCCGCTTTCAAAGAATGGAAAGAAAAAGGTTTAGATTTAGCAACAAAGTTATTCAACCCTGGAGGAAATATAATCCCTTTCATTACTTTGAAGAATACGTACAACATAAAGAACACACAGTTCTTTATGTATCTCCAAGTTCGACACTATGGGGGAAATTTACTAAAGGAAATTTGGGTACTTGTTTCCTATCTGGGCGCCCACTAAGTTAATTGAGCACCATGCTATTCTCCGTAGTGAAATCTGATCGCATCGCATCGTACACATACACGATATTGAACGATGCGATGCGATGCGATGCGATCCGATTCGATTTCCCATAGGAAACAATGTTAAATGGCTCAATTTAGCCAAATTATCATAGGAACAATAGTAAATGGGCCAAAAACACCCCTGAACATTGAAATGTCCCCCCAAAAGTAGTTGACGCCACCCCGCCATCAACGTGAACCCGAAGCGTGGCGAGCGCAGCGAGCCCGCGAGGGGCGGCGGTACGCGTCCTCCGACCTTTTCATGCCCTACTATCCACTAGGGCGTGGAGTGAGAATAGAATAGTGTGGCGAGCGCAGCGAGCCACCGAGCCCGAAGCGTGGCGAGCGCAGCGAGCCCCGCGAGGGGACGCGGATACCTTCACAGGTAAACGCGTCCCTTTGCGGGCTTCCCAGGTGTCCGCGTCGCCATGGACACCTGGGAAGCCCGCGAGGGGACGCGTATAACTGTGAAGGTATCCGCGTCCCCTCGCGGGGCTCGCTGCGCTCGCCACGCTTCGGGCTCGGTGGCTCGCTGCGCTCGCCACACTATTCTATTCTCACTCCACGCCCTAGTGGATAGTAGGGCATGAAAAGGTCGGAGGACGCGTACCGCCGCCCCTCGCGGGCTCGCTGCGCTCGCCACGCTTCGGGTTCACGTTGATGGTGGGGTGGCGTCAACTACTTTTGGGGGGACATTTCAATGTTCAGGGGTGTTTTTGGCCCATTTACTATTGTTCCTATGATAATTTGGCTAAATTGAGCCATTTCACATTGTTTCCTATGGGAAATCGGATCGCATCGCATCGCATCGCATCGTTCAATATCGTGTATGTGTACGATGCGATGCGATCCGATTTCAGTACGGTGCCGTACGTAGAAAACCTGGGCGCCCAGATAGGAAACAAGTACCGAAATTTGTAAAAAAATAGGTGTATTTGTATTTAGAAATACACTTATTTTTGACATTTACTATCCCGAAAATACGGCAATACGTATTCGTATTGATGTGCTATCAATACGAATACGAATTGCCGTATTTTCGGGATAGTAAATGTAAAAAATAAGTGTATTTCTAAATACAAATACACCTATTTTTTACAAATTTCCTTTAGTAAATTTCCCCCTATGGGGGAAATTTACTAAAGGAAATTTGTAAAAAAATAGGTGTATTTGTATTTAGAAATACACTTATTTTTGACATTTACTATCCCGAAAATACGGCAATACGTATTCGTATTGATGTGCTATCAATACGAATACGAATTGCCGTATTTTCGGGATAGTAAATGTAAAAAATAAGTGTATTTCTAAATACAAATACACCTATTTTTTACAAATTTCCTTTAGTAAATTTCCCCCTATGTCTCACCTTTGATACCATCTCTATTGACACCTTAGAACCCAGATCCTTTATCAGAAACATTTGCACTGTTGAGTACCTCGAAATATAAAACTAAATATATATGTGATATAATATCCTCACATATTGTTGATAGATCCAAATCACAGCTACTAAATAACTGGTCATCAGACATTCCTAGCATAACTAATAATGAAGACCTCTTTGCACATTTTACACAAACAATGAGTCACCTAAAATCTGCATACTTACAAGAAGTACATTTTAAAATCATACATAGAATATATATCGCTCCGGCTCAAAATAAATACATGAATCCAGAAGTCACTGGAGAATGCTTAAAATGCAAGATGACGAACGCAAAATTCTACCATTGTTTTTGGTCATGCTCTAAGATACTAAAATTTTGGCGCAAAATTCTGATATATGTCAATGAGCTGTACTCGTCTGACTTCCCCCTGGATCCAAGGGCATGCCTCTGCTCAAATTTTATGGATTGGCAAATTCCGCCTCCTCGTTCTGCTACTAAATCATTCCTTGTTACTATTTTTACGATGGCAAAAAAGCTCATCTTAACCCACTGGACAGCTAGAACCACACCTAGATTAGAAGATTTGAAAGATAGAACCTTTCAATTAATGCTTTTTGACAAAAAAAAACCTGTTGAATAACCCCTCCATGTCCCCGGACAGGTTTCTGTTCAAATGGGGAAGATTCATAGATTCTCTACCTCAGCAACAAAAAACCCAAATCACACATTATTTAAATCTAAATTAATTCTACTCGACTTTACCCCTATCTGCAAGATAAAGAAAAAAAAATGATGGAATTAAACAATAACAGAAATTGCTTTTGTGTCAGTCTCCTGGATGCATTGCCAATGACAGATGTACTACCAAAGACAGAATAAACTTTTCTGACGAGTTACATATTATACGGCTATACCACCTATAGACTTATTACAATATTAGAAATGGAAAAATAGAAACCCATATGAACAATTGTCTACCAAGAGGATGGAGTTCTAACATGTCGAAATCAGTTACACAATTGACTTAAATGTACCTAGAAACTAGGCCAGTAGAAATACCATTGAAACCAGACTTGAACTGATTCCCCCCCCTCCCTAATTCTCTCCTGCTCTCCCCCCCCCCTCTCCTTTCTTCCACTGATGTTTGCTTACGCAGTTAAAAAGATATGAACCTGTTTCTTCTTTGTAAGTGGGAAATACCTTTATAAATACGTCAATATTTAACTATAGAAGATGATTTCCATAGGAACGCAGTACTCAGGAAATCATTCTCCCCTTGTTTGAATATCACTTATAAGTAAGAAGGAATAATAGAAACTCAGATGGTCAACGTACAACTGTGGAAAATTGTAATTTAGTACTATGAAAATCTGTATATTCATATATGGAGAATACCACTTTCATATCTATTATATATCTTTATTTTAGAGATGGGTCGTTCGCGAACGAACCGGTTCTTTTGAACGGATCCCATTCAAGAACGAATGAGCCGCGATCCCAAAAAGGTGATCCGTTTCCGTTTACAATGCATTTTCCTGATCTCAGTGCTGCCACCTGTGGCAGCTGAGATGTACTACCTCTGTAGACTGAGTACAGTGCTGCGACTACAAGTGATAGAAAGATTAGTTGCTGCTGCCAGGGATGGCCATCGGTGCAGACGCCATCGATGGTTGCCATCGATGATGATCCTGCACCCAGCCATCGATCAGTGTTTTTACTCGGTCATGTATTTCCCCCTCTTTTTTTTTAAAGCGAGTCGAGGACTCGCCTAAAAGATCCGCACCCCCCCCCCCCCCGAGAGATCCGGCGGATCCCGACTCAGCTTAATGATCCGTTTTGTCCATCTCTACTTTGTTTGTTTACTTTGTACACTTATTGTGTCATATTCATCTTAAAAATAAATAAAAATATTATATATCTAAAAAAGTGATAAAACGGAGACACAGCCAGCCAATCAGCTCACAGACTGTGTCTGAAAAATGTTGGGCAGGAGCTGATTGGCTGGCTGTTTATCACTCTCCATTTTATCACTTTTGAAGCTTAGTGCATCTGGCCCAAGAAGCGTAAGGTTATACCAGAAGACCAAAATAATTGTTAGTGCCCACTCACATTTACTTCCAAAATCCAAATTTCAGATGCACTCAGACTAACTCTACCCAACCCATAATTCACCACCAACACCCCAGCAGCACCCAGGCACACCCATACCCACATTCAATACCAACACCCCAGCAGCACCCAGACACACCCATACCCACTTTCACTGCCACCACCCCAGCAGCACCCAGACACATCCATACCCACATTCTCTATGAATACCCCAGCAGCACTCAGACACACTCATACCCACAATCACTACCAACACCCCAGTAGCACCCAGACACACCCATACCCACATTCACTATCACCAACCTAGCAGCACCCAGACACATCCATACCCACATTCTCTATGAATACTCCAGCAGCACTCAGACACATTCATAGCCACAATCACTACCAACACCCCAGCAGCACCCAAACACATCCATACCCACATTCACTACTAACACCACAGCAGCACCCAGAAACATCCATACCCAAATTCACTACTAACACCCCAGCAGCACCCAGACATATTCATACCCACAATCACTACCAACACCCCAGCAGCACCCAGACACATCCTTACCCACATTCACTACCAACACCCCAGCAGCACCCAGACACACCCATACCCACAATCACTACCACCAACCCAGCAGCACCCAGACACACCCATAGCCACATTCTCTATGAATACCCCAGCAGCACTCAAACACACTCACAGCCACAATCACTACTAACACCCCAGTAGCACCCAGACACACCCCTACTCACATTCACTACTAGCAGCACAGCAGCACCCAGACACATCCATACCCCCATTCACTACTAACACCCCAGCAGCACCCAGACATACTCATACCCACATTCCCTACTAACACCTCAGCAGCACCCATACATACTTATACCCACATTCTCTATGAATACCCCAGCAGCACTCAAACACACTCACAGCCACAATCACTACCAACACCCGAGTAGCACCCAGGCACATCCTTACCCACATTCACTACTAACACCCCAGTAGCACCCAGACACACCCCTACTCACATTCACTACTAGCAGCCCAGCAGCACCCAGACACACCCCATACCCCCATTCACTAATAACACTACAGCAGCAGCCAAACACATCCATACCCACATTCACTATTAACAGCCCAGCATCACCCAGACACACCCCTTACCCCCATTCACTACTAACACCACAGCAGCACCCAGACAAATCTATACCCAAATTTACTACTAACACCCCAGCAGCACTCAGACCCATCCATACCCAAATTCACTACTAACACCCCAGCAGCACCCAGACATACTCATACCCACATTCACTACTAACACCTCAGCAGCACCCATACATACTCATACCCACATTCACTACCAACACTCCAGCAGCCCCCAAACACATCAATACCCACATTCACTAACACCCCATCACCACCCAAACATACTCATACCCACATTCACTACTAACACCCCAGCAGCACCCATATATACTCATACCCACTTTCACTACTAACACCCCAACAGCAGCCAGACACATCCATACCCACATTCACTACTAACACCCAAGCAGCACCTAGACACCCCCCATTCACTACTAGCACCCCAGTAGCACCCAGACATACCCATACCCACATTCACTACTAACACCCCAGCAGCACCCAGACATACACATACCCACATTCACTACCAACACCTTAGCAGCACCCAGACATACCTATACCCACACCCACATTTAATACTAACACCCCAGCAGCACACAGACACATCCATACTCACCTCTCACTACCAACACCCCAGCGGCACCCATACATACTCATACCCACATTCACTACTAACACCCAGTAGCACCCAGACACATCCATACCCACATTCACTACTAACACCCCAAGCAGCACCCAGACACAACCATACCCACATTCACTAACGCCCCAGCAGCACCCAGACATACTGTACACATACAAGCAAAAGAGAAGAAAAGTACTCTCTTTTTTTGGGGGCACGCTTAGATTTTAAAACTTAACGTTTAATTATCAATTCATTAAAAAGGTTTATTTGGTGACATGACAGGACGAACACACATTAAACATATAACATTGCTGAGAACTCTATTTTGTAGGAGTTCTGTAATTATTGTGAGTTGGTCTTGGTCAGAAAATTTATTTACCAATCTAGAGAAGAATTCTGATTGGAAATTGCCAATCACACAAATAAGGAGGTACCACAGTATATGAAGTGGACCGCGAATATTTTTACTAAAAATACACCTCAAATCGTTAGTTTGTGATTATTTAGCCAGGCCTTTTCTCTTGCTAATATTTAGAAAGGATACTGAGGAAGCGGGACCTCCGCGAAACAGCTTTCTATCCCACATCTAGCTTACACCTCTAACTATTGGGGAGGTACCAGACTCCTCACCACCGTTTTCAGGCTTTGAGAAAGGAGATCCTGAGATTCTTTTTCCGCAGACTGCACTCTTTTTGGTCACAATCCGGCAGGAATTGGAGTGGTGGTAAGACCCCTATTAAGGGGCTGATTTCAACAAAAGCATATATTCTTTTGATTACTATCTACTTTATATCCTTGCCTGCATAATATGTTATGTATTAAGATTAAGCGCTGGAAATTATACTATAAAACCCAGCGATTTATTGATGCATATTACCTGTGACTTTTCTGCTAAAAATCTCTAGGAATAACTTTACAGTTATATGAGTGAATTTAGACATTACTGTTTATCTTACAGCGAGTGAGACTATTCCCCTATTGAGGGGCTGACTTCAAAGAAAACATATATTATATATTTTTTTGATTGCTACCCACTTTATATCCCTGCCTGCATAATATGCCATGTATCAAGATTGAGCTTTGGAAATTATACTATAAGACCCAGTGATTTGTTTATACATATTATTTGTGACTTTTCTGCTAAAAATCTCTAGGAATAGCTTTGAAGATAAATTATCCATATGAAGTAATATTAGACATCATTATTTATCTTACAGCGAGAGAGAGTATTGAATATCATTTAGATTTTTGATATACTGTGCAAACCTGAGGAATCTACATAGCGGAACATTGATATATATATGTACACAACTTAGTGGAATCCAGATATTATTTTTTCTTCTTTTTGAGAGATCATTGAAAGCCATATCTTAGATCTTTTGACTTATCAGTGAAATTCATTCTTTTACTTCTTGCTCATACTCTTTTTTCTCATCTGTGGGGACTTTTTCAAGCTGCACTCAAGGGTAAAGTGCACCGCTCATCGCCCACCAATACTGAAAAGCAAGTGGGAGAAAGCAGCGCGCACATATGCCCAAAAGTGCAACCAATCTGCTCTCAAAACTATACACTTTCAGGGCAGAAATCTCACTGATTGAGGGTAGACCTCTCTGCAAGGGCATTGCCAACCAGAGAGTCACCCACTCTAACATTGAGATATTTCATACCCTTACTTCTTCACACCCAAATCTGCAACTGTCACACGGACAGACTCGCTCAATTGTAAGGACTGGTTGAGCCAGCCCGGTGAGAGCAATCAGCAGCAGTCACCGTGGTAACAAACAAACTGCAGGGGTGTACTGACACCAGTTTGTCTACCTCTTTTCCCCTCCTTTTTTGCTCACAAAAAATGTATATATTCACTATGGGCTATATGATAAAAACTCTCTCAAGCAAAACTGTCTGATTTCTGAATTCTATGGTAGCAGAAGGGACTCTCGCCCTTATCCTTTCTAAATATTAGCAAGAGAAAAGGCCTGGCTAAATAATCACAAACTAACGATTTGAGGTGTATTTTTAGTAAAAATATTCGCGGTCCACTTCATATACTGTGGTACCTCCTTATTTGTGTGATTGGCAATTTCCAATCAGAATTCTTCTCTAGATTGGTAAATAAATTTTCTGACCAAGACCAACTCACAATAATTACAGAACTCCTACAAAATAGAGTTCTCAGCAATGTTATATGTTTAATGTGTGTTCGTCCTGTCATGTCACCAAATAAACCTTTTTAATGAATTGATAATTAAACGTTAAGTTTTAAAATCTAAGCGTGCCCCCAAAAAAAGAGAGTACTTTTCTTCTCTTTTGCTTGCATCATATATTACTCTCAGGGGAGCACCTCCACAGCGTCTATTAGTGCACAGGCACTTGATACATAAAAATAGTGGACTATTACATACATCATATATACTATACCTCAAATTATGTGGTACTGGTGCACAGGTTAACAACCCCAATACCCTTTCCCCATACTGATACTGTACACATACCCACATTCACTACCAACACCCCAGCAGCAGCCAAACACATCCATACCCACATTCACTATTAACAGCCCAGCATCACCCAGACACACCCCTTACCCCCATTCACTACTAACACCGCAGCAGCACCCAGACAAATCTATACCCAAATTTACTACTAACACCCCAGCAGCACTCAGACACATCCATACCCAAATTCACTACTAACACCCCAGCAGCACACAGACACATCCATACTCACCTCTCACTACCAACACCCAAGCGGCACCCATACATACTCATACCCACATTCACTACTAATACCCCAGTAGCACCCAGACACAACCATACCCACATTCACTAACGCCCCAGCAGCACCCAGACATACTGTACACATACCCACATTCACTACCAACACCCCAGCAGCAGCCAAACACATCCATACCCACATTCACTATTAACAGCCCAGCATCACCCAGACACACCCCTTACCCCCATTCACTACTAACACCGCAGCAGCACCCAGACAAATCTATACCCAAATTTACTACTAACACCCCAGCAGCACTCAGACACATCCATACCCAAATTCACTACTAACACCCCAGCAGCACACAGACACATCCATACTCACCTCTCACTACCAACACCCAAGCGGCACCCATACATACTCATACCCACATTCACTACTAATACCCCAGTAGCACCCAGACACAACCATACCCACATTCACTAACGCCCCAGCAGCACCCAGACATACTGTACACATACCCACATTCACTACCAACACCCCAGCAGCAGCCAAACACATCCATACCCACATTCACTATTAACAGCCCAGCATCACCCAGACACACCCCTTACCCCCATTCACTACTAACACCGCAGCAGCACCCAGACAAATCTATACCCAAATTTACTACTAACACCCCAGCAGCACTCAGACACATCCATACCCAAATTCACTACTAACACCCCAGCAGCACCCAAACACATCCATACACACATTCACTACTAACAGCCCAGCAGCACCCAGACACATCCATACCCAAATTCAATAGTAACACCCCAGCAGCACCCAGACACATCCATACCCAAATTCACTACTAACACCCCAGTAGTACCCAGACATACTCATACCGACATTCACTACTAACACCCCAGCAGCACCCAGACATACACATACCCACATTCACTACTAACACCCCAATAGCACCATGACACATCCATACCCACATTCACTACTAACACCCCAGCAGCACCCAGACATACTCATACCCACATTCACTACTAACACCCCAATAGCACCATGACACATCCATACCCACATTTACTACTAACAACCCAGCAGCACGCAGACATACTCATACTCACATTTACTACTAATACCCCAGCAGCACCAAGACACATCCATACCCACATTCACTGCTAACACCCCAGTAGCACCCTGACACATCCATACCCACATTCACTACTAACATCCCAAGCAGCATCCAGACACATCCATACCCACATTCACTACTAACACCCCAACAGCACCCAGACATACTCATACCCACATTCACTACTAACACCCCAGTAGCACCCAGACACATCCATACCCACATTCACTACTAACATCCCAGCAGCACCCAGACACATCCAACCCACATTCACTACTAACACCCCAGCAGCACCCATACACACCCATACCCACATTCACTACTAACACCTCAGCAGCATCCACACATACATCCTTTGCACCCCACCTTCACTGCCAATTCCCAGCAGCACCCAGACACACACTCTCTTTCCCATGCTCCCTGCTTACACTTCTACCACTCCTAGGCAAAAACTAAACCCCCAATGGACATTCCAGGAAGGAGAGCACACAAACAAACACTGTTCTACCATTGCTCCCTGCTTTTACTTCCAACACTCCCAGGCACCAGATGCGGATTGGGAGTTCCCGCCTAAATTCCGGACCGAAAACGAGGCAAAACGTCATCATCGCGCTGTCTGATTCTCGTGGGATCTGTATTCTATATAAGACGCACGCGCGCCCCACCATCTTTACTCCAGCATAGGAGAGGGAAGAGGGTGGTTGTGCTCTGTGCTGTGCTATAATAATAATATATCATTTTGCTGCTGCTCACTCGATAAGGGTCTGCAGGGGCTGCTGTACACAAGTCCAGTGTACAGGGGCTGCAGTGGCCAGTGTACAAGGGGCTGTAAAGGGGCTGTGTTCAATGTGACAGGGCTTGTGTACAGTGTGACAGGGCCTGTGTACAGTGTGACAGGGTCTGTGTCCAGTGTACAGGGTTTGTGTCCAGTGTACAGGGGTTGTGTCCAGTGTACAGGGGCTGTGTCCAGTGTACAGGGGTTGTGTCCAGTGTACAGGAGCTGTGTCCAGTGTCCAGGGGCTGTGTCCAGGGGCAGTGTCCAGTGTACAGGGGCTGTGTCCAGTGTACAGGGGCTGTGTACAGGGGTTGTGTCCAGTGTACAGGGGCTGTGTACAGGGGTTGTGTCCAGTGTACAAGGGCTGTGTCCAGTGTACAGGGGCTGTGTACAGGGGTTGTGTCCAGTGTACAGGGGTTGTGTCCAGTGTACAAGAGCTGTGTACAGGAGCTGTGTTCAGTGTCCAGGGGCAGTGTCCAGTGTCCAGGGGCTGTGTCCAGGGGCAGTGATCAGTGTCCAAGGGGCTGTGTCCAGTGTGACAGGCTGTGTCCAGTGTAACGTAAGAAAAATAAATAAAAGTAATAAATAAAATAAAAACACAGTTTTGGAGGATGATGGAGGAGGAAATAGTGGGAGATCAGCAACCTGATAGAAGTGCTGAAGCTGCTACCACCAGTCATGACAAGGCCGATACCTCTTTGTATTTTTTGCTCTTTGGAGCATTTCTCTTTTTTTGGGATAGTTTATTAAACTGCCACCCTGTCTGCCCCTGCAGTGCCACTCTGCTTCCAAGATGTGCCAGGTTGGAAGTGTAAGGTCCACATGTATGTGATGACCACTGCTGTCGCTTAGCTTAGTCATCCAGCTACCTCGGTATACCCTTTTGGCCCAACTACAGTAAATGAAAACAATTTTGTAAGCTGTGAAGTGATCAAAATTCACTAGAAATGAGTGGAAACTAATGTTATTGAGGTTAATAATACTTTAGGGGCAAAAACAGGCCCAAATTCTGTTATTTTAGCCATTTTTAGCATTTTTTCATAAAAATCCAGATCCAAAACCAAAACCAAAACCCACAAGGGTGGTTTTGCCAAAACCAATCCAGATCCAAAACACGAAGGGAGATCCAGATCCAAAACCAAAACCCGAAAAAGTGGCCGCCGCACATCTCTACATACAGTATTACTGATCAGGGTCTTCCAAACTTACTAATACCACGGCAACAGCAAGGGCAGCTGCTCCCACATGTGTGAGGGGAAAGAACCAACAAAAGTGGGAGTTTTCATATACTCCAGCCTGTGTCCCACCCCTTTGATGTACAGTACATTGGTATGGTCTGCTTGCTGAATATACAGTACATCCCTGTCCTGGGGCCGGACTCTGGGATGGAAGCCCTGCGAGAGGCAGGACGTGGCACATGCTTATTTGTGCTCTGGGAGACCTACTGTAAAGCAGAACCTAGAACAATGGAGGAAGTCAGGGTGCCCACTTCAGGGATGGTACCCGAAAGCGACCACCTTCCATTGTCTCTTGTATTGTACACCCCTGGCTCTGATACTGTATGATAAATTAGTTTTTGCTACAGCAGTACTGCATAATACATTCATGTAGGTTGAATCTTTGATTAGTCGCATGCAAGTTATTCTTAAGCGAGAACTGGGAATTTGTCACAAAGGCATGCGGTCAGTTACACCAAAAAACATTCAGATACAAAAAAAAAAATCATAAAATGGATAACTATCAAAAGCATTTTCCTATAAACCTAAAATACAAGTTGCCTTATTTACTGTAAGTGTTCCCAATGCTATTCACAATACATGTAAATAGATATTGAGCCCCAACCCTTCACTGAATGTGAGAAAATTATATTAATATTTACAGTTTTGGTGTTGATTATAAGCTACTGTTCTCAGTTATCAGCCTTTTTCTGCAGTGATGTGATCATTTTGTGCATTGTATTTGCATTCAGGAGAATTGCAGCAATATTGTGCATTGTATTTTTATCTTACTTCTACCATGCCAATGCATATTGAGAAAGCCAAGGTCTCCTCCAAAGGACTATGAAACGCAAGTAGAACTACCAATAGTCAAACACAACATTATATACCACTTGTATTTGTGTTGTTTATCACCAAAGCAAACACCAGTGAGTATGAGGCCTATAACAGACTGGCTGCAGGGACCTTAAATGGGATTATTAACAGTTATTGTGTTCTGTATGGGATATTTTCCCACACAACGGTACCTCAAACATCCTATGCTCACCAAGGGTCTGATTCAGAGGTGGAAGCTGCTGTGTGTGCAATAACGCTGCCGTCAGTACAGCAGGAGCGATGCTATCAGGGTCTGATTAAAGGTTCCAGGTGCCCTAGGGTAATACACTAGTAGCTCCTCTCTTAATGCTGCTAAACACACATGTATGGGCGCTCAGTGATTCACCAGTCTTACTGCCCATGTGCATGTAATGACGATTATACTACTGGCATGTAGGATCTAATGCTTGTGCGTTAGGCTGCCCAGCTGGAAATGTAGCACAATTTACATAAAGTAATGGTTCCATCAGTAAGTTACATTGGCACAGACATCTGGCAGTCACCTTCAGAGTGCCCGCATCGTGGCAGGCCCCCTCCTCCACAAGGGTAAGAGCCGCCACTGTTAATCACCCATTTTTAGTGTCCGTGGGAGTGAATCTGTGTTCGTAGCTCTAAATATTCCACCATCAGCATTCTATTGCTCGCACCTTTGATACTTGGAACAGCTCAGGTTATGGATCTGCATTTGGGAACGCAGCCACATTCATTGACATGTCCATGACACCCCTAGAACACGCCTATGAGAAAGTCTTTCCTTGCAAACACTTCAGACCACTTTCCAGTTTACCAACCAGGAGCGGGCAAGGTTCAGTGCTGCTGACTACTGCAAGTGGCTCCGTTTGCAACAGTGATCTCTGCATACACTTAGTGGCACACACGCATGGCAGGGGTTCTGTGGGCTGTTTGCTCATGCACAGTAGCGCAGCATCGCTCAACTACACAAACATCAACATTGCGCCAACATCTGAATCAGCCCCCAAGCTACTGCATGATATTATGAGGATGAAAGGATCCATGGAAAATGCTAATGGTAATCAAAGAGTTCATTATGAGTGTCAAAGATATTAGGTGAAATGTACTAAGCCATGAAAAGTGATAAAATGGAGAGAGACAAACCACCAACAAATCAGCTCCTACCTGTCATTTTTCAGACACAGCCTGTGACATGGCAGTTAGGAGCTGATTTGCTTATCACTCTCCACTTGATCACTTTTCAAGCTTAAGGGCCCCATACATCAGCAATTAATTGTGACAATTTTCAGATATGGAGATGATTGCCACAATTAATTTTAGATGTGTGGGCTCCCCCTTTTGGCAATCCCAATCAAAATCTCCAATCGATTGCTTAATCAGGTTTTTAAACATGTTTAATAATCTGGTATTATCTGCGGATCTTTTTTATATGTGTGGGCATTCCCAATTCGTCTTCTTCATCTATTTACATTATGAACAGCAATCGATTGGGCAATTTCCAGATATGAAGATGCAATCTTTAGATGGAAAAATCTGCCGATCACTGAAATAAATCTGTAATGTGTGGGCAAAGTCAGATAGATTGTAAAATCCATTTATCTGGCCAAAATATCCCTATATCTGAAAATCCATAAATTGTGATTGCTGATGTATGGGGCCCATTACTACATCTGGCCCATTGCGTTAATGAATAAGGTTTAGAAGTTAATGACTGATGGTTAACTATAAATAACGGAGGTTTAATCATAGAAGATAAGTATAATTGACCTTATGTTTTTCTTTAAAAATATTGGGTGCACACTTTAATTAAATGTTAATATTATTATAAAATAGTTTTTTTTATATATATAAGACAGCTTGTATTTTATGTTTGCTTGTCCTTAAAACAATTAGAACTCAGCTATCATTTAGAATATATAAAATACATTTTGAGCCTTAATCATTGATATTTTCGGGGTACACAACAAAGCATGTGCAATCAACCATTACTAGCAACATAGCCCCAAGCCTGCCAATTAATTATTAACTGGGCCTCTGGCATTTGTGTCAAATTGAATAAATGTATATTCAGCGTATAAGATAAATTCCAGCTCACACATGACGACAACAGCAGTCCTCATAGGCAGAGTATAAGCAGTTTTCATTTTATTGAATGCCAGAATATATTAGGCTCAAGCAATAATTGAGGACATAAATCACAGCTGGAAATTGGTATACACTTTGTACATGCGTTGTCAGCAGCCACATATATAAACAGGACATTATCATCTGTATGCAAGACACAGCTTTCCAGTTGTTTCAGAACTACAACACCCATCATGCTCAGAGAACTAAAGTACTGACCACAACTGGAAAGCCTCCTTCCTTTCTGCATTCAGTCCCAACATATTTTACTTCCGTTTTATGTCAATCCAAGTCATGCAGAGGAATGAAGTAAAATATCTGATAATGTATGAAATTCATCCCCACAGGAAATCCACAAATATATATCACACAAATAAAACAGAGCAAAGAGTTATATGAAATACCTCCTGTTCTTACCCGTGGGTGTTGTTAATCCATGGATTAAGGGTTGAGGCAGGCACAAAAGAGATAAATATATTATAAGTATGTTAGAAAAAAAGCAACATAAATGGCAACAGGCTTCGATAACTAACTCTAGATATGATGCTGAGAGATCACTTTGGACATGATTCAGAGGTGGTCGCAATACTAATATTTCCCAAATAGCCAAGGTGGCATGAGACCATTGCGGCACCGTGCACGGTCGTGGTGGGAACGTGTTAGCAGCAGTGGTTCCGGCACGGTTAGGTCTAAATTCAGGTGGGCTGTTCACATGACGGGGGGAAAGGGGGCGGAGAGAGGAGGAGCATGGTCAGAACAAGGGACCCAAAAGGTCGCTCGCAACGCTTCGGGCACGGTGGCTCTCTCCGCTCCTCTTTGCTCGCCACCTGGTTACTAAAGGCAACCAGTGGTGGCGTGGAAAGTGAAGCCCACTAGGGTTTAGCAACTACCATCCTGGCACCAGGTGACGGAGCATGTACACAAGCGCCCGGAGGACTGCACATGAGCAGAACATCGGCTTCTATGAACGGCATCGCCTGCAGCTCATAGAGGAGAGTGATAAATAGCCAGCCAATCAGTTCCTGCCTGACATGTTTCAAACACAACCTGTGACCTAGCAGGTAGGAGCTGATTGGCTGGTGGTTTATCACTTTCCATCTGATCACTTTTGAAGCTTAGAGCATCTGGTCCAGAAACCGGATAGGGCAGGACGAAAGGCAGAGAGTGGCTTCCTAGTGCAACATTAACATATCTTCTCAGATCTGCTGCATATAATGATGCAGCGGCAAGCAACGCAATATGTGTCCACCTCTGAATCAGGCCCTTTGCCATGTTAAGATGCTAGTATTTTGGTGGCCAAATGCATGCAATGCAAGGTAAATTTGTGTTTGCAACGTTTTTTTTTTTTTTTGACAAACCATTTAAAGTGTAAACTTCAATTCATCTGCATAGATGATTGATGGATAAAGTTACTTTAACAAGAAAATGTCAACCTTATTATAAATAGGTTGGCATTATCCAATACACTTAAATGTTCAAAACATATTTTGAATGTCTTTTAGGTGTGTTGTTGTCAGACGTTCAGGCCTGTGGGATGGTGACTTGATTTAGCCTGGTCATGCATGCAGGGATATCTAATGCAATACCCGATAATAATCTCATCAAAATTGATTGGCTCATTATCGGGCAAGTCGAAAAATACCCTATGTGTGGGTCATCTTCTGACCTGCACCAACAGGCCCAAGTGTAAGCCGGGAGTGATCCATCCGCTCGACCTGTCTCATCCAGATTGGCCACCCACATGTAAAGCCAATTTGGACAATGATCCTGTTTCTTGGTCAATCGGCAAAATGGGCATGGATGTACTGTAGCCAGCTTTAGACGTGTTTGACTTAGAGTTTCGGTAAAACCAAAGAAACACTACTTAGTGCATAAATCATTACAACTTTAACTCTTAACATGAATCCTGCTGTAGGCACATCTTCCGCATATTATTTATCAGGCATTGTGCAAAGAAGAAATAAATACTGTAAAACTGTCCGGTATGAGATCAACATTATCCACAAATCTGGCTTCATCCATTTTACTGCATTTGTTATAGTACATTGCCTATGACATTTAAACAAATGTTTTCATACATTGTGCTATTGAAGTCAATGCATAAATATAACACATGAATACTTTTTTTTTCAGGCACATTAAACTATTATAATGAGCTTTGTAGCTGTATATTTCTACACAAGCAGATATGGTTGGCCCCACGATTGGCAAAGTGGTTAGCAGTACTGTCAATTCCCATCAAAGTTCTATGTATGTGTGTACGGTCCTCTCTTGTTTGTGTGGGTTTGCTTCAGTTTCCTTCCACAATCCAAAAACACACTGGTAAGTTTATTGGCTTTTTAAAAATAAATTAAATCCACTATTGTTTACGTGTGTGCAGTTGGGAGCGGATTCAGACCCGCTCGAATGGGATGCAAATTTGCAGCCTGAACGATTATCGAATGTCCACGCATATGCACGGTACGCTGTGCACATGCTCACTGTCCGAAGGCAGCCGGTGTTTGTGGCATGTTGCCACCGTTTTCTGGGCATTCCCCAGAAACCGCATTCTGGTATACGAATGATTACACCATCGATAGAACTCGGCCGTATATGGCCATGACTTCTATGGTGATGTGCTCATTTACTAACATTCACACTGCTGAATTCGGCCAGTTAATCAGCAGAAAATATGAATGGAAAATACTCATAATTTCCCAGGCGTATTTGGCTGAAGCCTGTATGGATCAGTCAGATCCGTGCAGGCGTGTCTAGGTGAAAAGTAAAAAATAGAAAATTAGAGAAATAATTTTTTTAAATGGCGTGGGTCCCCCCTCATGAGCATAACCAGCCCTCGACTCTCGAACACTGGCAATAAATGAACTAGGGATTCCCTGTATTCAAGAAACCAACCCAGGGCTGGTTATGCCCGTGGGGGGGACCCTACAGGTCTGTATGTATGTATGTATGTATGTATGTATGTGGTGTGTAATAAAGTTTTACTTTATTCTGTGTGTGTGCGTTCTTTGGGTATTGGTTCTGTAGTAGGACTACAAGCCATTAATGCCCCACATGCTGGGATTGTGCTTCTCCAAGTCTCAGCAAGCGGGAGGCAATTATCTATTTTTTACACATTTTTTTTACACCATCAGCCCAGCATCCACTGCCCAGGGATACCAGGGACAGCCATGGGCTAGAGCCGGGTGCTGGTTTTAAAAACATGGGGGAGCCCCTATTTTTGTCCCCCATATTTTTCTAACCAGGACTCCCTAGTTAATTTTTTCCCAGTATTCGAGAATCCAGGACCGGCTAAAAGAGCTGTATTCTCTGGTTGTATTTTTAGTCCGATTATGGCCGATCCCGGTCACACCTGTTTGTACCGCAGATCAGCCGTAATCGACATTCTTAGTAAATTTCCCCTGGTGTGTCCCAGATACAAATTTACTTGCTTCATTACTGAATCTTGCCCCATGTATGCACTTTAAAAATACTTGTTAATAAAAAAAAATGGTAGTACTGATGTAGACCCCACTTCCCAGAACCACAAAGCACTTAGCAACCAACAGAAGCATATTTACTGATGATAACTCATTATTGTATAGTTGCTGCTTCTTGTACAATACCTATGAGGGACTAGAGATTTCCTCTGGTTATACAGAAATAATTTTACTATATTATGAAATAGTACGAAGGGAAATAGTCCTGTCTTTGATGGTTATATGTATTTATCTATCTACAAGAAGCTATATTAAAGTGTGACTAGTTTATACTTATATATTTATACTTATATATTCTATTCTAGGGCTTTTTATAGTTACATAAATAGTCCTACAAAAGACACTGTAGTTAATAAGCCTGACAGCTTAAATTCAGAATACATTTTTAAATAAATTGACATGTAATGGTGTGGACACGGATTGGGGTGGTATGCATTGGCCAGCTGGTATCATCTTCTGGTGTGCTTTTCTTCCCACTAGTTTGCAAGACATGGGACTTAACCTCCTCCAAAATCTGGAAATATCTCCTTATTAAAAATTTTCTATCAAGAGTTCCGATTCGCGAGGCTAGGATTAGACCCTTTACAGCATTTCCTTTGAACAGACTATAAACTATAGAAGATACATTGCTCACAAGGCCATGTTTTATATCAGATTGGGAGAGAGACCTACAGTAGCTATTCAGCTGGGCCCTAAGGACTGGGATAAGATTTTTCAAGGCTACTATGTCCTGTTCTGTTAGATATTCAGCAGTGGAGGCGCAGTTTAAGCTCAATGGTATGGATGCCCTATACTGGATAAAATGTATCCAGGAGTGCCTGCTTCATGTTGGAAGCTCCCTGTTTCATATCTGGTGGAAATGCGATGCACTTCGTCTTTCCCTTCTGGAACTTTGTGATTTCTCTGACCATATAAATTATGGGTCAGGACTTTAGCGTAGAACCAGTGTTCTTGGTTTTTAATAAGATTGACTGCTCTATATCCTCCAATAAAAATCACTTCAGAAGCACTTAAATAGTGCAGCTAAGGCTGTTAATCCAGTTCAGTGGTGATATACAAATCCCCCTTCCATAGTGGAATGGTTGGCAAGACTAGAGTTGTATATAACCTTACACTATCCAGATCTTCTAGTTATATTATAAAGAGTTTAGTGTTATCTGGACATCTTGGCTCCTCTTCAAATATTCTCCTTCCTACTTAAGTCACTCTAGTTAAATGAGTTTATTTACTTAGGTCTGAATTTGGATCTCATTTGTCTAACTGGGTGGTTTCCCTATCCTTTCCTCTCCCACCCCTTTCTCCCCTCTTCATTTTCACATCCTTCTCTATAGGTAATGTTGTTGATTATGTGATGGTCTTTTATAAATACATAAGTTCAAGTAGGCATATAGTTATTCAGGGTTCTACCTTTGTCCATCTTCACATGTATATGTCGGTGTTTTGCACCTTTTGGTATTGCTTGCAATGATTTCAATAAACACTTTTAATGGAATATTTTTAAAAATACAATACCATTAGACTTAAGAGAGTCCATAACTGCCTTAAGTGGGGTCCTAAAACATATATGATAATGGGGGAGATGTACTAAGCTTTGGAGAGTGCAGTGAGATCAATTAACAGCCAATCAGTGCCTATCTGCCATATTAAAGGTTGTGTCTGAAAAATGACATCGTTGACGTTCCAAGCAATACATTTTGTAGAGAAATCGACTAGTAGAGACATTGGTTACAACAAGCAATCAACTTCTCTCTATCATTTTATATAATGTACTTGATCAATGCTACCTTAAAGCTGATTGGTTGTTATTGGTAACTTCTCAACTCCTTTCACTGCTTGATAAATCAACGCCTATATTACAAATAATTCATCTGTACGTGTTTGCAGTATTTAAGTGGTAAAGATTACATGAACTCTAGATCAGTGATTCCCAACCCTGGTCTTCAAGTACACCCGACAGTTCATGTTTTCCAAGTCACCTGACAGGTGCACAGGTGCGCTCAATAGTCACATTTTAAAAGATCTTTAGGCGGAGCTAATTATGTCACTTGTGATTCTGTTTGGACCTGTAAAACTTGCAGTGTTGGGGGAACTTGAGGACCAGGTTTGGGAACCACTGCTCTAAAGTTTAATGGGTTTTATGTTTTAAGTTAAATTTAAATGATTGCTAAAATATTGTTTGCCTCCTTAAAAAAAAATCAATGAATATATATATAAATATAGCAATGAAAGCCATTTAATTCCTTGATGTTATACAATGCATCTGAATTTTTAAAAGATTAATGTCATACCATATTCATGTCAATGCCATTGGTGTAGGTCCAAGCATGCTGAAAGTACTCCTCCAGTCTCTGGCGTAAAGGATTAGGAATTTGATGGAATCTTATGAACTCTTTCACACGGAGCATTTGCATATGGTACCGCGCTGTTCCTGAATATAATCTTTGGATTATTGCAGATACATTCCCAAATATACTTGCATACATTAATGCTAGATTGGAGAGAAACAGAAATATGCAAATTAGTTGACCATATAAGTAAGATTAAAGTTCTAATCTTTTCATTGTTGATTTTAAAATTATGTAAAAAAAACAAAAAAACACTTACCGGACAATACAATAAAAAACATTTTGACAATTCATAGTGTTTTTTCGTGTTTGTAAATTATAAAGGGTTAAACACTGACCTTAAAGAATAACGTATCAGGCGGCTTAGTACCGCATAACATGTTTTTATGTTTCCAGATCAGTTCACATCAACTTTTGTGCTATAACATATAATATTCTCCTGATATTTATACTAACGAATCCTATTTCTAGATCGTTAGTCATTGCAAGATACCTTCAGAGACACAAAGACCTTAGAAGCCTGACAGAGCTAATTAGCAGTTGGTTTAGAGGTCTCACTGGGGAGAATTATAGATCACCCTCTTGTACTTAGGCTACAATTATCAAGGCTGGATATCATCACAAGTCCATAGTGCACAATGGTGACAAGAGGATAGAAGACAATTGGTTTCGCATTGATTGTTTTAATGACAAATGTTGGAGTTCTATGCTTGTTTCATAACCTTCATTTCAATTAATTTCCTTTCCAAAATGACATGGATAAAAAATCAATGTTATATTACTTTCAGGTATTGACTTTATTTTTTTCTTTAGCTTCTGGTCTATGCCAATGGCCTTGTGTAAATGCCAATTCACCTGTGCAATTTTTAGTTTTCATTTGATTTTAAGGCAGGTAAGCAGTATAGCAGTCTTGAAGGAGAAGTTAGAAATTGCTTTGGGTACTTGTTTCCTATCACGGCACCCATCGTATGCCATCGCATACCACTAATTAAGGTATGCGATGGGACCCGATTTACTGGGCCTAAGAGCCGCACTGTACAATATTAATATCTCGTCGCATCGCATGCCATTACAACGGCATGCGAAACGATGCGATTTTGTAATTGTACAGGCACCCTGATGGGTGATTACTATGTTAAATGCACCCCCATTGTTAACGCCACCCCCACTATCAACGTCAACCCGAAGCGTGGCGACCGCAGTGAGCCCGTGAGGGGCGGTGTTAAGCGTCTTCCGACCTTTTCATACCCCCACTATCCACGTCGGCGTGGAGTTGACTTTAGATAGTGTGGCGAGAACGAAGCGTGGCGAGCGGACGCGGAATACATGTGAAGTAATCCACGTCCCCTCGCGGGGCTCGCTGCGCTTGCCGCGCTTTGTGCTGGGTGGCTCGCTGCGCTCGCCACCCTATATAAGATCAACTCCACGCCGACGTGGATAGTGGGGGTATGAAAAGGTCGGAAGACGCGTCCCTCCCCCCTCACGGGCTCGCTGTGCTTGCCACCCTGTATAAGATCAACTCCACGCCGACGTGGATAGTGGGGGTATGAAAAGGTCGGAAGACGCGTACCTCCCCCCTCACGGGCTCACTGTGCTCTCCACGCTTCGGGTTGGTGTTCATAGTGGGTGTGGCGTTAACAATGGGGGTGCATTTCACATAGTAATCACCCATCAGGGTGCCTGTACATTTAAAAAATCTTTTGATCGCATTGCATCGGGTCGCATGCGATGCGATCAAAACGATGGCATAAGATGAAAATCGTGGGCGCCGTGCTAGGAAACAATTACCTTGCTTTGCAACCTGGTCTAGTGTCACTGGGGGTTATTCTGGTTGATTAGAAGGGATGCAAATTTGCATCCTTGCGAGTCAACCAGATCCCGCCTTGCGAATGGTGGTATGCAGGCCCACCATTTGCACTGCGTGTACGTTCGCACATAATGCGAATGGATGTTTTTCATAAACATCCATTCGCAGCCTGCAGGGGAACACTATCAAATGATGTGGAAGGCACACGCACTCAAAGCAACCTTAGATGAGCGTGTGAGCTCTGAGGGAAGTGGGTGGGCAGCTGCATCCATTAGGTTGACATGGTCACTAGGTTGACACAAGCATTAGGTTGACATTAAAAAGGACCCCACAGTAGCACCCAATCACCTCCAAACTGTAATTTTTAAAGCACACTATGCCACTTTACTGTATCTTTGGCCCTTATTCTGATCGGTGCGGATTTTACCGCATGCGGACGTCCCGCCGATGTTGATCGTCTGCGCATGTGCAGAGGTCAGTCTGCGCATGTGCAGGCGAATTCGCCGCACGTATTCTTTATACGCCGCACAGGGGGCGTAGAGGGGCGTGAGGGGCTACTTAGCCTCATTACCCTATGCATACGCCCCGCGTTTCATGGGCGTTCCCATGCAAACGCGGGGCGTATGCATGGTAATGAGGCCGTGACGCGTGTGTAGGGGGCGGGCATCTGACATCGCCGGATGTCAGCTGCCCGCCCCCATACATGATTTCACACGGACAAGTGTCCGTGTGGTCTTGTGTGGCGGGACCTGGTGGAGCGTGCGGCCCTGCATTCGATGTTCGGCAACCATCGAATGCAGGGGCAGCTCCCAAGACGGAGGAGGCGTATCCCCGTCCAATTTCATGCGGATCGCCACATATCCGCGTACGGACGGAGGTGGCGATCCGTATGGAAGGCGGGGATTCGCCTGCACGGACATGGCCGCATATTTCTGATCGGGCCGCACCGATCAGAATTAGGCCCTTTGACCAGGCTTTAATAAACCTGCCAGATGTCTAGGAAATAATACTTTACTTGGGAACCCTTCAAGATTATTTATTTATCACATTGTGTATTTCAGGTGTACTCTTGAATGCATTTACTGCGTGTTTATACAGACAAAGCATATATTTAACAAGACATATTTCTGCTTTACTGCCTTTGTGCATTCTCCCTGTGTTTCCCTATCCCTCTATCACATAAATATATCACATCTGCCTCAGACCAGCCAGAAAATCTCCCTTGAAAAACACAAGTGTGCCTCGTCGTAATGTTTTGTCTGTGTTTTATTTTCACTGTCTTCCCTGATTTTATTCTCATGTATCCTCAGGGGTGCCACGCCATTTTTAGGTGGTGGCAATATATAATTTAATTTTGGCACCCCTAAATTGTTGAATATCCCCTCCTCAGAGGCGGCTGGACTTGCCTACCATAGCACCTATTAAATACATACATTTATATTGATTAATTATTTCTATTTAGGGGGCGTGTGCTGTTGGGTGGAGGAAACAGGGGTGGCTGAGGGGGGGAAGATGCGAGAAACATAGTAAGTGTAAGTGCCCTATTTATAAATAGATAAAACTTTGAGTATCACGGGCGGTCAGTATGAACTATTTATAATGGCTTATTAGTAATCTGTTTTATATATAGCACTTGCTAGAGTGCTTTAATTTCTAAGAATATCTCTCAGTTTTCTCTTCTTGAAAGTCCCAGCTCTTTCTTAAGCATAACCTGTCTAAGACTGAGTTGATTATTTCTCACCCTCCTGCATAAACCGCAAGTTCCACAGTTACGCTCTCAATTGATGGAACATCTATCTCCTTCAGGCACTGAGTATGCTTCCTTAGTGTTATTCTTGACCCCCCCCCTCTCCTTTTAAACCACACTTTCCGTTCGCTGGAACCTCCCTGCTGGCGAGCGCTGGCAGAGAGGGGCTCCATCAGACTGGGACGTACGTGCATCTCATGGGGCACGTGCATCCCAGTCACTTGGCGGCTGGACGGCGGGACCCTGCCCATCTCTGCTTCAGGGAGATGGGCAGGATAAGGGGAGGGGGGGAATTGGGCGGTTGTGGGGATAGAATCGCAAGCCCCTGCAAATACAAGAGGGGCTACATCTGTATGTCCACCTCTCCTTTCTAACAAGCCCTACTCTGGCTCCCCTTCCCTGTCTGAATGCAATTCATGCTCCTAACACTCACTAACAAAGCTCTTCTCCATTCCTCTCCAACCTACATATCTGATCTTATCTCCCTTTACACTCCCACCCGCAATCTTTGCTCCACAAATGCACGCTGCCTCTGGTTACTTCCTTCCACCCATACTTCCCAGATTTTGGTCATTGTACTCCTTATCTCTGGAATTTCCTACCACTCCGATTCAGACTCTCCACCTCTCTACAACACTTTAAACATGCTCTCAAAACCGACGTCTTCATTAAACCCAGCCATCTCTTTACCTAACCTTCTGTTTATGCTAATTTCTACCCCTTCTGTGTCCCTCCTGTATACCTGAACCTCCCCTTTACAATGTAAGCTCTCATTAGTAGGTCCCTCTCTCATGTGCTTTTCAATTTCCTTTTTCCCGTGCCCTGATGCAACAATCTTTATTTACCATGTACTTGTTTGCCTTGTACTGTCAGTCACTGGTTTCTTCTTTTTGCTTCTTTTTGCTCATTAATGTTTTCACTTATATAAACAATAATAAGACAAATTACAAGTCCGACCTTCAATTCAGAGAGATAGAGAACAATTCTACATACCCATAACTGTCCAATTTGCCTCTGTACAGTCATATGATTTTTGTTGCAAATCTGCCCTGCTTTATATTCTGGGAGGAGGTACTGTACACAAGGTTTGGGTGAGATTTAATGAACTACTAGTGTGAATGGTGGCAAGGGGGCTTAGGAGGGTATTCAATGTTGGGTCACGGCTGTCGTGCTTGCCTGACAGCGGTGGCCCTGTCCCTTTCTCGGTCTGCTCGACTGAGAATTTGCAGGCACAATTCACTGTCCCACCTGCCGCAGTTCGAGAAGGGGGCGTGGCCGTGAGCTGCAGTCGGAAGCTCGTCAATTCTCGACCGTTCTTGGCAAAACAAGCCCGACTGCTTGTGAAGACAGCATTGAATAGGGCCCCGAAGCCATCTCCACCATCGGGAATGGCTGTGGGAGAATTGAATTCCCCCCTTGGTCTGAGGAAATGTCTACATACTTCGATTTGAAATGTTTGAATTTTAGTATGTCAGAAAGGATTCTTTTTGCTCTGGAAACTGTTAGCTGAGCAGTTATATGAAATATTCATTGGTTATAAGCTAGTGTTTTGATAGCACTACTAGCACTACTATAAATAATTTACTGCCGTCACTAGATAAATCTGTGTGTACATGCATCACGTAAGGGTTATTGAGATTTTTGCTACTTGGAACTTCTCTACTTTTGTCAGTACTCTTATTGTGTAAATAAGGGCCACTTGGGAGCACCCGGTAACCTATTGGGCTTTCCTTCTCTACTATCCATGATTGTGTAGATATCTGAATTTCCCCTAGTGCTGTGGAAAGATCTGCCAACATCTCACTTATACTTTGCTTATCTTTTATATCTTCCATTTATTTAACTTTTGTTTCTACTTTTGTCCCTACTTTGGTTCAACTCCTATGGGCAGATATTTCATACAGTAGCTCCCAAATTATTGCAACATGTCGCACCCCTATTGACTGCTGAAAGGTGGTACTATCCAATAAATCAGTGACTGTTAGCTATAGTATTTGTATTGCTGCCCGCAATTTTGAATGACATTACCAATATTGGGGGGGGGGGGGGGATGGAATGCCACCAAACAATCAGAACAGTCTGCATTGTACAGCAATAGATATTTGATAATTCATGGTGGTCAATGGCAAATACAAGTTATTAACATTTTTTGTTGAACTTAAGTGCTACTAACTTTTTACTTTTACATAAAATATCCTGACAGCAGAACATGATCTCTACATGTAACGGCAATTATCAAATAAAGGCGAGGCTGGACTCATCATACATTAATGCATGTAAAGACTGTAAAGGCAGCACGGTTTAGTTGGGGGTAGCAGCTCCCTATTCTGAGGCCAAGGTGCTACGTTTTTGGAAAAACTTCTTAGCAATCTATAAAATTCAGACTTTATTACCACTCTGGCCCTATATATACAAAATACAGATGGAGCCGCTCTCATCCAGCGGGGGTTTAACGGTTGGATCACTAACCGCCAGGCGCCAGAAGGGGATGCATGCACACGAGACACTCGCACATCCCCTTCCGACGGAGCTCCCCGTCGGTCCCCACTGCCTCCCCGCCGCTGACCGCCGGGCCCCGCTGCCTCCCCGCACCCCCCCTAACCATCTCACTGAAACGGAGATGGGTAGGGTTCTCAATCCTCGCTGCCTGAAAACTGGAATATGCGTGCGTGTGAGACGCTCGCATGTCTCAGTTGGATGGAGCGTCTCTCCGCCGGCGTTCCCCAGCAGTGCCATTCTGACGAGCACCGGTGCTGGCTGAGAGGCGCTACATCAGTACACAGCAAGATTGTTTTGATATAATAGTTTCCCAACAAATGGAATATTTACTAAATCGATGCTGCTTTTCAGGTGCTAAGACACACATTCACTTACATTTACAAAATATTATAAAAAAAACATTTTAGTAAATATGATCATAGTTTTAGATTGACGCTCATTGATTTGAAATCAATGAAAATCAACCTTAAGTAAATATACCCCTTAGAATAAACAATAGTTTAGGATAGTATAGAAATAAATAACAAAGAGCAATGAATATGGGGTAACTTTCTTCAACACCAATGCTTGTATATCACCGGCAAGTAACCAAGTAATCTTGATCCTGTATTTTTTGCTTTTTACATACACTTATTGCTTTGAACACTTGATAATATACACAGGATCTGCACCTCCCAAAATTATTTCTACTTACAGCCAATCAACATAACACAAATGGAGAAGATTTTTTCCGAGTTGGTGTTGGGGGACACATTTCCGAAGCCCACGCTTGTCAGACTGCTGAAGGTAAAATAAAGTGCTGTGACATATTTGTCTTTGATGGACGGTCCAGAACTGGGATCGCTGTAATTGTAAGGTTTCTTTATTTGATCCCCGAGGTTATCCAACCAACTAATTTTGTGAATCAGGTAAGGTCGTTCTACGTTGCCAATCGCATACCAGATGCAAGCAAGCCAGTGAGCAATTAATGCAAAAATGCACATGAGCAACATAAGGACGGCGGCACCGTATTCCGAATATCTGTCCAATTTTCTAGCAACTCTGACCAAACGAAGTAACCTTGCAGTTTTCAAAAGTCCAATGAGTGTAGTGGTCTGTGGAGAGAAACACAAGTAATTAAGGCCCTGTATAGTTATATATGTTAGACAAGTACTCCACTTTGCATGCCCAGATCCAATATAATGTTCCATTTCTAGCATTCAAGGATTACTCCATCCATTATTAAAAACTCAATTTAGGACCTAATATCCTAGTGCAGGCCTGGCCAACCTGTGGCTCTCCAGATGTTGTCAAACTACAAATCCCATCATGCCTTGCCACAGTTTTGCTATAAGGGAGTGTTAAAACTGTGGCAAGGCATGCTGGGATTTGTATTTTCACAACATCTGGAGAGCCACAGGTTGGCCTGTCCTCTTCTAGTGTCATAGATTAAGAACCTGAGATCTGACCAAAAGGCTTCAGGATGGTCCACTGGAAACTTGAGCACACTCAGCTAACTTTTGTATGTTCACACTGGTAAAATGTAATTGGTACCATTGGTTGACAGACAACAATGTGGCAGACTGCAGATCTTTCTAGATTTTTGGCCAACTTTTGGTCTTTTTTCAGAAAGGCAGCAGGTCATGAACTGACATAGGCCCTTATTCAGATCTGATTGCAGTACAAATTTGTTCTCAAAATGGGCAAAACCATGTGCATTGTAGGTGGGGTAGATGTAACATGTGCAGAGAGAGTTACATTTCGGAGGGGTGTGTTGAAACTGAAATCTAAATTGCAGTGTAAAAATAATGCAGCCAGTATTTACCTGCACAGAAACAAAATAACTCAAACAAATCTAACTCTCTCTATACATGTTACATCTGCCCCCCCTGCAGTGAACATGGTTTTGCCCATTTTGAGAACAAATTTGTATTGCGATCAGATCTGAATAAGGGCCATAGTGTAATATATGAAAGTGTATATCAAAATACAAATTAAAATACCGGTAGCTGCTCTGTCAATTTCATCGTAGCTATACATTATAATAGTGCATCAGGACCTATTTTAGAGCAAACTACACTTACAGTCCCGACCTGCAGTCAAGAAACTTTGGCATGTATCCAGCATCCCTTAAAGCAGAATCAAGTGGATTTTGCAATTGTATTGTCATTATTAAATAAAGTTATATTGCTTGAATTAATTTTTTGTTTTTGTGTTATGATGGTGCCGCAGCAGGTAGGAGATATTAGCATCCAGTCACCATCAGCAATAGAAAAAACAAGAATAATCAAAGATATGAGTTATCCATACCCCTCATAGCTAAATAATTTTATACTATATGTCATTGGCATCGGGCTCCGCTTTCGCCTTGATAATGGGCAAAGCACAAGCTGAATTCAAGGATCTTTTTTCGACCACTCCAGTGTACACAGGCCACTCACTATAAAGGACAAAGGGGGTGATTCTGGTTGACACACAGCGATGCAAACTTCCCATGACCACCCCCCCCGCCCGCAGTGTTGCATGACATCAACCAGCAAACACTCATCGCTTGTGCATGCGCAGTTGTAAAACATTGCAAACCCATGTAAATTTGCTTGCAAAGGTGCAAATGGACCCGAATCTAAGGTCCAAAATATATGAAAGTGGGCGTGGCTATTGTTGAGATACCCTCAGAATATGACTTTCCTGCCTAAAATGGGACAGTCAGGGAAGTACAAAGGAAGTATGCATGAACAAGCAGAGCAATACATGACACATCAGGGGACCAACCAGATAACACTAGACCCAAGGCAAAGTAAAGATAGGTAAACTTAAGGGTTTCAATGAGGATATATTTTATATGTCTGAAGGACGCCTCTGACTATACAGTGAGGAGTCTTCCATTTTGTTAACTGAACCAATATTCATGAGAATGCATCCCTTTAATTCTCTAGGACCTTATGTGCCTCAGTAACACCAGATATATTATTGAGGCACTTTGTAAACTTGACGCCCACTATTAAATGTATCCATTACAGTAACTATAAAAAAGTTAGAGTTACATTTTGTGTTGTTGATGCTGCTGAATTTTGACTCATCAAAGGGATTTTACCTATCTACATGTAGTAGGGAATGAATCCATCTTCTCGGCAAGTACCTGATATTCCTATGTAAAACATGGAAAGCAGGGCACACTTCTAATCTGAGCTCATTAGTCTGAATATTTCCTTTATGAACATAATCTAGTCATGGGGAACCATTGGCATTCTAGCTGTAGTTGAACTCTAGCTGTGGTAGAACTACTCATCCCAGCATGCCCTGCTACATTTTTGATATTTGTCCATGCTAAAACTGTTGCAGTGCATGCTGGGATGTGTACTTCAACAACAGCTGGAGGGCCAACGGTTCCCTATTCCTGCCATAATCCTTTCATACAGCTCACCAAACCTACAGATTATCCAGTTGAAATTGTGAATGTGATTATAGGAAGTTTTCAATGTGACAGGAGGAGCTTTGATGTGAACCGCACAGGATAGTCAACATTTCTAAGATATGACATGAGAATATACGAAGAGACTCTCCAAAATTCGAACTTTTACAGGTTTTCAATAACTGGTATAGCAACATAGCTAATGTAGTGGTTGGCATCACTGCCTCAAAGCCCTGATGTCTTGAGTTAAATTCCTGGCCATGGCACATTTATGTGGAGTTTGTATGTTTTCTCTGTGTTTGCATTTGCATTTTTTTCAAGTTTCCTCCCACTCTCAAAAACACATATTGGTAATAGCTTCTGTCAAAATAACAATAAAAAAAATCCAAGAGTCTACGATTCAAAGGTTTATATTTTGTACTCCCCCTATTGCTGGTCCAGTAAGCTTTACTCAGGCATTTTCTGTAAACACTGCTTAATATATGTCCACTATATAAATAACATTTAATAAATAATTTGTAATGGCTCCCACCAATAATAACACTGCATTTTGTCTAAAAACAAATAAAAATCACTATATATAAAAGAGGTTAAATCTCCTCGCCTTTTTTGAGGTGAAGTACTGCCAGTGACCACTAGAGGCCATTCGGCGGACCAAATTACTCCTTAACAGAAAGTGAAACCAAAATGATATGTTTCAAACTTCCTGGAAATAGACAGAGGGAGCTGTGAAGACAGAGATTGGAGGTAGGAGCAGATAGGGACTAAGCTGTCATTTTGTTTGGTTTAAACTAAAACTGTATAGAGAGACAGAGAGAGAGAGATGCCCTACACCCCCCACCCATACTGCTACTAGCGAAGGGGCCTTCTAAGAATTCATCGCATATAGCGGCTGCACATGCGCATAAAATTTTATGTGAATGCGCAGGGGAGCGATCAAACCAGAATCAGGGCCACAGTGTGACGCTTAACACATTTGTCTGGCTGTGTGACTCTACATGCTTAGGCGTGAGCAGAGGAGTTTAGAAATAAGTGACACGGTGAGGTAGAAAGTGAGGTTAAATTCCTTACACACAATCTAGCTAATTAGGGACAAAGCCTGCCTCGAACACACTGTTTCAAAGTGCTGTATAAGAAATGAGCTGTATTTTAATCATGACTTCTCAAGAGGCAAGAAAATGGTTTCTGGTTTTTAATGATAGGATAAATGCTGTAGTCTGCATATTTAGTCACAGTTTGTAGCTGACACTATAAAACGCCTGCTGTTTTTACATGTCCACATGCAGAACAGGCCAGCGAGGGGGGTGACTCTATAGAGGGAGCACTATAGATACGACTTTATAATAGGCAGTCGATAGATTAAACATATGCTGTTTTCTGAGCAAAGAATCATCGAAGGTTGACCTTTTGAAGAAAAAGTCATTATATGTTAGACAGCCAAGGATACAATATGGGTGAATGATGAATCATTAGAACAAAATTAGAAATAGCACTGTCGAGGACATACGCATCCATTTGGCATACCTCCGAACTTTTCAGATGGGGAGAGAGGGACAGCCGCGCTCACCAAAGGTGCTCACCCGAAATTAGGGGGGGGGGGGGGTAGCGACAAGGGAGCACGACCATGCCCCATTTTTGCCGCTGTGGGGGCATGACTAGCGGCTCTGTAAGCTGCTGGCCAGCCCCCAGCCTCTCTGCTGCGGGAATAGACGCTGTGCGCATGCATTCAGCATCTATTCACCAGATGACAGGAGGGACTCCCGCTGGGGGGACACTGCCGGCCCTGGGTGGGACACGGGAATGTCCCAAAAAACCGGGATGTTCCCGCGGAAATCGGGACAGTTGGGAAGTATGATTTGGTATATTTCAAATTTAAAAAAAGCTGATGCTAAGTCAGACACATGGGGTATTCAATTCACACCCATTATTTGACAATTCCGACTGTCGAGTTGCTGTTGGATCAGAAGAAAATGGGCCGGGATTCCGACTGTTGAAGCCTTCCGACAGTCGTAATCCTGGATTGAATACCCCCCCCCCCCCCCCAAAGACATCCCACAAAAAATCAACCCAAAAAATATACATATAAAAATATTTTATTTATGCAATCAGGGCTTGGTTTGGTTGTAGAAAGCATTGCTGAATCTTCCTTGGATGCTTTTATATGGTAATGCAGAAGAAGGTGTCTGGAATAAGTAGACTCCTCAACATGCACGTGCAATCATCCGCTGCATCCGAGAAAGCAGCATCAGATGACTCTGCGACACCATAGGACGCCTGAGAAGCCCTGATGGTAGGCAGTTCAGCCCCGGAAGTCCTGTAGCCGAGGTCAGGAAATCTTCAGGAAGTCTCCAGGAAGATAGAGACCCTGGCTTTGGCACATTCACAAAACAGAGACATTATTGATATACTGCGCATGTGTAGGGGCTGCAATGTGCAACGCCTGTTAGCAAAGGAATCCTGCTACTTTTTTCCTTCTCTAGCTGCTGGCAAGGTAATTGACAGGAAGTAGGTGTCTAAGGATGTTAACCGGCCCTTTAGTGGGAGTGCTAAGAAAAGCACAGACGTGCCAGAAAAAAAATGCTAGGCGTGTCTAAGAAAACGTAAGCATGCCCAAGCGTTTATATAGGGTGTATGATGTCAGCTTCAGGCCGGATATGGCTGTATTCATCCCAGCCGCTGAGTAAGTCCCTGGCTACTTCTAGCTTGCAATTAGTGGAAAAATCATTTCAGGGTGAGCAGATTGCGACGGTACATTTCCACTTGGCTGCAAATTCTTTGCTAGCTGTACACATTCAATCGCACAGAGTGCACATCGATTCACTATAATGGGGAAGCGTCTACCTGATCGGTGGCAGATTATAATTCGCTCAACAGCAATCTGGTTTGAATTGGGCTCATGATCCTTATACTGTAATATACATTTTTACAGTTTGATTTTTACATGAGCAATTTAAGAGCAAAACCATATTAGTCATTCAGTCATTAAACAGTTTAGGTATTAGGAGTGTATTATTCATTCTTACAATTTTTGGTACTTGTGTACTAGCACGGCGCCCCGATAATTAGTCGCCCGATTTTTTAATCGCATCGCATGCCATACACCCGATGGCATGCGATGCGATTTTAACGCATATACGATATTAAATTGTATAAGCACCCTAATGGGTGCTTTTAAGCACCCTAATGGGTGCTTACAATGCGTAAATGCACCCCCAGTATAAACGTGAACCCAAAGCGTGGCGAGCGCAGCGAGCCCACGAGGGGCGGCGGTACGCGTCCTACGACTTTTTCATACCCCCACTATCCACTTCGGCGTGGAGTTGATTTTATAAAGTGTGGCGAGCGCAGCGAGCCACCGAGCCCGAAGCGTGGCGAGATACCTGAGAAGCCCACGAGGGGACGCGGATACCTGTGAAGATATCCGCGTCCCCTCGCGCGGGCTTCGGGCTCGGTGGCTCGCCACACTTTATAAAATCAACTCCACGCCGACGTAGATAGAGGGGGTATTAAAATGTCGTAGGACGTTTACCGCTGCGCTCGCCACGCTTCGGGTTCACGTTTATACTGGGGGGGGGGGGGTGGCGTGGGGGTGCATTTAAGCATTATAAGCACCCATTAGGGTGCTTATACAATTTATAATCGCATCCCATCGAATTGTATGGCATTGTATCCCATATACAATGGCATACAATTTTAAAATTGTATGCCATTGTACAACATCGGCCGATATCGCGTCGCATCGCATCGCATGCGATATGGTCTGCGATGTGATGGGCGCCGTGATACTACACAAGTACCCAATTTTTTTTAAATCAGTTTCAATTAGCTTTATTTAAAACGACATATAACATAATAACAGTTTTTCCATTAAGTAAAATAGCAAAGGATTATTTAAAATTTTGTTCATTAATTAACACTGTGTTAAAATAAAAATATAATGAGAAATTATATACCAATGAGACTTCCTCATCTATGTTTATTTTAAACATCAAAATCTATGGCTAAGTTACCATTTTACATAATAACTCAGGAGAGCAATGCTCCGCCAGTATAGCCTTGGGTTTTCTTCAGATATATTTCAGTTAATAAGTTTGTACATACAGTATTATGATTTAATTTCCACTATTAAGCAGATATTAATTTCCTTGTTGAAAGAATTTCAATTGCTCAGGGATTGAGGTTCATAGAAACGATATTTCTTCTATGTGAATACAAATTGATACTGTCTTTAGAGGAATGTCTTTCTGATATAAATCTTTCAAGAAATCAGTTAAAGTTGGTATTATCAGTGTATTTGTGCCTTTAGAGTATGCCAATCAGCTACACACAGTGACTGCAGCCATTTTGAGAATGGCATGTAAAGTATTGGCTTTTGCACAAAATGGCTTCCTTCACTGGGGTATTTGATTTCATCTGTAAACTAAAGAAATGTACTTCCATGACAAGAAGTGAAGAACCTGTATGCCTTTTTAAGAAGAATTTATGTTTTAATAAACATTTTATGTATGTAATTACTTGTATGGTTCTTTTTTAAATAAGGAAATACTGGAATCACCATTGAACCAGTTCTAGGGCGCCTAATAACACTATTGTGGTTGTATTTGGGTATGAGGAGGCTCCGCTTATAGGGGGTCAAGTGTTATTGGCGACTGCACATAACTGTAGTGCAATTTTAGGAATTTTGTTTTGTATTTTATATATATATATATATATATATATATATATATGCAACTCTGTTTCAACTATCAGTGAATATGGTGGTACTGTATGTATAATATCTATAATGTGGTTTACTTACTTACCTACCCTCCCAGGAATGTCTGGAATTTCAGTCTTAGACTTTTGGATCCCACACACTTCCCACTGAATTGTGCAGTGTAGATGATGCAATTTGCCTCAAGTAGTAGTATTACACTGTAAGCCACAATGACACAAAGCTCATGACCATGCCCACGAACCTCCTACTTAGTAGGAGCTCACATATGGCATAAAAATTAGCCAAGTGTGCATATAGAATTATCAAATTTATATGTACTGTATTCAAAAGGCTTGTGATATATTACTTGTCTACTCTCTCTTCACACACTTTCTTAACTCTCACACCTTATTAGACCCACTTCAGTTAGTGGTGAATGATCTGGTAACTGCTAAGACTAAAGGCCATTACTCACTACTTATTCTTATAGATCTTTCTGCTGCGTTTGGCACTGTTGATCACACTCTTCTCATACAAACACTGCACTCCCTAGGTCTTAATGATACAGCCCTTACCTATCTTACCTATCTGATCGCTTTTTCAGTGTTCACTTCTCTGACTCTACCTCCTCTTCTCTACCTCTGTCGGTTGGAGTTCCGCAAGGCTGTTTTAGGTCCTCTGCATTTCTTAATCTATACCTCATCTCTTGGCAAACTAATCAGCTCTCTCGGATTTCAGTATAACTTGTATGCGGACAATACACAAATCTATCTATCTATCAACCCCAGAGTTGTGACCAGTGGTCTTGGGTCAAGTTTCTGAATGCCTCTCTTCCATCTCATTCTGGATTTCTTCTTGCCACCTCAAACTCAATATTTCCAAAGTGGAATTACTTATATTCCCACCAGACAAGAACAGTTAACATTCTGGTATCTCCAGAACTTGACAATCTATCCTACCCCACAAACTCGTTGCCTAGGGGTCATCCTCGACTCTGAACTGTCCTTGCTCCCCACATTAAATCTGTCTCCAAATCATGTTACATGCATCTAAAAAACATATCCAAAATACGATCCTATCCCACACAAGACACTACTAAATCTCTTATCCATGCACTCATTATATCCAACATTGACTATTGCAATAGTCTTCTAATTGGTCTTCCCAAGAACAGACTCTCACCACTGCAATTCATTTTAAATGCTGCTGCTAGGCTGATCTTCCTAGCAAGACGCTCATCGTCTGCTGATTCTCTCTGCCAGTCCCTCCACCATTGGTTGCCTGTATTTTACCGTATTAAATATAAAATACTTCTACTCCCATATAAATCTATTAACCATACTGCACCAGCATATATCTCACTAGCTTCCATTCACTATTACAGGACTTTCATTTTGCTGCTCCCATCCTATGGAATGCCCTTCCATGCACAATAAGACTCTCTACTAGCCTTCCAAACTTTCAAGCATTGCCTGAAAACTCACCTCTTAAGACAAGCCTATCATATTTAAGTACCACATGCATAACCCACTGAGGCACTTATGTATTATATAACTTCCCTTCTGGACTGGCAACTTGGTGGGACTGCTATGTTATTACTGGCACCTGTCCTTGTGTTTCCCACCTATGTCCCTATAGATTGCCAGCTTGCAGCAGGGCCCTCTTACCTCCAAGTCTGTCTGTTGTTACCCAGTTTGTTTTATCACTGTCTATAATTGTAAAGTGCAACAGAATCTGCGGCGCTATATAAGAAACTGTGGTACTTGTGTATTATCACGGTGCCGGTGCGTGCAACGTAGTTGGCGTAGTTAGAGCTACATAGTCAGCATCAGCCAGCGTAGTCGTAGTAAGGCAGTGTGTAGTGTAAAGTAACGAGTAAAGCTGCCGGTGTCCACAGGGTCGGGTGTGCTGGCAGACGCCGAAACAGCATCGGAGGACACGCTTCACATACTGCCTCCGCCGTGCTGAAGGGAATAGGACAGTACGTAAATTACTTAACGGGCGCCATGATAATACACAAATAGTGCTTACACTACGCTGGAGGGACTGCTGCCACCGTGCTGAAGGTACACTACGCTGAATAGGGCAGTACGTAAACTACTTAACGGGCGCCGTGATAATACACAAATAGTGCTTACACAACGCTGGAGGGACTGCTGCCGCCGTGCTGAAGGTAGACTACGCTGAATAGCGCAGTACGTAAACTACTTAACGGGCGTCGTGATAATACACAAATACCGAAACTGTAAATAAATAAATAATAAATAAATGCATGCAGACTGGTGAAGTCAGCAACTATCCACAAGGAAATATATTTTTCATTTGTATTTTCATGTTACACTCTATAACAGGGCTGGGCAATAAGCGGCCCTCCAGCTGTTGATGAACTACACATCCCAGCATGCCTTGCCTTCGTTTTGCTATTTGGCCATACTGAAACCGATGAAAGGCATGCTGGGATGTGTAGTTCATCAACAGTTGGCGGGCTGCTTATTGCCCCTCCCCCCTCCCTGCTCTATACTAATCACTTCACTAGAAACCAGTGACATCACTGTTGCATAAAGGACCCCATTAAGGTCATTGGTTCCCGTTATGATAGCATTCTCATGAATATATATTCAGGCCACAAAATGCATTAAATAAAAAAAATAACTATTAAAGGTAATATCTAAACTTATTTGTACCCAAACTTATAATAGTACATCCCACATATTATTCTTATTTTTAGTGCAGTACTGATACATTCCTTCAACAGAACATTTACTATGCTTGAATTGTTTAGTAAAAAAAAAGTCTGTGTTACTTACCTCATCTGAGCCAGATCCAAAAATAAGAAGATCAAATGGTATTGCTGCAACCATATCTATTAGGAACCAGCCTTTAAAGTAATGAATTGCAATTCTTGCAGGATCGCTGACAACTTCTTCATTCAGATTAACGTATGTGGTCCGGAAGTTTATGAGGATATCGATAATAAACATGATATCTACCATTAAGTCTACAACATTCAGGGGGTTGCAGGAATATCCACACGCACGTCTCCTCTGCTCCTCTAAGTCATTGAGTAGAAAGGCAGCTGAGTAAGGTGTGAAGATGGCAGTGTAAATAACAAGCAATAAAATTAACCAGTCCCATACGGCTTTGAAAGGGCTATAGTGCAAAATAGTAAACTTATTCATACGAGGTGTTTGAAGTTTGTATTCCGGCAACACATCGGCTCCCAGTGAAAGAACCTGCAGAGAGACAGGAATAAAGAGAATTAATTAGTTTAAATGTACGTCCTCACCTTATCATAAAAAGCTTAGACTCTGCCTACAACCGGTTGGTATCAATCAAGACACCACAAGAGGACACCTTCATTCTGGAGGTTCAAACAAGCACTGGAGTCTCTCTACTTGACTTTATAAAGGAATATAACCACAACAGAAACCCTTAACTTCCATGGGAGACTGTAGAAGTAGCAAATCTTCTAAAGAGGACAAGTGAGATAACCATCCATAGCGACCAATCCAGATCCATGTATCATATACCTGGTACAGTCTATTAAATAATAAAGCTTTGTTACATTTCACCTTAACCACAGGGACAGATTGTAGGTTGTGCGGGCCCCTGGGCAACTTAGTTGAGGGTCCCTTCCAATAAAGAGGCTGATGAGGAGCGCAACCGGTAATAAGAGCTTCAAGGACTTATCTCGGAGAACGCAGCATGAGTGACAACATCAGTGCCACATTGAGGAGCAACCAGGAGGCGGGTCAGAGCCGTGGGCAGTGCCAGACCCAGGAGCCACTCTATGCTGTATGTGTGCCAGACCCAGGAGCCGCTCTGTGCTGTATGCAGTGTGGCATGCAGAGCAGTGGCAGCCCCTGCCCATGTCAGGGGGACTGGGCATCTGCTCCTGCCAATTGCAGGATCAGACTGATCTGTGTAGGGGCCTTCTAGAGCGACACCAATCCCCCTTCCCCACAAACACAACCTTTTTATCAGTTCCTGCTTTACCCAGATTCACTGCTCATCAGACACAGTATTCAAATGGAATTCTTTTGGCGGGAGTATGATTAGTCGTTGGTATTGAGAAAAAAAAATTCAAGTTTGCTATAAAACCTGTAGAACAAGAAAGACACTACATGGAGTTTGTAAAATAATATACATATAAAAACTGAAATTGCTGAGTACAAATGCCATTTGTTAAAACCACCACTTTGTAGCTTGTTTGATGAGAAAACATTTATTATATGATAGAAAGTACTTAGAGGTAAGTGCGCCATGAAACAGCTACGGTCTGGAATTACTACAGCAATTTCACATTGCTACACTAAACACTACACAATATAACTGATTGAAAGAATACTTTTCTACCTAGAAAGTCTAATTCATATTTATGTATATTGTATTACAGAACTAAATACCAAACAGGCACAGTTTTGTAACCAGAAAATTTCTACTCTAAATATGTAGAAACTTAAAAGAAACAAACAATATGGAATTTCCTAAATGGGGGAAACACAAAGAAAACATGCCTCACCTCCAATAAGTAGGTAAGTCTCTGAGAGCCGGCCTCGACCAACACTGCCTCCCCCTGCACCTCCCTCAGCTGTACTTGAAACTGTGCGGTCCTGGAAGGCCAATAATGCGATTTGCATTAAATCATATCACTGTAGCCTAACCCCCGCTATCCAATGCCGGTAATATGGGCTTTAAATGTTGGGGGTGGGACACAATGATGCGATTGCACAAGAGCTCCCCATAGCGCCCACACAATGATGAAGCTGGCCGCATGCGCAGTACAGAGGTTTGTACTGTGCATGCGCCGAGAAGCAGAAGGAGTGGTGCCTGCATTGCAGTACCCGCGCTGCAGCTGCAGCCAGCAGCAGCCCCCCAAAAGGTATGAGCCACCAATGGACAGACCTGCCAATTGAATTGGACACTGATTCCGTTATTTAAATTCAGTATTTACCTTAAACTCTGTAGTCTTTTCATCTGTATGTGCAGGAGCTGTGCTGTGTATGTACAGATCCGGACCTATGATGCCACTGGAAGTTCCCCATAAGCCACAGCATGACTGACATGTTGCTGGCATTTGGGGGAAGCAACAGGGCAGAGTCTTAAAACAAGGCCACAACGGCTTTGTTTTATGAGCTTACCAAAGCCAGTGGCTGTACCCGCAGAAGGAGCTTAACTGGCTCTGTCACAAGACCGATGTAGCTGAGTCGATCACAGAAGGCTGCATTGGGCGCCTTTTTAGTTAAGACGCCGCCTGCATAACGTCGCACAGCTGCTGCATGCAAAGGTGCAGCAGAGGAGAAATTAGCATCTGAAGCTAATTTTAATTAAATTTTTAGTTTAATAGCAAACTCATAAGAAAAAAGTTAAGGCACTAAATTAAATATAGCAGTATGCATTTAGTTCTAAATATTTTCATAACCCCCCCCACAAAACCCCCCCAAAAAAACAAATTGGTCCGTGCATCATTTATCATGTATCACAAAAGAAAACTAAGATTGAACATGAATCTAAACATGTAAATAAAGTGACAAGTAAGAATTGTGATTTACAGTGCTATAAAAAAATGTGGTATTTTCTAATATTTGGCATACTTGCTGAGTTTTCTGCAGGTTGGTGATGCAGAGGTCATGGTTCAGCAAAACGGGTATGTGGGTGGTGCATGGGGGGGGGGGTTGATGCAATCTTGGCCCTGGGCAACAGTTCCTAGGGGGTGAAAGTGGGTGACTGCCAGAGGCTTCAGTAAGACTTGTCCACTCCTCCAGGCACCAGGAGAGTAGGCTAGAAGTATGTTTTGTCATATACGCTATTCCTTTTACATCATTTTCTGGTCTTTAAAATCTTCCAGTCGTTTGAGCCACCATGTCACACAGAACAGTGGGATTCAGTACTGAATCCCAGTTCAGAATCCCGACGCCGGAATCCCGACAGCCAAAATCCCGACAAGGGGGGGACGTGGATCGCCCCCCCTTGCGGGCTCGCTGCGCTCGCCGCGCAGCGGGCCCGGTGCCTCGCTACGCTCGGCACACTAATTTATTCTCCCTCCAGGGGTGTCGTGGACACCCACGGAGGGAGAAAGTGTCGGGATTTCGGCGGTTGGGATTCCGGCGTCGGGATTCTGAATGCCGGGATCCCGACCGCCGGGATTTTAACTGCATCCCGAACAGTGATATGGGCATAAATTACAACAATAACTACATATATACACAGTAAGTATACCTCTCAACAGTTCTAAATTCAGCCTACAGTCCCAATAGATGGGAATATCCTACTGTTGGTATGTATTCACCTACTGTAGGCATTTACGGATCATATGAGGCAGTCCGAACAAAAACCCCGGCTCAATGCCAAGCTCCTAGATGTTGTATGTGTGTAGTACTGTATATAGTCTTGTTACAATCAGTATTATTGATACATTAATACTTGATATCAGGTAAATAATTATCCCTATTGTACAGAGCTGACAAGTATGTTACTTTGCAAGCAGTTATCCAATTTCTTCATCTCACTAGGCAGAACCTTTCCTCAATTTGCCTCCACCCTATTACAAGGTCGTCTGTACAGATCAGCCATGTATAACACATAATTTTTCTCCGGTATATACTCAAGAGGCAACATTTGATAGAATGAGAAGCACCTAACAAATGACTTGTCCTTAAATGTAACTTGGACCTTGATCATTTCCAGCTGTCTTCTGGCCAAGACCCAGTGGGAGGGATGAGCAACTGTAATTTGGCCAAAGTATATGAACAATAGATGTTAGGCCAGTCAAGACAGCTGATAATACTCCTTTGTCTTTCCGCCATGAGTGCCATTTGACATGCATTGCAATTAACAAAGCAGGAACGAGAACAGCCCTGAAGCTCTCAGCCTATAATGTTAATGCTCACACTTGCATACTCAGGTAATTATGCACGTAACCGATGCTCACTAGTTTCTGTAGGATTCATTCATTTGTATTCTGACCCAAAGCAGAGTTACAAGACTGATTTTAAAAAATAGAAAGGTTTTCTATCTATAATATGAATTAAATACCTGTTTTCAATATTTTACAATGTTTAAATAATAATAATAATATTCTTTCAAGGCCCTAACAGAGTAAGGGGCATAGTTAGCATAGTTTGGAAATATTCAAAATTAATTTTTCAGTTGACTTGCTGTAGCTGTAAAATGTAATTGCCATTGGCAAAAGCTATTTAATGAAAGTCAACTAAAGAATCGCATAGACCAAAATTCATAATAAAATGTTGTGGCATAAACTGAATGGTACCCAAAGAAAATAAATGATTTGTGTGATGGTGAAGGCAATTTAAGTAATAAAAACACAAAAAAAATCCCCTGAGTTGGGGGAGGCTGTTGATGACTTAGGCCAGTGGCCCTCAACCACAAACCTCAAGGCTCACCAACAGCCCAGGTTTTATGACTAAACAGGCTTGATGACCAAAGTTGAAGACCACTCACTTAGGTTTAAACAGGGTCAACAGGGCTTACCCTGGCCTAAGCCCTGCCACTTCTTTGCTCCTTGGTGGCTGGTCCACAATCTCTACCTTATGGTATGTACACATCAGCAATCTTTTTCTGCTCTTGAATATCTCCATTCAGTTCTGCTCCACATATGGGGATGGAGAGATGACATGGAAGGCCACCCACAATATTATGGAACAAAAAAAGCTGGTGGAGATATAAATATCATATTAACATCTGGTGATGGTGGTGGTGGAGAGGTTCTGGAAAGGTCTTTCGTTTTCGTGTTATGTGGAGTTTACTCATCTTTTTGTTGTGGTTATAGAGTAATAATGATAAATGGGGACTTTCACAATGTAGGCCTGTTGGGAGCTAGTCATATACTCTTACTGCAATGTGTGAGCAATAATTTAACATGCGGGCGTTATTGTGAGCTACTTTACTGCTACTACCAGTATACTGGGTACATATTTAAGCCGTTTGCTTCATTTTGGGGATGGTTTGTAGCAGGAATCCTTAATAAATGTAACATTTATTTAATGTTTGGGGCTGGTAAGGGAAAGAAGATCTAATTATTAATTGTGGGTGCTATTGTTTTATCATCATTGAGTAAGAGGCCACATTATTAAATATGAAGGTAAGTTATATATGGGGCTGGTTGAGAGGATGGAGATCCATTCATAAAATGAAAGTGCTATTGATTTAACCTGAGGGCTGGATAGGGGATAGATGGTCACTTTTTGCTTTACTATTTAGGAGGTGGAAAGGCCATTCTCTTTTTTATCTGGGCCCCAAAATTTACAGATTCCGACAAGAAGTAACTGAGCTAAAGACACCAGTGGTAGTCTGACAACCCTCCGGCATTTGATGGAGCACTTCTATTTCTGTGGGTTTTCATCATGCTGGGACAGTCTAGAGGCAAATCTCTCATCACCGTGCTCTTTTTTTGAAGGTGAATTGTGTGCACTCAACAATGGGGCATACAGTATGAATTTTGTCAGTCCCAAACCCAATTTTTGCAGATGGACAAAACCAGCCTTACTAACAGTTCTAAATCAGGCCCTTTTTTTGTAAATATGTTAGAGGCTTGGTTGAGATGAGCATGGAACCATCTCCAAATGCAGAAAATTGAATATCCTGATAATAAACTTACAAAAAAGAAGATAATACCATAGCTAAAATTCCAGTCTTGTCAGGAAGAGGAGGCAAAATAATCTAAATTTATAAAAATATTAATGAATGTTAAGGTTATTTGGAAAGATGATACATACAGATGGAGCCGCTCTGGTCTGAGCGGCTCCAATCCTGCATCGGAGACGCTCACGCGCCACTTTCTTGGCTATAAACGTGCAAACATGTGAGACGCGTCTAAATCCTCTGGCCTGCCCTCCACCAGCAGCCGCCAGATAATGAAATCTGGCTCGTTGACGGCGAGGGAGAGAACGGCCTTATCGGTATCGGTACCGGGGGTGCTGGTTGAAGGGGACAAAACATGGCTCAGTCTGTCAACTTGTCTGCAGCCCAGATGGCTAATTCTAAACCTCTATTATAAATTGAGCTACATTTGCTCTGTCCTGCTCTTGCCAAGTAGAGGGATAGAACCGAGAATCCCATGCTTGGTGGAGCTCATTTCCCCTCTTACCTACCACCCCTGTCCAACCTATTAGGCGGAGCTAGTGTTAGGGTTTTGCGCACCCCCCTGCAAACTATAAATTTGAACCCCCACATTATAAAGGGACAATAGTCTCAAATGAAAGGGGCTTAGTCCCACTATAGTAATATTAATTGAAATTATGCCACACAGTTCTCATTACACCACATGCATTGCCCCTGATTCATATTTCTCCACATAGTCGTGCCCCTAATTCATTATTATGACACACAGTAGTGTCCCTTATACATATTATGCCACAAAAAGTGTCCTTAATACACAATTCCCACAGCACTAGTGCCCCAGACACAGAATGTTCATAGTAGTGCCGCTTATACACATAATGTCCACCAAATGCAGCTTATACAAATAATGCCCACAGTAGAAGTGCCCTTTATACACATAATGCCCACAGTAGAAGTGCCCCTTATACAAATAATGCCCACAGCAGTGCCCCTTATACACATCTCTGCCTCTGTCACTCCAGCAACTTCATGTCCTGTGTCCCTCCAGCAGCTTTTTAGATAATACAAAACAGACCTGTACCAGCAAGGTTGGGAAGAAATCTTTTCACATTCATTGGTACAGCTAGTGGTACGTATGCCTTTATATCAGTTCATCGAGCATTGTCTGCCCTGGCCCTGCGTGACCCATTTTATCTGTTGTATGGTATTTCTCCGCCCGTCTTCTGTCCCCCTTTGTCACTTCAGTTTCCTTCATTCATTGTCTCTGATCTACCTTTAGCCATCTTGCCTTTTCTGCATCTCGTACCTCCCATTTCCACTACCTCCATTCATGACCTGCTTTACATACTGTATGAGAGGGTTTCTGGTATTGAACTGTCATGGGAGTACGGTGTGGTGATGCTTCCAATTTAGAAGGCTTCCTGTAACAGCTGAATCATATCCTGGTACTTCCACGGTCACAAGAAGGTTAAAAAAGCTAGCATTGTTCATATCAACAGTAACATAATATAAATGCATCTTCCGATTGGTTTTATCTCAATGTAATCAAGCATCTTGTATATAGTTGTTATTATTATTATTATTATTATTATTATTATTATTATTATTATACATTAGCTGAGTAACAGCAGACAAAACTGATTCAAAGAAAGTAAAGTAAAAAAAAAAATCTGAATTCTGACAGGCAAAAGTGACAATCTGCTAATTACAATCCAAATTTAATTAATTAACATGACAAGTTTAATGAGAACTTTCTGGAATTGGTGAATTAATTGTTGCTTTTAAAGAACTGTCACGTTGAAAACCTTGAAGAAAATGAAAATGAACAAGCAAATGTGCGTAAAAGTGTGAAATTCGTTTGTGACATGATGCGGTAATGGGAATCTCTTTCTATTATCAATCACTTTTACGGTGAATGGCATAGAAAGGTGTATACTGCCTTCTGTTCTATACAGTAGTTCTCCTTTTGTTATCATTAAGGATTTGGCATAATATTCTCAAACAGTAGTATATAACAGCATAATATATTACAGTTAGCATCAAAGTTTGTATTAAATCGAATGCACAAAATAAACTGTAAAACATTTCCTGCTTTATTTGCTGGAGAGGAAAATAATTAGCGCTATAATTTAATACCCCATATAATATAAAGCAGTATGATGAGTATCATGAGTAAATGAGTATCATCAACTGAAATACATTTAAACAGTATATAAAATAAAGGGTTGTTGGTCAAGTTGGGGTACTGTAGATTTGGGTAGTGCTCATAGGGGCCGATTCCGGGTTCACTCAGAGTGAACTGAATTAGTCCCCAACCCCAATGGTCGGAGTTTGCGCCTGCACATTTATGCGCAGGTGCAAACCCCAACTGCAAACGGCCTCAGCTATTTACACTGTCGCCAGGCCATTCGCTACGGGGAGGGGGGACCGAGGACGGGATGGGGGCGGGCAGTGGTGGCGCACGGACATGGGAATGCCCAGCGTTTTATGGGCATCCCCATGAAAACGCTGGGAGTTCCCTTGGGATTGTGAGGGGGGATGAGGTGTGCCGGGAGCGGGCGGCTGACATCACATGACGTCAGCCACCTGCCCTGTTTTCGTCCCGCTGCCCGCAAATATGTCAGTTTCCACTGACTTATGAAATCATTCGATGGTTGGCAACCATCGAATGATTTCTCCTGCAGCGGACACATGCAAGGGGTAGTGTCTCGCATGGTTGTGAGGGGATACGGCGGCAGGGGCCATAATTTTGTCGGTTGGGCTCTCTGGGACTCAGTAAGCTGCGTGCTTCGCAGGTTACTGAGTCAACCAGAACCAGGACGATAGCGCATAGCGTCAATAGTAATTAGGCCAACAGTGGGAAAAGGTATACAAGCAAAAAGATGAACACAGCAATGGTTAAAAGAAGCTGCTTATGAATCTTATTTGCTTCCGTTTTGCAAGTGAGAATACATTTTGTTAACGGAAAAATCGCAAAAAGACAACCAACGCTACGTGTCGCTCTATGCAGAGCCGGATTTCCCATTAGGCACGTGAGGCACGTGCCTAGGGGCGGCACATGTTTGGGGGCGGCACTTGGATGCCTGTGATGGTACTGTCAGCCCAAAATGTACCAATAACTGCAAAATATCCACTGTACTGTACTATATTCCATCTTAAATATAGTGTAAATGGATAGGACATGCAGGTACTGCCCTTGTAAACTGTCCTACTTAGTAAATATGTATTCATAATAAAAGAATATGTCACAGTTAGTGGCTTTTTCTTATAAATCCATTATATTGGCTATTATCAAATGAGGGCTTATAAGTAATCAATAAAATTATAATACATGGGGTGGGGGGCGGCATTATTGTTGTGCCTAGGGGCGCCGTCATCCCTAAATCCGCCCCTGGCTCTATGGCTTAAATGGCTATTTACCGATAAAAGAAGGGTAGATGTATGTGGACACAGCTGTTCTTATGACTAAGAGAAGCAGTGTTATCCTTTTATTATATCTATATATATATATAAAAGGCTAACTACTCCTCACCTCTATGAGGTGAAGTACCGCCAGTGACCACTAAAGGCCACGCGACAGACCAAAGTACTCCTTTGTGCACTAAGATGGCATAAAATAAATTGAAAGCAATTTTCGCAGGAACACTGTTTCAAACTTGCTGGATATAGAGGGAGGGAACCCTGAAGACAGAGATTGGAGGTAGGAGCAGATATAGACTGGGCGTGGGGTGGAAAGTTTGTGGGCTAAAAACTGTCACAGTTCAAAGTGAAAGTAAAAACGGTCACAGCTCAAAGTGAAAGTACGTTGCAGAAGCCGTCATTTTGATGGGCTTTTAACTAGTAGGATTAATAAATTTCAAGTCCTCCAATCTAATGAAGAAGCTCCATTTTTCATGGTGTACTTTTTTACAAATTTACTTTAGGTACTTGTGTATTATAGAGGCGTCCGCTCGCCACGCTTCGGGCTCGGAGGCTCGCTGCGCTCGCCACACTTTCTATTCTCAACTCCACGCCGACGTGGATAGTGGGGGTATGAAAAGGTCGGAGGACGCGTACCGCTGACCCTTCACGTTAATAGTGTGGGGGGGGGGGGGGGGCGTGGGGGTGCATTTCACATTGTAAGCACCCATTAGGGTGCTTATACAATTTTTAATCGCATCGCATCGCATTGTATGGCATTGTATGCCATGTACAATGTCATACAATTTTAAAATTGTATGACATTGTACAGTATCGCGCGATATCACGTCGCATCGCATACCACTGTATGCCTTATGGTATGCGATGCGATAGCCGCCGCCAAAATACACAAGTACCTTACTTTACAGGTGCTATTGTTTTTCTTTATGTGTTTTTAAATATAAAAAGAATTCATACTGATTGTTACTGTTTAATTTATGCCCTGGGTATTATTACAATCATGCTAACTGATCCTTAAGTCACATAAGTTCCGCATTAGTGTTTAATGTTCCCCTTAGGATCTCTCATATACATTATAATGTTTCTTTAATATATTTAAGATATTGCTCTCTGAGATAAATTGTCATTTTTATTTAATTAAATAAACAGATAACATTAATTACAAAATATTTTATTTATATATTTCTGTAAACAATGTTTTGTGTTATTAATAATACTGTATTTCTTCCTTTCATATTTATCAGTGTTTCTTTTCCAATTAGTGCGGTATCACTTGTATAATGATGTGATTAATGATGACTGTAACGATCTTCTTTGTGTCATGTCCATCTATAGATATAGCGCCTCTCAGCCAGCTCAGGGAGTCGCCAGATTCCCTGAGCTGGCACTGGCTGGCGGAGAGGCACTCCATCTGACCGGGACATGCGAGCGTCTCACACACTCGCATGTCCCCTTCACACGACGGATGGGGAGCGGATTCCCTGCCCGTCTCCGATTCAGGGAGATGGGCAGGGTAAGTGGGGGGTGCGGGCAGCTATGGCGGGAGCATCAGGTAGGCGGCAGCAGGCTCCGTCAGAACGGGGCACGTGAGCATCTCATGTTTGCGCGCCCCCTTCTGGCGGATGGCGAACAGCAGCGATTAGCAATGGAATTGCCAGGAGCAGCTCTAATGAGAGCTGCTCCATCTGTACATGTGTGAATAATAGACACAAGAGGTGTAAGGGCCTGATTCATAGTCGTACGCTATGTCACTGTTTTCACAGTCAAGCAATTAAAAGCCAATGGTGCCAATGGTGCCAATGGTGCATGTGTCTGTGGCACTGATCATGTGCTGCGATGCTCTTAAGACAACAGTCACACAGAGATAATGAAAAGTTTCAGAAACAACACAGTGGTTTCACAATATATTTATCTCTCCTTGCCAGTGGCATGCGGTGTTGGCTGTGAACAGGGAGGCACCGGCACAGCAACCACCACCGCACCCGCCTCCCCTGGCCGTCGCTGACATCCGAACGGACCCCCCACCCCACCACCCCCCCTGCCAACAGCCTCTCTTTATGCCCACAATTTAGCTCCGCCCCCGCTGCTGACAGTTTTCAACTGTGAGCGGGAGGCAAAACTCCCGCTGCCTCCCCGTAATCCCACACAGCGACTCACCCCATAGATTATTTAACAAAAAAATACCAATGCTATTTATTACACTTTATATGTGTTATAAATATCATCTTTGTATTTTTTTTATGATTTATGACAGGTGAGGCTCTGCCTCCCCTGACTGCACATCCCTGCAGCTTGCATCTGTGGATCCATATACATAGAAGATTACTCTGGAGTATAACTTTCGAAAGCCATTCTGCATAGGCTTAATCAGAATCAGGTCCTTTGTAAAGCTTCTCAGTACCCTAGGCAAAACGTCAACGTACCACTTCTCCCACTGACTGCTCATCCGATTAGACCTGAGGTTAATTTGTAATTCCCCAGTGGCTGATAATGTCTATAATTACTGGCCAATGAGCAGTGGTCAGCAGCACGGCAGACACTTGGGGAGGTTCAGGGAAAATGAGTGGTCCATCTGAGAAAGGCAGCTCTGGGAAGATTCTCTTTGGATCGTAATCCTGCTGTAAAATGAGCCCCTAACCAACTACTGTAGGTGTAGACCAGAGGACATTGCACGGTGCTGTAGTAGCCCTTTTGGTTCAGTAACTCTGTAAAAAGCACAGATCATCAAGCATCTCTTCCATGTTTAAGAGTTTGTGTCATCCTGGTTTATTTAGTAATCAGTGGCTTGTAAAAGCTGCCAGTTACCAGTGTGCTTAAGCCCAAAATGTATAGGCAATGTTTTTTTTATAACAAAACATGGAATGTTTTGCTAGTAAAAAGCATGGCACTTTTCAACTGTGGACTTTAACTTATCAGGAGGCGGTGACATTAAAAACACTCATTTTGTAAATAAGTCCCATGCAAAACCCTTAGATTCAGTAGTCTATAATACCATGTTCCACTCTTCAGCAACCCATAGCAATGCCTCTTTTTCATTGCTGCAGAACAGCTTTCTCTACAATTCTGAAATTTACATTTATTTATTCTTTCAACATTTTGCGGTTTCCTACTTACCTTGGTACCACTTTAGATCATTCACTGTACTCGACTTGCTTACATTTCATTAAAAACTGTGAAATTGCCCCCTTAGCAACCCCCCTGTCCCGACCCCTTTCTTCCTTACTCCTGGATATGTCCACTCCAGACCCGTTATAACTACCGTCCCTGTCAGAGCCATGCGCCAATGCACGTCTTGCCTAAAGGGCTCTCAGCGGATTCTGGTTTGTGCAAGTTTAGATTACAGGTAACTCAGCCTAAATATTAGGTTATCAGTCAAACGTGAGTGCAGGGCCGGCACTACCCACTCAGCAGCTCCTGCAAAGCAGGGAGGCGCCATGCTGAAAAGGCGCTGTCTCCCTCCCTGCTCTGCTAAAGCTGCCTCAGCCCTCACTGTCACTGCCTCCTGCATGCCGCCCGCAGCGCCTGTCTGACAGCAGGCGGCAGTATGGAGAGGCTGAGTAGCTCCCTACACCGCTCACACACTGTCCTCCTCCTGAGACCTGCCCCCTCTTCCTCATGGACATGTCATGTCCGGATCCGCCCCCTACCCATTGCTCCCTGCGCCTGTCAGTCAAATGCCGAACAGGTAGCAGCGCCGCCTCCCCTTCTTTCCCTCTTTTCAGTGTGCTGTGCCAGTGCCACTGCCAGTCCTCAACACTCTGCCCCCTCTATCTCCTCCCCTCTTCTTCCATCTCCTCCTTCTCTCCCCTCCATTTCCCCTCAGTCACGAGTGCTGCACATACTTTTTGTACTGCTTTCGGATTGCATCGCACACACATTGCATGTATGCCGTGAGATGCGATGCGATATAGCCCATAACGTATGCGATTCTCGCAGCGTGTATGGGCACCTTTAGTGCCTGCAACATTTTGCGGACACAGCACTGAGATGGTGTATACATACATGTACATGCACATGAGATCCTCCATAGGATCGCATGTTGCATACACTCCCACAATCGGGCTGCAGCTTGTTGCAATGTGAAAGGGCGCAAAATGTATGGTTTGCAGGAGGGCGCTGGATACCCTAGCACCGGCCCTGCGTGAGTGATTACCTAGTTTAGATCAGGGAGCAATTCTATATTAATATATAATAATTCCACCTGTTCATTGGCTCCATTTAGCTGTAACAAATCCATACAGCTTTGTCATTATTTTCAAAGGATATTTAAGTAAAAGCCTCCTTTCACTCGTAATATTCACCATCATCTCTTATCTTTGATAATTTTTCATCTTACGTCTTGACTCAGAAAATGTGCATATTTTATTAATTGTGCTAAGTAAAATGGTTCTTTGATGCAAGCAGTTTTCAGATCTCTGCTTAGTTCAATAAGCACTACAGTGCAGTATTAACATTCACAAAACTAATACAGGTATGTAAATACGGGACGTTTTACTGTAGGTTTCCTTAAATATATAAAGTGGATATCATTTATTTATAATTGTCATTTTTTCATGTTTCAAATGAGACAATTTTAGAATAAAAAGAACAGAATTAAATGTGAAAAATAAGCGCACATTGCTGCACATGGTAATAATGTAGCAGTTCATTAGAGCGATGATAAATACAGGGATAGGCTATTTTGGGAAAGTACATTTATAATGCATTACATCGGACGACATGCTGTATGTGAAGAAAGAATGACTTCTACATTGCTGTGTCCCTGTTCCTAGAAAGTGATTACTGCTAAACCCACAATCTTAGAACAGTAATAAGTCTGCCCAGCTTAGCGCCATTACCTTGATACTGTAAGTTGTTTCCAAATATAAGATTTCCTATGTATTGTAACATGTTTCAAGTGGTTAGTCCTTCGGTAAAATTAAGTTTTACAAAAATCTTCTTCTGTGAGACATGGGACATATTTTGTATTCATGTACATTATATATACTGTAGCAATCAATAGTATTGGGAGATAAATTATTCTGTAGATTGATATATTTTGCCTTTCCTTAATTTGTATTTCTATAGCCTCCTGTCTGACACAGGGAAATCAATAAATTTAAGTTGATGCAGCACAAACCAGTTCAGGCGGACCTGTCATCTGCAGACAGTGGAAATTACCATTTTGTGGGCTGAACCAGTGATCAACTGAATCCAGTGACATCACTGAGACTCTACCTTTCGTATATTTATGAGAACTGACTCATTTGTGAGGTATAAGCGCCCTGTGAATTAATAGGTAATGCTTTAATGAATATTAACTCTTCTTAAAAAAACTGATTGACAGACAGAGCCTCTAAGACATTTAGTGGGCCTTGGTATGAAAGGTTAGGTGTGGCCAAGCACTGGGACAAAGTTACTGCTGTAAGTACCACATGATATTGTATGTGCTACTGCACAGCACTGTGCCTTACAGCACATGTGTGAGCAGACAGGAGTCCTTTGAGAGGCCAGCAGATTTGAAAAGAGGTTGGTAAGATGTAGGTGGTCTGAAAGAAATGCGGGAAAAAGAGGTGAGGTAGCAAGCGGTGGTTATGGCAGGGAAGATGAAGAGAGAAAGTATTGGCAACGGTAGCAAGAGAGTAGTAGACAGCAGCAAGATGAAAATGCAAATGGAGCAACAATAGACGAGAGTGAAGAGAGAGACACTAAGAGAGTATTTTATTTAGATACTCTTGAAAAAAAAAATGGTACAGTTAAAGACCTGGGGCAGTACTTTGTATTTTGGTGGAAACAATCTAAAACTGTCCCCTTCATCTCCAACATATGAGAGATGCCAGTTAATGTACTGGGTCAAAAGGTGCTGTCTAGGTTTACTACAGCCAGTGTGGTCTTTGGATGGAGATAATACCCTTCTTTCTCCTTCCCCATAACTTCTCCACCTGCTTCTTGGTACCTCCTCCCCCCTGTACCTAGCTCCAACCATTACAGTATGTGGCTAGTTACTCTGGGATGGCCCCTCCCTTAGGACCAGCCGTGCACCCTTCTCACCTCAGACTTTGTGTTCCTTTTTTCCTTCTACTCCCTCAGTTGCTTATTCATCCCTCCTCTATGCCCACCTTAGACCCAACTCTCACTCTGCGTGACCCTGCCCTACTAACTAGCACTAAATATAAACTAATAGCAGTGGTATGGACAAATGGAGATATGGGAAGTATGCGATCAGCCTTGTCAAATGGTTGCTCCCTACTCTGTATTTTCACAGTTATGGGGACTTGAATTTCCTCTTCCCATCAGTTTCCTTTTTTACTTCTTTACAAAAGAGAGATGATGCGGCTGCAGGCATCCCTTCCAGATACAGAGTCTGGATATCCCAGATAAGTGGGGTGTGGTATAACACCCCGACAGTCGGGATTACACCAGTCATTAGCCCAACATCGGAATCCCGACTGCGGGGACTCATACAGTGGGACGAGCACAACAAAGCCCCTTGCAGGGTCGCTGCGCTCACCACGCTGCGGGCACAGTGGCTCACAACGCTTGTCACCTATTTTATTCTCCCTCTATGGAGGTCCTGGAGCCCCACAGGGGAGAATAGCCACTGCCCGTGTGTCGGGCCTTTAGCAGTCGGGATTCCGATGTCGGGGTAATGACTGTCAGAATCCCGACTGTCGGTGTGTCCTACGGCACCCGATAAGTGGTTGTATTGGGCTGAATTTGGGGCTACTTGGTTAGTCCTGATAGATCAATCAGCCTGCAGTAAATTCAATTTAGGGGCGGATTGTCCCACCGGGAAACCGGGCCATTTCTCGGTGGGCCGGTCCAGATTGTCACCTGGCCTGGGCCACCGACCCTGCTATCATGGCCGGTGCTGGCATCATCCTAGCGGTGGCGGCCCGCCCTCCCACGCACCAGCAGTAGCGTCCGCCCTCCCCACCCCCCGGCAGTAGCAGCACCCCCCAGGCAGTGTGCGAGCCCCCCCCACAGAGCCAGATTAACAATGGGCCTGATGGAGCTATAGCTCCAGGCCCACTCTCCAAATAGGCCCATTTTGTAGCTAAGGGTCAGGGCTTTCCAACAAGACCAGCCCTGCATCGCTAGCCCCCGAAAACCGGAGATACCGCCAGGCAAACCTGGAACGTTTTCCCCATAGGATAACATAGGACCCGCTAATTCCGACCTCCACCCGCTTCCAACGGCTGCCAGTTCCCCCTACAGCATCACAGAAACTTGAGGTTGGTCTCAGTCGAACCCAAATCGCTGGGCCTTCAATCTGGCAATGAGCATGGAACCCCTGGCAATGAACATGGAACCCCTGGCAATGAACATGTAGGTAAGCAACACTTATGTAGCATAATTTTTAATAGGCATTATAGTGTTTGGCATAATACGTAATGGAGATTATGGTGTGAGGCTTAACATGTAATGGGCATTATGGTGTAAATTTTTAATGTGCCCCTTTGGCGCGCAATGCCCCTATTTATTAAGCATATTGTGCATTATTGCTCAATCTGTTTGGTATAGTGCAGGCATGTCCAAACTATGGCCCTCCAGCTGTGAAACTACAAGTCCCATCATGCATTGCCACAGTTTTGCAATTAGGGAATGCTAAAACTATGTCAAGGCATGCTGGGACGTGTAGTTTCACAACAGCTGGAGGGCCACTGTTTGGACATGCCTGGTATAGTGTGTATTTTGGCTCAATCTATGTGGCAAAATGTGAATTTTGCCTTAATCTGTGTGGAATAACGTGAATTTTGACTCCATCTGTGTGCCATAGTGTGAATTTTTGCACAATCGGTGTGAATTTTGTCTCATTCCATGTGGCATAATTTGTAAGAAGCAAGTACAGTATAAGAGGTTACTATTGTGTTGCATGATTTGTAGAAGGGGTATATGGTGTGGTAAACTTAGGTGACCACATAAAAGGTGCTGACATATTGTCTACCAAGTTTCGGTTTTCAGTATTTTTTTATGACTGGAGTGCCGCCTCACCCCGCAAGTATCTTAGGACATCGGCGTCCTGCGGGTGCACCTTTGGAGTGCACCCGCCAATATATGTCCCTGCATTTATCTTATGCCAGCCCCCTGCCTTTTCCAGGGATATATATAATTAGTTGAAAGTATTTACACAAATAGAGACACACCCATGAGCAGACCACCCAACCAGAACACTGGTCACCCCCCCACATTATTAGGTGCTGGCCGCAACCCCTATTATTGTGCATAATAGGCCCTTGATCATTTTCAGCTCCAGGCCCATTTAGACCTTAATCTGGCTCTGCCCCCCCAGGCAGTAGCGGTAGCGCGAGCACCCCCTCGGACAGTAGCGGTAGCGCAAGCACACACACACCCCGGGCTGCTTACAGATTGTTCGCGGGCCGGATTGCTTTACCAATCCGCTCCTGATTCAATTAAACCCTATATTTTACTGTAAGTACTCTATTGTTATTTACTATAACTGCATATCTTTGGGTGGCATTAATACATTAATAGTATGGTTTTAAAAACAGTAAGATTAGAAACTACAGGTTGAGTATCCCTTATCCAAACATCCATTATCCAAATTTTTCTGAAAACCATACATTCCAGAATGTGAAAAAAAAATTCTACTACTGGGGACATCTGTAACAGCACTACTGGGGACATGATATGTAACTGGCACTACTGGGGACATCTGTAACAGCAGTATGAGGAAATGATATGTAACTGGCACTAAATATGTGCAATTCAATTATTGGCATTCAGATTCAGTAACTGAGATATTACACAAACTTTCATGTTTTGAAACTTTGTTTCATGCACAAATAAAATATATCTGTGTGTATTTCATGTGTTTGATTTGTTTGTACAACATAAATGCAAGATACCTAAGATACAGTAAATCATTCAAATATAAAAATATTCTGAAATGCAGAATACTCTATTATCCAAATTCTTCTGGTCCTGAACATTTTGGATAAGGGATACTCAACCTGTAGAAACTGATAGATGTGTGTTGCTATAATGTAAGTAACAGCTTATAAATTGTGTTCTTTAATAAATAAAAACAATATTGTTAACTCACACCTAGGAAATATTTATTATTTATTAAATGTTTCTTATATAGCGCAGCATATTCCGTTGCGCTTTACAAAAGTAGACAGTGATACAACAAACAGGGTATTTACAGACAGTAAAATGGTAGGAGGGCCCTGCTCGCAAGCTTACAATCTATAGAATTGGCTACGGCTATCATGTGCTGGATGACTGCCCGACAGTCGGTACTCCGACAGCGGAATCCCAGCTGTTTAAATGCCTGACAGTCTGGATCCCGACTGATAGGTGCTATTCTTCCTTGTGGGTGTCCACGACCCCCATAGAGGGAGACTAGAACCTGTGGCGAGCGACAGTAGCCACCAAGCCCGCAAGGGGCTTCTTTGCGCTCCGCCCCCGGTCAGTATCCTGACATCGGAATCCCAACTGCCAGCGCTCCGCTGGCAGTTGGGATTCCGATGTCAGGATACTGACCGTCGGTATCCCGATTGTCGGGCAGTAATATGACACCCACTGCTAACACACAGCGACTGAAATAATTTACTCATATAGGACATCATCAGAGTACTGTACTAGAGTACTGTACTAGACAGGAGGGGAGATCATACTTGCTCTGTAATACACAGGGAGATAATAATTAACCTTTTAACAGACCTGGGACCATTTAAAGAGGGCAGGTGGATAATTTGACCGTTAACCAATTATATTTGTGCTATCATTTTATATAGTATACTGCTTAAATGGTAACTATAAGCTGATTGGTTGTAAATTGCAACGTCTCCACTTGTCTTTGCTAGAAGATTTGATTCATCCCTCCCTTTAAGTGGTATGTCAGGATAGGACATAAAATAATATTTTTACTTATCTGAAAAATTGAATTTGGGGGTTTATTGGTTCTTGAACTTATACGTTAGATAATTATAGATTATTTCCTTTGATTATCTTTCAACCAATAAACCTTAAAATGTATTTAATAAATTTAACGGAACCTGAGATGGTTTCAATGTTTCAAAGTTCCTATTTGCTAAATGCAACCCCACACAATCTTTATCTTTTAATCCACATTCTGATGTTAAGCTATAATATCTAAATGTTAGCATGCAAACCAATTAAATTATGAATATTTTAATAATGTAAATTTTTTTGCCGGCAAGAAAGACGAGCATCTTAAATTGCGCCTTTATATCACAAATACTTTAATGAATATTTATTAGATTGGCTACAGTTATTTAAGAAGATGTGCAAAGCTGGGCAGCCCTGAATAAGCTATTAAGTCATGAATAGTAAAGAGAGTTTAATTCAAGTTAATGTATTGTGTTTTCCTTTAGCCTAGGCCTCCAATTCCCTAAATCAAATAAACTTGTTTTAAAGATGTGATCTGATTGTACAATCAATGATTAAATGCATATTGAAATCTAAATCTCAGTCATAAATAGTTCTGCTTCCGTTTCTTAAAAATGATAATGATTCCAAAGCTAATATTTTTGAAAAAGGAAAATAATTTTAAGATAGTGTAATTACTCTAATTGCAATGTGTTATTTTAAACATAGTAACTATATTATTGAATAGAATTGATCATGGGCTGAGAATACATACATAAAATATTGCATATATGGGTGAGATTTAATAGGACGAGAGATTCAGAAAGTGAGAGATTTTGTAAGAAATCTCCAGGTTTTTTAAAGCGGCAATCATTTACACTACAAAACCAGTTTGATTTTGAAATGTAAATGATTGCCGCTTTAAATAACCTGGGGATTTCTTACCAAATCTCTCACTTTCTGAATCTCTCATCCTATTAAATCTCACCCAAAGTTTCATTGGGTAGGAAATACAAAAGCATTTCAGGATAGCACAGGGACATACATCCATATAATGATGTGTACTACTTACTTATTTTAACTTCAAATCCCCTGATACAATTGTGAAGTAAAGCTTTAAGTCCGGACTATTGTACATTAGTAGCAGATATTGGAGGGACGGGAGTAGATGGCATCTAATTTTTTGTAATGGCATTTTATTCTTTATTGTTTCAGACGTCATTATGATGGTGACTATTGATTCATTACTTTATTGACTCACGCACATATGTATTTCATGTATTACACCATTGGGCCTGATTCAGACCTGATTGCAATTTGCAAATCCCTGTGATTAGGTATACACTGCCCTGCCAGTGTGAAACCCCGCCGTGTGCAAGCCTACAAATTGCTTAGCATGGCTTGTGAAATATCACAGCCCTGAAATTAGCTGAAATTAGCAGGCTGCTCACCGTTGAATGCATTTTTCCAGTGTGTGTAGCCCAGGATTTACTCGGCAGCTGCGATAGAAGCAGTCGGATCGGGACCAGAGCTGACGTTACACAACTTCCCCTCAAATACCTGGGGCAGGTCTTCGTTTTCCCGGAAATTCCAGAAAATGGCCAGGTACCACCCAAAAATGCAGACTGCCTGCAAATCACCTTGCAAACAAAGAAGTAGCAGACTTTTATCGCAGGATGGCCTCAGTCCTATGGGCCATACGCATGCATAGTCTATCGATAATCGCCAGGCCTACAAATTCGCATCCCTGCGATGAGGTGTGAATTAGGTCCATTGTCTGCATATATGCACACAAAATGCTATATTACAGCATTTTCTATTTCTAGTGCAGATACAGCTGCAGTTGCACACTAAATATATATATCATTTTAATCAGCAGAAGTTGCGTGTGTGTCCTGTTTGCTTTTACAAAGAAGATGCTATTTAATGGATTAAGTCACAAAAAAAGATTCCTGGGGCTATAGAGTCGCATGGTGCTCACGCATTATGTATAACACGACTTGTATCACATGGGGGATATTTTTTGTTATGATTTTTTATTTTGCCAAGTAGTCAGTAGGATGTCTACATTTGGGCTCAGGAAATTCTGTACAACTGCTTATATTGCCATAGCAGTGGAAAAGCAGAAGGAAACATTCCTCTACTAAAAGGCAACAACTGCAGGAGCAGGTTAGCACTGCAAGAGCTTACCAGGGCATTTATATGGCCACAATATCATCAATTTCTGCCTTAAACAATACTGGTAGTGCCATGTAAATATACTCAACATTAGGAATGGTGGAAGGCAGGGCTGGTCTGGGACCAGAAATCGGCCCTGGCATTTTGAGCACACAGGCCCACCTGCAGTAGGTGGGATCCTTGCGCAGCGAAAGGTGGGCGTGGCCTCATGGAAAGGAGGTGTGGCATCACAAAAAGGAGGCATTACACATTATGGAACACAGCTTTATACCCATTACACATTATGGAACACACTGTTATGCCCATTACGCATTATGGAACACTATAAGAGGACGGTCCGACAGAGTGTGCCACCGCCCCGGCATGTAGGTGGTAACCCTAAATGAATGCTACTTTCTGCACAAAATCGGTCCACAAGGCCATCAGCCCTTCTTGCCTTTGCCAGAAGTGCCAGATGGCCAGTCCGGCCCTGGTGGAAGGAAAGTTTTTATATTGTGCCACTTCCTGCTAAGCACTGTTTTCCTATATCTGGGACAACTAGGTTTTCGGCATGCAATGCGTTTCTAGGAGCCGCAGGAGCTAAATAGATGCACAAGCATGTTAACAGGATCATGACAATCACCACATATGTGGCACGCGTTGACTGGCTCGGCAAAGATGAGTGTGGCTACATCTGTACATGATGGATCAAAAGAAGATGTAGACATTCCATCTAACCGACCTGCATTTCTGTGGTCACCATAATAGGGGTCTGGGACAATGGCGGCTCCAATGTAATCTCTAGTCTTTCTCAGTAGAGCTGAGTAAATGCTGAGGCAAAAGAAGGATCAGCTCCAAGTCCACCATACCCCCCCCCCCCCTAGGAAATACCCTTCAGTAGATATCTGTAATTGAGAATAGGTGTTTTATTATGCTTATTCAGAGTACACTTAAGTGGTAATTTCAGGCCAGATGTATGAAGCTTCAAAAAGTGATAAAGTGAAAAGTGATAAACAACCAGCTCTTAACTGTCATTTTACAAACCCAGCCTGTAGTATGACAGATAGGAGCTGATTGGCTGTCTGTTTATCACTCTCCGTTTTATCACTTTTTGAACCTTGATACATCTGTCCCTACATCTTGATTCATATCTCTAATCTATGCAACCTTTGCAGAGACACCCACATTGATGCTCCCATCGGAGCGGCTCCTGGCGCGGTAAGCACCACCCACGCCATGGTGCATGTGGCACGTGTGCGTCGGAGCTGCTCGCGTGCCCCATTCCCGGCAATGGACGCGCAAGCATGTGAGACGCTCGCGCGTGCATGTCGTGCCAGACGCCAGATACGGGCGGCTGGTGATACACCAGCAATAATGAGAATGGTCCCATCTGTATCATGTACTGTGCATTGACAAGAATAGAGACATCTGTAAACACACTGAAAGGCTGCAATGTCTGCAGGGAGCACATCTGACCTGTAGACACTGCGGTTAGCACTACACTAACAAGATGAGCACTGTACAAAGGTAACTTTAACTCCAATAATAGGCTTCATACCAATATAAAGTCTACCTTTGGCAAATGTATCTGTGACAAAACAGAATGTTCTCTTGCGTAAGTACAATGAATTTGAAAATGCTTCTGAACTGTATATAATTGTGCTTATAATGCACACCAGTTACGATGAATTTACATTTTTGACTAATTGACATTTTCAGTATATCTCGCAGAATTTGTTTGGGAAACACAGTACCATGGCCGCAGCACATTGAAAGCATGTATATTTTATTGTAGACGTGGGCCTGCATCTGTGATTGTGCGAATTGTGGCACACACTGGATCCACCTTCCATTACTGCATGCAGCACCTGCTCACCGTGGCTTGGGAATGAGACGTCAACGGTGGCGATTTCACTAGTCACTATGTAGCCTTCACTATGCCAGCGCCGGGATCCCGACACAACTAAAATGCTATTTACAGCATTTTACCCCTGTGTGTTATATATAACTATAAACACGCTGATAACTACCAAGTTTAAAGTAGAGAATATGGGTTTGGATTTACTATTTATGTTCAGATCTCAAAAAGGCATCTTGAAATCTGGACAAATCAGAACGTTTGTTCAAAAGGAACGGGTACAGTAAATCCCAACATGCACGGCTCTAAGACCTAAAAATTGACACTGATTGCTAGTCTTGGTGATGGATTTGGGGCGCGGCTCCCCTTGGGTTGGAGTAACCGAGTTGCTTTCGGGGTGGCACACCCTAACATTTATTTAGCACTATTGATTTTTCACTAATATTATACTTTCTAGCAGTACACTTTTTAACCTCTAGCTTCTGATTCTTTCTTATTAACACACTTATACAGTAGCTTAGTTTTTCACTTGTGTGCTGCCCTGGGGTGACTGGCTTGTGCTGGCCTTTTTGGGGTTCCGCGCCCCAGATTCAAACTTAGTATTAGGGACCCACCAGAAATGCGTTCACCGTGAAGCTGGATGGTGGGCAAATATTTCTTGGCCAATGAATATACCAAGAAACTCTTGGTATAATATGGAGTGTGCATCTGCACCATGTGTTTTTCTTTGCAGAACTACAAGTCCCAGCATGATAGCACCTCATGTAAATCGGGTGTGCATTCTAAGACCCCCCCCCCCTCAAATGCTATAGCCCTGATTGCATGTACCTCCCAACTTCCTGCAAATTGGAATGTCTAGGGGTCTGATTCATGTTTGCAAAAAAAAAAATAAGCTTGTTCCTGGAACACACCATGCTGCCATGCAAGGGGAGCAAATATATCTATACTGTTTTTATGCAGGGCAAATACTGGCTGCTTTTGCACGTAGCCAACAAATGTTAGAAAACTTTATTTTTACGCTTCATTTTTTATGTAAATTTGAACACGGCTCACCAAAATCTTTACAAAAACATGTTACATCTGCCCCACCTGCAGTGTAACATGGTTTTACCCGGTTGCTTGAAACATGAATTAGGCCTTATGTTAAGCCCATGAGAGTCGCATCCACAACAAAAATTTTAAATATCTGTTAACATAAGCTTGAATTTTTTTTAACATGGCTGCTAAATGTAGAACTTTAAACCTAAATGTGTTCCGACCCCTAAAATGTACCTGTAAGCAACCAAAGGTGGGACAGAACATATATTCAAGAGAATGCAGCCTACCAATTCATTAGAAGCCAGTAACATTTCTGGGCCACAAAAGTTTTTACTGAATTGATTATTTGCATCAGAGCTACAACTTCATACAACAATCAATAGAAACCAGAGCAAAAGGATAGAGCCTCTCAATGATATCCTTCTACTACACTAGAAGCTAAAGTCTGCTCTGTGAAGTATTCCCAAGGGTTAGACCATTAGTAGTGGATCACTGTTGTGGTTACAATTCTACTGACGAACTAATAGAACTAATGATGCAAATGGGATGGCTTCAGCATGTGTCAACCCCATTGCATGCCCAGGGCAGGGCAGGGATCACTGTATCGGAGGAGTATTGCTGAGCTTCCCCACTATCAGGTGCCTTAAGAGTTGCTCCAGTGCTAGTTACACCTGCAGAATGACCAGGAGACCCAGGTGAGTAGACCAGCGCCCCCAGTTGACAGTTCATTGGCTTGATGGCTAAATTTGTGTTAAAACACATTACCATAGCTCTACACCTGCTTAGGGTCACGCTAATGTGTTTCATGGCACCAAGTTACTCCCTCCTGACAATACTTTCCATGATCACCCCGAGGATACATTCAAGTATTGCATAATCACACACTAAATTCCATAAAAAAAATACATACTGTGTAAGCAAGTAGCCAGACAAGCTTAGAACCACATTTACTGTAAATGTACCAGATTCTGCCTTAGCGTTTTATCTGTTGTATATAAGAAGAAAAAGTCTTAAAGTAACTTGGGGTTGTCTTACCTGCGTAACCTTTTCTGTAACGTTGTGTGTTCGTTCCTTAACCTTGGGTGCTATGATAGCTTTTTCAGAAGGAGGTGATGATGCCTTTTTTTCATTTTTCATGTCTGAAAAGTTCAAAGTGAGTTGGGGGATTTTGTTGATGGTGCTGTATTTGTTCAGGTTTGAATCGGATGTTGAACCCAAAAGGCTGGATTTGATATGATTAAAAGGGCCTGAAAGTAGTTAAAAACACATGTTATTAGTGGACAGACACAGATTTCTGTAAGTAGAAACACTGAATGATCATGTTCATCTCTGAGAAAGGTACAGTAAGCATTAAAGTGTTACAAATGTCATGTAAAAATGAGAAACATGTAGAGATTATGGTATATTAGTAATGGAGATAAGTTCAGGGTAACTACGATTATTATGTGGTCAGTAAAAGAAATGATTTAAGATTGGCATTCACTAAGCAAGACTATAAGCAAAGAGCGTAACTAGATGTCTATCCTCAAATATTTATTTGTTTAACTTTGGGGTAGCCAACTCCAGACCTCGAGAGCTACCAACAGTTAATGTTTTCTAGATCTTTTCACAGAATCACAAGTGAAGTACTTAGCCCCACCTGTGGATCTTTTAAAACGTGTCTGTGAGCAATGAGTGCAGCTATGCATCAGCTCCCATAGGTTGTCTGGAAAATGTGAACTGTTGGTAACTCTCGAGGACTGGAGTTGGCTACCACTGGTTTAACTTATCCTAGTACAGGGTATAACAAATGCTAGAGCTCACTTTAATATTATATACCCTTGTGCAGACAATGAACAGACTACCAGAGCTTTGTATGATGCCTCTTTACCTATGTACTCTCATATTTTTAGGTGTCTTGAAGGGCTTGCAACATCCCCAGTTCCATCATCCCTTTTAACTCATGTCATCAATCGTTCCTGTGTCTATGTCTTAACTGATACTTACAGTGAAGTAGGGGAGACATGGCTGACACTTCTATACTTACAAGCTATTGGAAGCTGAGCTACTAAAAGGTCCAACTATACACGAATGGTCAATGAAACTGCACTGGAGCAGAGATTCTAATCCATTAGCATCATGCTTATTATATTACACGGGTGTTTTATGCCTGTCCTAAAGAAATTTATTGTATTTTCCAGATTATGGAACCCATTGAAAATGGAACTAAACACTAAAATCTAGAAAAATACCTAATCAGCTGTACTAGATAAAAGACATACGTTGATTGGTTATTTCTGGGAACCTTTACCACTGTATTTTTTTTCCAAGGCTTTGATGCGTCTCCCCTGTAATATTTAACAAAACTCAACCTGTTATATATTTATGTACAGGTGGCATAATACAGAATGCTTGGGGTTATTCTATTAATGGTATTTACCATAACTAGGGGCACTATGGGCCTTATTCTAGTTCACTCTTTCTGACAAAATCCTTCTTAGATGGACAAAACCATGTGCACTGCAGGTGGGGCAGATGTAAAATGTGCAGAGAGAATTAGATTTGGGTGAGTTATTTTGTTTCTGTGCATGGTAAATACTGGCTGCTTTATTTTTACACTGCAATATAGATCTAACTTTAAAGTAAAACCCCATTAAATCTAATTCTCTCTGCACAAGTTACATCTGCCCCACCTCCAGTGCACATGGTTTTGTCCATCTAAGAAGGATTTTGTCAGAAAGAGTGAACTAGAATAAGGCCCTATGTGTTGTTTATACCAGATGGCATCTAAATATTGCCCTTTTGGTTCCGCATGCTGCCCTGAGCATTGGTTATCTCAGTGGATGAGTTAGTAGTGTTCCTCACGGTCGCCATAAGAGAAGGCATTAGGGGATCAGGTCTATAGGTAAGATACAAACACAGGGCAGTAGCTGGATTCTTCTGATAAAAGAACCCATAATTGCTTACGTACTGTACTGTATAATTAAGCATATTTCGACACTCAAACTGGCTCGTCATTGACGTGCGGTGCAGTGAGCTCCATTTAATATAATAACTGGATATTGCATATAATATTCCTGAACTTTGAAATAATGTTACTTTTGTTCCACGAGAGCCGTGTGGGCTGCACAATTATCCAGCATAGCCTCATCTCTGAATAATTCCATGACTCACTCCAATCACTCATTTCATCTGTCTTACAGCTAGATAAAGACGGCAGAGGGATACCTTTTATTAACTGTGAGACAAAACACTACGTGTAATAAAATCTACCAGATACCGAGGCTTACTACAGAAGAAATGCAGATACGTTTATTGGATTGTTCCTGTTCATGCACAAGGCGTAACTGATTACTTATTATCATTTTTTATGATTAGTTCAGTTTTAAATGGTTCTAGATGTTTTTACTGCAGAGGAGAGAGCAAAGTCTATATCATGTTATATTTTCTCATTTGTGAATGTATAAACATTGATAATGCTTACAAGGGGTTACAAGGGGGCCAGACAGGTTGGCACGTGCCCCTCAGGACTAAGCTGCCCATGGATGCTACCTTTCATGCTTCGGTTAGTACATAAACACAATGCAACCCTTCCAACATTTGAGTGCTATTTATGGTTACTTTTTTTGTAGGTGTATTATGAATTTTGCTTTCTTGCACAGCTATATGGTACCTCCGAAATGACCAGATTCTGCCTGCACAGACATGACCGGCAGACTTTTAGAGGAGTGGAATTTGAGATAAAGTTGGTATTTCTGAGCTTATAAAGCTGGGCTTGTTTTGCCATAATTCTGTGCGGCTTAATATTGAAAGGTATGCATATGGCCCCAGTTTAAAGTGGGTGGGGAATCGGGGATAGAACAATCTCTGAAGCTAATCAAATACTTTGTTGTTCGCAGCAGCACATAACAGTTCAGGAAATGAGGGGCAGATTTATTAAGCTCGATGATGTGATAAACTGTCTGGTTTTTATCACCGGCCAATCAGCTCCTAACTGTGAAGTTACAGGCTTGGTTTGAAAAAGGACAGGTAGGAGCTGATTGGCCGGTGATAAAAACCAGACACTTTGGGGCAGATGTATTAAGATTTAACAAGAGATAAATTCAAGTGTGATAAGGAGAGATAAACGTCGAGCCAATCAGCTCCTTACTAACTTTTTTCAAACACAGCCTGTAACATGGCAGATAGCAGCTGATTGGCTGGACGTTTATCTCTCTTTATCACCCTCACATTTATCTCTTGTTAAGGCTTAATACATCTGCCCCTTTATCACTTCACCGAGCTTAATAAATCTAGCAGGAGGCAGTCATGTGTGTCATGTGATGGCAGAGCTGTATGTACAGTACATGGACAGACAGTGTTATAATGGGGGAGGACAATGAAGGGAAGCAGAATGCTACATTTAAGAGAGGAGATACTGTACGTGAAATGTCATTAACTGAGTTTTGGGCTGGAACGGTCAGTTCTGCACAGGTGTGAAGTTACTGTGACACGATGTTCAAGTTCAGCTTGAATGATTTTTGCCAATTTACTTCAAATTGACAATGATACCATGGGGCTGAACGCAAGTTAGTTTTGGGAACATATTTTGTTTGCATTCGCAATGTGCAGGCTCCAGAGCAAAGTGTACTCAACACCAATGCAGACTTGGGGTGCGGTAAAGCTTACAGACAATGGGGAAAATTTACTAAGATGTGTATTCTACTTCACTTGTGATGTTGCTTTGGGCAACCAATCAGATCCTGTCTTCTTTCTTCGAGGCTGTGCTAAATAAATAAGAAGTAGGCACTGATTGGTTGCCCATAGCAACATCAGATGTGAAGTAGAATACACATCGTAGTAAATTTCCCGCAATGTCTAGGTCGACAGTCATTAGACCTTGCACCTACGTGGACCAAAGACACTGCACCCATTATAGATCCACCACTGCTGCTCACATAGGAGGTAATTCTGGTTGACACGCAACACTGCACAATTTGCAGCTTTGCGTGTCATTTTAACGCCGCCCACAGGAAAGCACATCAAATATCCCTGCACGCATGCAAATTAATCATTCGATGGTCGCAGACCTTTTGCAGGCACTTGCAGATGTAAGACACCTCTCTGGTGCCCTGTACGGGAAGCTGGCAGGCAGCTGACATCCGCTGACGTCAGCTGCCCGCCCCCTCGTCACGGGACGCCTTTAAAACACTGGGCATTCCAATGGGCCAGCCCCACGCCCCCCATCCGCACTGCTAGGTGCGAACAGGACGATGAACAAAGAGTCCCCTGCGCCCACTCGCACCAAGTGGCTTAAAGTATATGCGCATGCGCAGTCACTCACCATTGCTCTCCTGTGCACACACACAGGGGAGCTCGGCGATCAGAATCACCTCCATAATGTGGGAACTATTACCGGTGAATTTACCTTTACAACTACCCCTGCATTTTCTAATCTCAGACGCACGACCATGCTGGCGCCATGAAACTACACAAGTACCTACTTTTTTCAGCATTAGGTGATGAATAGGGGCCCTTACAAACTTTTGTTATGGGGCCCACATGTATCTAGTTACGCCACTGTATATTAGGCATCAAAACAACAGGGGAATGCTTTGCAGAATACATAAGGCCATAGGAACATGTAAAAACATTTTTGAAAAATATGTTTTTGAAAATGGCACACATCTCTTCTAGGGTGAACATTAGATGGTGAGAGGATCTGGGTCCCACTACAGCACTGGCTAGTGACATCAGGCTTATGTCACACTGATCGTTGAGTCAAAGACGCTTCATGCGTCTAACTTGAGAACAAAAAAAAACAGTACGATTTTGGAAAACATTTCTAGTAATTCTGTTAGCCTCATTGCATCTAAAATCTGTTATCTGAGCAAGTAACCATCCCCATGTATAATGGGGGCAGCTACACATTACTGCTATCTTCTGCCAGCAAGTTGTCTGTACATGGGCATGGATGAAAGCTAAATGATATTCTTAACGCCTGGATATTCAAGCCTTAATATCCGGCCCATTCGTATTGCAATTTCTGAATGTTGTCTATTCATAATAAGGGTGCTGATCAATGCTAGAGGCATGCTGGAGACACACTGCTGTCTCCTTGTGACCTTTGGACGTTACGTTGTCTACCTGTGTCCCTGGCTCCAAAACTGTTATTCTAAGGTCACTGGCTCAAGACAATGGTACCTGATAGTGGTCTTTATTCTGGTTCACTCGCAAAGGCAAATTCCTTCTTAAATGGACAAAACCATGTGAACTGCAGAGAGAGTGTGTGTGTGTGTGTGTGGGGGGGGGGGGGGCAGATGAAACATGTGCAGAGAGAGTTATTTGGGTGAGTTATTTTGTTTCTGTGCAGAGTAAATTCTGACTGTTTTATTTTTACACTGCAATATTCTGTAGATCTTACTTCGAAGTAAAACCCCACCCAAATATAATTCTCTCTGCACAAGTTACATCTGCCCCCCCTGTAGTTCACATGGTTTTCTCCATTTGAGAAGGAATTTGCATTTGCAAGTGAACCAGAATAAGGGCCGTTGTTCACTGTGGTATACAATTTAAAACATAATTGTGATTACCAGTATATTGGAAAAGTGCATATTTTGAATAATTAATCCAGAGATAACACATTAAACACATTTAAAAGTAATGTTCAAGAATATAATATCGAATAATATATGTACAAATGGGGATCCTGCATATCATGTAGGTAAAATGCATGTTTCATTGCAGTAAACATTCATTTAGAAGATTAATAACTACATGAGAACAATAAACAAATACAATGGTTAGTAAGCATACAATGTGTTACGGCATAATAATCATACACAGCATGCAAGCTAGCAATTTCACACTCAAATACCGCACTGAATAGTTTGCCACGGCCATTAATTGACATACGTTTGTACAATGGAGAGCAATATGAATGTTTTACCAACATTTTAGTAAAATGTCCTTACAATTTACTACAGGATTTGTGGACTTGTGTTTCCCAGGCCATTGTTAACCTACCGCTCCATGAATCAAGAAAAGTTGTCCGTTATAGAAGTGCATTATGGCTGTAGATTTGTACAATGATTGAGAATAATAACATCCACTGCTCTGCAGACAATTTAGGCAACCAGAGGATCCTGGTTTAAGGATGAGAAGTCTTATCACATAAGGCTCACTTAGTTGCCCTAAATATTTTGTGAAGGCCCATGCACACTGGGCGACTTTGAGCTGAAAGTCGCCCAGTGTGTATGCCCCAGCGGTGAGCGCTGCTGCTGCGCACTCCCGCAACATCGATGTCGTCCCCCCCTCCGTCGGCGCTGGGCAGGGGGAAAGCCGCTCAGTGTGTATGCACTGAGCGGCTTTCCCCGCATCGATGAAAGCGGTCATCACTGTCCAAATACGCTGGGCATAGTCGCCCAGTGTTTATGGACCTTTAGTGATAAGGGGCTGTAATTTCCCTAAACCAGTGATGAAAAATAGTCCAAATAAAAGGTTTCCTACTTTTAGACCTGGGGCGGGATGTAATGCAGACCAAGATAGCTAGACCCGAGGAATGCCGGACGATCTTGGATGTTTTTTTTTTTTTTTTTTTTAAGAGGCAATCCTTTACAAAGCAAAAATCAAGCCTTGCAAATCATTGCCTCTTTTTACAAAAATGTCTGAGATCAACTGGCCTCCCGCACGTCTGGCGAACACGGACTGCATGACATCCTGCCCCTAGTTTTTTTTAAATGAACCTTACTTCTTCTATATTTATTTTTAGTAGTGGATTGTTCTTTGTAAGCATTTATTGTTAAAATACCTAACCCAGCTATAGCACCCATTTCACCTATCTGTGGTAAACTTTATTTAATGGTACTTGGCCTGTGAACAGGTACCTGTAAGACATGTGTGAATGGTTGATAATATTTAAATTTAATTAAATTTTAAAATTCCCACACAGCAGGTGAATAAGTGCATTTACAGGGGGGTGCTGTTGCTCTCAGTAAATTTCACTTAATTTTCCTGGCATTCCCGTTATTTTCTGTATGTCGCTGGATTACAGCAAAGACATACTGTATACCCAAGTCCTCGGCAGATCGTCTCTGGCACTAGATGCTTAGCAACAACGCACACTGCAATCTTCAATGAAATACTTGAACAATATTGACATATAATATTGCTAGTGTCAAAAAATCAACTTTTAATACAATTCTGTAATTGCCACCAGATTACTGCAACTGGAAATTAAATAAGAACGGTGACAGATGATTGTGCTGGGAATATATGGCTTAGGATAGAATATATCTTTTCCTTAAACTTAGATCCTTATCACCCATGTATGAGGCAGGAAAATGATACATTTACAAAATCAATCAATAAATATTGCTGTTTAAAGGTAATTTGATAAACTGTGCTGTGAAATACAACAATACTATAATTTAATATGGCTGGTAGTCTCTATGACCCCTACGTTAACCAGAATCAGCTATTTCATAAAATCCCAGCCTAACCTTGCGGAGAAGGTTAAGAGCCATTGCTAAGATGCACATGGCACCAAATAAGCAGGTTCTAAGCACAGGGCAAACCATTTCAGTGGGTGTTGCAATTCATAAAAGCATGCATGAAGATCTAAACTTAAAAAACCATACCCCCTGCCATCCAGGAATGTGAAACTAGTTTTAAGGAGACAAAAGAGGAGTAAATGAAGAAAATATGCAAATTTTGCTTCCTTGCAAAAAAATTACCTCTTTGCTACCAGAGGATAAATATTGCAATAAATAGTGATGTGTCTGGCAGCAAAGGAGTTAACTAGATTTCATTACTGTACCTCCAACCCTGTAAAATTAAGAAAATAAATCAGTGGTTAGGAGTATAGTTACTTTTTTTCGGCTTTTAACTTGAACACGTCCATGCTGCTATGTAGCAATTATTACTAGTCTACTTATATTTCATTGCGTGTTGCCACAGAGAAAGCTTGCTAGCCATAAAAAGACAAATGCACCTAGTCATTTTCAGGCCAGCAGAGGGCACCATACTCTATAGATCATGCAACAGGCAAGTTAACATGCCAAGGCAAAGTGGCACTCTAAAGCGTCAAATAAGACATTTGTCAACCACACATTACCTTTCATATCACGACCATTGTCTGATAATTAAGCAGAACAAGAAAAATACAAAAGAAAATATTCTAAGTGTTTTGGACTCAGAAAGACAAAGATAAACACAGCACATGGAAAAAAAACGATACTTCAATAACGGTCAGTTACAAATCAAGGAAAAGTCAACAATTTTCTTTGCACATAACAGTAAAGTATCATAGAAAAGTGTAAAATATTCATATGCAGCGATAACCTCCCCTACAGATCATAAACAAATACCACAATGACTTAAAGAAGATCCAAAACTCTATTTTTCATTTTCTTGTCACATTTAATAAGATAATCTTCAAACAATGGGGCTAATTCAGGTTGTATCGCTTATGCGATTGCATTGCTGTTCTACAAACGCCTCTGCCTTACTGACAGGCAGATAAATTTATGGGGAAGGACGGGGCAGAGGCTGGCGTTTAGGAAAATGGCGGTATGTTGCACCCATTTCCTGGACATAGCGAGGTCAAGTACTGTACAGATTTATTTACAGTTTCTTATATAGCACAGCAGATTCAAATGCACTTTATAATTGTAGACAGTGATAAAACAAGCTGGGTAACAACAGACAGGCTTGGAGGTAGGAGGGCCCTGCTGCAAGCTTACAATCTATAGGGACATAGGAGGGAAACACAAGGACAGGCACCAGTAATAGCATAGCAGTCCCACCAAGTTGCAGGTCCAGAAGGGAAGCTATATAATACATAAGTGACTCAGAGGGTTATGTGTGTGGTACTTAAATATGATAGGCTTGCCTGAAGAGGTGAGTTTTCAGGGAACGCTTGAAAGTTTGGAGGCTAGTAAAGAGTATTATTGGGTGTGGAAGGGCATTCCATAGGGTGGGAGCAGCCCAGTTTAACTTGGTCTGCAAGGTCCTCTGCCACTGCAAGCCTGAGTAATGTCAGACTAAAGGTTGTGACATACTTGCCTACCTGACCCTCTCCATGCGGGAGAAAATGCTCTGTTTCTGGACTTCCCTGGTAATGTATGATTGCCATCACCTGTGGTGAAACACCTTTACCTAGCTCCCCACAGGTTATGGCAATCACACATTACCAGGGAAGTCCAGAAACAGAGCATTTTCTCCCGCATGGAGAGGGTCAGGTAGGCAAGTATGGGTTGTGATGTTCATCCTGAACTATGCATCGCAGTTCTAGCAATTGCAAATGCAGGAAGCAAGTGGTATGCCGGCAGAAGGTGGCATGCAGGAAGGGGTGAATGCACCTCATCCTGCATTTGCATTGCCAAGGATCGCATATGATAAGCTGCTTCGAGCAGCCTAGCATATACAATGCAACCTGAATGAGGCCCATTATCTGCTGCCTATTGTTTAAACTACATCATATGAATCAGCATCTCTGTATCAATAAGGGGTAAACCTTCGCAGGCACTGTTTTTTAAACAAGTATCGAATGAGCGAAAACCGTGAAAGTCTAGACTACAGTCTTGTCAAACTCACTTGCTTAAGGTCAACTGGTTCCTCTGGAGATGAAAAAAAATGTATTAAAAATAGCAGTGCTGCAAATTTCTTATGGAAGACTTCTATCTACTTCTGAGCTAGCTTTCTAACTAATTCATTAATATGAATTGCTTTTTTTCTATCAATGAATTAACGGAAAGTTATTTGGATAGAACATTCTCTAGATCAGTGGGTCCCAAACATGGTCCTCAAGGCTCCCCAACATTCCAGGTTTTAAAGATAAAAACACAGAAACATGGAATTTGACGCAGATAAGAACCACTTCGCCCATGTAGTCTGCCCCTTTTAAAAAGTACTATGTTAATGTTGTAAGGAGGCTTGTGGTACATCCATTGATTACCTTATGCCTAGGGTGGTCAATTCCGGGATCGGCGGGATCCCAGAATTTGGCCCCTAAAACGCTGGGATTTCTAATGCTGGGCAGCATCTGAGCGCGTGCCCAGACACTACCCGGCTTCTCCCGACCCTGGCAGTGCGACTCTGTGCAGTGTGACAACGTCAGAGGTCACTCTGCGCAAGCCACACAGTCGCACAACCCGGCTCATCCTGGCTGCACCTCCATGAGCCCACCCTGGCTGCATTTGCCCGCATCGCCGGATCCCGGGAATCCCAGGATTGGGCATTTTTCCCGAATTCCGGGATTGAAAAAATGCCCCGGGATTGGCATCCCTACTTATGCCCACATATGGAATGTATTTAGCCTCATTGTTATTACAGTATCTTAAGAAAGAACAGGCAGCGGGGAAACGGCGGGGTGACGGCATCAGAAAGTGCATACACACTTGCTAATGCCGGCAGGACGAGTACACATTAGATAAGATAGTAAAAAGATATTGCTGAGCGATATCTTTTACAATCTTGTCTAGTGTGCATGGGGCTTAACACATGCACACACACACAAATTAGGAATATTAAATAGAATTTGTATGCTCTAGAACTGAAGACATTAACTGTCTATTTACCAGGAAAAAATAAATTGCAGACAGGAATTTTAAGGGTATAGAGGAAAAATAACATTGGCCCAGGTTCTCAAACTCGGTCCTCAGGACCCCACACAGTTCATGTTTCCAGGTGGATTTCTAAAATGTGCCAGTTGGTGAAACAGAGCAATTCTGCTGGGTGACCTGGAAAACGTGAACTGTGTGTGGTCCTAAGGACCAGCTTTGAGAACTCCAGCTTACATATATGATGTGCGTCCCTGCTGGTCGTTTGATCGATTTGCAGATCGTACCTGCTGCAGTCAGGATTTGAAAACAACCTGTTCAACTGGGTACAGATCGAAGTCGGATCAGATGCAGATCGTGAGAAGATTGTGTGCTCCAGCAGATCGTGCCACCCTCGTATATTCTTCTCACGATCTGCTGATGATCATGATCGTTCTGGTGTGTACCCAGCATTAGTCTATGTTCAATCTTATGCTGGGTACACACCAGGACGACTAGGGCCCAATTCTGTCAATTTAGATCCAATTCCGACCGGTTGTATGCAGATTGTATGTACTATCTTGTGTTTTTGACATTTATTTTATCCGATTCCGATCCAATGCGCGTTCACGCCGCTCGTTTGGTCGCATCTTTGGTCCTACGTGCTGCAGGTAGGATCCGTCAATCCCAGGCCGACCGACCGTCAATCGTATGCAGATCGTGAGTGTTTTTTGCCGCCTCCGTCGTCCGTCCGTCGGTGCGTCCGTCGTTTGATCCAGCCTATTTGAGTGGCATTTCCTAAACACTCCCCCGGCGCCATGTTTTTCCACATAGCAAACAGCGCTGGCGCAGCAGTTGGACTCTCCTTCTTGTCTCAGCTCCCAGAACAACAACCTGGTATGTTTGCACTCCCAATGCTCTCCTATGCATGCCCACTGTTGCCACCAACGTATATAGTGTGTATAGAGCACTGGTTTGTCAACCGTGCACCCGACCATGTCACTGTTTGCTCGGGTGGGCCCCATGTGTGTGTATACATATAACCAATGTCCACCATTGCAGTATTCCATGCACTCCTCTCTGCTAGGCCCCATTCACCTGTGTGTGTGTGTTTGTGTATATATAGATATATATACATAAACCATTGTCCACCATTGCAGTATTCCATGCACTCCTCTCTGCTAGGCCCCATTCACCTGTGTGTGTGAATAGCAATATGCACAATAAAATGTATAGTGGTTTTCATAAAAGTTTATTAACATTTTAGATACTTAAAACATAAGAACTAGGTAAACTGGTAACTATAACTATAAAAATTTAAATATGAAACAAAACATGGATATAACTATAACTATAAAAATTTAAATATGAAACAAAACATGGATATAACTATAACTATAAAAATTTAAATATGAAACAAAACATGGGTATAACCAGGGCTATTTTTGTGCAGGCTCTAGCAGGAACTGTGGCCCTTATTCTAGTTCACTCTTTCTGACAAAATATTTGTTAGATGGACAAAACCATGTGCACTGCAGGTGAGGCAGGTGTTACTTGTGCAGAGATAATTAGATTTGGGTGGGGTTTTACACCTGCCTTACCTGCAGTGCAAATGGTTTTGTCCATCTAACAAATATTTTGTCAGAAAGAGTGAACTAGAATAAGGGCCACAGTTCCTGCTGGAGCCTGCACAAAAATAGCCCTGGGTATAACTATAACAACTAAAATGGTTTTATCTTTTTACAGTCCCAATGTCCAACGCAAAGGAACAAGAGTTTCTTGAAGGGTTTATTGAAAAATATCGTTCACACGAATGCCTGTGGCGAACAAAATCCAAGGAGTATTCAAACAAAATGAAAAGAAACCAAGCCTTGGAGGACTTGGCACGCTACAGTCTTCCATTTCACCCAGAGGCCAATGTTGAATGGGTGAGGAAATGCATCCAGAATCTGCGCACGGTGTTCTTAAAGGAACACAAGAAGGTGGAGGCTGCAAAGAAGTCTGGTGCTGGAGTCGACGAGATGTATCAAACATCGCTCTGGTACTATGATCGGTTGACATTCACCCTCAGCCAGGAGTCGATGAGGACAGGAGTAGTCCTGATGGTAGAACATGAAAACCAAGAAGTCACGGCGCAGGAGGAGGAGGAGAATTCGCAGTCTGCATCGGTGAGTCTATTTTTTTGGCTATCTAATTGATTCCTCCTGCCAATCCACAGCCCCCTCCCCATTAAAGTAGGCCATGTACTCTTCCCTCACCTGTTTGGCTCGTGCACTCCCTGTGTAGTGTTGTGTTGGGGTTTGCAAGGAGGATATCTGCACTACCTCCTCTGGCAGTTCTTGGTCTTCTTGGAGTGCTGTGCCTGTAGCCCTTTGCTGTGTGGCTTTTCTGCGGAGCAAATTGTGCAGGACACAGCACGCCGTGACAACCCAGTCATTTTTGTCCACCCTCAGGTTAATGGCAGTGTGGAAAATACGAAACCGGCTAGCCAGGATGCCAAAAGCATTTTCCACAACACGCCGTGCCCTGGATAGCCTGTAGTTGAAGATCCTTTTGTCATGGTTCAGGCCCCTTTGCACATATGGCTTCATGACATGCTCGTGCAGGCCAAAAGCTTCGTCTGCCACAAAAACAAAGTTAAGCCCCTGTTTAGTTTCCTGGACAGACGGCAAGTGAAGGGTGTTCGCTATGAGCCTTTCGTAGAACTTTGTGTCCTTGAAAGTGCCACCATCCGATGCACGGCCATTCCTTCCTACATCCAGGAAGATAAACTCATAGTTCGCATTAACAACAGCCATTAGTACAATGCTAAAATAGCCCTTGTAATTAAAATAGTAGGAACCACTATTGATAGGCTGGGCTATGCGGACATGTTTGCCATCAATGGCTCCACCGCAATTTGGAAAGTTCCATCGCTGTTCAAACTCCTCTGCGATGACTTTCCATTCATTCACGCTGGTAGGGAACTGAAATTAGAAGTAAATAGAATTGATTAGTAAACATGTTCAATTTTTTTACAGCTTGGTGACTACCCACCTGCAACCCCAGACCTATCTGTCCTATCTGAGAATGCATGCACATCGAACGAAGTTCCTACTCCGGCACGCACTCCGCCACCCACCCTGGAACCCACTCCACCACTCCCCCGTGCCAAAAAAATGCGTGGCAAAGGAAAAAAAGGAGAAGCAGCAGCACATGAAGAATTTATGATGCGGGCACATCAAGTCCTGCAAAGAAACCCGGACAAACATGACAACTACTTCACTTATGTGGCAGAGTGTGTTCGCAACATGGCTCCGGACCAGCAACTTACTTTTGAAAAGCTATGCATGGAGTTGGTGTATAATGGCAGTTTAGGGTATCTCAACAGTGGCACTAAAATAGTTGGCATTGGTAGTGCACCAGACACACCACTGTCATTAGAATCACCAGTGCCTACTCCGCCTGCCACCGTAGCAGGCCAGTCGAGCACAATTCCAACACATACCCAGTCAACACCTACACAGCCTTCTCAACCCCCCCAGTACCGTCAATTCTACAGTTCTTTACTGATAGAAGATCCAGAGTGTCCTGTTTTTGAGGATCTGTCTTAAAAAATAGGCTATTTTATCATTTACCATCGACATGGTCTCAGCTGCAGGTATGTGATGGCCACTGCTCACATGGCGTATGGCGCACATCAATGGGGCCGGGACCATTGCATCTGCGCCATGCGCCATGTGGGCCGCAGCCTTTACATATCTGCAGCAGACATCCTCTGCCACACAAGGGCCACAGTGTGTTTTTTTGTTTATTTATATGCTGCTACCTGTACCTGCATTACCAGAGGGAGAACAGGATTCTCCTCAATCTGGATAGCAAACTCCATTTATTGCCCTTTTTTCTTTACCAATAGTATGGGGTACTGTGCGGCAGACATGGTCTCAGCTGCAGGTATGTGATGGCCACTGCTCACATGGCGTATGGCGCACATCAATAGGGCCGGGGCCATTGCATCTGCGCCATGCGCCATGTGGGCCGCAGCCTTTACTTATCAGCGCAGGCATCCTCTGCCACACAGTAGCCCGTACTTATTGGGAAAGTTTAAACTGGGTCATACATACTTAAATCTTTATATATAGTGTGTGTTTTTGTACAATATCTTTTATATATGGTATTATAATATATTTGTGTTGACACAATCTATTTACTATTTTACATGTTTTACCTATGAAAGGCCTAAAAAACCTGTTTCTGTCCTAGGCCTAAATTATAAATAAAAATATTTTGTTTGCACAATAAAGTGTACGGTGTATATTTCATCCTTACCTTGCAATACTGGTACTGCAGCACCTTCACAATGGCTTTGCAGGTCTCCGGGATGATGAGGCCCAAAGCTTGCGGGGAGATGAGGGATCCAAACTTTAGGTCAGCAAGAGACCGTCCTGTCGCCAGAAACCTCAGGGTCACCACCAGCCATTCCTCAGCAGGGATAGCCATGCGATACTTGGTATCCTGCTTCTCGATGTGGGGAGTCACCAGACGCAGCAATTCCTGGAATGTGGCATCATCCATCCTCAAGAAGTTACGAAAATCGTCTGGGTTATTCTCCCTGATGTCCCTGAGCAGTGGCATGTGCGAACGAGTCTGACGCTGAAGTAGCCACTGCTTTGTCCAGCATGATCTTTCTCTCCTGCGCTGGGCTCTCTGACGCCTGAGCTTCAAAACTGCATAATAGAGCAGGTACTGTTGCTGGTGACTACCCATCACTGCATTCTCCATAGTGCAGGGTTAAAAGACACTTTGTAATGGCAGGCAAAACAAAGTAATGTGTAAATAGCTATGTCCAGCGTTCAGCAGGTATAAACCAAGCCTCACTAGTAACAAAGCAGAAATACACTGGTTTAAAATGGCTGCTGCTATTCCTATCCCCCTCTGCTAGTCCTCCCCCTCTGCTAGTCCAGCCCCTTCATTCAAATTTCAAAGGCCAATCTGACGACGGTCGCATGTGTTCTTGCAAAAAAACAAAAACCAGCGATCCGACCGTCTTAACGACCATCGCGGGCACATCGGGATCGGATCTAGATCGTTCCGCCAAAAAAACACAATTTTTGCTAATCGTTTGCTGGGGACTGCCTGGGAGCTCCCGGGAAGTCCAAGGGAAATCGTTCCATGGTCGTCTATCGGTCGTGAACGACGGTGGTCGTCCTGGTGTGTACCCTACATTAGAGTAAGTCCATATTTAAACTTGTCCTAACAGTACTGCTATACAAGACTATTAGGTGAAGGCTGAGGTCAGCTTGAATCTTTTAAGAAAACAGTAAATCTTTGGATCATCTCTTTTAAAGCACCTGAAGATGTTCCTCTCTTTGAAACAACGGATTCCGAAGGCTGAGAGATAAGCTATTTTTGGGTATCTCCGAGGTCCAGTGCAATTGCATTTTCCTTTGCTCTTGAAATAGCTTTGCAAACCAAAAGGTTAGGGACGGCTGGAATAAATGATTGAGTAAGCCATTTGGGATTACGGTAGCTACAGCTAAAGTGAACTAGAAATTAGTTAAGTACAAATATTACCTCTGTATTTTAAATAATTTTCTTGCTTTTTTATTGTTTTCTGTCTATTTCAGCATTAGATGAAAATGTAGCCAGACTCGCACAGGATTCCTTTTATTATGGCCACTTTCTCATTACTATCACTAAATGCGCCGCTATGGGAAAAGATTACAGAGCATTGCAAGACATTTGGGAAAACACAGCTCTTGGAACCCTGCCCTAAATTGCATACAAAGCTGAGATACGATCAATACAAATATCTGTTTCAAAAAGCAGTGTCTCTTGATGCATGATATAACTAAATAATGAGCCCAGGAGCGTTGGAGTTCATATATTTATATTCTGGTACTTTTTCTTTACTAAAAATGTAATTTAACACATTTATGCGTCACATAGATCCTATTTGTGCAATTTTACAAGTGTTCTTGCTATCCATCAAATCCGTTTTTGCATGTCCGCAGACTTGAGGATTTTACATTTAAATGGAAATTATTATTTTTTAATAGCAGAACTGGAACATACTGTACTGCTGGGCACTGCTGTCACTTTTATTGAAAGTTGCCTGTAAGGCACATAATATTAACACACACACATACAGTATATCTATCTATCTATCTATCTATCTATCTATCTATCTATCTATATCTACATATATATATATAAATATATAAAGATAGATAGATAGATAGATAGATAGATAGATGTGTGTGTAATAATTTTCTGGCTTAACAATGTTACCTCCTGATCTCTCATCTCAACAACCTCAAAATTAATATCTAATCTTTAAAAAAAATTCTAAAATCTGTTAATCCCACATCTTTTTTTATGGTTAAAAAATCCAGGTCTCTTCCATTGAAAACCTCTGCCTAAACATAAGTAAATAAACTCTCTGCAATGCTCTTCTGGTGCAAGTGAGTTGGACAAATTATCTTTGGCATCTTTATTGTCAATACATTCAGACTAAAATTCAAGGGGGGCGGTTTTTAGAACCTTCTAAGTAGAATAAGCAACCAATCAGTTTCTAGCTATTATTTTATAAATTGTACTAGATTCAGTACGTAATAGCTAGAATCTTATTGGTTGCAACGGTCAAAACCTCCACTTTTTTGAAGGTTCGATAAATTTCCCCATAAAGGTTCTACAAAGTGCATAATCAAATACAATTTTGTAAATAATTTTCATCTGTCAGAAGGATAATGATGTTGATGTATATCTTCAAGAAAGTTGATGCCCTCCTTGGTCAAGGCCCATTGTAATACCATGTAGGCAAACTGGACAAAGGAGACACTGTAAAATCAGCATAGTGATCTAAATAGTTCCTTGTTACAAGGCAGGCTTCATGCATGTATTTATCCAGAACAAAAATGGCGGCTTCCAGTATGTGTCGAGAAGGTCCATTTACTAAAGCATTGGTATTCTAGGGACATAGACTCTTAAACAGCCTGCCCATATGTTATTAAAAAGCTGAATCAAAACACAAAGTTTGATCAAAGGCTTCTTAAAGTCTGTGACGCCACATGTGGCCACAGTTACATGGCATGCTGCCCTCCTGGCCAGATTCATTTATTTCCCATTTGGCATGTTATTTTCTCCAATGTAACAAATACCGTGCTTTCCCAATGATGACATAACTGGCTAGTCTGTGATTGGATGCTAATGTATTCCATGCCAAGTTGACAAGCAAGCCATTATTTGCTATTGTTTGGCTATATGAGGCTGTGCATCATTAGGTAAAACCGGTATTCGGTCAACAGTCCTTAGGATAACCCCTTATGGTCGACATGCACATGGTATACATGCTAAATTGGTTGACACATAAAATGTAGACACCTGAAAAGGTTAACAGATACAAAAGATTGGCAGAGTGAAAAGGATGACATGGAAATTGTCGGCACAAACACGTTTAACACAATTTTTTTATTTTTGGATGTCGTTTTGTATGTTTAACAATGTAAAAGCCAAATTAGTGGAAACAAATACCCTTGCAGGCTCAATTCGCTCACCAAGCTTCAGGCAAGGTGCCTCGCTTTGATACGGCTACATTTGACACAGGTTACTACGTCATAGTCCACATTGTTGAAAAGAAATAAAGAAAACTTGTATCAACAATATGTGTTTTTACCATCCAGTACAACCAGTTGACTTCTTGAACCTATTGACCTTAAGCACTGTCGACCTTTTACATGTCAACATTTTGACCATGTTGATATTTTGTAGCTATGTCAAAAATATGGGAATGACCAATTGACTTTCGACCTATCATCCGGATGCCCTGATTTCATGCAATCTAGAATAACACATACTGTAGCTACTAAGCCCTGAAGCTTAAGTTCTTCTCTAAAAATGTGCTGTATGACTAAGTGCCAGAAGGAATACCCCAAAGAACAATCATGTTGATTCTTCATGAATATGTGACAATATCACCACCATCCATAAACTAAACATACATATACAATGTCCAAAGAATCTAAGCCATTTCATAAAAAGATTTTGAATGATGAACCCACTGGAATCAGCAGGTAATGACTAAAGACTAAGGGGCAGATTTATTAAGCTTGGAGAAGAGATAAACTGGAGATAAACTGGAGATAAGGCAAAAGGAGATAAAGTGCCAGCCAATGAACTGTGTTTGAAAATGACAGTTGGGAGTTGATTGGCTGGAGCTTTATCTCCTTTTGCCTTAGCTCCAGTTTATCTCCAGTTTATCTCTTCTCCAAGCTTAATAAATCTGCCCCATATACTCTTGTAACAGTTTTATACATGAATATTTAATTATAAAAAATTGGGTCATACCTTCACTTGCATGGCGGTCCCTAAAAACACTTTTGGGGTGAATAGTAAATCCTTCTATGTCCTGCACTGATGAGGCTCTTCTCATGCTACAAATGCTTTCTTTTGACCGTGCATGAGATAAACGAGATCCATCATGCAACATGTCTGGAAAAAGCTGGTCAAACTGTCGTTTGGGCGAAGAATGGTCTAGAGGTCCAGTTACATTAACCAAGGGTGAACACTTATTTGAGTCAATTAGTGCTTTTGTATCATCTGCTTCGGATGGGCTGCAGCTTTCCTTTGTAGGGGATTTAAAGTGCTTCATAGCCATAGAGTCATCACTGTGCTTGGACGAGTCCACTATGACGGCATCAGGATCCTCCTGTGGTAATGACTGTTTTCTGTAGTTCAGGAGTCTCAGTGACGGTAACCGGAATCCAAATATTTTGCCTGAAAAGAGAAAAGTGACATTGTATTGAAAATGAAACATGAGTATACAAGTCAGATGTCATCATGGGTTCTATGTGCAATAATTGTGATGCTGGCAGTCAGAAGACCAATGGTGGAATCCTGATCAACTGAATCCCAACATTATTCTAGCCCATTCTTCTACCCCCATAAACATAAATACCTGCATCCTAACCCTCCTCTCCCCCACAACCTAACCCCAACCACCCCCATTATTACCTAACCATACCCCCTTAGTGCCTAACACTAGACTTCCATTTTTAAGATGGTGCCTGATGCATACATTTTGACGGGCTCATGAGTAATAAGGAAAAATAAGTGATCAAGAACCATTTAATAGCTTAGCAGCTAGTAGTCTCATTTGAAAGCCCAACTTGGTTGTAATGGGTATATTTACTAAAGGTTTACAATAGGGGAGATGTTGCCTATAACAACCAACCAGATTCTAGAATTATATTCAAGTGGCTGCTGGATAAATGATAAGTAGAACAGTAGATAACTTCAAAGCAGACAGGGTTATGACTTTTATGACTATTCTGATTACTTTGCATTGTAATGGATAGGCAACCTCTCTTGAAGTTTATATTGTTATTGTTTTGGAGTGACAGATAGGGTTTAATTTGTTACAACTTAGCTATACCTCCCAATAATTCAAAGAGTGGAAATATGTGTGTCTCTTTAGTGTGTACCTGGTAACAACATTCCCCTTTCCCTGTATTACATTGCGCAGCTGGCACCAAGCAGGACACCTCGACTAGTACCCCTTTTACACCGCCGCAAAACTCCAGGTCTTCGGCGGGTCAGACCCGGGTCAGCAACAGTGTAAATGGGACACGCCGTGTCCCTTTACACGGGAGTTCTACCAAGGTCCTGACCTGGGTAGAACATGGCCAGGACCTGGGTAGAGGGCGGAGTAAATGGGAACGCAGGGTCATCCGACCCGGCTCCCATTTACATCAATGGGGGACGTGCAACCTGCGGACCGCAGCTCAGTCTTAACATATAACCCTACACATGTGATTATTTTAAACATTTGTAACTACTGATTGTTCTGTTCTCCATGTGAAGTAAAGGAATACAAACAGCTCCATAGAATTTTTTTTTTATGACACATACAGATTCAGCCACACCCAGCGTGGCTTCAATATGGCACTATAACCCTAGGGGGCGACTTCAACGTACGGCAACATGTCGTTGGATCAATTTGGCTGGTTACACATTGTAGTATGTAGCAATACACCCCAACACATATTTAAATACTTGTCCCGTTTACAGTCAGTGGGCCAGATGCTCTAAGCTTCAAAAGTGATAAAATGGAGAGTGATAAACAGTCAGCCAATCAGCTCCTAACTGGCATGTCACAGACTGTGTTTGAAAAATGTGAGGTAGGAGCTGATTGGCTGGTTGTTTATCACTCTCCATTTTATCACTTTTGAAGGTTAGTGCATCTGGCCCTATATCTGTAGCAAGTTACTGAAACTCCCTGTGTTCTGGCACAATACATGGCCTCCCGAACTTGCAGAGCTGTATGTGGGATTCTCAGCTATAAACTGTGCACAAGAACATTTGTTTTCTCTATAATTAAAGCCTACAGCCATCCGAGATAAACAGCTGCATAAACTGTAAAGGCCTGTAATTGTCTGCACATGAATGCTCCTCTGCACTGAGCATTGAAGAAGGTGTATTAGGGGGTAACCACAAAGGGCTAAGTGTTTCCTTTGACACACTACTCTGGGATTTCTGGGGCTGTCTGCTTTGTATACAAATACTCACACCATGCGACTGTCATTCTTTCACCCTCCCTGGAAACCACTGCTAGTACATAGCATTTCATGCAGCTGCTGCTACCGTTCTCTACCACACTCCTGTGCTCTGATCCAGTGCCGCTGGCTATCTTTTGATTTGCGTTCCTCATAGTTTGGGGTAAATTCAATATGATGAGAGTTCTATTGAAGATGAAATGTTGCCCATAGAAGTAAACAACCCCTCAAAGAACATTCGAAGCCTATTAAACATTATAAATCTTGGTTTAAGACAGCAGGGGAACATATCTCATGGCAGATTTTCCTGAAGTGGGTGACACCACTCCCTGGGGGGGTACTGGAATAATCCAGATGGTGGTAATAGCCTTGGATGCAATTGGGAAGTGTTGAACAAATATAAGGGGGCGGTGGAAGATTATCTGTAGTTGGTCTCAGGTGTTGCAGTGAGATCAGATGTGCTGCCTGAGGGACACTGCTTCCCCTGCTACTACATGGCATGGTGTGAGTGTATGTGTGTGTGTGTGGGGGGGGGGAGGTACAGGAGGGTGCACAGACACACCACAATCTCATTACAAGCCGCTGCATGCTGAGTGTGGTGAAGGGGTTTTCCATTCCGCTCCTCTTCTCTCTATTGTCGGGGTGGGCTTGGCTGAGATGTTTCTGCCACCTGGGTTGGTGGTATATTGGGCCACCTAAGATTGCCGGCATGCAGCTGCACCGTGTCACAGCTTAAGGGTTCTACTCCGCACAACACCGCTCCCCTGCTCTCTAAAGCACTGTGACTGTCATTGGATAGGAACCAGGAATAGGAGCCTGCCAAGGAGGAGGGATTATCTAAAGGTGTATATACACAGATAGACTTGTCCAAAGATCTGGGCGGTCCCGACTGATTGAAACGACCAATCGTTCAAATAATTCTGTGTGTATGAACGATTTAGATGACCCGCTGGTCTTTAGTAGAGGTCAATGATCTTTCCTGCATGCAGAAAGATCATAGACCAATCGTTAATGATGTGTACCATGTTTTATGTCTATGCACAATGAACGATGAACGATTTGGTAAAGCTGATTGACTCTCTTCTACTCCCCTCCATCATTGTTAAAGACCGATCGTTCATGTGCAATCATTTGTACAATCGTTCACTATTTGACACCAAATCGTTTGTCCGGGAGTTCTGAGGAAATCATTAACGATATTGGATCTTTTGCTAAATCTTTCTGTGTGTATGCACCTTAAGCTATATCCTGAAGACATCCCATGAAAGCAATTACTCTAAACTACTGTAAAATAATCCTGGCTTATGTGCAACTGCTGCTGCATTCGCTGGTACCTATTTGTATCTAGTACAAAAGTTTTGCATTGCATTTCCTTCACCATATTTAGTGGAACGGATTCGGTATGAAATCCCGACGGTCAAAATCCCGACGGTCATAATACCGACAGCAATTGACAGAAAGTCAAAATCCCGACATGGTCAAAATCCCGACATTTAAAATCCCGACATGGTCAAAATACCGACAAGGTCAAAATACCGACATTTAAAATCCCGACAAGTTCAAAATACCGACATATAGAATGTAGACAGGTGAAAAAGTCAACATGACTTTCGGGCGACAGCTCGCGAGGTCGATATGGGCTTTTCACAGTTTTTTTACCTGAATGTCGACACAGTCGACATGGACACAGTTGGAAGTCAACCGCAGCCCCTCGCATAGCTCGCTGCGCTCGCAATGCTTCGGGCACGGTGCCTCGCTACGCTCGGCACACTATTTTATTCTCCCACCACGCCCTAGTGGATGGTAGGGCATGAAATACCGCCTGTCGGCACATGTCGGGTCAAGAAACAGTGAAAAACCCATGTCGACCTCGCGACCTGTCGCCCGAAAGTCATGTTGACTTTTTCACCTGTCTACATTCTATATGTCGGTATTTTGAACTTGTCGGGATTTTAAATGTCGGTATTTTGACCTTGTCGGTATTTTGACCATGTCGGGATTTTAAATGTCGGGATTTTGACCATGTCGGGATTTTGACTGTCTGTCAATTGCTGTCGGTATTTTGACCGTCGGGATTTTGACCGTCGGGATTTTGACTGCATCCCAGTGGAACGTGGTTTCAGTGCGGTCACAAATCTGTAGTTAACTAAAAAAGGAAAACAACGGCAAATAGCTAATCCTGGTGAATTAAGAATGTGGCTTACAAAAATAGAGCCGAACACTAATAAATATATAGCAGCGCATCAAAGGGGTTATTCTGGTTCACTCGCAAAGGCACAATCATTCTCTAATGGACAAAACCATGTGCACTGCAGGTGGGGCTGATGTAACATGTGCGGAGAGAGTTAGATTTGGGTGAGGTTTGTACTTCAAACTGAAATCTATACTGCAGTGTAAAAATAAAGCAGCCAGTATTTACCCTGCACAGAAACAATAAAACACCCAAATCTAACTCTCAGCCTCAACAGCAGTTAGGGTTGCCACCTCTCCCGGATTTCCGTCATTCTTCCGTTTTTGGTGGCAACCCTCCCGGAGGCTTTTCCAGTGTCCCGGATTCAGGGACTCTCCCGGAATCCAGGTGTCTTAAAAAACCTCCGCACCAGCCCCTCATATAATGCCCGGTTGCTGCCCAGACGCGCTTGCAAGATGATGATGTCATCATCTCACGTGTGTCTGCTCTGCAGGCCCGTCGCTTGCACACCGCTGTCGGACCTCTGCGCCCACTGTAACCTGCATCTGGCTGCTTCCTCTCAGTCTCCTGCTGCCAGCCGCCTTGTCCTGGCATGGCCTGCCCAGCCCAGTCCAGCCAGCCAGCCTGCCCTAGGTAAATTTTTTAAACAGCCAGCCTAACGTGTTTTATATACAATTGTGCTCATAAGTTTACATACCCTAGCAGAATTTGTGATTTTCTGGCCATTTGTCAGAGAATATGAATGATAACTCACAAACTTTTCTTTCACTCAATGGTTAGAGGTTGGGTGAAGCCAGTTATTGTCAAACAACTGTGTTTACTCTTTTTAAATCATAATGACAACAGAAACTACCCAAATGACCCTGATCAAAAGTTTACATGCCCCAGTTCTTAATACCGTGTATTGCCCCATTTAACATCAATTCCAGCTTGAAGTCTTTTGTGGTAGTTGTGGATGAGGCTCTTTATTTTCTCATATGGTAAATCTGCCCATTCTTCTTTGCAAAAAGCCTCCAGTTCCTGTAAATTCTTGGGCTGTCTTGCGTGAACTGCAAGTTTGAGATCTCCCCAAAGTGGCTCAATGACACTGAGGTCAGGAGAATGAGATGGCCACTCCAGAACCTTCACTTTATTCTGCTGTAGGTCGACTGTCGACTTGGATCATTGTCATGTAGGAATGTCCAAGTACGTCCCATGCGCAACTTCTGGGCTGATGAATGCAAATTTTCGCACAGTATTTTCTGATAACATGCTGCATTCCTCTTGCCATCAATTTTGACCAAGTTTCCAGTGCCTTTGTAACTCACACATCCCCAAAACATCAGCAATCCACCTCCGTGTTTATCAGTAGGAATGGTGTACCTTTCATCATAGGACTTGTTGACTCCTCTCCAAATGTAACGTTTATGGTTGTGGCCAAAACCTTCAATTTTGGTCTCATCACTCCAAATTACTTTGTTTCACAACTTTTGAGGATTGTCTCTGTGCTGTTTGGAATATTGTAAGGGGGATGCTTTGTGGCATTTGCGTAGCAATGGCTTTCTTCTGGCCATGCAGCCCATTTTTCTTCAAATGACTTCTTATTGTGCATCATGAAACAACCACACCACTTTTTTTTAGAGATTCCTATATTTTAGCTGAAGTTATATGTGGATTCATCTTTGCATTCCGAACAATTTTCCTGGCAGTTGTGGCTGAAATTTTTGTTGGTCTACCTGAACGTGATTTGGTTTCTACAGAATCCCTCATTTTTCACTTCTTAGTTAGAGTTTGGACACTGCTGATTGGCATTCTCAATTGCTTGGATATCTTTTATTGTCATTGAGATATGCACTGTGCTGAGATAAAAATACACTGCACACTGGAGTGTTCCTTTAAGAAGATTTCTATGCACTGCCTTAGCTGGTGACGTGACATGTTTGCATTTTGTGCATGTCTAATTGCTTACACATGAATAAGTATGAGTACGTGTGTATTGGCCCATATATTGTTGTAATTGCTTTGCTCTACTGCAAACTCCCATTCAATGTAATAAGTTATTACCATAATCAATCATTGTTTAGCAACAGCAACAATGTGTACTAGATTTAGATGCATTTCATTAATTAGAATTTTAAAAAGACTGTAGCAAACTGGCAATGCTTCCGTTACAGATGCTTTGGACAATTGTAGTGGTTGGAGTGCGTTATGCTTCAAAGAATGATGACCAGTTATACAAGCCAATATTGGTTGTCATCTGAGGTTCTCATCCAAATCCATCCAGCGGAAGGCCCTGAACATGCATCGCATGGTGTGCCTGGGCATGGGGAGGCATACACCTCTGTGGACGGCTCTCGGATCTGCCCACATTTATTTTCTTAAACCCCATGTCCTCTACCCCCTTCTATGTTATGCAACTTTGCCATACAGTATCTTGCTTCCCTGGCCCACTTTGTGTAGTGGCCAGCCCCCTTTTTTGGGCCCCGAGACCCCATGGGGTTGAGCTTTTGGGATCTTTGTGGCAGTGGACCTAATCTGAACCTAATCAAGCCACCTCATGTTCATTTAATCCACATCGGTCCAACAGTGTCCGAATACATACCGGACCCAAGCCCATGGTGTGCCCGGCATACACCTCTCTGGTTGGCTCCTGGATGTCACCACATTTTTTTTCTTAACCCCCATGCCCTCTACCCCCTCTATGTTATGCAACTTTACCATATCTTGCTTTCCTGACACACTTTGCGTAGTGGCCAGGCCCCTTATTGGGCCCCTAGGACCCCCACGGGGTCAGGATGTGGGGTCTTAGTGGCCCAGAACCTAATGTGGACCCAATCAAGCCACCTTGCATTGGTTACAACCAAATCAATTCAACACTGTCCGAATGCGTATCGGACAAAAAGAAAAATAACAGATGACAATTATGTAAGAGATACAGTAGATAGTTAAGCATAAAGGCAAACAATTACATTTTTACTGTAGTTATAATAAGATATAATTCCTGTTGAGACTGAGTAAAGGTATAATAATGTTATGAGTTACTAATTCCATTTTTTAAGAAGAAACAATAAAGAGGTGAACGGAGAAAAATGGAGGTGAGAGGAAGAGAATGATATACTCAGGGCTAGCGCCACCACTAGGCAGTGTTAGGCATTTGGGGGGCGGTGGTTGGGAGCAGGGCAGGAGGGAGAGCTGGAGGTCTGGCTTAGCGGGCACGCCGGGCAGGAGGGAGGTCTCGCAGTTCAGTCCCAGCACAGTGTGACTGACATCTTCCTCCACCCGCACCGCGTACAGCCGCTCAGCCGGGCAGCGTCTGAGGGTGAGCCAAGTGCTCAGCGCTGCCCGGCTGAGCGGCTGTACACGGTGCGGGTGGAGGAAGATGTCAGTCACACTGTGCAGGGACTGAACTGCGAGGCCTCCCTCCTGCCCGCTAAGCCAGACCTTCAGCTCTCCCTCCCGCCCGCTGAGCTAGACCAGGCGCCGAAGGGTGAGTAACATACACTGGAAACACCATGGCGGCCGTATCCCTCTCCCCCCCCCCCAGATCAGCGCATCACGGCCGCATCACCCCCCCCTCCCCCCAGGAGCAGCACGGCGGCCGTATTCCTCCCCACCCGTGGAGCGGGTGAGCGCCGGGGCGCCCCCCCCCCCCCGCCTGGGGCGCTCCGGCGCCTTGCACCGGCACTGGATATACTGTAGATGCACAGTGAATAATCAGGGAGATACTGTAGCCAAACTATTCTGTTAATTTTTCAAAATAGTTATGGAATCAGGAGAGGTAAATAGGTCAAACATTTATTTTTATCAAAGACACTGTAGCAAAGACGTAGTGTTTTCAAATGTTTTCATAATACGATCTGCAGTTTCAAGGGCTAGACAAGCAAGGTACAATTCCCACTTAGGATGGAACACCTCTCTCAGGGGTAGATTTATTAGGCTCGGTGTAGTGATAAAGTGTCTGGTTTTTATTACAGGCCAATCACTTTCTAACTGTCATTTTTCAAACCAAGCCTGTAACTTCACAGTTAGGAGCTGATTGGCCGGTGATAAAAGCCAGACACTTTATCACTTCACTGAGCTTAATAAATCTGCCCCTCAATGTCATAAAGAGCTGTACGTCTATCAAAAAAGAGTATAGTTAATAACTCTAGTTTCCATATTTCTATTGATGAGACTGTCTTTGATAGCCATTGTTGTAGAATCAGTTGCTAATCTAGCTAAGGTTGTAAGAATTAAAAATGGATACACAGCTGTGGATAATAAAATAGGAGACCAAGTGGTAAAGTCCATTAAAAGGAGTCATTCCCAAGTGAATGGTAACCTTTTCCTGTGATCTGTTGTATGAAGCTCCGAAACTTTTACCAATATTGTTTAGTCTTAGAGCACAGTCAGACATTATGTATGAAAGTTGTGATTGAAAAAGAAAATTTCACGCAAAAACTAGAGTCTGACTGGGTTATGTGGCTCCATAGGGCTTGTGATATATATGCTTTGTTGAGGAACTTAATATGGATTTCCTGTAATTTTAAGGCCCCCATACGCTATGTGATTTGGGCACGATTTCAGCCGTGAAATCAGCCCAAATCACACTTGTAGACATCCCATCTGACCCGATGCACGGTCCCGTGCGCATCGGAGTCGGGAGGTCGGACGGGCTGTACATAAGACTTGCGAAATCTTAGGAGAAGCTCGGAGCTGTGCGGGGGACGGCAGTGGGCGGGGGATGTGGCTAATAGACAGCCAGGTGGAGGAAACAGGGGGAGGCGGTGTAGGGATCTGGATATACACAAGGGGTCATGCACTAGGCGTGTGAGCAGCGCTTAATAGAATTAGACCAAAAATTTATGGAAAGATAAACAATTTACTGTTTTAAAAATACATATACATAAACAATTGATGCACATTACATATACACAATATAAACAAATATTATGGGTAAAATCACGCCACAGGACAATGGAATTGGCCCAGAGGGACAAGGGGCAATAGGGTACAGTGGGTCAGAGGTAAGTTCACTTTACCGGTACTGAGTGACCTTTGGGTCCAGGTAGATCCACTTTTTTAACAAGTGTTGTATGTCCTCACTATTTTTCACGATCTGTATGACCGTTTGGAGGTAAGGTGAATCAAAGGCTTCCGCTAATCCTACTGGTAGTTTTTGCCCTAGTGTAGGGATCTGGTCAGGTGAGGAAGCTGTTGCCCTCTGACTCACAGTGCCAGTGGGAGCAGGGCGCCCGGCGCCGGGCAGGAGAAGACGCTGGTGCCGGGCAGTGGTGGGAGAATTGGCTGAGAGAGGCCTCACCCAATCAATGGATTCCTATTCATCTGTATGGGCTTTTTTATTTTTTTTAAGTGTTCTGCTCCTCCCGCTGCTGCCCGGCACCAGTGTCTTCTCCTGCTCAGCAATGGGCGCCCTGCTCCTGCTGGCACAGTGAGTCAGAGGACAACAGCTTCCTCACCTGCCCGGCTCCCTACCCTGCCTCCCCCTGTTCCCTCCGCTCGACTGTCTATTAGCCAGCATCCCCCGCCCGCTGCCATCCCCTGCACAGCTTCCTCCCCTGCCCGGCTCTCCACAACAGCTACCTCCGCCCAGTCAGTCTCAAGGCTCCCTCCTCCTGCAGCTCCCCCGGGACTGCATATGATAAATCCATGCGATTCATCATACGCAAAACTTGGCACATCAAGTGCCTAATCGTGTGTCCCTCTCCCGGGGAGCTGCAGGGGAAATCAGGTTCTAGGACAAGTCGGACTAATGTATGGGGGCCTTGAGTTTCAAAACACAAGGCGAGAATATAAAGTCAGGAAAGTCACGAGCCAATGATGACCATACCCCCTTCTAAGCTGGGAAGCTCTGCAGATAGTAAAGGGTAGATTTACTAAGATGGGAGTTCTATTAAAGATGGTATGTTGTCCATAGCAACCAATCAGATTCTTTCTATTATCTGCTAGAAGGTGCAGAATAAATAAGAAGTAGAATCTGACTGGTTGCTTAGTAAATCTACTTCTATCTTAGTAATGTTTGTATATAGATACCGAAAATAAAATGTACAGCTAGACATTATTGTAAAGAGAGAAATTATGGGGGAGAATGTGTAAAGTATGGAATCATAAGAACGGTATCCGGACTCATGATAGATAGACTCTAGGTCGACAGTCATAAGGTTGACCACTATTGGTCGACAGTTAAAAGGTTGACAGGGTCAAAAGGTCGACATGGTCCAAAAGCCGAAAGTGAAAAGGTAGACAGGGTCCAAAGGTCGACATGGTCAAAAGGTGGACAGGGTCAAAAAGTCGACATGGTCAAAATGTCAACAACAAAAAAGGTCAACATGAATTGTTTTACAAAATTATGCCGACAGGTGGTATTTCATGTCCTACCATCCACTACGGCGTGGAGTGAGAATATAATAGCGAGGCACTGAGACCATGACTCTCCAGCTGTTGTTGGACTACACATCCCAGCATGCCCTGCATCAGTTTTAGCATGGCCAAATAATAAAACTGTAGCAGGGCATGCTGGGGTGTGTACTTCAACAACAGCTGGAGTGTCAAGGTTAGCCATCACTGCCCTAGTGTATGGGCACCTTAGGGGACATGGAGCATAGTATTCCTGGGTCCCTACCCAAATGTTGCTTTGAAGCACACATGATGTACTGCTTTGCCTTATATAGATGCACAATAGATAGTTGCACAAGAATGCATGTGCTATGGTACAAAAAGAGACAGAAAACCTGGGTCACTGTCAGGACCTGGGTTTAAAATTCCAGTGATGATTTCTTTAAAAAAAAATTGGGGCTGTCTCTGGTAATCAGGGACATCCGTCAACTAAGTAAGCATATTCAATAACTGCTGTAACTGGATAGATGCTCCTGAGCTGCATCTTCTATTTTTCAATGGCTGCATCAAATAATTCCTTGTTGTAAAGCCATACTGTATTCAAACACTGGAATGTAGTAACAATGAATAGTAAGTCAATTACTGTATCTTGCATACATTGTAACCATGGCAACACTAACGGTATCCCACTAGACTAGACATATACTTGTGCCATCAAGCAAGACTCCAAAATTACCGCTGAAACTTTTCGACACATTGACTAGGTCATTAGTTTAATTGCAAAAGATAGGTAACTTTTACCTCCTATCACGCCAAGATCGAAGACATGCTATATTTAGCTCTTATCTAGTCCTATGATAATGATACTGTGTGAATAAAACCATATGCATTGCTCATTAGTGAAGTTAAACACTGTAAAACATATCTTATTCCAGTGAATTAATAATTAGCACACATAAAGTATATACAGTATATATAGGCTATTTATTTCTTTAGAAAATTTGATTCAAACATGTTATACAGTTGTGGAGATAGAGAGAGAGAGAGAGAGAGAGAGGGCAGATTGGCAATTAATTGTTTCCACCTGGACATCTCTGCCGTCCATCTACCTTTCCCGCCCAGCGAACATTCTATGTCAGTAGCACTCAACAGAAAAGGATGTTAGATAACAGAGTTATCTATTGAAGGCGCAGAGGTTGGAGTTGCTGTGTCAAGCTGCAGTATAGTAACTGGGCGGTGTCACTCCACAAAATATACAGAAAAAAGAAAAGAAGAATGGCTGCGCTAACATACAATAAAGGCATGCATGGACCCCTAAGAAGCAGAAGGTGTTAGCTACTCTCTGGCCTTTATTCAGGTTGATTCGGCCAAGCGCAAATTCACACCGGGACCAATGTTTTGCTTATGCGCTTGCGCAGCAGCATATCTGCACAGGTGCATATGCCATACTTGCCGACTTTGAAATTTGCCTCTCCGGGAGAAGCCCGGAGAGGACAGCCGGATCTCCTGGCCACGCCCCCAACCCATGCAAATACCGCGATTCGTGGGTCTGTGAGTAGGGGGCGGGGCTAAAATGACGCAACCACCTGCCCCCTCCCACAGACCCGCAAATTTCGGCATTTATTTCCAGCGGCTCCGTGGGGGAGCGGGGCCCTGGGGGGCATGCGGGAGACTTGCCCACCTTTCCGGGGGGCCGGGAGGGGGTCCCGATTTTCGGGAGCCTCCCGGCCATTCCGAGAGAGTAGGCAAGCATGGCATATGCTGGGAGCGTGAGAACTCGGTGCTAAATCTGTTCGCCGCGTGCACTCTCCCTGCCTTTCGAGCGGGGGGTAGAGAGGGGCATGGGGTGCCGGGCAGGCCCATTAGCATATGTGTGTGTGTGTGTGGGGGGGGGGGGGACAGCTGATGGGGGAAAGATGGGGTTCTGTGCCAGGTTCCCACTGGCATGCGAACGGATGTTAAACATCCATTTGCATTCCGGGCGAACAAACCCAGCGTGCGAAGGGGGGTGGACGTACCACCATTCACAGGGTGGGTTCTGGATGACTCGCAAGGGTGTGAATTCGCGCCTGAGTGAGTCAACCAGAATAAGGTCCTATGTATCAGCATTATAGATTTCATTTTCCTTTAATACCTTTATGCTCAATGAAGCATAATAAGAAATTATACATTTTTCAATAATATAGATTACAAGTGTACAAATTTCACAATCGATTTGCTTACAAACAAGAATTAATCTACAGTTGCATCCGCTTATTAATGATTGCTAAAACGATTTTCTATGGATTCTGTATTTAAAATGATTTGTGTTTTTTGCTACTGAAAATACATTAAAACTTTGATTGCATAACCAGCATTATATTTAAATTACACACATTTAACACAAACACTTATCACCCAGCCTCTTTTTTGGCATTCGGAGCAATGACCCCCTGCTCTGGACACACATATAGTATAAGAGGAAGTTACAGGATCTGTTATTCAGCAGAGAGTGATTCGCAATACAGACGGAGCCACTCTCATCAGTAAGCGTGCCAGACGCCAGATAGGGGCCGCTGGTGCTGCGTCAGCCACAATAAGAAAGGCTGCATCTGTACATCTTAAAAAACATGGACTGGCTCTCTATAGCCCTGTTGCTGCTGCTGTACTAAATCCTGGACTGGATCTTCCACATTACCTTCTTGTGGAAGTATGCTGTCCATGCCACAATAGTCATAGGGTTGCTAAATAATCATACGTTGAGGTATGTCTAAAAAACTGTTTAATGCAAAGTCACAGGCTCGCTATTCAGCAAGATAAGACAATTGCTTACAGAAACTCAACAGAAGCGGGTATGGTATGGGGGGTTCAAAAACTGAGATTCCGACGGGCATTGGACCTACGTCGGAATCCCGACTGCCTGTACTCTGACGTCAGATACCGACTGCCAGTAGGCCAACATGCTGTGGGCTTTCCCAATTGCAGATGCATACCATTTTGTAAACATCTCTCGGGGAGAAGCTAGGAGAGAAGAAGGGGGCCTGATGAGTCACACCATCAGCCCACGCCCCTCACAGGTCATTTTGCAAGTTGCACATATCTGACTAGGAGTGGGCCTAAATGATGTCATTTTCATAAAATTGTGTCAATAGGTCAGTAGGTCCCACCCACCCCCGGCCGACCGCAAATTGATTGATTTACAGCATCTCCACATTTTGCCCACTTCACTATTTATTTATTTATTCACAGTTTCTTATATAGCGCAGCATATTCCGTTGCGCTTTACGATTGGAAACAACAGTGATTAAACAAACTGGGTAGAAACAAACAGACATAGAGGTAGGAGGACCCTGCTCGCAAGCTTACAATCTATAGGGATAATAGGAGGGATACATAAGGATAGAATTCCATAGCATGGCAGTCCCACCAGATTATAGGACAGTCCTGATGGGATGCAATTGAATAAGAATGCTACTGGAGGTTGTGTGGGGGTCCTAAATATGATAGGCTTGCCTGAAGAGGTGAGTTTTCAGGGAACGCTTGAAAGTTTGGAGGTTAAAGGAGAGTCTTAGTGTGCGTGGAAAGGCATTCCATAAGGTGGGTGCTGCCCGACAAAAATCCTAGTGTAAGTGGGAGCGAGTAATGAGTGTGGATGAGAGACGCCGATCTTGTGCAAAGTGGAGATATCGGGAGGGGATATATTTTGAGATAAGCAAAGAGATAAAAGTCGGTGCAGTCAGAGTAATGGCTTTATATGTAAGTAGAAGTATTTATATTGAATGCGGTAATACACAGGCAACCAATGGAGGAACTAAAGGATGTGGATGGAATGCGGGAAGGGTTCCCACTCCTTTAGGGCTGCAGGAAACTAGTCGAAAAATCGTGATTCTCATGCAGATTCATAGAGAGTAGGCAAGAATGTTGCAGTTACCGTGGAAAACAGTTGGTGAGACGGAATTAGCAACAGAACATTCTAAAGTATAAAATATATAATTCGAGATTACATGCATGGAACAGAATTCAGTGCTGTCACTTGCAATGAACTCCTGAAGTGAATTTACTATACACTTGTACTCTTACTAAAATACATATTCCTGTTACTTACATACAGTACATTTCAATATCACACCACCATCCAATAAATGTGAATGTTAAATCAATTAACTGATTAGTAATGTACGTTTCTCTACAATTCCATGTACGAAAACCTCTCTCTAAATTTGTTATGGGCCATCTTCATCTGACCCACACAGAGGAATATTAGGTATAATGTGTTTGACATTGTTCCCAATCACATTGTAAAAGTCTGTGCTATGATATAAAATTGCCAAATGTAGCATTTCCATGTTGTGCTGCAAAATTAAAATAACTGCAAATGTGATTTTTTGAAATCCAAGTCTCCCTAATCCGAAAAGCAGTGTCATTGGTTTTCCTGAATAGTAACGATAACATCATTGTTTTATAGGAATCTGCAATGTGCATTAGGCCGGCTGAGATTCTACTACACTGCCAGGTCACTCAGTCATCAATCCTGAGAATCTAATAAACCTCATGGATGGGGAAATTCGGAATGCAAAATACTGGGGATACTGCCATCTATCATTATAGGAGAGAGAAGAAGAAATGGGTTATTTCTTTGTTGCTGGCATACCAGCAGCTACTGCATCAGGCAAGAGAAACTGTCATTTACTATAAATTTCATACAAGGATAACACACTGGAAGGAATTCAATGGTGGGTGAAGAATGCAAATTACATTTGCCATGGCATTTATATACCACAAGCGGCAGCCCAACTCACACCCTTTGCCCAGACGATTTGCCCCTGATTCACAGAAAAGTGCTCGCTGTCCATAAGGAGCAGTAAGTGTCATGGGAATTTAATTTGCGGGGTTTGAATTCCTCTCCCAAGATTCCATGCGAAATATACATTTTTAATGTCTGAAATGTCTGAATGGCAGAAAGAGGCATGGCATTACGGTAGAGTTTCTTGGCCTAGTTGTATTGGTATTTATATATAAATATATTTTATATGTACTGTATATTCATTTAGTAGGATATATGCACGAAGGGAATGATTTAGAAATGAGAATATAGATGCCTGTTGGTATATTTGAAAGATTTTCTACTTTCTACTTGGGTTTCTATCTAAGGTACTCTATATATTTTGAGTTACACACATTATAAGATATGCAAAACTTTAAACTTAGCATATAGATGGGCTTGGAGAAAAGATACTACAATCATAATCATCAATTCAAAAACTTGACATTGGTTCGGGCAGCTGAAAAATGATGTATTTTGTAGACACTATATTTAAAAAGTGATATAACTCAAAATAAGACACATTTCACCCACGCCACCTCTCCAAGTACAAAGGACTGCAACTATAAAATATTGTAAATGTTACTCTAAATAAAGCTATAAGCAAACTCGCCTTGGACAAATTCCCCACTGAGGTGAACTACATTAGCTGCCCTATCCTGGAGGGATGCGGTTAATTTCCCGGCGGTCGGAATCCCGACACTGGAATCCCGACCGCCGAAATCCCGAAACTTTCTCCCTCCGTGGGTGTCCACGACACCCATAGAGGGAGAATAAAATAGCGTGCCGAGCGTAGCGAGGCACCGGGCCCGCTGCGTGGCGAGCGCAGCGAGCCCGCAAGGGGGGGCGATCCATGTCCCCCCCTTGTCGGGATTTCGGCGGTCGGGATTCCAGTGTCGGGATTCCGACCGCCGGGATCCCGACCGCCGGGAAATCATATCGGATCCATCCTGGAGGCAGCAGCCTGGAATTTGGCAAGTATAAACCAGACTATACTAAAAACTGAAAATAGGACCTAATTCGAATGAAAGACTGTAAATTATAAGGTCAAAGAGGAGCGCTGTGATACTGTATGGACAATGACAGGAATGGAAGGAGCTAACTGAAGGGACTAGGGAAGGGGTGGGGGTAGAAGTGAGCTATGAATAGGAAAGACTGCTCTTCTCCTCTGACGATATATGCAGGCCTTAAAGTGGTCCTGGAGGGGTGGTGGAACTGCCCCCCTTCATTAGGCAAAGCCTAGACCAGTGGTAGGGAGTGTGTGCCCTACCTCCGGAGCATAAAGGGACATTAAAATTACAACACACAGTAAAACAATCATATTCACATTACACCACATGTAGTGCCATTGATTCATATTAAATCACACAGTAGTGCCCCTAATACACATAATGTCCACAGATGTGGACATTATATACATCTGTCATTCTAGCAGCTCATTGTCCATGTCCCTAAGCAGTTACATTCCCTGTGTTCCTTCAGCAGCTGCCACTCCACTCTGAGTCCCTCCAGCCTCCTCTCACCCTGTATTTAGCATGCCTGCTCCTCTTAGTATCTCTTCTTCGTTGCAGCGGCGGTGATGGCATGACATCACATACGCCGTGGCAGAAGGAGAAGCCCCTGGGACAGGCTTTTCTGTTGGAATTACTGTTCAGGGCAGTGCTAGAGGTGGAACTCAGTTTCCCCTAGCATAAGAGGTGGTGGAACTCAGTTCCACCCCATTCCCCCTTACTTTAACCCCTGGTTATATGGATACAGCTAGAACGTGGGGTTCTAGAACTACAGACCCTCTTACAGCCACTAGGGCTTGACAAAGCTAAAACCAATCGGAAACACCTGAGGCCCTGTTACGTTCTCCAATGATATTCTTAAAAATAAAATTCTCATATGTTTTCATCTAATTATAGGGGCTCCATTTTTTTGAAAGTGGGAGTTTTTTTTATTATTTTTGTAAAAACATTTATTTATTTGTTTTAAATTATAGTTTTCACCCCAACTGTGTGACTGTTTATGTACAATAAATATATATTTTTTTGGTTCAGTTTCATGCACCAAATTTAATCATTTCAGTTATACATTTCAATACTGGAAGGCCACAAAGAAACCTAGATAAAAGTATTTATACTTTTTGTGAGAGTGGTACCACAACATTAGAATATACATTTGGTACCTAAAGAAACCTTTTTGTATCAATTTTAACTATTCCCTGAGTAAGAGAGAGTACGATAGTCTTTATTCAAGTTTTTCTGGGCAAAGGTCACACATGATTTGTATTCTAAAAGAAACCTTTATACAGTATACTGTACTTCAGGTGTCTTTTTGGGAGTGCCGCGAAAAAACGCACAAGGGACCAGCCGTTGGGAGTGTTATTTTTATGAGTGTTATGATCTGAGCTAAAGGCAAGCACTGTAATACTTGAATTGCTGTCTCCTGGTACATCATTTTTGCTATTCAAGAATCAGTGTCAAAACCTGATGCCCTGGGAGGCATTTACCAGATCGTTGAAAGAAAACATTTTAGTGATCCTGAGGGCACATTTTACTATCTCTACATGACCAGATGGTATTCACTCAAGCTTTAAGAGAGAAACTGTGGCAGATATTACTTTGGCTCTAGTTGCAAACGAAGCTGAAACTTTCAAAAGCAGAAAGATAAGTGACACTTTGTCTTCCTCAGTCTCCAAAACAACAGACAAAGCGTTGTCTTCCTTCTAACATCACCGCTAGATCTCATAGTGTCATGTCGCTGTAGCGATTCTTTGGATCTCATCTCTGTAATATACTTTTTTTTTATTAACAGATACATTGTCATATTTGAGCTTGTGTATTTATACACTTTACAATATGATGGTTGTCATCTTTTCCTATAAATATAATAAGGAGCACAGCAAGATTACCGTACATTCTACGCTGTCTATAAGACTGTGCTATATACTTTATGCATATTTTAATAGGATGCGGTTGTTAGGTCGCCAGTAAAACGTTTGACAGTCCATTGTTTGACACATGAAAAAAGGTTGACATACAGATGGAGACAGCCTCCCTCTTGCTGGCGAATCGCCAGATTGTCTCCTCTGGCGATCCGCCAGCGGCGAGGCGCTCCATCTGACTGAGACGCGCGTGCGTCTCACACGCATGCGCCTCTCAGTTTCCAGGCGGCGGGGCGACGGGAACCCTGTCTGTCTCCGCTTCAGGGAGACGAACAGGGTTAACAGGGTTAGGGGGGAGAGCGGGGAGGCAGTAGGGACCCCGGGTGACCGCCGGCAAGCCGGCGGGGACCCGGGGGAAGCGCCGTCGGAAGGGGATGCGCGTGCAGATGGCGGCTGGCGGGGGATGGCGGCTGGCAATTCTTTCGCCATCCCCTGCAAAGCTGGGACCAGCTCCATCTGTACCTTAGTTGGACATGTTCGAAATTAAATAGGTTTACATGAGAAAGGTCGACATGAAAAAAGTCGGCTTGAGTTTTCAATTTAAAAAAAAAAAAGGTGGCTCCATATGGGACATAGGGGGAAATTTACTAAGATGGGAGTTCTATATTACATTGGATGTTGCTATAGGCAACCACTCGGATGCTATCAATTATCTTCTAAAAGGCGCTAAATATATAAGAAGTAAATTCTGGATGGTTTCCCATAGCAACATCCCATGAGCCTGAAGCAAGGCGAGTGGAGCAACCCATGCAAGGGGACGCTGTACACTTATACGGTATCCATATTGACCTATTGCTTTTGTCGACCTTTCGACCAAGTTGAACTTACTGTAGTCATGTTGCCCATTTTCATGTGTCTACCTATGGCCTGTTGACCAATAGTGGTCAACCTATTCACTGCCCACCTTCTTATTGTTGACCCTATGACCCATACCCTTTATTAACATGTTTGGCACACCATTGTGTATGTACGACATCACAATATCCATACCTCATACATAGATTATCAATAAACACCTCCAATGATAGTCAATAGTACATTCTTACTACATTTATATGCATGTCTACCACTGGGGAGGTCTGAGACAGCTGGGATACTCACATGACAACAAATCTAATTCCATGGAGTTAATTTACTAAAGTGTGAGTTTTAAGAAGTGAAAGATGTTGCCCATAGCAACCAATCACATTCTACTTATCATTTATCCAGCACTTTCTCCAATGCCGGCAGGGAAGGGAGCAACAACGGGGGTGGGGGGGCAGTTGCAGAATGGTCATTGTTAACGAGCATGTACAGATGAGGGAGGGGGTCATTATCAATGTGTGGGAGAGCACATCTTTAATGATATTCAGTGTACACACTAGGCGATAGAGTAAAAGATATCGCTCAAATGGGACCCAGATTGCCAACACCAGAATATTGACAATTATGATGTTAACATTGGCTGAAATGTTGACAGTATAAATTTTGACACTTGGGAAATGGAAAGCATGTCGACATACTGGGGCAGATGTATCAATCTGCCCCTAACGTTTTTAAAATAACGGGTCTCGCTTCTCCTGAATAACATGGAGAAGCGGGCACCCGTTGCGGCCGAATGTATTACCGCACCCCCAGCTGATAAGGAGAGCCGTTATGCTATTACCGCGTGTTCTCCAGCGCAGCCTGGAGCCACAGCTGGGCTAGCGTTGTCCCTGCAGTGGGGATAGGACAACGCTAGCCCTGAGCTGGAAAAAGCGGCCAGGGAAATTTAACACCTGGGCGGCTGTTAATACACTGCTAATCACTAGGGGGGATTGCAGGGGACAGCCCCGCAGAGTGTAATTTGACTGGCTGTCACTTTCCCATGTTAGGTGCCCTAGTAATACATTGGGGGACTTAATCCCCCCCCCCCCCAGTTAATTAGCGTTACGTGCATTTCTGCACTTAACGCTAGTTCATACATCTGCCCCACTGTTTGAAAAGTCAACATTGTGAAAATGAAGATGTGCGTTCAGGCTAACATTAAGGAAGGGTTATGGAAAGAAGCAGACTAAAAACTCAGTGTTAACATTTCAACACTGTCAACAATACATCAGTGTTGACACTCTCAATGGTGACATAATAAACATGTTAACATTTTCAATGTCTACATACCGATCATGCTGGCATTGCCATGATGAACTTATCAAAAAAACTTTTTTTTACCATCCACATAATAGAGGATATCATACCCTTAATTAGGCCTGTTCTTCTAGGAGAGGCCCAATAAATGATCAGACCCTCACACCCAAAAAAGTATACACCAAGCGCTGAGTAGTACTTGGTATTTATCCTGGTGGTCATGCCATGGTCGACTACTAGAGGTCGACGGCATCTAGTTAGATGCCTATACTTGGTTGTCCGCATTTAGATAGGACAGTGACAGGAAATCAATGGAAGGTAAGCATCGACGGGAACCTGGTCAACAGTAGCAAAGTTCCGAATGTCAGCGAGATGCCCGTGGACACATTGTATGTGCACAGTTTCCCCTTGCATGGATCGCTGTGGGCATGGTGCCTCGTTACGCTCATCACACTATTTTATTCCTACTCTATGTCTACTTGAATAGTAGGAGCAGAGTGGACCGGCACACAAAAAAAGACGAAAAAGCTGTGTCGACCTTGCTAATGTCGGCCAGGTTCCCCGTGATGCTCACCTTCCGTCATATCTACAGCCGTGCAAGTCGACCAGATGCCACCCTGCAAATACTGGGGCAACCGCCCTCTATTCGCACACCATGCTCATTCGCCTGGTATGCAAATTGATGTTTTATGTAGGCCAGGGGGAAATTCCCACATCTTTTGATGGTCGCCAACCATCGAAAGATGTGGTGCGTGCACACACATATCAAAAGTGATTCTCAGGTCACTCAGATATGCGTGCACATTCGTGACGAAATGGGCGGGCAGCTGACATCCAGTGAACATCCATTCGTAGGCCAGAGGGAAACTCCCACATTGGGGAGGAAAATGGCGGGCAGCTGACATCTGATGATGTCAGCTGCCCACCCCCGGTGCCCACGTCACTGGGCGACTTCCATGGGAACGCTCAGCGCTTTCATGGAAACACCCATGAAACGCTCGGCATTCCCAATGGCAAGTACCCCGGCCCGCCGACCCACGCCCTCCCCCCCCTTCCCACGGACACAATGTTGGGTGCGTGCACCAGGCAAACAATCTGCCCTGAGGACACATGAACCTGGCGCAGGAACATGCACAGAAATGCACATTTGGAAAACATTGAGCATGCATGCAACTAACAGACCCGAATAAGGTCCAATGTATACTTGCATACAGGTGCATAAACAATAAATGGTTCTATTTCCAGAGTCCATCAAGAGCCTCACACATCACCCAGTCAATCAGAAAGCCTATCAGCGGAAGCAGCATCTACAGCCATGTACAGTTTTTCCTCTGACCAATAGGATTCACCTATTTTTTTTCTTTGTAGTAGTTTACACTCAGAACAGCCGATGAACTCATTTCTTTTCTCAGTAATTTCTTGCAGGTTTGATCCTTCCTGTTCATCACCAGTGCCATCAGCCTCCATGTTACTTCCAGGTCTCTAATCCACATCAGGTTCTTCACCTAGTAGATATTTCTTATTATCTTCTCTTTGATTCCTGCTGGTACAGTCTCCATAAGCTTTGCTGGTGGTAAATTACCTTGTTGTTATCTTTTCTCCTTTCCTGTTTATTTCCTGGGCAGGTGTCCATACAGACGTTTCTAAGCAGTGGTCAAATGACTTTGTAGACAGCACGTCTCCATCCATATTTATCTCCTTGTCTGTTTCAGAGCAGTCTGTGTTCCCTACAGGGGCCAAATGACTTTGTATAAGACACATCTTTCACCAAGCTTATCACTTGGTCGGGTGTCAATGCTTTCTCCATGTGATGAGTTGGGTTGATGTGATGTTGCTAATTCAATGTTCCACCCTTGAATTATCGAACGTATTTTCACCAACTTCTGTGTCAGTGTCTTCCTCTGTCTCATCTTTTCCTACCTTTGACATATTGAAACAATTATCAAGTCTTGTTCGATGACCAGGCAACAACACTCTTCTATTTCCATCAAATCGACGTTGTTTACAATGTTTTTATCTCCCATGCTGAGAGGCAAGACATCAATAATCCTTCTCTCCATGACAGGTAGTAAAGCTATAACAACCAGTGAAAGTACATGTTTTATCACAAGCTCTGAGAAAATGAATGGAGTGTTCTGAGATGTTCAGGACATCATGCAAATGAGACTCTGTGATAACACAGAGCCCAGGAAAACAACAAGAGCTTACTGACAGTGACATCAAAATAGTTGGCCAACAAGTGTTCCTTGAATAATGGAAATATGAAACAAAGTTGGATGCATGAACTACGATCTTGTTATGTCTCCCTATGTTTACAATAGTTAGTTGAGCCTTGAATAAATGAACTTACTGGTTGCTCACTGCATGCTGCCATAGATCTAGGAAAGACTGCCCATTTACCCAGGTGATTGATAAATATATACCACACACTGGTGCTCATGAGTTGGTTATATGGTAGTTATTTTGTTCATGAAAAAGGATTTACTGTACATGCATCCATTTGCAGATTGAGTTGATTTCTTAGAGGCAGAATGAGGGACGGAAGGTACGGGTGAGTACAGTAGGGAGTGTTCATGTAAATGTGAATGACATAGATCTACATGCATACGCATACACATGTGTCAGGAGGTATACAGTATCTCGTATACTCACCTGGCCACCACATACCGTGGTTTCTGACCCAGCAAATGGAAAAGTGGCTGACGGTACTCACCCTGCATACAGTGCAGCCCCTGAGTCCCTTCATCAGTGGCACAGATGTGGTTTGTCATATGCGGCAGATGAGAGGTTTTGGGAGATGTCCTGCGCTGAACTGAATGCAGAGTGAGCATTGACAGCCGTTGTTCCAATTTCCAGGCTAGAAACTATGGCAAGTAATACTCCCCTAGCACAGTCCAGGGCGTGGGACTGCTGCTGTCCCATTACAGGGTCAGATTTTCCTGTGTGGGGACTTCTTGTGTGTGGGGGCCCTGGGAAAACTGCCCCTGCTGCTGATGGCACTGATGATATCCAAAAAGAATATTGCCGCTGTACCCCCACATAAACTTTTTTTTTTTTGGAGCTGTGGAGGGGGCAGGTGGCAGTGGTGCGGGGGGCAGGCAGCAGAGCTGCGGGGGCAAGCGGCAGTGGTGCGGGGGCATGCGGCAGAGGTGCGGAGGCAGGTGGCAGTGGTGCAGGGGCAGGCGTTGGGAATGAAGCGGTAGCTGGGAGGCGCGTCGGGTATGACGCGGGAGCCGTCTTCCGGATGCTGGGGATGCCACGCTGCGTCCTGCGCAGTGTGAACTATGACCGAATCACGCTGCGCAGGCCACACACCGGGTCAGCCGGGCAGCGGCTGCTCAGACGCTGCCCGGCATTAAACTGTGCATGCGCAGTCTATTCCCGAAATCCCAGGATTGGATAGTCCAATCCCGGGATTGAAATCCCGGACATTTTGTGGCCAAATCCCGGGATCCCGCCGATCCCGATCCTGGGATTGGCCACCCTAATCGGGACTCCTATCAGACGCAGATGCATATTTATTTTACTTGATTGATATTTCCATTTCTCAAACAGAATTTATGGAAGATTGCACTGCAGCTTTTAATGAGGAAAGCAATATTTGTGTGTATTTAATTATACTGTCTATGATAAGTATTTTTTGCACTTTTATCTAATTATTTGGCTTTTTTTTGTGGTTGTGAGAGCAACTACCCTAAAATGACAACAGGAATTTTGATGGTTGAAGTGTCATTTCTTAGGGTGTGTGATGTAGATAAGGTCTCAGAATTTTGATCTGTGGTCAGGCTGTTAAGGAATGTTGGGGGTTATTCTGGTTGATTCGCAAGGATGCAAATTCGCAGCCTTGCGAGCCCACCAAACCCCGTCCGGCGAATCCCCCACCGCACTGGCTGCGAATGGATGTTTAACATAAACATCCGTTCACAGGCTACGGGGGAACACCCACATCATTTGATGGTCGCCAACCATTGAATTATGTGGAAGGCACACGCACATCTTAGGTTGCTCTGAGGTAAACTTAGATGTGCGTGGGCATTCTGAAGGATGTGGGTGGTCAGCTGACATCCGGTAAATACTAATCCTGAGAATTCGGCAGCTTAGTAAATTTGCAGAATTCTCAGGCCGTATTTTCACGCCAATCACGGACAATCTTAGTCAATTTCCCCCAATGGATTTTTTTTAAATACTGTATCCCAAAGGTTTACAGCATACAGTTTACACTTCCATTATACAGTAAACTATTGGGATAAATTTACCTACTTCCGCTGGAGGCCGGGGATGGTCGCATGCCCATGGAGCTCCTTCTCCCCATCCACGGAGCTCCACCATCCCCGGCCTCAGGAGCAGCGTGTGGCGGAGGGGATAAGGACAAGGCAGAGGAGCCGGGCTGGCAGTGGAGGAAGCGAGCTCCAAGAGCCAAAAGCTGAGGACACAGCGGCCTGAGCAAGGAGGTGGCTGCTGAAACGAGCGCTGAGGACGCCTGGAGGCACCCGGCCGGAGAAAGGAGAGCGCTGCAGCCCCCGGCAGCACCATAAGCCTTGGGGACACCCTGGGAAGGCAGATAACCTCTGCTTCCTTTCTCTATGGACGCAGAGGGCTGGGCACAGGCAGGACCAGCAGACTCGGTGCGAAGGACCCAGCTCAGGAGGGGGACAGGAGGCACATCAGCCAGGGGGACCCCCGGCATTAAACCCAGGGGCTGGCAGGATCCCCCCCCCAGCAGGCCGCATCAGCCCCGGGCAACTCTGCAGTGGTGCCGCACCTACACCCCACTGACTCTCCCCCTGCCTCACTGACTGACTCCCCCCCCCACCACCACCACCACCCACACGCTACCCACGGCTCTCCCTACAGGCCATCAAGATGGCACCGCAATGGCTGCCTAGAAACTGTGCACTCAGCCATATGTATCCCATGTTTCCTGTGTGAAAATTGTACTGTCTCTGCTGTAACTGTGCTGTCTTTGCTCATACTGTTACCTCATACTGTGCTCATACTGTTATACCTGGCTGCTGCAACGACCAGTGGCGCCGCTGATGGCTGCCTAGGTGCTCTGCAGCTTGACGGGTATGTGTTCCCTGTGTGATAACTGTACTGTATCTGCTTATATTGTTACCTACCTGGCTGCTGCAACAACCAGTGGCACCTCTGATGACTGCCTAGGCACTGTGCAGCTCGGCGGGCATGTGCCCCCCCGCATGTTATGTCTTAATGCGCAAGCACACATGGTTAATAAAGTTGATTCTATTCTACTTCGGGATACCGTAAACTGTCTGTATACAGTAAACGTTAGGGATACAGTAAAAATGTGTTGATCAAAAAATATAAAAAAAAATGTACTGTACTGTAGTTTCCACCTAATAAACAGAGTCCATTCCAAAGCAAATGCCACATATGGCAATCTTTCATAAATCCAAAGCTTCCTTTTCAATTATCTAATTCTAAACATGTGAAAAATTACAAATAGTTGAAAAAGCCAAAGCTAAGTATAAAATTCAAAAAGAAGTTTGCACCTCTACAAACGATAGGGCATATTTCAGATTGAGCACTCGGATCTCGCAAATGAAAACAGGAGGTGTCTATCTCCTACAGACACCTAGGGTGAAATGTAATAGGATGAGAGAAGCAGAGAGTGAGAGATTTGGTAAGAAATCTCCAGTTTTTTTAAAGCGGTAATTATTTACACTGCAAAAATCAAACTGATTGCTGCTTTAAAAAAAGTGAAGATTTGTTACTAAATCTCTCACTGTCTGAATCTCTCATCCTATTACATTTCCCCCATCCTGCTAGCACATCTCCCACTAATACCCCTTTCAAATCGCAAAGTTGGTTTGGACAATTTACAGAGGACGACCCAGGTTTAACCCTTCTTACAACCCAGGTCGAAATGATATGGTCAACCCAGGTTATAAGCTGTGGTGCTTTCACACTGCACCTCAACCCAGGTCCTTATGTCACCAACCCGGCAATTACCTGGGTCCGAGATGCAATGTGAATGTAATATTAGAAATATCTTGTTTATCCTTCCCTTTACCAAACAGGAGCACCTTTTTTGTTTAAAATTAGTATTTCATTCTGTGAGATTTGACTTTCAATACACAATTGCTGCAGCTTAGATCTATTTGCATAAATGGATGTTATGTCACTTTTGTCCAATCAGACGGGGTGTGGTATGAGCTCCTGAAAGTCGGGATTCTGTCAGTCTTTAGTCCGACATCGGAATCCTGACTGATGATACTCCGACAGGGGGCGAGCGCAGAGAAGCCCCTTGCAGGCTCACTTCAATCACCATGCTGGGGGCTCGGTGGCTCGCTGCACTAGCCACTAGTAGTGGACTCCCATGAGGGAGAATAACCCCTGTAAGTCGGTATCCTGACTGTCAGGCTTTTAACAGTAGGGATTCAGATGCTGGTCTATTGACTATGAATTGGGACTGCAGTGCTACATACTACTTTCTCATCAGCCAATAATAACACACATACCAATAGAAAACAGTGACTAGTTAAAAATGTAAATAGTGCCCAGTCAAATCTGATCTAAAAGAATTTTGACCACGAAGAACCATTGTTTTATTTAGTCAGCACCTACAGTTGTCTCTGTTATTTTTATTCTTATCACTAAAAACTGTTGTGAATGATGAGTGTACAGGTGCTGATATTACACAGTTATACATACACACACACACCAGCGAATGACTCACACTATGAACATCCCAGTGACATAACCAGTGGTGGTGGTTTATTTATAGATGGCAGGTACCGCTTTACTTACTGTTACATGTACAGTGGTCATGGAGTGGAACTTAAAAATGTGGGATCAATAGCCGATGACTGTATACAGAAAATGGGCAGTTTTGCAGGGATGCTGGAACAGCTTTATTTTCAGGTATTAAACAGGCGCTAAGCAAAAGACAACTCCCACCATGTCACACTACGCAGTATCAAGATAGCCACGAAACATGTTTAGAAGATATCTTGGTGGCCATCTTGGGATAGGGTAGGAAACCTCCCTGGAAAACATTGGAGTGTAATTTTTGTATCTAGGGAGTCATTGGGGCTGATAGTGTAGGGTACACGCCCACATGGCATGGCCACACCCACATAGGACTGGTGACAGATCCTCTACTTTTCACTATATACCCTTGATAACTTTCAGTTGTAGGCCCATGTTTCCCTTAATATGTCCTGGAAACTAATTTTGGAATGTCTCAGAGCAACGAACAATCAAAAATAAAATGATATCATGTATAAGTGATTACTCACGGTTTTCTGCCTTGATTGGAAGAATTTGGCCTATCTTCTCAGGGGAATCTGGACTTTCAATCTTTGACAAATTCTCAAAATTCATAATGAACATCATGGCTACACCCTCCTGGTTCTTCACTGGAATGACATGTGTGCAGCAGACAAATGTTGTCCCTGAAATAGAGAAACAAAATCCAAAATTAGACATGATAATTTCAATTTAATATTCAATCCTAAATTGGAATATTTAAAAAATAATCTTTAATGGTTAAATTCACATTCATGGCTGGGGAATGCAGAACAGTAGCTGGGCATTTCTCTTATTTTAGCATCATGATATGTCTTTCTTTGCATATTAAAAAGGGCAACTCATGCAATCCAGTGGGAACCACTTCTCTAGATTACTGACAGATAACAGAATTATTTTTTTTTTTTTATTTGCTTTTGCCAACCAATCAGCTTCCACCTAGAATGTTATTGAATAAATGCTAGCTATTGTAGAAGTTGTTTTTTATGGACAACTTCTCTAAACACCAGAAGTCCAACAGGTCCACAACACCACTCAAGAAACAAAGGACCACAGAACCATCAGAACATTCTCTGTGCATGTGGGGATGCTGATCCAAGTGTGTGGCAGGACAAAGCAGAACACAAGGTTGTTAGGAATAGCCTCAGAATAATATATCACCTTAAAACATTGTATATATTTATATTAGGACATGGCTCAGAATAGGATGTCACTGTTGCCGTAAGTGTATTCATATCATGGAGAGTGGGGCCATTCCTCTGGGAGCATGCCAGGGACAGTGCCTCCCCTGTCATAAATCATTAACATAATAAAATAATACAAAGAAAATACTTATGACACATTTTTACCATGTCATTTTTTTTTATTGGTTTAGGAGGCACCGAGAGCAGTGCCTCTGGCTGTCAATGTAAAAGATCCAGAAGCAGGGGCCGGGGCCAAGCTGCAGGCGGTAAATGACCATTAAAAAAGCTGTATAAGAGGCACCTATAGAAGTGCCTCAGTGACAGACACATTCTTTCTGCCCTTAAGAAAGCAGATGTGATTGAGCATCAGATCCTCTCACTATCTCCTTGGTGAAGGAGATAGTGCTGATCTGCAGGATCAGGTGCATGGTCTGCTGTAGCCCCAGATCCGCCGCTGCCGCCCGGATCGCCTCAGTCACACGCATTAGCCTGGGCTGCACATCCTCCAGCCCCACAGCCCAGGGCTCGCAGCTCCCCAGTCACACCTTCATTAGCTCCCCTGGCAGTGCCTCTCCAATCACTCTGTTCACTGCACGCCACTGGAGCATGTCTAGTGCTCCTAAGTGCTAGGCCTCTTGCAATAATGGAAATATCCCCTCCAATCTACACTTCTCCTATAGTAAATGACAATAGATCAATATACAAAGTGATTTCTGATGTCATTGTACAGTATAGAATCATTCTAGTTTGTTAACATCACTTCAAATCATTAAGAAAATGTGTTTATGAAAAACACATCCAGTAACCAAGTTATTTCAAAAGCAACAGGACTATTTTCTTGATATCTTTATTTTTAAATGATCTAATTAGATCCTAGAATACTGAGTATCTCTTTTAAGATTTATGCATGTTATTATTTATAACATTTTACTGTGCCTTGCTCCCTTATATCTGTAGATAATAGTTGAGTTTGTACTCATGGGTCCGAATAGACATCATTAAAACCTACTAATGGGCCCCTTACATCAGTAATTAATTGTGACAATCCTCAGATCTGGAGATGATTGTCACAATTAATCGTTAATGTGTGGACTCCCCCTTGATTGATCGGGATGGCCAATCGATTGCTGAATCTAAATTTTTAAACATGTTTAATAATCTGGTATTATCTGCGGTTGTTTTTTATATGTGTGGGCATTCCCGTTTCGTCTTATTCTTCTATTTAAATTCTGAAAAGAAGTAACATCTGAAATGACAATCGATTGAGGTGATGTATGGCCACTTTTCAGATATGAAGATGCAATCTTTAGATGGAAAAATCTGGCGATCACTGAAATAAATCTGTAATGTGTGGGCAAGTCAAATAGATTGTCGAAACCATTTATTTGGCCAAAAAAAATCATTGGATCTGGAAAACCATTAATTGTGATTGCTGATGTATGGGGCCCATAACATTATACGTTCATGGAAAACAGTCAGAAACATGTGTCTTGAAGATAAAATTTATCTAGGAATATAGAAATTCAGATCAATATGGATTTTATAATATAACTTCCATAGTAACTTCACATGTAATGATTTTTTAGTATGAAATTAACTGTTGCTTTAAAAAAAAAAAATCTGTGTTTGTGTGCAGAATTCAGTGTACCAGATTTCATGTCTCTGCTTCACTTTTTCCACATTTTGTTATGTTACAGCCTTATTCTAAAATGGAATAAATTAATTTTCCCCTCAAAAATCTACAATCAATACCCCATAAAGACAACGTGAAAAAAGTTTTTGGGTAGATTTTTGCAAAATGTATTAAAAATAAAAAACAAGAAATTACATGTATTCACATCGTTTGTCACAACGCTCAAATTTGAGCTCAGGTGCATCCTGTTTCCACTGATCATCCTTGAGACGTTCCAACAGCCTAAATGAAGTCCACCTGCGGGAAATTCAGTTGATTGGACATGATTTGGAAAGGCGCACACCTGTCTATATAAGGTCCCACACTTGACAGTGCATGTCAGAGTACAAACTAAGCATGAAGTCAAAAGTGAGTGTTTTACTGTCATAACTTGTTCTTGATAAAAGCACTGTGGGCACTGAAACGTTGAGCACCTGACGAGTCGTTTCTTTAAGTCCTGAGTGCCACCGCCACAGTCGTCTATACGCTGCTGCTGTATGTTACAGTGTGCATCTCGGAAGGCACCGGGCAAGTCACCTGTCATCCAGAGTATAAATGTATGTATTAAAGAGGCATTTTGGGTTGAAAAAGAGACTGGAACTGTGCTAGTTTGCATGGTCCCAAGCTTTTCAATAGACGGAAACACAGAGGGCTGATTAAGCCTGAAGAGGCATAAACCACTGAGGGTTCTTCACAGGTTACACAGTGCTGTTGGTCACATGTATGTTAATGAGGATGGGCACAAGGCCTATCAGAGCAGGGGGAGGGTTCTAGACAGGGTAGGAAGGGATCACGAGTTATAGTGACAAACCCTCTGTCTGAAGAAGCCCCACCCACCCTGCCCTCCTTTTTCTCTTCTTCTCTGGTGGCTGTAAAGAACGGTCATTCTTTAAGAACTCTGTGTGTAGGTAGTGGGGTGCACTCTCCCTCGACATCGATTGTCATGGGCCATGCTTCTGTCCGGGGGATGGCCATCACCACCAGGCCGGGTGGCTGACCAGGGAGAGTGATCACCAGCGATGTATGTATGCATAGTGATCTTTAACCCCACCTTTCCTATGGTGACCGTTCTTTAGTGCCGCCACCATTTATAGTCATAGTTTTAGTTGTCAAAATAAATTTGACATTCTTTTGAAACGCCAGCACTTTGTGTCCGTGTCTTATTTTAGGTTATTTATATAAGTTATTTAGGTTAAGAGTTAAGGTTGTGTTTAGGTTTGTCAACAGGCAAGGTGTAAACCAGGAGGATACCCGATGGTGAGTTTAGTAGCAGATAGCATATTTGAGGAAGTCATGAAAAAAAAAGATTTATGTCAATGACAATTCCTTAGTGTGCCACAGTTGAGAATCTGGACACCACTGAGAGGAAAAAGTAGCTGCAGCTTAATCGAGAGCTGGATTAAGATGTGTGACTGCCAGATCAGGACAGGGTCAAGTAGAAATGAAACATACGTAGAAGTTGTTGGAAGCAGAGAAAAGTTTAATATTAATACAGTAACGTTTAAATTAATTTAACAAATATATTTAAGTCATAAAGTGAATAAATGTCTAGTGTAGGCATTTTATAGAAACAAAGAGCAGTAATATGAATAATTAATATCTTAAATTTAGATGTCCTAATCTGCATGCATTATTCAATAGCAAGTTATTACTTTTAATTAGAGTAATGTTTATTTAAAACTTTTAGCTCAAATATTTATTTTAGTCTTTCACGTGAGGGGATTGTCACGGCTAATCCCCTAATATTGATTAATGATGTGATAAAAAAAGTGATTCCCTAGTTTATCAAATTCAGTAGCAGTAAAATAAAAAATCTCTGGTATTTATAATTTGCTGTCTGTAAACTTGCAAGCAAATGCCTCCAACACAATGAATGAAAATATCCATTACCAAGTCAAATTTTGTACTTTGTTTGCGTTGTATTGGTTACCCTGTGGATGGGTTTCATTTCTAAGACCACTTACATGCTTACATAGGGGGGAACCACACTGGAGTATAGGTACCAGTGGTGGGTGGTGCTGACAATAGATCCCAGAGGCGGTATATAGTCAAATGTTCTTCAGTAACAATTTGACACCAAAAAGTCGACATGGTTCAAATATGTACCAAGGCAACATCGTTAAACTGTTGACATATTCATAAGTGAAATGTTAAGATTCTAAGAATGTCGACGGTTAGGGATGGGTGCCACCAGGAGAGTTAAAGACAAGCTGAATGGTAAGTTTAGGGTAAGGTGCGGGTTAGATTAGGAGGGAAATACTCACCAGAATGCCAGACCTCTATGCTGGAGCAGATCTTCACGTGACTGCCATGAGCCAGAAGAAGATGCCAAAGCCACTTCTGCCATTGGGAGAATGTGAGATACCACTTTCCCACCATGGACAGCTTGTTTACATGACATATCATCTGGGTACACCGTACACATGATAAATGTCCATTAGCATTCCGTCATACCGCATGATGACAGTTTGACCCTGATGTCATTCTCATGTTGACCTGATGACTCTCGACAAGTCATAATCCCTCAAGGAGTGTGGGCCCCCGCTCTTAACTGCCTTGAGCCCCCTGAAGACTTTATCCTGGCCTGCGCAGCAGAACGCTATTAATGATATCATAAATGATCACTTCATATATCAATTAATTTGCCTTAATCATGTTATCAATAATTCTGATAAATGTGAGTACTCCTGTTACCCAATCATTCAAGAAATATTTGTTTCCAGAAAAGTAATGCTTTTCAACACAGTACTTAAGTCCCTTTTATAGTATGTGACATTTTTACGTTCAGCACAGTTCATCTGTTTGTTATGATCACACTTCTCAAGTTTTATCCATTGTGCCTTTAAACCATCTCATGCAATAGTTATACAATGGCACTTGCCTCAGTTTCCATGGAAACAAACAAAATGACTTTAGTAAACAGAAAATAAGCAATTTAGGACTGTTCCACAACTACTAAAAATAGCCGTGCTGTAGGATAGGTGCAGCTCAGACTGATTAAATAAGCACTATAGCTTTCACCATCTGAGAATAGCAGTCTTTAGGCTAATGAATAATGTTTCGTAAAGCTGTCTTGGCAGATAGCAGAGATTTTTCATCTGAATGTACAGCAAGCGTCAGCTTTTATAAATGGCTTTTCAATTGTTTGTTTACATTTCCTAGCTAGAAAGGAGCAATTCAGATTTATCTAGAAAACATTTGCCTGCAAAAGCTAATATAACAAATAGGAAATATAGCAGAAGACAGGAGGAATAAAAACATTATATATATATATATATATATATATATATATATATATATGGCGAATGAGGAACAGCACTCCCAAGGTGAAGTCAATGGTAGGTGCCTTCCTAGGTGCTCCGTGCGGAGTCCAACATATAGTACATAGAGGCGGCACTCAGTCAATAATAACGCTAGTCAGTGGTTGCGGGATCAACGTTTTGAAGTTTATTACTTCTTCTTCAGGATGCCAGGTACCCAAATGTGGGTGTGTAAAAGAACCCCCTGGGATTAAGTAATTGCAGGTTGTGCATGCACATTTAAAGCAGCCATTTTTTCTATTTTTTTGGAGACAATTTCCACTGGGTTTTAACCCAAGCCTGGAAATGTCATTTCTTACAAGGATGTCCCACAAATTCCTAGAACGAGAATAGCAGGGCATCACTTCGGTATGTGACAAATTAAGGTCTACATCAGTTTGAATGATTGACCACAGTTTTTTAGTGCTACGGTTAATAGCCGCTGATGAATTATTGTATTCAGTTACCCATGGGAAAGAGGTCTGTAATTTATATATACCATAGGCGCACCTGGTAGGAAGCCCAATACAATACATATAACAGGCGGAACTCGGAAATGAAAGTCTCAACAATTTAACGATACAATATACAAAATGTAACACCTGGTGACGTCACTAAGACCTGGCGAAAGTGCCACAAAATAAATATTGGGCACTGAAACATTGCCAACATCTAATGCCATTGTACACTCTGGAGTGCTGCATGCTGTGGATGATATCTGCGGTTTATTTGGGGCCAGGATACCTTATATACTCTGTGTATAATAGATAGATAGATAGATAGATGGATACTGTAGATGCATTTATCATGGGGCATACACACAGTGCGACAGGAGCCCCGGGCTGAGCAATGTGCTTAAGCACAGATAGCTCAGAACACATCGCTGGCACACATGCGATGCACCAGGAATGTGTGCAGAGCGATCTGTGAGGACCTGTGCGATCTAGTTAGATTTATACTGCATGCAGTATAAATCAATTCAGGCGATGGGGACCTGCAGGACCATGCATCAATGTTGCTCAGGGGTATACACACAGAGCGATTCTTGCTAAATTCCTAAGAAATCTAGTCAGATCACTTAGAAATAGGGCAAAAATGGAACATGTGTATGTCCCATTACTCTAAAAATTTAGAGTACCTATATTAATACTGGAACTGTCTATTAGTTACTTAAAGGGATAAACCCCTTAATAACCTTAAACAAAACACAAACCAACTAACATTAACCTACCTAACAATAAAGCTTCATGCCTAAACAATCCTGCAGCTAATCTACTACAGGTCGAGTATCCCGTATCCGAATATCCGTTATCCGAATTATTCCGAAAACCAGACATTCCAGAAAGTGAAAAAAAATTTTTTTTTTTGCTAAAAACTCACTGGGGACATTTGTAACAGCATCACTGGGGACATGATATGTAACTGGCACTATATATGTGCAAGACAATGATTGCTTGGCATTCAAATTCAGTGCTGAGATAGTACACACATTTTGTTTCACGTTTTGAAACCTTGTTTTTTGAACAAATAAAATATATTTGTGTGTATTTTATGTGGTAATAAAATATATTTGTGTGTATATTATGTGTTTATACAGCATAAATGCAAGATACTTCAAAATACATCATTGAAATATAAAAATATTCCGAAATACGGAATAATCCGTTATCCAAAATTCTCCTGGTCCCGAGCATTTTGGATAAGGGATACTCAACCTGTATCAGAGACAACATAACAATCCCCCTTTCCTCCTTCCAATCATCCACACATAATATACCATATAGGAAATGCAGACCAAACTCCAATACCAAAATTTACCTGATTACAGATATCAAAAGCAACTTCAGATTTTTTTGCCCTGTATATAAGAACTAAAGCAGTGGCATAACTATAGCCCAGCAGCCCTCGGGGTGGCGGGAAGACTCTGAGAAGGTGTTGGCGCTGAGGCGTCCGCAGGGCTACTGTTACCCGCTGCCATCTGCGGGTCCCGGCTCTCCCGGCTCCTGCTGCTAATAAAAAAAAGTGACACTTGAAAAATGGCTGCCCCTATACTGCAGACAGTTTTTGAGGATGCTAGAGGAGTTCTGCTGTATGGTGGCAGACATTTTCTTAGTGTCACTCTTCATTAGCAGCAGGAGTCAGGAGAACTGTGACCCGCAGACAGATGCGGCAGGAGGTACCGGCCACATGGGGGGGGTTGTTAACCCTTCTGGGGGGGGGGGCACTGCCAAAATTTGCGGCAGGGGGGGCGCATAATTAATAGTTATGCCACTGGAGTAAAGCTGGCGATACACTAGTGTGATTGGAAACTTTTCATCTGATTCCGCCGGATTGGGCCAAATAAAAAAAATCAGATGAAAAGATTTCCAATTCGATGCGCAATCCCCCTCAATTATATAGCAAACTCCTGTCAGTTTGCTTACCGTCTTCAAAATGACCGTCTATTCACAGCTGCGGAATGTCGCTTTGAAGAGCAATTCAGAGATAAATCTCATCATCATTGCTGGATTGTAGGTAGCAGGCAGCTCTGGGAGACTTGCCCACTATTCCAAGTGGCCGGGGGCACCACCAGATTTTCATTAGCCTCTTGGACAGCACTGGAGAATAGGCAAGTGTGCAACGGCCAAGAATTTAGTGATACATTGCGCTGCTAAATTTAGTTTACTTTAAGTTTAGTTAACAGCGCAATATATCACTGAATTCTTGGTTTGTTTTTCTCTTGTGAGTAACGGCAACTCACAATTACTTTGCTGCAGCAATTTTTCTCTCTCTTATTAAGAAAGAAATATTATCCCTTTCTTTGTTTGTTTTTTTATGTATCATTAAAGCGCTGGGTTATAGATTGAGGAGGTCTTGGCCTTGTGCTAAAATCCCCTCACTCCCCAATTTAAGTGTGCAACGGCACCCAGCTTGCGAACCACCAGGTTATTGAATTACTAGAGATGGATCTTTGGATCCCCTTCCTGTAAATTGACTCTGCACCTGCACAATAGTTTCCCCATGGCATTTAAGATGGGAGGACTCTCATTGAAAAAATGTATAATAAGGAATGACAGGTTGTTTGTGGGTGTCTCAAAGGTAAACTATGAGAAAAAATTCCAAGATTGTAGCTGTTAGGTGAAACATAAGCTGAAATTTATCAGGTGGAAAAAAAAAAAAAAAAGGGTCCGAAATATGGTAATTCTGATTAAATAAAACACTAAGGGGCATATTCAATTAAGTCAGTTTAAAAAAACGGACTTTAGTATTCAATTGCAGCTTTTTTGGCCGATTTATAGTAATTTTTCGCTAATGCAGTTAAAAAAAGTACTAAAAAAAAGTTACAAAAATATGTGGATCGGCAAGTAATTCAGGGCGTTTTCAACAATCGCCACTTTATCTGAATAGATCGAATGTAAATTCAACCTAAAAACGTCACCTACCAAAAACTGTAACACAAAATACACTTCCTCTTTCATTTTTTTATTGTGCCTTATTTAATCAATTTTTCACTAGTCTATTATAATTTTATATTGTTGCCTGAGAAGCCCTAAAAGTCCTTTATTTATAAAAAAGACATTTATGAGACCATAAAAGCTATCAAATCCATATTTATAATGGAAAATGTAATCTCAGAAAGCAATAACAGCTCAAGTTAATTTTAAGTTCTTTATTTTAGGTATACATATATTATCTTACTAAGATAGATACAGCACTTAGCTCATTTTTGATGCCTGATATAACACAACGGGGGAAATTTACTAAGAATATGAATAAGATTTTTCGAATTCTTAATACGAACTAATATGACTGCATATGGCTGTTTTAGCCGTATGAAAATTCATATTCCGGAGGGGAATTTACAAAGCAGTCAAATACGACTGCTTTGTAATCCCCGATGTCGTATTCATTCGTATAATATGAATTTGTATAGGCAGTCTGACTGATCCGTGCAGGCTGCAGTGTGTAAAAAAAAAAAGGAATAAATAAATAAATAAATAAAAAAACAGGCGTTTTGTCCCCCATATTTTGGGAACCAGCACCGGCCCTGGGGCTGGTTTTAAAAAATACAGCGAAGCCCTATTTGGCCGGTTTTCTGATTTTTTAAAACTAGCCCCTGGTGGGGACCCCACACCATTTTTTTTATTGATCCATACAGGCTGAAGCCAAATACACCTGAAAAATGAAGTGTAACCCGCTAATTGCCGATAATTTCCGGCCGTATTGAAAATACGGCCGGTTAGTAAATTGGGAATCATCATTCTTTTGAATGGTGATTCCTATTCGTATTCTGTCCTTGGCGTATACATACGTATTTGTAAATACAAATACGAATGTGCCATAAAATACGCCTACAAAATTCGTATTTTACTATGAAAATACGAATTTTGGGGTGTATTTGTCTTAGTAATTTTCCCCCAACTAATCTTAAAACCAGCATTTCCATTGATAACTTTTTTCTTAAAAAAGAAAGCATCTTTGATTAGCTCTCCTACAAACCTTTTCTTTGCAATATCTTTCTGAAGGGGGTGGTAGTGTGGCTGCCAGTTACACATACAGTATACAGACTCACAGCTCTAAGCATGTCACCAGGAGGAAGAAACGGGAGGACTAGTATGCAGAGTAGATATAGCCATAGTTGCCTACTCTCCGGGAGAGGGCAGCCAATTCAGTTAGGCAGGGGTGAGCGGAGCCATTGACAGGGCGGGATGGGGTTGGGACGGCCGGCGAATCACCAGTGTGGGGGCATGGCCAAAAAATTGTGTCTTCATGCCCCCCCCGTCATGCAATGCTGGTATTTCAGGCATTGCACGGCAGGGGAAGGGGCTACAGTCACGCGATAGGCTTAATTTGCTCCCAAGGATTGCCTGGTGGCTTGCCTACCTTTCAGGGGGGCTGAGAGGTTGACCTAATTTCCAGGACCCTCCTGGCCATTTTGGGAGGGTAGGCAACCCTGGATATAGCTTAAGGAGCATTCAAAAAGCCATCTTCTGCCATGTGACTATGGTTGCCATCTATCTATCTCAGTAGATATTAGCTTTTGCTTCCAGACTCCAGATTGCAAAGCATTCCAGAGCTTAGCAACCCCGATTGGATCTCTCTCATGCATAATTGCAAAGAGAAGCCCATGGGCTACAGATGGTGTTCCCCACTTGGTCCAAGCATACAGCAATGCAGTAAAAACTCAGTAAACTAGTTTTCAAAGTTTATACCGCATATTAGGCTTTTGTAGATCTCATCCTAAGTACTGAATAAATCAGTTTTCTACATTACGGTCTATTGACAATTAAGACATAAATACACTCTAAAAGAATAGCTAATAAATTATTATTATAACAATCACAATGGCGCTACAATGACACAATTTAGTGTGAATCGCTTAAAAGCTGTGGGACTGCCAACCTCACTCAGTAGGTGGGAGCCTTGTAGAGGTTTGATGCTGGCTCCAGGATCCTTGCCCACTATTCAGGGTGTCCAAGAGTGCCACAGGATTTTTAGGAGCTGTTCCAGGAGACGCAGCAAGTATACCCCACTATAGTATTCCATCTCTCTTTTTCTCCTTTGAAATTAAATAATAATTAAAAAAAAACATTGGGGGTGTACTATCTTGGACAGGAGTTCCACAATGTCAACATAAACCAGTTTTAGCATCTTCTTATTACAGTTTTAAGTTTATTATATCACTTGGTATTTTTGTCCATTTTTTCCACCATCAAGAATAAAGAAGACGGGGGCATTGGCTAGAGCAGCGCAAGTGAGTTGGGTGCATGTCAGGAACACTTTATAATTGAAGGTGCACTCACAATGCAACCCACCAGCTGTAAAAACAGCCTTACAAATCTGCCTACCTGCCCTGTGCCAGCAGACATCTGATTGGTGATGACAGACTTGCTGAGATCATCAGGAACTCATTGCAAAGCTCAGTGAAGAAAACATTATACTCAGGCTTGATTAGCATCTGTCAGAAAGGTAAGGGAAGCCATATAAGACAGCCAGCACATCTTATCTTCCATGAACATATGTAAATTGCCAACAACCTGCCGAGATGCTGTTCTTTGTTGACCTTTTACACAAATGAACTTTGCAAATGCATTAAAAAAATATAAGTCAGTGGATTCAGTTAACACATTAAAGCTATCTGCCTCAGTAGTTGAGCTACAGTGGCTTAAGTTTTCTTTGATTGCCTTATGGTTAATAATTTAAAGGTCTTCTCAAATGGTACTAGACAATATTCACCTAAAGCTACAGCCTTGTCTTTTAATGGAAAAAAGAAGGTAGATACAGACATTTTTATCAGCATATTGAACGAGCAAGAAAAGCTAAACAAAACAGCGCAAGTAAAAGTTCTGGTACAGAAAGAACTGTGCTACATTCCTTTTCCTTGGTTCTCATAACAGCCCCGGGAAGAGCGACTCATAGCTATTCTGTTTTATATTTATACTGCCTACATACAGCTCTTTCTTTGAAAAGTCCTGTGCTTTTTGAGTAAGTACAGGTCATATACTGTACGTATTGTGAAAATGGTCAAGGCATATCTTTTCTCTCTGTGCACATTGATTTAAGCATGGTAACTCATTCATAGACAGGAGGAAAAATGGGTCTTCTCACTTCACTGATAAACATATAGTACAGTATCTCTAGATCATACTTGCCAACATGCTGACTGCCCTCTCTGGGAGAGGACAGCCAGATCAGTGAGGCAGGGGGGCGGGGAAATCGCCGGGAGCGGAAAGGGGCGGTGCGGGAGCAGAGCCACGGTCGGGATGACCTGTTTGGAGTGACCGCATCCTTTTAGCCACGCCCCAACAATGCCGGTATTTCAGGCATTGCACTACATAGGGCGGGGCTAAAATGACGCAATTGTGTAATTTGACCAACGGACCCTTCCACTGAGGGGCGGTTTGCAGGAGATGCAGGGCTATGCGGGAGGGTTGCCCCCTTTCCAGGTGGCTGGGAGGGGGAACCGATTTCCGTGACCTTCCCGGCCATTCCGTGAGGGTAGGCAACCGTGCTCTAGACATTAGAGAAAGAGGAGCCTTGGCTATCTTCTGGCTAAAATGGAAAGCACATGTTGGGCCTCCTTTTATTCAGCATCACAAGCCATATTCAACAATTTGCCTATTGGAAGGCATTTACTGTATACAGCTCAATTAATGGATACGGTGGGGGAAAATTACTAAATTGTGTATTCTACTTTACATGTGATGTTGCTATGGGCAACCAATCAGAATCTACTTCCTATTTATTTAGCCCCCTCTAGAACACGGGTGTCAAACACAAGGCCCGCGGGCCAAATCCGGCCGACAGACCTCGTCATGTGGCCCGCACAGCCGCCGCCAGCCTTCACCTTTTATCCTCTTTTTTTAGATCTTTTTTTGAGAGTTTTTTTTGCACTGCCGGCAGCCATGTTCCTGTGGTCTTTTAAGGGATTCAGTACCCGACAGCCAAAATCCCGACAAGGGGGGGACGTGGATCGCCCCCCCTTGCGGGCTCGCTGCGCTCGCCACGCAGCGGGCCCGGTGCCTCGCTACGCTCGACACACTAATTTATTCTCCCTCCAGGGGTGTCGTGGACACCCACGGAGGGAGAATGTGTCGGGATTTCGGCGGTCGGGATTCCAGCGTTGGGATTCTGAATGCCGGGATCCCGACCGCCGGGATTTTAACTGCATCCCCTTTTAAGATGTCTGCGGCTACAGGAACATGGCCGCCGGCCTCCACGGCTACATGGAGGAGGGCCCGGCAGCCTGTTCCCTCTTATCGAGGCAGTGGCAGACGCTGGGTGGGGACGTCATGACGATGACGCCTCCCACCCACGCGTCTGCAGAGAGGAAGGAAGGCAGGCCGAGTCGGGGGGCTGCAGCAGGACAGGCCGCGGCGCAGAGAGTGGAATTGAAATTACTGGAGACGCAGCAGCAGTAAAGGAGCCTGAGGGATAAAATACAGTAAGTTACATAAAAAAAACAATATATCTGGTGGTGGCGTCATGGCATTACTTTTATATTATACAGGGGGAGTAGCCTGTGGTGTCATTATTATTGTACAGGGGGAGCAGCCTGTGGTGTCATGGCATTATGCCATGACACCACAGGCTGCTCCCCCTGTATAATAATAATGCCATGACACCAAAGGCTGCTCCCCCTGTATAATATAAAAGTAATGCCATGACACCACAGGCTGCTCCCTCTGTATAATAATAATGCAATGAAACCACAGGCTGCTCCCCCTGTATAATAATTTGTGTCATGGCATTACTATTGTTATATTATACAGCGGGAGCAGCCTTTGCTCTCATTGCATTATTATTATACAGCAGGAGCAGCCTGTGGTGTCATTGCATTATTATTATACAGCGGCCCTTTGAGGGTGACCAAACTGCTGATGCGGCCCCCGATGAATTTGAGTTTGACACCCCTGCTCTAGAAGATAGTAGACAGGATCTGATTGGTTGCCCCATAGCAACATCACATGTGAAGTAGAATTCACATTCTAGTAAATTTCCCTTGTATGTATTGAATGTTATTTATGACAACCTTGCCTCTTTGAAAGTCTAACTAAACATTTTCTGCTAGCTGGTGTAGCATCACCTTTGGCTGGTAAATTGTTGGCAGAGCATTCTGGAACTTGAAGTCAGTCAAATGCAGTATGGCAGTAAATAATTGGTTGTACCATATGGCGGTCAGTGCAATGTTCTCTGTATTGTATGGTGGTCACTGCAATTATCTATGATGGGTGAGGTAGTGTAGAACAGACAAAGATTTTTACATTTGGGTATGTACAGCATGCTTTATTTGAAAGAGAAGACACAGAATAAATGCAGTTGACACTGTCACTCTAATGTAAGGGACCAAAAAAATATTTTTTTTTGTCTTTACCCTTCAAAAATTTCAGCCTTTACAATGTTGACATTTGTATTCAAACAAGGATGAGATCTATAGATGTGTCCTGATTCACCTAGTGTTTTATGCCATATGGTGTGAGACTGTAAAGGTGCCCATGCACTAGTATGATTAGGGAACGATGGATTGGGCCTAGAAATCGGCCCAAATCATATGTGTTTAATGTTTAGGAGGTCGGAGCAGGAAGTCGGACCTACTGCCCGTCAGACCACAGTGGGGTCGGATGTTCCATACACTGCTGCGATACATCGCAGTAGTGTATGGGCACCTTAATTCACATTGTAGTAACATCCAAAGTTGCTCACAGTATACCTGGCACACAGGATTACTACTTTTGTTTCAAAGACATGGAAGTTATGGTGCCTTTAGGATTGAGTTAAATAATCATAAGGATAATTGATTAGGCTTAAGTAAATACAGGGTTTTCAAAAAGTTACACAACCATATGGGGTATCGCTGTAATTGTTTTTTTTTTAATTTCCAGGTGGTGACGAATATTGGAAACCAGAGCTCAGGGCCCATGAGGTCCACATTGCAGCAGTGTATATTCTATCTACTCCAGGAGTTATGCCTGGATGCAAGCAACCTTGCCAAAAAATACAGTTGCTCCATACAAGTCCTCAATCGTGGCGTTTCAGGAAATAGGGAACGCCACGGATGCAGCGAGAAGACGGTCTGCTAATTTTGGGTGAATTTTTTTTATTCACATCCTGCCACCTTATGGTGGCACATTGCAATGTGTATAGTAAAAACCCTTGTAATGCATGTTTCTGAAGGATGTAGTGAACATCCCATCAGTTAAAATCCTATTGGTCAGAATGCAGATAGCGGCATCCCAATGGTCAGAATCCTGATGGAAAGGCGTTGGGTTGGGGTAGGCACTAGGCGAGGGTTAGTCTGCGGGGGGATGGTTAGGATTAGGCTGCGAATTGAATGGGTTGGGGTTAGGAATTCAATTACAATACTCGCAGGATTTTGAACGTCACCTCAGTATGTCGCTGTTGGCATTCTGACCGCCGAGATCTCAGCCGCAGAGATATCAACTCATTTTTGAATATCATGCTACAAATGTCAGGTGGAATAAAATAATGGAGTGCTTGTCTTTGTGATTCAAATGACTATGTTACGTTCCTGACTTCTGCACTACACAGAATAGAATGGGCTCCACTACTGCTGCATCATTCATTAATAATGAAATAACTTTTTTTAATATTCGTTGTCACCGCAACCTGGGACAGTTACCCAACAGCACACAGTGTGGTCAGCCATGATACTGCAAGTAAAATATCTCATTTGTTCAGTATTTAAAATTAATATTACAGTTGAAGAAATCAAACTGCATGGTCAAAGCAAGGGTCGGCCAGCTTTGAAGAGTGCTGCTGTGTTTTGTTTAATTACAAAGTAGCTATCTTTGTCATGCTCTATTTGTAATTTAAGAAAGCAAGGGCGTAACTACCATAGGTGCTGGGACTGTAGCAGCTATTGGGCTCAGAGCTAGGAAGGGTACTTTGTCCCTGTCACAGGTGTTATATATATTTCATTATTGGGAGGTACATAGTGCCCCTTTCAAACTTTTGCCTTGGGGTATACAATAAATCTAGTTATGCCTCTATACCTGCTCATTGTAATGTGGTATAATGTTACATAATTTGAACTGGAGTACTGTAAAGTAGCATAATATGAAGTGGAGGCACTGTATTGTGGCCTAACAAGAACAAGGGGTACTATAATGTGGCATAATAGGAACTGGGGACACTGTTGACGCTATTCAATTGTTTTCCACCAGCATTTCAGCTCGCTATCCCCAGGAGTGGTGAGCTGAAATGTTTGAATACATAGCTAAACGTGACCGTAATGAGCACGATATGCACAAACAAAATTGATCAATTGAATATCACCCTACAATCTACCATCGTTTTATACTGGAGATCAGGTGAGATATAACAATTGAATACCACCTTGTATGTCATAATGTAAACTGGGGATACTGTGTTACATTATGTGTACCTGCAGCCATACACTGTGATGTAGGGGTTCAGAAAATTGACTAGGACAGGATTATAGGGCATAAAATTATGCTGCTGTGGTGCGGTGTCTCTCAAACTGTATTGGGACAGTGGCCCCTTCAAAATGTTGCTATAGTGCCCAAAAAGTTCTGTCTACAACCCTGCAAAGAATCCATAGTTTTCCTACAACGGCTTTAAAACATCAGAGCCCATTCATGTGGATACTGATTTCATACTAGTCTAAGTAACAAGTTGCAATATCATAACACATGCGGACTAATCCCATTGGAAATAAACCGTGTGTACAAACACAAAGCAAGGTAGAAGGGTTCCAACTGAGTTTTATGAGTAAGATCAACAACATTTTTCCACTTCAGGAATTTCCACACTTACTGTAAGTAGCATTACCTTTTCAAGTATTTTTTATTTCCCTTCCGCCTTCTGACATTTCAATTCTCTACATATTTACTTTCTTTGTATAGTCAGCATTTCCATGCCATCTGTTTGTAGATCGTTGGCTGGGCTTCATAACTCACTGTCAAAATCTCTTACATCCTAACGTGTCAGTCTGCATGTGTGTGACCTTTCTAACCTGATAAGGGAGTAGCGCGCCAAAGCAGGGGAACCCCACAGTCTTCATTATTGTGCTCCGATATTCACGATACGTACACATGGCAGCTGACTATGGAAAACATCTGTTCATTAAAATATAATTGAGCACAGGCTGTTGTGCACTGTCAAGCAAACATTATCGCCCAGAAGTATAACTGAGTTTGTAAAGTTTTAGGTTTATCTCCTTCTTGAGTTTTTTACAACTATCTGTATTTGTCAGATCATTTAGTCAATAGAAAATTAAAATGTTTTATTTTTTGCCAGCTAGGTTTATAAGTTCTTACCGAACGTGGAGATGATTAAACGGTATGTTAATAAAAAATAGTACTTTAATAAAATTGGCTAACCACAAAGGCATTATATTACTGTACCTGGGGCACATCAGCCAAGGTCCGAGCAGGCTGTTGTTGCTCCTGATTTTCCATGGACAACTCACTGCCTATCTGTATAAAGGCTTGTTTGGCAGGAAGAAAGGAGAGACCATGTCTGCCAAGTTTTAGAGATGCTCTACTTGCCCATTGGAACGCCCAGCATTTCCTGGACGTTCCCATGGTAATCGACCGGTGACGTGGGCGCTGGCCATCGAAAGATGTGGGAAGTTCAACCTGGCCTTCGAATGGATGTTTATGTAAAACATCCATGTGCGTGACGGGCGAACGAACCCACTGTGAGAAGGGGGGCGGGCATACCACCATTCGCAGGGCGGGTTCTGATTGATTCGCAAGGGTGGGAATTTGCATCCGAGCAAGTCAAACAGAATAAACCCCTTATCCCATGCAGAGTCGTAACTATATATTTTTGTTCCCTGTGCCAGAAATAGCTATAGTGTCCTTCCCCCCACAACTGGAATAAGGGACCGGGGTCTCACTGGGAAGGGGAGATGTCACAGTATAGTAGCCTCCATTGACACTACGCCACAGTAAGGCAACCTATAAATTGTCAGTCCTGCCAGGTAGGGATTGGAACCTTTACCAGCAATGGGCTGTTTGAATACTGGAGCCCTTGGGCAACTGCACACTGAGCCCAATGCAAGAGATGGCCCTGATTCCTGTAGATAATTTCCAATTGGGCCATGGTATGGGTGAATTGCATCATGCTCAGCCCACCCCAGTAAACATCTAGAGGCAGAAGGAAGCATGGCAGTATGTTGTTGATCATGTGATGATGGACAGGGGGAAGGGGTAGCAACTTGCCTAGAGATAGATTTTGCATAGTTCGCCATAGGTGGCGCCACCAACACTTTACATTGTTTACAGCAAATCATCAACAGGGAAACATTTATGGTATGGGCATCAGTGCTGTGAGGGCCGTGGGACAATCTGATGACCTTAAAAAGTCAGGGAAAGGAGCATGGCCAATTGGCTCAATGGTGATGGTACAGACATGTCCAAACTGTGGTCCTCCAGCTGCTGTGAATCTACACATCCCAGCATGCCTTGCCATAGTTTTGGCATTCCCTAATAGCAAAACTGTGGCAATGCACGCCCCCCGTCGCGCTCTGAACATTCCTGTCGCTTTGCGAATGGATGTTTTGCTAAAAATTGGGACCGAGTAATTCCGGGCAGGCCCTATTAGGGTGGCCAACCTTGGGATCGGGGGGATCCGGGTTTTGGCTCCAAAATTTTGGGGATTGGAGTATCCAATCCCGGGATTTCGGGATTAGACTGGGCGGTGTCTGAGCACTTGCTCAGATGCTGCCTGGCTGTTCCAGATCCCAGCATGCGGCCTGCACAGCGTGATTAGGTCATAGGTCACGATGCACAGGCCGCATGAAGCCGCCGGAATCCTCCCGCATCTCGCTCATGGCTCCACTTGCGAAGTTCAGCCACCTGGCACCTCAGCACCTGGTGCAACACCCACCCACTGCCGCCACCTGACCCACTCACAGCCTCCACCTGCTCCCCTGCTGCCCCCAAGTGAGTTAATGGGGGGGGGGGTTTCTTTTAGGGATGCTAGTTGGGATGCCAGTTGAGCATTTTTCAAACCTGATTCCCGGGATTGAAACAAATGCCCTGGGATTGGCATCCCTAGGCCCTATATCACTTTCTTGTTGTGGTATCCCCACAAACACCTGATTGCAAAGGGGTATACCAACATCTTTTTCAGATGGGGACACATTGGATGTAATTTGTTAAAAATAAAGGATCATCACCCCATTCATATAATGGACCCCTAAAAGGGCTCTCTTTTGAACTGGACTAAATAAGGGTGATTATCCATCCATATAATAAAAATAATAATAATAAATATATATACATTATATACTGTATACAGTATATGATTCATGTTTACAGTGTCAGCGCTCAAGCAAACATTTTGTCTTATTTGTATTGTTCTTGTTTTTGAATTGATGCGATACCCCTGAGGTTGTTGGCAAGCGGCAGACACTATTTTACTGCGCAAAACGTAACTTCTCCTTGTTTTCTTGCTGTTTGTATTGGTACAGTATTTAGCAAACATATTGGAAGATTGTTAGTAATATTTATATTTGAATTTCATGATGCTTACGCGGTAAATATTAATTACTGTAATTTTGATTGCAATAAACCAGATGTCATAAAACAAACCGTTAGAATTGCTGCGCTGAGAATTCTGCTGCATCACTGAAAAGCCATAAACTGTTTGCCTCATTTGTTTTACATCAGTGAGTCAATATGGAGTTTCAGAATAGTAATACAGGGGACATTTACTTGAAGGGTATGCTGTAGCAGATGGCAAATTCTACAGCACTTTTCTATCAACAGAGGACATAACAGAAATGTGCCTGGCGGGGGAGAACTTGTAAGCAGGAGCACCGGCGCTTTCAGAGAGCACATGCAGACACCGGTGAACTGTGAGGATACGGTCACTGGGTTGACTCAATTAACATCGACATACATTGGGTCAACCACTGAAGGTCAACAGGGCATATGTCAACACCTGAAATTTGTTGAAATTTGTTGAAGGTCAACATGAGCATTAGGTCGATAATGGTAAAGTCGACAGTCGATAGGTTTTTCACTTTTTTTTTTCACCGACTTGATTAGACAGACGGTATTTCGTACCCTACCATCCACTAGGGCATGGAGGGATACATTTAGACAGTGTCCATGTTGACTATGTCGACATGCGGGACAAAAAAAGTTAACTCTTGTCGACCTTTTGACCCTCGACTTTCCCATTATGAACCTAATGCTGGTGTCGACTTTCCGACCCTGACCACTTTTCCCATGTAGAACTAATTCTGGTGTCGGCCTAAGCCCTTCACTGGTTGACCCAATGTATGTCGATGTTAATTGAGTTGACCCTATGACCCATACCCAAAATGTGTAAGCCCAAAGCTTGGACAGGAGCCGGGTGCTGCACTATGACATTCTTGAACAGCACCAAACTCTTGAACAGCACCAAACAGAGCTGGCAGTGCAGGGAGAGTCTCCAGAGGCAGCACAGCATCACCGGGAATGTTGGGCATGAATGACGTATTCTAAATGTCAGGTTCCATCGTGACCACACCCCTTTCATGCTAGGTCACTCCCTCCATTTTCAGGAACACATGTCTTTGGTACTTGGCATAATCTAACGACTGCACCAGGTGTAGCAGGCCCCGATGCCACCAATGTCTACAGGACCTCTTTATATAATCATGCAGAAACTGCTATTTCCTTCCAATTAGCAAAACATTTAGGGCCTTATTCTAGTTCACTCTTTCTGACAAAATCCTTCTTAGATGGACAAAAGCATGTGCACTGCAGGTGGGGCAGATGTAACTTGTGCAGAGAGAATTAGATTTGGGTGGGGTTTTACTTCAAAGTGAGATCTATATTGCAGTGTAAAAATAAAGCAGCCAGTATTTACCCTGCACAGAAACAAAATAACTCACCCAAATCTAACTCTCTCTGCACATGTTACATCTGCCCCCCGCAGTGCACATGGTTTTGTCCATCTAAGAAGGATTTTGTCAGAAAGAGTGAACTAGAATAAGGCCCTTAGTGTCGGGAGCATGTATGAAAGCTGCAAAGAAAGAGATATCACCCATATTTCTGATGTTATTAAAGAGCAGCCAAATAGTACCACTCTCATAGACATCTTTGACAATGGTGATTTAGTTCAATTTATCAAACTTAGCTTTTCAGAGTCTGGCTCCGATAGCTATTAACCATCGCAGCCTGTAGTCTATGCTTTCGTGATAAAGTTATTGACAGCTACTGGGATATTAGAATATTCGAATACTGTCACTGAGAAGACGGCAGTCCCGGCAGAGTATCTCTAGGGGGCAGCCCAGCATCTCCCTGGAGTGATGTACATGGGGACGTGCAGCGAGGACACATACTACCATTCTTTGCCAATGCCACGCACCCTTTCAAACATGGGTTTCTGCAGCACATCGGCTGTTACCAGTCTAGTAGCACTGCTGATTAGACCTTATCTGTTATTGCTATGAATAGGGGATTGCTTTATCAGTTGATGTTATGATTTGTGTTAAAGGGTGGGGTATAATATGTTTACATTCATACTGACAACATGGTTATAATATTGATGTTGACCATGTCAACATTCATCATGTATGTAAAGGTGTAATTATAACATTTTAGAACGTTAATATTTTAGATTATTAACATACAGGTATTGTACCTGGTGGCCCAGCGGTCATTTACCTACCACTACTGACAACTGCGGCGGCTTCCTAGTCCCAGCGGTCATCTGACCACCACTTCTGACATGGAGCGGTGATCTCCTAGTGTTCTGGTGAGTATTCTTCTACTAACCCTAGTCCGCCCCTCCCCCCAACCCCGCAGTCTAACCCTAACCTCTTCCTAAATCCTAACCCTGATGTCGACATTCTGAATTATATTCGTCATTTAATCATCATAACTCTGGGCATTGCGGTGTGGACATCATAGGGTAAATTTACTAAAGCTTCTAAAATGAAAAGAGGTGATGTTGTCCATAGCAACCAAATCGGATTATGGGGGATATGCAATCCCGGATCCCAACTGTCGTGTCCCAACAGCCGTGATCCTGGCCCGTTTGCGTTTTGATCGACAGCAAATCGGCAGGCGGGATTCAATGTCCCGCCTGCCGATCGGTGAGAAGGGGCCATGTAAATGGCCGTGGATTGTCCAGATATGGCTGCGATCACTACAATCCACGGCTGTCAGTAACGACAACACTGAATAGGCACCCACCGCTATTTCCGAAATAGCGGCAGAGGATTGTATAGCCCCCTATGTCTGTCATTTCTCTGCTGTATCCTAGAAAATGATAGACAGAATCTAATTGGTTGCTTTGGTCAACATTACTTCTTTTCGTTTTTAGAAGCTTTACCCCTATGAATCCCGTGCAAACAGATGCAGAATTCTTATCACTATGTCACCATAATGCTGCTGTGTATTATTTAAATAAATTCTATGCAGAAAATACTCTCGTGATTTCCACTGCAACTGTATTAGTACAATGAGCTTATCCTCTGAGTCACTGGCTCTGACAGGCATCCTCTAATAACTGTGAATAAAGATTCATCTTATAATTGACCATGCTAAATGATGTTAGTCTCTTATTTTCCCACTAGCATGAATATATATATATATATATATATATATATATATGTATATGTATATGTATATATATATATATATATATATATATATATATATATATCTGCATCTACAGTATATATCTACATCTCTCGAAGAAATGGCCTGGTGCCAAAGAATACTTGCCAAAAAATCAGTGTTCATTTACAATATTTACATTTCCACTGCTCGTCAGATGATGATTCATCTTGATACTCACTCCCCTATGACTCTCTCCTCATCCCTTTGTGTTTGTCACAGTACAAGCACATCAAAATTTTCCATCAGCTGCCTCATTTATCACTATAGTAAGCACTGCACGCTAGCACAGCGACTGTAAAACTTCTGGTGAAACAATGACCCTTACCCACTGCAAACAGACAAATATGAGATGGGTGTGTAATTATGGCAGAGAGGTAAAACCACATTATCTAATTACATAGAACAGACACAAAACAGCCAGGGATGCTGCAGAAGCACCTGGGGAAAATCACAGTTACTACATTATTTACATTATTTACAGGAAACTATGGGGTTTATTTACTAAGATGGGATTTCTATTTCAGATGGGATGTTGCTATAGGCAACCAATAAGAATCTACATCCCATCTGAACTAGAACTCTCATCTTAGTAAATAAAACCCGATGTGTGCACACGTCCTCTCTCCTACAGTCATATGATAGACTTAAGGTGCCCATACCCAGTACAATATTCCTGTGCTTTTTTAACTAGATCGCATCGCATGTTATCCAATCGCATTCGATTTGCATGAGATGCAATGCAATGCGATCGGGACCTAGTTCAAAAGTAGCACGGGCTGCACAGACTTTGGGGGTTATTCAGGTTGATTTGCAAGGCTGTGAATTTGCAGCCTTGCGAGTCCACCAAACCCCGCTCGGCGAACAACCCCCCCCCCCCCCGGCTCCCTCAAAGTGCGGCTTCGTCCGAACAGCTGCGAATGGATGTTTTGCATAAGCGAATGATGTTTAACGTGCACGCCTATAAAAGTGATTTTTCAGTCACTTACATTTTCGTGCACGCTGGCGTGGATATGGGCGGGCAGCTGACATCCGGTGATGTCATCTACCCGCCCCCCACACCCGCGTCACTGCCTCATTACCATGAGAACGCCCAGCGTTCTCATGGAAACGCCCTTGGAACGCTGGGAACGCGTTCCCCCGTGCTGTGCAATGGGCATCCCATTGCACAGCACGTAAAGCCTGTGCAGCCCGTGCTTTTTGAACTAGGTGCCGATCGCATCCCATGCGATGTAATCTTGTTCAAAATGCACAGGAATATTGTATCGTGTATGGGCACCTAAATGCATCTCATCTTCACTCGTAAGTGTGATGATGTGATTTGCAAGGAACACACAATAACAGCCCTTTGCTAAATCTGCCCCATCCTACTGGAAAGGACATTGATATTAACTTGATAGCTATTTCTTGTGGTGCTAACTTTTGTCAATACTGGAGTATAATAATTTGACTGAGTCGATCGCAGCCTTGCCAGTCAATCATAATAAGGTCCATAATGCCCACAGTAGTAAAAACGCTTTTACACGTATTGCCCACAGTAGTAACGATACACATAACGCCTGCAGTAATAATGACGCCTAGACATGTAACGCCCACAGTAATAACGATGCTTGTAAACTTAACGCCCGCAGTTGTGCACATAACCCTTACACATACAGTACACTTTCACTGACTCACTAATTGTCCCCCCACTTACCTAGCAAAGTCCGGCTGACCGGATCTCCTCCTCTATTTTTGACAAACAGCAGCCCTGGCGGCGGCCTGGACCCATGTAGCTCCACCCCCTCAGCCTACTTAGTCATCCGTGGTAGCTACACCACTTTGCAGGGGATTCTCTGATGGTGTCATACATGGTGGTGTGGGGGAGCTTCTACTTGCAGTGCTGGCTGCTGCCTGCGAGACTGTGTGACAGGTGCAGCAGCTGACAGTAGCAGGGTGAAGAGCAGGGAGAGCACTTCTCCTGCCTGGCGCCTCCCTGCTTGCATCATCTGAGTGGGTGGCTCTGGCCCTGCACAAGTGCAGCACAACCATTCTATTGCCGATCAGCTGAGCGGCCAGAGGGCAGGGAGAATACAGTAAATGTCAGGCTGAGCAAGCAGCCATGCGGCTGGGAGAAGGGACCTGTGCGGCAGGAAGGTTGAGTTGGCGGTCCGCTGAGTAGGGTGCTGTGTAGGTGGCTGAGTGCATCATCACCACAGCCATGCTTTGGGGCCCCTGAGAACACCGGGGCCTGGGTCAGCTGTACCCTTTGACCCCCCTGTCGCCAGGCCTGCCTGTAACATGGCAGTTAGCAGGTGATTGGCTGGACGTTTATCTCTCTTTATCACCCTTGCATGTATCTCTGTTAAGGCTTAATACATTTGCCATGGATTTGAAAAATGACAGTTATGTGCCAATTGGCTGCTGTGTTATCTCTTCTCCCGGCTTAATACACCTGCCCCAGTATGTGGACAGACCTTTTGAGACACATGAACCTGTGTTGCAGTTAGAGAACTTGAGCCAAAACCACGGAGGGCAATTGTAGACTGTTGTGCTGTAGTCTACATAACACTGGCCTAGTATTATACTATAATCACAGTCACAGACTCCACACATATTTTATTAAAAGCACCAGCTTTTTCATTCTTTTTAATTATTGTACAAATGTTAAAATTGCTGACGCAGGAGCCATATAGAACACAATAGAAAAGCTTGCAAAGGAAGAAATGGCCAAGATGGGTGCAATTTAATTGTCTAGAGAACAGTCTTTATTACACAGCATAAAATGACAGCAGTAAAATACAGTTATCCTAATCTCAGAAAATACTTACCATGTGCAACCTTTAATGAGATGAAACATAGACATGGAATTAAACCTAATTAAATGACCTTCTCTGAGAGTAACCAGGAATCTAATGACATTTAGCTCTTGTTCAGGTTAATGGTATACCCCAGATTCTAATACAGCTTTGTCTTATACAGTAGCTCCTGCTCTAAAAGATATCCAAAAATGTAATCAAAATGGGTCATAGTGAAAAGGTAAATGGTATTTGGTGTCAGCGCGTTATGTGGTCAGGGATTCAGAACATTTTTATGTTGGGGGGGGGGGACAAGATATAATATCACCCCCCTCACCTTTCCCTTTCCAACTAGCCTGAATGCAAGTAGTTGGGGGCTGCTTCTGTCCAGGCCCCGCCACCAGCACCAGTTCTTCCTGCAGCTGCTGTTCTGCTGCTGGTGGATCCTGCAGATGAGCAGAACCGTCCCTGGAGTGAGGTCTATTAAATTAAATGGCTGCACATTACACGTAATGAGCGTTTACAACAGCCGCTCCTTCAACCTGACTGATCCCTCTCACATGTTTCTTTGGGGGGTCAAGACTATGCATGTGGTGCATGTGGGCCCCTAGGTCAAGGGGGACCCAAATACCGCACACTACCAGAAATATGGCCATACTGATGGAGTCTTCAGAGCATGCACAAGCACCATTTTTGTCCAGTTGGGAGGGGACCCTTGGACATTTGTGTGTGTTCCTACACCTGTCCTACAGTGTCCCATTATAAAGTGTTATGTTCCTTAATAAGGACTTTCAAAAAATTGATTTCAGTTTCACACTATGTAGGCATTATAGCAACTAAAACAATTGCTCACAAGGACCCCGGCCTGTACCAGAACCTGTTCCGAATATGTTTGACACTAGTAAGGAATAATTTCCTAACTTTGCACAATTGCAAAACTGCATTAGTTATCTGAACCAATCTCATATTTGCCGACTCAGGGAGGGGGCAGATAGTTCACAGTTCGGTAAAGGGGAATGGATGCACAGAGTAATCATCGTGGTCATGCCCCCACGATACAATGATGGTAATGTCAGCATTGTGTAGTGGGACGTGGTCACAATGATGCGCTCATGTAGCTATTCCCCTTTCCACCCACTTCTCTCGGTAAGTGTGCAGCTGGGTGGCAGTAGCAGCTGGCTCCCAAAGACCTAAACTACACAAACCTTACTGATAAGTGGATGTTGTGGGTTACAGCAGTTTTACACATTATTAGTAAACTAACCATAAGGGATACCCTATTGAATAATATAGGAATACTCCTATATAATGTGGGTACAGCTGTCCTGGGCCCCGGCCTCTGGAAGGGCCCGGGCAGCTCATAACCCTCTGGACTGCCTCCGCTGTGCTGCCTGCTTCTTCAATGCAGGACGCTGGCGGCCACCTAAAATGCTGCACCTTTTGAGCCAATCAGAGCCAATCAGAGCTTGTGTACCGTTAGCCAATCAGAGTGGCTGACAGTACACAAGCTCTGATTGGCTCAATAGCCAGTGCATTTTAATTGGCCGCCGGTGTCCTGCATTGAAGAAGCCTGTGCTCCGGGACCTGCAGCAGGAGTCGGGCGGTAAGTGAAGGGAGAGGGGGCCCAGACTGGAAATCAGTCCTGGGCCCCAAAATTCATAGTGGCAGCACTGGGAATACTAGTAAGCCTGCTCGAAGCAAATGCTTCGAAAGCTAGTCTGCAACCTTGTGATTGTCTCTGTGTTTGTGCATGTGTGAGAGAGAAAGAGATGTAGTTTCACTCGCTGCCAACAGATGGCAGTGTTAGGAGACACACAAATGTACACTAGACATATATAGATGATGTGTGTTAAAGGACATCTAGGGACAAGATAATTGGATTGTGCTACAAGTAGAAGAATGAATGACAAAATATTACTGGCTTAGACAAAGCTAAAGAGATGCTGCTAATACCCCATTCACACCAGCCTAAATTCCCGGGTTGAGTCCGGGAACAACCCAGTACTAGCGCTGGTGTGAAGGGTTCCTTCTAGGTCCTCCTAGAATTAGATGTAAACAATGGGTTTATTCTGATTTGGAAGTATCTATGGAAACTGATGCATTTAGGGATTTTGTCCCATCTGCGAATGCATTAATCTGAAAATGTGTTCTGTACATGAGTCCCATGATGTGTCTGAAGCCGCTATTAACTCCAACCATGTTGCATCTTGAACAGAAGGAACATAATATCAATTAGGCTGCAATTGGGTGGTAAGCACTAACATGGTGGGTGCATCTGTGTTCGATTTGATGGGGGTGCTATACTGTAGTCATGTAGCCTGACTTCTGTGCATGAGATAGGTGTTAGGACACATATGGGACTCCTGGATCTTTTGCAACCCATATGGTTATGTCCATACAGTAATGATCACAACTGCAAAAAAAAAAAAAAAAAACAGTGACCTGTGTGTCCAGGAGGCATGTAATCCAAGCAATATGCACATAGCCTGACAGATAATTGTCCTTAGGCTGCCACACTCCGTCTCACTTTCTATGGGATTGGCTAAAATCCTGCCCTGGGAGAATCTCTGCAGCCTGGTTCCCTGTCCTTTTATACACTGAAATGTCTGAGAGATCAGGATTTGGAACCTCATGGCCGAACAAAACGGCTTTTGCCGCAACTACAATTTTTTTGAAAACGACACATGAATTGAGTTGCGGCAAAACATCATCATTAAGTATATTTTATAAAGTTCTACCGTTATTTCATAATTTCAATGGTGGTCAATTTATTCAACTGTGGTTGGGTTAGGATCGGGAACACAATTAAAAGTGCTGCATTTAAAAAAAAATGTCACAGAAATTCTCAGAAGAAAAAATCTTGAATCTCTTATTCCAATCTGCCCCTGTACAGGTTAAATACAATGGAAATTAAATGACATAAATTGCAAAACTGTTAGTTTTTCTCTTTATTTACACTGTACTTGCTCATATTTTGGATCTCCCGTCTGGGAGATGAGAGAGGGGAGGTCAAAGGGCAAGAGCAGGGGGTGTGATGATGAGATTTGCATAATCACTATCCCCTGTGTGCAAGGATGCAAATGTCTCATCACGCAGTGGCACAGGGGCTCTTAATAATGTGTCTAGCAGGGGCTGGTGACAGATAGTGCGTCATCAAGGACCTGTCCTCATTACATGAAGGCATAGAAAGCTTTTTATTTGTTTGTACTATAATAAAAAAAAAGCCATAATGGATTTTTTTTATCACAGCAATAATTGGTGGTAAGACCCTAACATTTTGTTTGGCGGAATCAGGCGTCTATCGGTTAATAGGCATCTGTTGGGATGAAATGTTGCAAATTAGTTGTAGGTCTGATATAGGTACAAAGCAAAGGATCAACTCTGCACATGGACAAACCGTTTTGCAGCACAATATATGCACTTAAATGCTGGCTACTTTTTCATATAGGGCCTGATTCAGAGATGCGCAGCCACTTAGTGCAGCTTTGCAATACCATCTAATCAGTGGCGGATCCACCAAGGGGCGATTAGGGGCGGTTGCCCCGGGGCCCCCACACATCAGGGGCCCCCACACTCCAGGTGGGTGGCAGTCAGCGGGGTCCAGGCAGCGCGCCCCTGGGATCCGGACAGTGTGGAGTGGGCAGGGGGTCCCTGCGGTGGCTGGACAGGGGGTCCCTTCCCATCCGCCGCAGGGACCCCGCCACTGCCCATCCGCCGCAGCGTGTGAAGCAGTGCTGAGGGATAGATGCCGTGTTCTCCCTCTCATAAATTGGATGAAAAGTGTCCAAATGTTTTTGACATCAGATGCGCGGTCCCATGAGCATCGCATTGGAGCCTGAGGATCACAAAGACTGCACGATAGATGTATGGCATCACCAAGCCTATTGGCAGGCTTGGCGGGGCTTGCATACGATACATTGTATGCCAAAGGAGGTTCAAGGGGGATCGTGGGTGACTTCTCCCCTCCGAGAACTCACCCAAATGTAATTCACTCTGTTTATTTTAAATATTGCCCCCAAACCCTCCCCCCGCCTCCAGCACACACACACACACACACACACACACACACTACAACATTGTTTGGCTTCATTTTTGCTTTGCTCTCAAACTCTGAGGCAGACCCTTGTCTCTCTAGCCTAAAACTGTGTTCTACTGACCAGATGAAGCATCCATCTCATGTCTGTAAATACTGAATTTACAGTGACATTGAAAGCCGGCTTTAGATCCAGTGCTTGGCACCGTGTACTATTTCCACATATACTGTATCGATTGGTTTCTCTACTCTGGTTGTTCATAAGCAAATTGATTTAAAATAGGTCAAATGACCTGCGATGTTTTCATGACATAGGTTGACAGACCAAAAGTTTAAAGGATATTGAAAATGCATCTGGTCAATATAGTAACCTTTGAAGTTCTTTCCCATTTATCATATTTGTTTCTACAATTAACTTTTTCTTGGCTGGTTTGTGATTTTTTTAAAACAAATAATAATTGCCTGGATAAAGAAGCAATATCTTTGGTATCTATTCCAAGCAATCACTTTATTTCAGAGGCTTCAAACATTGCACTCATTATTAATATGCCACAAATAACTTCTGATAATTACACCTTTGGGTGAAATTTAATAGAATGAGAGTTTCAGAAAGTGAGAGATTTGGTAAGAAATCTCCAGTTTTTTTAAAGAGGCAATCATTTACCCTGCAAAATCTGTTTGATTTTGCAGGGTAAATGATTGCTGTTTTAAAAAAACAACTGGAGATTTCTTACCAAATCTCTCACTTTCTGAAACTCTCATCCTATTAAATTTCACCCAATGGCCCTTATTCAGATCTGATTGCAGTACAAATTTGTTTGGAAAATGGGCAAAACCATGTGCACTGCAGGTGGGGCAGATGTAACATGTGCAGAGAGAGTTAAATTTGGATGGGGTGTGTTGAAACTGAAATCTTCATTGCAGTGTAAAAATAATGCAGCCAGAATTTACCCTGCACAGAAACAAAATAACTCACACAAATCTAACTCTGCACATGTTACATCTGCCCCACCTGCAGTGCACATGGTTGTGTCCATGTTCCAAACAAATTTGTACTGCAATCAGATCTGAATAAGGGCCAATGTGTGGCTCCAAGTCCGTTTGGTTAACCAATGGTAATCTTATAGAAATTGTTGTAATCATTATCGGTTATGTGGGTAAAGAAATTTGGAAAGTGAGGGTGTGGTCTGCAAGTCATTAGCCCAATGTCGCCAGTTGTTGAAATGTCAACAGTTAAGATGTGAACATCTGCAAAACTGTTATGGTTAGAGTAACGGTACTTACCCTAGTAACCACTTGAACCACCACTTTTAGACACTGTTAGCATGGCATGTCAACATTTCATCAGGATTGGCATGCTCAATGTTAACATGTCAACATGATGAATGTCTACATTCAACCATTGAAAAACACCAAAGCCTGGAAACGGGATCATTATCTCATTGGGGCAGTGGTCACTAGGGGAGGTTGATTGCTCTCAGATGTCACCCTCTGAGCCAAAATGCTGGCTCCTCCTCAGTGACAGGAGCCAGGTGCAACAGTGTCACAGTGTAGGCCAGATAGCCTCTGGGGGCAGCCAATTATCTCCTGTAGTGATGGAAACGGGGGTTCGGTCATGAAGCAATGCCATTCTTGCCATACCACACCTCCTTTTTTGTCACGAGATTAGTTGCACACCAGGTGCGACAAGTTGCAGTAATGCACCTGCATGTGGCCCCTTCACCCTTGTTCCGATCCATATATGCACTCAGTGTCTTCAGGGTGGGGTGATATTCTGCATGAAGGCTACAGGGCTTAACTGGGTTCAAGACAGTCATCTGTACAGCCTTGTGGTTAATCCAGCCATGACTAAAACCAACTACTGGATTTACATCTGTTTGACCATGTTTATGATGAAGACATGCTTTGCCTTGCTACTAAACCTCCCATCACATGTACATGTATATCGATGTCATTCCATGAATATCTTTTTTGAGATACAGATTTTGTTCTTCCTCTTTGATATATGATACAAAATGACCATTGCTGACCATTTTTACAAAACAAATAAAAATTTTCATGTTAAAAAAAAAACTACTGGCGATGAAGACAATGAAGTGTCAATCGTGAAGGTGGGACATAACCTTCACGATTCCTGCAGAATTCGGAATGTTAGGAGGTATGTTTTATAATATTTTAAGAAGCAGGACCATGGTTACTGAAATTACATCCAGATCCATCAAAGCACAGTCATGTCCCATGTACTATCTTGTATGCCATACCCATCTGCAGTACACAATTCAGGGTAGTTTCACCAAAATTCTTGTCTAAAATACAGGCTATAGTCATTTTCTTACCACACCTCTGTTACTGCATGTACTTTAATTATTGCTTGGGGGTTGTGATTCTATAGGGGGCTAGGTACTGTACAATCAGAAACTGTAGTCATGTACATCAGAATCAGAATCAACTTTATTGGCCATGTGTGTTTGCACACACTAGGAATTTTTTTGGAATTACAGTGCAGCATCAAGCAGGGATGAGGGGGGGGGGACATTACATACATTGCGGGTTACACATGCCCGCCGAACTGCACAGCGCCTAGGCAGCCATCAGCAGCGCCACTGGTCGTTGCAGCAGCCCGGTAGGTAACAATATAAGCAGGGACAGTACAGTTATCACATAGAGAACACCTACCCGCCAAGCTGCACAGCGCCTAGGCAGCCATCATACATGGAAGCATATCGTAGTTTGAAATCAGGACTTTGAATGCTAAAATGCTTGCAATGTGTGTTACAGTGTAAGTGTAGCTCAGAAATCAGTGGCACTGATACCTTTCATCTGTGTTGTCTGCAGAACTCCTAATCCAACATAAGTCATACAATATAATGAAATGCAGGAGCTGTAAGGAAGCCTAATACACAATCTATATATGTCAATTAAGCAGCCAATCACATATACTGTAGGCAGGCAGTAAGTAGAATAAGAAAACACTGTTACTTGCTTTATCAAGCCAATTGTCTGCGGTTGGGCTATTGCTTGTATTCTGCAGGGCTTGTACATATTATAATATATAGAAGTATGTTGTATATAAAAGAAATACACACTTGGTGAAGGGTATCCAATAAGAAATGCCTCCATCTGCTTTTCTTCCTATTACGTTAACTTAATGTCTTTCTACAGATCCAGCACATTAGCGTTGTAAGGACAGGCTAATGGTGATGTCATTGTATGGCATGAAGGATGGTGCAGCACAGATCTGGATTATCTCGAAGAAACTGGATCTCTCAGCTCCAGCACAAGAATAGGGCCACCCATTTTCAGAATAATAGGCATTATTTATTTAGATTTGCAGATTGCCTTCTTACGACACTTGAAATGTTACATTACCTTGAGAGACACAAAACTGGAAGCCGTCAGACGGCCGTCTGAAGTGAAATGCACGATTTGCTGTTCAGGGTACTTGGAATATTTAAGCATCTCCCATTAAATGAATGGCCTGTGTAATTAAGCGATGCTGCCACATTCAATGCAGCCATTAAGAATACAAGTGTGCCAAAATGATCTCAGTATGAGATCAATGAGTCTACACAAAATAGCAAGAATCCAGGAGAGTATGAAAGTGAAGGTTCTGCAACTCAAATGAGACCGAAAAGCTGAGAGGAAAGGGTTAAACAGGGGTGGTTTAAGAGTGGCGGGGGCTCATGTGCACACTCCATGAGAAGCCTGTGCATGCAAAGGTCACTGGCAACATGGCACCCGCCATGTGCCTGGAGTCTTATTGCTATTGAGCATGCACAGGTCTCCAGAAATATGGTTCCAGCCATGTTCCTGTGATAAATGCCTACTGGGCATGAACGAATCATGGGGAAAATAGCTGCAGCACCAACATGGGAAGAAGTTGAGTAACTGAACATAGCTGCAGGGCGTGAGGTGTGGGCCCCGCTGGACCCATTTGCACTGCACACACTGTACCAGTAATAGATATACTGTACCACTGGGATTAACCCGCAGAGTCTGCCATTTGCAGCACAAATAGTACAATAATCCTTGGGAAGCAAGACTAGCTGACTAATCCTAACAACTCCTAAAACCAGACCCTCACATTATAGCTCCCCTAATACCTAGGCAAAGAACACATACAAGAGTCTGTCGGGGGAGCAATGTGCAACTCAATCAAGGGTTTAAAATGGTCTTATGCTTACAAGGCAGCCTTACACCTCATGTTTGCATTGCACACCTGACGGATGCCACTCCCAGTGACACTCCCATAACACACCCACTTATTGGCACTCAATCACATGCACTTATAGCCACCACTCAGTCACTGCCCAGGAACATCCATCCCTTACTGTCTGTACCGAACAGAACAGCACCGTAGTGTGTCCACTTTGTGTGGGTTTTTAATATATGGGTGTTCTTTTCGGAACACCGCTACAAAAATTTGCTCAACCAATCAGCTGTTACCTATCATTTTATATATTGTGCTTGATATGCAGTAAGCTAATTGGTATGTATGGGAAATGTTTTCCATCAGGGGGATTGGTCAGGACTTCAGTCCCAGGCCCAGACAATTATGGGGCTCAGGTGGCAGCAGTGTAGATCGAGGCCGAGCCTTCCACAATGGAGGGACAGGGTGGCAGCGGTATTATGAATATAGCATTGGCCCTAAGCCAATCGGAGCTTGCGGACCAGCAGCCAATCAGGAGCTGCCACTTGGCGATAAGATCATTTTCCCGGTGATTTGCTTACGTGCAGTAGAGAAGACCCTGGGACCACGATATGGGTGCCATAGTTATTAGCACTTTTTGCTGATCTTATAATAAAATGCACAGTCTTCTAGCCCTCACGGATTTATATGCCCTAATATATATAGAAACACAAGTTTGATAGGAATTTGTACTTTGTTTTTCATATGGCTGAAAATTTGTTTCATATACTATACTACCATACTCAATTTATTCACTTATTTTGCCATTATTGTACAAGAAGTAGACAAATAATGATAAGTATAATTTATCGATTACCTCCTTGGACCACACTAACAAAACTCATTTTTGTGACCATTTTCAAAAAGAACGATAGAGTGAAGTAGTGAATCTGAGACAGGTACAACATGAGACGGAATTACTCCCAATCCAAAGGAAACGATTATATGATAGATACAACCATGTTTATTTACCGATAGGGGAATTTATCCGACTTCCTTGGCTCTAGATGTGTAACAAATCTTAAGAACAGTTTTTTAACCTTTTTCAAAATGGGGATACTATGTACACCTGTCTGCAATAAATAAAGCGTTACAATAATTGTAAACCTGTCAAGCAGAGACAGCATTTTCCTTCAGATTTATTTCTGTACCTGAACTGCATTGTGTTTTCTTCTTCAGTATTGTTTATTGTACTTTCCAAACATACTAATGCATTAGCCAAGGTCTGTACACTTGTCAGAGTTCTATGTATTCATTGATTTGTGCTTTCTGTTCCATTCTCTCAAGCAATCTCAGAGGGCCAATGCTTACAATGAAGATGTAATATCTCTACATGCTGTGCATTTGTATTACAAAAATAGTACATTACACAGGTGTCAGAACAGGGACGGTGGTGTGTGCCACCCAAATATTTGTGTGATGCCATTCACTGTACTGGGTCATGGGGCGCAGTGCAGCCATCATATAGGCATACCATAGGTAGTGTCAGGATAGAGAACATCCCCTTTTTTCACTGGTCCTTCTCCCTCCCCTCAGCCCTTCTGCAACTTCCTCCAGGGTCTTTCTCCAGCCCCTATAGTGTGTGGCTAGTTAGTGAGACCAGCTATGTGCCTCTCTCAACTCCCACTTCATATGTTTCTCCCCTCTTCCCCCACAGCAGCCCTTTGTCTTTTCTCTCCTCACCTCTCAGAACACCCACCTAAAAACTTTGTTGCGCCCCTGGTACAGGGTAAGGCAGGTTAGGAACACTGTTGATTGTATTAGATTGCAAAAAACGCTTATGCTGATTAAAATGATTTCTGCATGCTCACAGCTTTCTATGCATACGAAAGGCTATGTTACAGTGTTTTCTAGAAAACACTGTAACACAGCATTTCACCTGCAAATAGAGGGGGAGCAGGGGCTATGGTTAAAAAGCGGGAGACTTGCCCACCTTCCCGGGGGACCCGATTTGCGGTACCCTCCCGGCCATTCCGGGAGGGTAGGCAAGTATGATATAGGTATTCCTGTTTTACGAAGCTGTATAGCAGGGACCTGAGCCACAATTACGCTACTTTGTAACCATGTCCACCCAAAAAGTGTATATTCTTGCTGGCCACACCCCCTGAGCAGATCACGTTGCTCCTATGGTGGAAACAAGTAGGTATAATCAGGACCCAAGTATGGTAACATAAAAATGCACACAAACACACACAGGAGCACTAGGTTTTATTTTGGCACAGTCTGATTAACCTTACAGTATCTTTTGCGGTGTAGGAAGAAACCAAGCATCCAGGTGGAGGCAGACAAGTTGAGGTCCCATGAGCGAAGCAGCCTGGTGTATAGTGTTGTCTTATGGCACCTTGATAGCATTATCCAGGGCTTAAAGTGGTCATGCAGCAGTGGGGGAACTCATTTCTCTATGCCACCTAATAATCCCCCTCCCCCCCATTAGGCAGAGACAGGGCAAGTGGTAGGATTTTTGGCCTCCCCCTGCAATCTAGAATATTCTGTGAGAATTACTGCGCAGGGCCAATACGGAGGTTAAAATATTCCACCTCACCATTAGAGGTGGTGGAACTCAGTTCAACCCAGATCCCCCTCACTTTAATCCCTGGCAATATCTAAGCACTGGCCCCACAATACAATAGCATGATTCCTGGAATTTTAAAGTGGAATTCATTGCACTGGATAGCAGGGAGGTGTGGGTGGGGCTATGAGGCCACTATTTAGAGTAAATCATGTCATAAAGCCATCGTTGACTAGGAAGTGAGTTGCTCCGGGTGACAACTTTCCAGGTGCGTCTGAGATTTTAGAATGCCCGGACCTTCCCTGATACTATTTTTTAGTTGAGTATTATGTGTCTTGTATAAATACACCACAATAGAATTTAAAAAAATAATCACATCTGTTCTTGACCTACACCCACATTTTTATTCCATTCATTTGTTGCACTCATATCATTGACTCTAGATGCCAATATCTGTTAAACAGCGGACGTGACAGCAAATAGACAAGTGTTATATTTATCTAACATGACACAAAATGTTCTACATATCTGTGGGGAACAAACACATTTCACAAAGACCTGAAGAAGGACTCTTTCAACTGTGCAATGATTTGAGGCAGAGCCCTTTGAAATGTAAAGCTTGGCTATTAATAACCCTGCTCAGTCTTGCCTTGATGACTTTCAAAGTCCTCTACTAGGCAGAATAACTGATGATCATAGGATTCCATCATTGCGTTAAATTTTTAAAGCACCCAGATAGAAATTCAATATGACCTTATTATAATACACTCCATTAGTCACATATACAGTTGGGTATTAGGGTCTTCACTGTCAATTTAAATTTATGAAGACTTCATGAGTTCCGTTATCATTTCTTTCTGTAATTTGGACCTAACTTCCCATGATGCTCTGATAGCCAGAAAGCAATTGCTCCCTTGGCTGGTATGAATACAATGATTTGGCCCTTTCCTCTAGTACATTTCAGTTATTGTAATCAAGCTGGTTCTTGCTGTGAAACCTCATGGGATACAGCTCAGCTTATCTGTAGAGGACATCATGTACTTCCCAGCTGTTTCTAATGTATATATAATGTATATGTGGAATATGTGTATGGTTTCCATGGTGCTCAACAGCTAAGAAAAGAAACAGATAGAGGTAATATGATTACAAAAATGATTTTGCCTTTAGCCATTATCATCATATAGCCTTTCACACGTATAGCAACAGCATATATTTATATTTTATTCAGGTACACTATTATACACGTGTGTGAAGGGCCTATGCAAGGTTTTCGGCACTCTACGTAAAACTTCAGCTTACTGCTCCCAACACCATTGTGAGTATAGTTTTTGAGATTTCGCACTGGCCAAGTAGTGTTATACCCCGTTCTCACTGCAGGCAAATTCCCGGGTCTATCATGTCGACCCGGGAATTTGCCATTTAACACAGGCTTTTTTGCAGTGTGTGAAGGGGTCGCATACCCGGATCTCATACACGGGTAAAACCCTTCTTTTTACCCGTGTTTGAGATCCGGATAAGCAGACACGGGTTTACTCGTTCACACTGCCGAAAAACCCGTGTTAAAAGGCAAATTACCGGGTAGAACTTTTTCACCCGGAAATTTGCCTTGCAGTGAGAATGGGGGTCAGTCCCTGCAGTGTATTTCTCACTGGCAGTGAGAACACGGTATTAATTACACTTAACAAATTTTAATTGGCTGAGTATTCTCCAATTCCCAGATTATATAAGCTAAAAAGTAGCTATATAGGGTGAGAAAGAGGGTTGGAGGGGCTCCCCTAAGTCAGAGAAAACATAAGAGTACACATAGAGAAAGACGACTTGTGTTGGGGGCACTGATAAATGAGAAAGGATTCCTAAAGTTAAAACGTAACCTTTAATTAATTATTTTAGAAAAAGTTCCTGTACTACCCATAAAGTTGAGTAACTAAACTGGATGTAGGAAAGGTTGTGGTACAGGGGTCTGACATTCATTATCCCAACGTCGGGATCCTGACTGGCCGGACTCAGACAGCATGGTGAGCGCAACTAAGCCCCTTGCAGGCTCCCTGCGCTCGCCACGCTGCGGGCACGGTGGCTCGACCTATTCTATTCTCCCTCTATGGGGGTCGTGGACCCCCACGATGGAAACTAGCAGGTGGCCGTCGGGAACCCGGCTGTTGGTGTTCGGCACCCGTAGGAAAGGGAGGAGAAAAATATTGTATTCAAAATTACATTAAACACAAGACAAAACTAACATACATTTTTCGCACACTGACAATTTTAAGGTAGAATTCCTAAATGAGGCAATGGACTACTGTAATTACAGGAAATAAGTCCTAGCTTAGCCGAATCCCCGTATTGTATGTGAACTGTTTATAACAGATTCCTCTAAATACTTATACCCCTTTCACATTACAGCAAGTGTCCGTAGTGACAGAGAGCTCTATGCAAGATTCTCCTCAAATTTCTACTATCTCTCTATCATGAACCAGAGGATAGAGAGATGAGAGTTTAAGGGAGATGCTTTTGCTCGGAATTTTATAGAAATGGTTCCTTCTACTGCTCACCTTCGTTTAGATAGCAGTACTGATGTTTTATAGCATTGCAGTACTACTAACCATCACCAGTGGAGTGAGAGGGGAACTAGATTGAAACAAAGTAAGTAAATGTTAGTATTTAGGAAGTGGAGTTTATACAATGAACTCGTTTAACCCTTAAACCAAACGATATCGGATGCACATTGAACTGAGTACATACTATGAAATTTCAGCAAACAGACAACCAATCTGTGCTACGAGGTACACTAATTTTAGTGTAGCAGTTAGATAAATTGCCAATAAATTACATAGTCATTTTAGCGCTTCAGATTTAAAGAAAAATAAGGTATAAGATACTGTAGAGATCACTAAGGTGTTAAGGGCGGGATGTATTAAAATACATCGCCGCCCTTCGCGCCCCCCCCCGCCGCGATGCCGCCGCATATGTACTAACATATGCGGCTGGCATCGCGATGCGGTGACGGAGGCCCCCCGCGATACCTGTACTGTGGTCTGCGGGGGGTCTCCGTCACCTCCCAGCCGGCTTCTGCAGTTTTCACGCCGGGGACAGCTAAGCAAGCTGTCCCCGGCGCTTCCTCCTCCCCCTGCAGCCGGAAGGACGTCCGGCTGCGTTGCTAGGGGGAGGAAGGGCTTACCTTCCGGGGTCCAGGAGGACCTGCAAGAAGGTAAGCCCAAGGGTGGGGGGAAAGGGGGGGTCGGCGAGGCGGCGGGGTTGCGGCGACGCGGCGGGCGGCGAAAAGAAGCCCATAGGCTTCTATAGGGTATCGCCACCCAAAGGTGGCGATACCCTGCCCTGCGGTGACGTGGCGAACGGGTTTTAGTACATAGGAAAATGCGGTAAAACGGGGGTTTTACCGCATTTTCCCTTTAGTACATCTCGCCCTTATTCCCTTCCAAATTCTACTGTCCTCTCATCATTACTAAGCGGATGAGGGATGAGGGATGAGGGGGGGGGGCACCTTTTGATCTCAAACAAGATACAGTGAGAACTTTCTACTGCCCAGCGTTTAACATGTAGGGTTTACCCTGGTGCTTTCAAGCATTGCAGGGCACAACCTACCGGTCCCGCGGGTGAGAGAAGTTCAGAGGTACCTGAAGTTGCCCTCTTATTTTCACTCAAAAAACGTGCTGCTTGGCTGCTGTGGTCAAGATGGATAGACCTGATTTATAGTGCAATCTTAGTTGTAGTCCAATCGTTAGGTTGGGGGTGTGTAGAGGAGCCTAGGGGAGTGCAAATAATTGCACTATGTCCTACTAGCTTAGCCGCTGGTCCCAGTCTGTCCGCGCACCCCCTCCACATCGCAGGATAGCATACGGGTGCGAAATCATTTGATGGTCACTGACCGTCTAATGAGGTTTCCCCGTTCGCAAATATAAGTCAGTCTTGACTGACCTATATGTGCGCCGTCCAGTACAAGAATTGGGAGCTGCCCGCCTGTGTTCCCATGGGAACGCCCAGCATTGTCCTGGGTACGCATCCCCCTCCATCCGGAAACCCCTATGTGAATGCCTCTATGCAAGTCAGGAAAGCTGCCCGCACAGCAGCCCTGTGCATGAGCATATACGAATATGCGCATGCACATAACATAAACATCGGAATATGCGAACAGACCAGAATCACCCCCTATATTCCCTACCACACATTCATTCTAGGGATAATTTTATTGGGAGCCAATTAACCTATCAGTATATTTTTAGATTGTGGGAGGAAACCGGAGCACCCAAAATCACTATGTTTAAGATATACTCCATCACTGTGGAGGCTGAGGGCAGTTGTGAAGGTGGGAGGAGGAGGGGGGGTGCAGGGGGCCTATAATGTTGTACATAGGGTATACTTGCCCAATCTCCTGGAAGTTGCAGGAGACTTCCAATTTTCCAGGTAGCCCCCCGCACCCTGGGAAGAGTGTCCAGATCTCTAGCCCTCAGAATTGGGCAGGGTGCGGAGATACTGGGAATTGTGGCATTGCATGAATGCTAAATGATGTCAATTTAAACCCTGTCCCTTCACTGTGGGGGCCCAATGACATGAGTGCTGGGCCTCGTCCCCACAAAGTGGCCAGCAGGGTCACATCTCTAGGCTTCTCCTGGAGAAAAGGCTCACAAAGTAGACAAGTATACTGCTTAGTGGCCAGAGCCTGAATTCACCTCTGTGAACACCCACTCATGTAGTAAAGAAACCTACTCCCCTTTAGAGGTCCGCCAATCAGAACCAATCTTCCAAAATCAAGACAGATAGAAGTTATGGAATCAGCTGAACTGAACAAAGATGTCAATGAGGGGACCAAATGTGACACTGCTTGACTGCAGCTTGTAACTGGTCCTTCAGCTCAGCATTACCCTTACATCTGGTTTTGAACAAATCCGTGAAAGGAATAGATAAGCCCTGGAAAAAGCTTCTGGCTTAGGACAGAGATCAGTGGGTGGTAATGCAGCTTTTATACAACTTCTGTATCCTTCCTACTTCAGATTCTTCTGGATTGTTAAAAGATTTCCTCTCTGTGGGTGGGAGTTTCAGTGACAGTTCGCAAATTCTCTATTACATTAATTAATCCGGGTGTGAGGTTGTTATGAACATATTGATGCATATTTTCTCGGACATAGCTTCTTTTCTTGCTTTTTAAATAAATAAACAGTTCGGGTTAGTGATTCCTGGCAGTGACTAAGGATTGCTAAGGATTGAATATTTCAGCAGAAAAAAAAATGTTGGGTTTTTAGTTTGAACAAATAAACTGATTAATAATAAACTGATTAATTAGTGCTGTGCTATGCAAAGCTTGCAGTGGCCATGTACAGTGGTGAAGCCAGGTTCCATGGTGCCCGGAGCAAGGGCATGTTTCACGCACCCCCCCCCCCATTTGTAGTAGGCGGGGCATGGCCTAAAATGATACCACACACTGTAATGCCCATTGCACATTTTAGCGAACTTTATTGAAATTCTATAAGGAAAAGGAAATGACTGGGTGAGAGGAGGGTGAGGCCTACTGTTGTGGGTAATATGTAACGCTAGTCTGACAACACAAGGTTATTTATAAATAGCAAGATATTTAGCAAGGACAACAAAGATGTGGCCATTTGAAGTTAGAATACAGAACACTACACATACTGTATATAACAAAGGGTATGTGTCACATTTTCTTAGCCTGAGTGTGGAGTAAGAGAGAGCATCTCTGACCTGCAGCAAGTGAGCTGATCATCTCCCTGGGCCTGGTTCCAGACATGGTGGCAGTCGGGCAGGCTCTGTAGAGGGCAGTACCATGGTCTCAGCCCTGGTGGAATCAACTGCACCCAGCTGCTGAGTGTGATGCGGCCGGGTCCCAGAGCAGCTGCTGTGCTGTGTGTCAAGTGAGGAGCGGAAAGCACTGCCGCAGTAGTGATCGGGGGAGTGGGCACAGGGGGGGGGCATGCTGGGGGATCAGGCGCAGGGGGAGAGGGTGTGCTGGGGGAGCGGGTGCATCGGGAGCGGGTGTGCTGGGGGAGCAGGCGCATCGGGAGCGGGCGTGCTGGGAGAGCGGGTGAGCAGGGCAGGGGAGGCGGCAGCAAAGTGCGTGGCTCCGGCGCCCGGTGACAATCCAGCGTCCGGAGCCTGTGCTCCGCCCTAGCTATGCCCCTAGCCCTGTTACTAAACCTAGAGAAATGCTGGTGCCAATCACACATTTGTGCTTTGCTGCAATCATTGGGCCTTATTTAAATCACACATATGCAAACACAACTGGATGCCAATAAAAAACAGAATGCAATTGCAACTACACGTACATCATTGTTCTGCGTTAAGATCATGCCACTTCACTACTCTGTCCAAGAGAGCTGCCATCACCACTATCATTATCACTTACACCTATTTAATGCTAGGTGAAGGCAATGCAATTACATTTGTATCTTCTTTGCAAAGGCGAAACACACAATTAATGTATAAGCAAAAAGAAAATGAAATGAAAATGCATCTTGCAGGCAGCGGTGTAACAGGGCTGCAGAGATTGGACGATGCACCGATAGGGCAGGGTAACCAGAACCGGGAGGTGCAGTACTGCACAGTGCATCAAGGGGATGCTCCGATCCACTGTATACACTGCAGTGTACGTTCCAGGCACCCAGCTAGATTAGCCACAAGCATGGACCGTTGGGTAGCTGCACCCAGAGCCCTGTGCAGCGTGCGGCCACACCTTGCACATATCCCTAGTTATGGCCATGTCTGTAACATATGCACAGTATGTAAAAGATGCCTCAGAATTAGCCCTTGTCTGTAGCAAGGATTAAATAATTTTCTTGTGCATTTCCACACCTAGGAATTACAGAAAAATAATTGTTTGTGGTTGCTTATATGTTGCAATTAGTGTGTACAATAGATAAAAATAAAGAATGCCAATAATAATTCAAACACCCAGTGATGTAGCACAGTGGTTGCCAACCTGGGGTACTCTGCTCACCGGTTGGGGGTACTCTGCAGACCGGTTGGGGTTACTTGAAATTAATATTGGTAAAGGAGGAAGAAAAGGAAGAAGTCCCCCGATGCTATGGAGATGAACCACGTAGCACCACTTCTGGTTCCATCTGCAGCATCATCAGCGTCACCTCATACTTTTCCTGGCCAGCAATCCATAGGAGCTACCCTCGCTGCCCTCAGACATCAGCGTTTATCTGCCCTGCGCTGACACGGGTGGAGTAAGCAATGTCATCTGCATACAATCCATCATACAATGCCTTGAGATTGTATGATTGGGTGCCATGTCTTTCAGGTGCATGGGGTGCTTAACTCTTGTATTTAAAAGATCGCTGTTTTTGAAGAGGAACATAAATGGATCTGAATATTTGTGAATGAAGACATAAGGCTGTAGAATGCTGCTGGACAGGCTGTTATGGATAGCTAAGGGAATAGATTAAAACAAAGATCTGGGTTTCATTAGTCCCAGTGTTTTCTCAAGGGGAGAATAATGGTCAATAGAGAGATATTGAATATAATGCAAGAGCACTAAGAAACTCAATGAACAGTTCAGAAACTTTATTAGTAATTATTTAAAATGCTGAGAGATGCAGTACAGGAAAACCAATGGATGCACTACATCTCATACACAGAAAAGCTGCAATTAGCTAAAATACACTGAAATACACAGAAATTAGCCGGCTTTCTACTGTACCATAAAGATGGAGCAGCCGGCATCTATACCGCTCTTGGCGCACCATTTTCCGAGGTGCGCAGAGAATGTGGCATGCGTGCATGTGAGACGCTCGCACTCCCCATTTGCGGTGATGGAAGCGAGGGTATGTGAGATGACGGCAGATCCATCCAGTGGCGTCACTAGGGTTGGTGTCACCCGGTGTAGTAACTCATGGTGTCACCCCCCATTAAAAAAAATATATAAACAAAATGGGGGCGTGGCTTAGCAGGGGGCGTGGTCTGTACCGTGATTGTACTGTGTGCTTGCAGATTGAGTCAGCACACCTATTCTTCCAGTATTATAGCAGTGCTGTATAAATTGATTGATAGATCAGTCCCTGCATTTTTACAGGCTACTTAAATCATTAAACACTGTTTATCCGTAATGCCAATTACACATTATGCCGCAGTGATGCCAATTACACAATAAGCCGCACACCGTGATGCCCATTACACCGCACACCATGATGCCCATTACGCTGCACACCGTAATGTCAATTACACAATACGCCGCACACCGTGATGCCCATTACACTGCACACCATGATGCCCATAATTACGCCACACACCGTGATGCCAATGACACAAAATGTCACACACCCTGATGCCCATTACACCATGATGCCAATTACACAATACGCCGCACACTGTGATGCCCATTACACCACGATGCCCATTACACCGTGATGCCAATTAAACTGCGCACCATGATGCCCATTACAACACTTTGTGATGCCCATTACAACACACACCATGATGGGGGGGCCTCAGGCCTAGCGCCCGGCTGTGGTGCCACGAGCCTAGTGCCCGGCTAATTGGCACCACGGGCCTAATGCCCGACCTAGTGGGGCCACCGGGGAGTCCTTGGGCCAGGAGGACCCAACCATATAAACAAGGGGCCCAGGAGGGCCCAACAATTATATGCCCCCGGGCCAAGAGGACCCGACTATAACGCCCACAGGCCGGAGGGGCCTGAAAGTACCCACGGGCCTAGTGCCCGAAACCCGGTGGTCTAGGGTAGGGGTAGGTGGCCCAAGGGCCGCCTACCTGGGGTTGGGAGAGGCCGCAGGGGGGAGCTTCGTCAGCTCTTCTGCTTTCCACCCCTGCTGGCCTCTCCGGTGATGGCCGCCCTCTTCTTTCTTCTGCCGCTGGCCTGTCCTGGCCAGCGGCGGCGCCGCCTTCTTTCTTCCTCCAGGAGGCGCTGGAGATCTTCTGGCTTGATCCCGGCGTCTTCTGGCCTCTTCAGCGGCCACCGGAGCTCTTCTCTCCGTCGCCGCCGTCCTCTTCCTTCAGCCGGGGCGCTCCTGCGCTCCGCCGGCGTGGGCGCTTCCTCCTTTGCCTCCCGGCGTCTGACGTCAGACGCCGGAGGCGGGGAAGAGTACGGCGCGGCGAGCGCTGATTGGCTCGCCACGGCCGTTTTCTATTGGCTCGCCATTCGGGAGCCGTGATTGGCTCCCAAATGGCGCCAGTGTTTAAACGCCGCGGGCGGCATTTTCCATTGGCGGCCACAAAGGCGCCAATTTCAAATTGCCGCCTCTCTCCTCCGCAGCGTCGCCCCCCGCTCGAGCCTCTGACTGTCCGGCTGTCTGTCAGCGCTGGGATCGGTTCTTTGATCCCAGCGCTATCTGGGGTGACACCTGCAGAGGAGATGGAGCTGTGTCCCCAGCGGGACGCACCCGCTGGGGACACAGCTCCATCTCCTCCGCAGGTGTCACCCCAGAGACTGGTGACACCCGGTGCGGCCCTCACCCCCCGCACCTGCCTAGTGACGCCACTGGATCCATCTGTGTCTGATCATATGAAGCATGTTTATAGTGTCTAGGTCTATAAATAATGATTTGTAGATACAGTGTAAGCAATTTTTAGTGGTCAATTATCTATAATATTATAGTTTTCTGGGCCTGGATTATGTTTGCAAGTAAAGCAAAAAAAAAAAAAATCATGTAATTTTTCTGCTGATTCAGACCTGTTGTCTAGACTGGGTATGTTTGCAAAAGAAAAAAAGAAAGTTTGTGGTGGGCAATTATCAGCAGCTGGAGGGGGGTGGTCAGTCCCCAAAAGACAATAGAGCAAAGAAGGGTATGCCAGCGCTGGCTGTGAACAATAAATTTAGATGGTTCTCATAGATAAATAATATTTATTACGTCTAATAATATAAAATGTAGAAAACAATATAATATGACTAAGGCAATGCAAAACACAATAAATATATATATATATATATATATAAAATAAAAAAAACCTTCTTACTTAGTCACTTTTGTGACATCACAGGTGGTATATTCGTTAAAAAGATTTTTGTTGAAATAAGTCACTTCTTAATAAAAAAAACTGGGTAAGAATTTTTGCATATTACCATTGCTATGATCTCCATGTATTTTTAAGGAGTGTTGAAGAGAACAATGACATTTCCTTTGTTAGCCATAAAGGATAATTGATCTGCTCAATGTCTCTTGCACAATAAAATATCCTGATGGCAGCCACTTGTCCTTCTGATCTGTGTCTTTAGGGATTGGGCTAGGTATCCCAAATATTTTGTAGGATCACTTTACCAGTTATATCGGATGGTGCTCTATTTTTTCAGGAATAAGATGGTAATAAATGAAATGCAATTTAATGGTAGATGATAGAGTCCCAGTGTAGCAAATAGTTAAAAAGGTTCAACGCGTTTTCCCGGATTATTGTAACCTCTGGCTTCCTTCCTGAAGCGGAGATGGGCAGGGACACGCAGCGTCCCCGCCGAGAGACTGGGCACGCGCGTTCCAAGTTCAGTGTAGCCCCTTCCGCCAGCGCTTGCCAGCGGGGAGGGTCTGGCGAGCCCCGGCCAAGGATGGCAGGGGCTCCATCTGTAAAACCAATTATACTAAAAACCAATGAATAAACACATATACACATCTGTTGATTAATTAAATAGTTGGTCATGTGACCACATTGCTGGTTCATTCCGTGAGGAAGTACAATTAGTCATATTAAGGTAATAGAAAATGAATACACACAAACAGGGAGCTCACTCCATCTGAGACAGTGCTCTAATCGCAGTCCCCAGCTGTCCACGATCGGCGCCGCAGTTACGGGGTCTCCACTGGTGCCGGAGCTGCGTCTCCTGTTGTTGCTAGGAGACGCACACCGGTCACATGTGCCCGTAAGGCAAGTATACTTCCTGGTCACGTGACACGCACGTTCAACCAGGAAGTAAATGGCCTGATTCTAAGTGTACTCTGTGTTGTTGCTAGGTAACAAAAATTAATTCTAGACAAAAAAACGGAGCTTTGATGTATACAGTTTAGGTATATCTAATATATTATCAGTTTACATATTAATCAAAAGCGTGTATGTTCAATACATTTACAAATATCATATAATTGTGTTATATTATCAGAATGAGATTCCATAAAAAATCATAACAAATTTATTTAGTACATGAAATGAGACAAATGAAAAAAAAAAAAAAAAAAATTAATTGAAAAATATAGAATGCTTTACAGGTGGTAAATATTAGTATTATAGAAAGAGGACTAGAGCATATTATGAGGGATGAAATTATCATGCTTTATGCAAGAAAAGAAAGATAAAAGGAGAATGGGAGTATATCCTCTTCTGTATATATTTCTCCTTCAAAGTGATATAGCCTAGTTGGGCACAGAGCTGGGTGTGCCTATCCCTAATTGTCCGTCACAGTGTGCAGGAGGGGAAGGTAGCATCCCAGTTATGTGCCGTAGTGGCTTTTAATTATAACACTGTATTGAGTTTGATAGTTTCATTTAATCCAACAGGATGGAGAGAATTGAATTTCAAGGTCCAGAAGCTTTCTCCAGAAGATTTCTCGTTTACATAGCATACATCTGTCACCGCCTCTTTGGGTCTGAAAAATCTGTTCTAAACCTACTACAAAGAGGCATGCAGGATTGCTCTGGTGGTGAGTTTATAATAACGGGACACACTATGTTTGATGAACCCTTTAAGAATGTTTCTTCGGTGTTCCATGAAACGTATATGTAAGGGTCTAATTGTCCTTCCGATATAGGGTAGGCCACAACCACACTTTAATAAGTAAATGATATACTGTAGTTGAAATTACAATTAATAAATTATTTGAAAATGTAGGAGTTTTCTAGAGGGGATATGATTATTGATGTACTACGTCGAGGAATATATGTGCACATCTTGCACCTACAGTATTTTTCCCACACTTAAAAAATCCTTGTGTTTTTGTGATAACCAATATGATTCGCTATGATTCATATCTTTAGCATTATTTATGTTTACAGTATTTTCACCTGTGTTGTCGTTTATATAACTAATCTCACTTTTTCTGAAATGACTAGGTGCTAGTAAGGTTTTCAAGGATTTGTTTTTTTATATATGATGAGGGTTTTGTGGGTATTATCCCTGATAGAATTTTATCTTGTTGTAATAATCTGTAGTTTTGAGTGAATATGGTTTTAATATTTTGTGCACAGCTATTATATTTACTTATGAATGCTATGTCTCAATCTGATTTTATATCATCTCTGTTATGATATTTTTGTCTTTGTTTCGAATTTTTGTTTCTTAAAAGTTCTGCTCTATCCATCTGAATAACATCTGAAAATGCTTGTGTTAAAAGTTCCTCAGGATATTCTCTTTCTCTGAAGGACCCCAACAGATCCTCCGTGCAGTTACGCCTAAGGCGCATTAATTGTCCCCTTGGAATATTTATTTTCCAAGGGGCATGGTGTGCACTTTTGTAATGAATATAGGAATTACAGTAATATTGACTGTTTTTATATAATTGGATGAGATAATTTGATTATTTTTTATCTCGAGAGTCACATCCAAAAAGTTCACAGAATTTAGATCAAACGTGTACGTGAAAGATAAATTATATAGATTAAGTGATTGAACAAATTGTGTGGCTAAATTAAGATCCCCATCCGAAATCATCAATGTAACGGCCATAGAAGACAAGATTCGCAGCCCAGCAGCTCCCCCACACATGGGTATCCTCCACCTCCCACATGTATAGGACAACATAACTGGGCGCGAACCTGGTCCCCATGGCCGTCCCCATCACCTGTAAATAATAAGTGCCATGAAAAGTGAAATAATTATGGGCCAAAATGAAAGCAATACTATCTAATATGAATTTCTTATGTTAATAAGTGATCTTTAGAGAGTGCTCTTTCTATAACTTCACATCCCAATTGGTGAGGGATGTGATTGTATAGTGCATTCACATCTAGTTTTAGAATTGCATGTATATGGGTATGTTCGCAGCCTAGCGAACAGGTAAACACTGCCCGCTGCCCATCCAAATATTCGCTTCCCCCGTTGCCCGAATCTCGTTGATAGTATGCGAGGGGATGTGTTCCCTAAAACATCCCCTGGCATGTGGCCAAATGGGAGAGAAATCATTCAATGGTCGCACACCATTGAGCGTATTCTCTCCCCTTCAGTAGTAAAAGTCAGTTGAAACCGGAAGTGCGTCATCATTAGTAATTACATCTAGTTTCTCTCTTTTTATTACAGATGAGCTGGCCTCATTCAATGGGGGTCTGGTGGTCAGATCACCAACTGCCAGCCCCCGCTAGCCGCCCGAAGGGGACGCGCATGCAGGAGATGCACACGCACGAGATACTTGCACGTCCCCTTCCGACAGAGCTCACCGTCGGTCTCTGCCACCTCCCTGTCGCCGATCCCCCCGCTCCCCACACCCCTTTTAACCCTGCCCATCTCCCTGAGTTCCCATCCCCCGCTGCCTGAAAACTGGGACATGCCTGTGTGTGAGACACTCGCACGTCCCAGTCAGATGGAGCGCCTCTCCGCCGGCGATCCCCAGCGTGGGCATTCTAGCGAGCCTGGCTGAGAGGTGTTCCATCTGTACTTATTTTTTATTAGCACTGAAATAGTGGGTTTTCAACTTAATTTGGTCTTTACTCTTCAGCTTTTTAAAGCTCCATGTGCATGTTTAATAATTACCTATGGTACAGCATGTTTGCCTAAATAGGTTATCTTGAATTTTTTAGGCAAACCTGCTAATACTGCTGCCCCATTGAAAATTCTCAGACCAATAAAAAGCTGGTCCTTCTTCCCATTTCATTTATGAATTGCAGTAGGTAAAAAATCCTTTAATATGTCACTGGCTTGCTTCCTCATCCTATTTTTCTAACTAGTGCTTTATGTATATTTCTTTTTAGATTTTATGAATTTTATTGTATGTATCCTAGAGATTAGTATCTGATGATTCATTCCTACCCTTCTTCTATTGGGTATGTATAATCTACCAATAAAATCCAAGACTCTATGAATTGAATGAATAGAAGACTTATAGTTCTCTTCTTTGCCATTCAGATATGCCACTAATGAAGTGGTAAGACGAAACGCGTTGGTGTTTTTCTAAAAATAACGAGCAGTAGTTAGTATGAAAACTGCAATTCATTGCTCTGTATGAGAATGTACTGACATTGGATATTTGGAAATATGATCTTCGTATATACATGTTCTTAAACTGTGTAATATTGTAATTAAAAACATTTTTTTATGCTTAAAGCTTATTTATTAAAATGTTTTTGTCTCTATGTACTGTAAAGGATCTTGGGCGGCACACCACTTTTTCATGGCGCACTCTGATAATTTTCTATACAATAAATATATATACTGTATATATACTTAATAATTGCTTTGCAGAGAGACTCTTCATCATTTTCTGTATCCCGTAAACGACAGCATTATTCCTTCCAGCTAAATTATTTGTAATACAAGTTTTAAATATGAAAATTTAATTTAAATATCACAGCTCAGATCATCTCCATTTAAAAAAAAAAATTGTTAATGTGTTTCTGCTGCTGGGAAATGAGAAGACCTGCATTAGCATGTAGAACATAGATTAATGTCTTCCGGTGGATCCACTAATAGCCTTACATTCTTTGAGTACATAAGTCAAAAATAAGTATTATATGTATTTTAATAGGGAGAAAATTACATTTACTTACAATGTTTATTCTCACAGGAGTATAATGTAATAAGTATACTATGCAGCTGAATTCCCTTTAATGGCACAGTCTTAAGAAGGTGTGGACCAAGCAAAATGGCTAGGTAAGGAGTTTAGTCAATGTTAATGTCAGCTAGGGTTAAAAAGAAGTCCCATGATGCCTCCAATCACCTTGGGTAAATTTCAGCCTGGAAGCTAATCCTGATTTCTGACGTTAGCCAAAGGCCTGTGAGCCAGTCAATGCCAACAAGCCCCAGGCCTGTAAAGGTGTCTTCTGTCAGTTTTCAAATTGTAACTCTAACAACAGAAACTTATCTTGGGTAGCCTAATTCAACTGAAAATCCCAAAACTAAGCCTTGGACAGAGATAGGTCCTGATTCAGACCTCATCACTGATCTGCAAAGTTGCATATGACTGCAAGTAGATAACCACGACCAAGACAAATTACATCTGCGAATTAATTGCGTAAATATCGCAGAATGCTATCCACTCGCAAATTCATACACAATTCACTAACCAGTAAATGAGTTTTCCAGTCTGTGCAAATGTGAGTAAGTCTGACCCTACCAGTCATCTTGGAGATAGACTGATCAAGGCCGGAGCTGAGGTCACACGCCCTCTCAGGGAACATATGAGTCCTTGATAATGGATGGTTACCACCCCTACTTTCTGTCAACATACTTCCTGCCACATTGCGTTTACAATCCATATGCAATAAACTGGAGATAAAGTTGAAGGAGACAACGCACCAGCCAATCAACTCCTAACTGTCATATTTCAAACAAAGCTGATTGGCTGGTGCGTTATCTCCTTCCACTTTATCTCCAGTTAATCTCTTCACCAAGTTTAATACATCTGCCCAATAAAGTACCAGCCAATCAGCGACTAACTGCCATGTTGCAGGCTGTTTTAAGAATATATCTCTCCAAGGCTTAGAACATGTGTCACTGGATATATGAGAACTTGCTCTTTCTTAGTAGAGGGTTTAACAACAAAATAACATTGTTATTTTATTTTTATTTATGCAGTTATACTTTATAAATGTACTGACATAGGTTTATTTTTTACAATTTTAAGCAGAACAGCCTTGATTCACATGGATTGTCCAATCAGGCCTTTTTCCCCCGCTGCAGAGCTGCTCAAAGCAAGGGTCTATTTATGGAATTCCAGTTGTTGTGCTAAGGTGGACAAGACATTACAATTGCATATGAGAATTGGAACTGGTTAGTGAAAGTGGTGGTAAAGAGTCTATACTTTGCCATAAATGGGGCAGAGTGGTCAAGAGGGGAGTGTGACCATGTCCTGTTGGATACCAACATGAGTGACTTGTGGTTATAGGGTGTGTGGTTATGTCTACTTGGCATCAGTAGACTTAGTGAAGTCTGGGGCTGGCGTGGGTACATTGCAGACCAAAGAAATATGTATATTATATCCAGGGGTTACAGTGTGGAGACAGGCTAGCACTGAGTTCCACCACCTGTAATGGTAGGTGGAACTAATTTCACCTCCACCATGGCCCTGCGCCAAAATTCCAACAGCCTGCCCCAGCGCCCATGCCAATAGATGATGCAGGTGCTGCTAATGTCACTGAGAAGCTGTAGACAACTCTCACTGGGTGTTGTAGTCTAGTTCTGTCATGTGCACTATGTAAATAGTGTGAAACATATATTCATTTTAAACTACAATTACCCACAGCCTGCAGAACTGTTTTTTTTTGTAACATTCCCAGGAGCCTGAGAGGGTCTCTCCAGGAAGAAACTGGGAGCAAAAGGGGAAAAGGAGCCCGGGAAAATGAGGCTTCTAATAAGGTTATTTTTGTGGCACTGAGCAATGTTTGGTACACACCACTCAACACCAGCAAAACTGCTGTGAGATGATTACTGAAGGGGGATGCTGTTAGATGATTGTTGAAGGGGGTAGTGCTGTGAGAGGTAGTCATTTGGATCTTGTTGGATGATGCCCTATTGTTGCTGCTGTACAGTTTATGCTTCAGGGGCCTAAACAATATAGATCTGAGATGTTCAAGATTCAGCTAAGAAAGTGTATAGGTGGGTAAGGTTTGATATCTGTAGGCTTAGACCCTGAAGACTGAGCTCACAATACAAATATGAGGGACTAACAAACTAAAAATGATAATGTATCAATGACTTTGAGTAATATACAAATCTCCTGGCATTGGTGGTTCAGGGAGTGGGACACTGTGTGTAAGTAAGGAGGGGTGAAGGTGAATAAGGAGCACTAATATGCAGTATAATATGAATCATTGGCACTACATGTGGTGTAATGTGAATAAGATTGTGCAAATATGTGGTGTAATTTGAATGGGGGGGGGGGGGTAATTGTTATGTGACCACACACCTTCATTGTGAAACCACTGTCTCATTTTAAAGCATGGTGGTGGGGGGGGGGGGGAGAGGGCACACATTTACAGTTTGCAGGGGGTAACTGAAAATCCAGCCCTGGCCCTGTCTCCGCCTAATGGGGTGGCTGGTGGCGGAAGGTGGCAGGGGAAAAAAGTACCATCACCCAAGGTCCTTTGGAGGATACACCAAGGGATGTAACAAAGTGGTGATGGTGTGTGGTCACACAAACAGTGGGTGTGGTCAGGGCCAGCCTGATACTAATTATTTTGGTAACAGACTATACATTTGGCACCTCACAGTGGGATAAATAGGTATAGCTTTGAAAACAAATTATAATACATTATTTTGACAAAAATGGCATCAGATTCTTCCACATACCCCTTATATGGGACCTACAATATGTAAGCCCAGCAGCACAGTGTACAATGTACAGGAGACAGTATACAAGCACAATTGATGTTCCTCAGTGGGATGTGGGATTTTAGTTTTATTAATTACGACAATGCTTTTAAAATCTATTTTTAGCTGTATTACCTCCTCCTTGGGGGAACCCAGATCATTTAGCAATACTTTGTTCTAATTTTATCTAGCTGCAGGCAAAACAGTTCTATTTCAGCATCAGTGCTGTCAGTGGAGTCCAAATACCTGATGCACAATAGTTTTTTTTCAATCTGTCCTATCAGCTTTTCTGTTGCTTATTCAGTGCCTTTTAGGAACAGCAGGTATAGGTGACCCGGCTTCTAGCATCTTAACCCTTTGATTGCCAACGTTGCTGTAAGCGTTCCTCAATACATCTGCTAAAAATGTTATTTTACTATATATATATATATATATATATATATATATATATATATATATATATATATATATATATACATATATACATATATATATATATATATATATATATAAATACAAATACAGCCAAGTCAATTATTTGAAGCTTAGTTAAATATTGCACCCAAAAAAAGAACAGAACTGTGAGCAATGCCGGCATTTTTAACGGATGTTTTGAGGATCTGTCACAGAAAACATGGCACTCAAAGGGTTAATAAAAAAAAAGGTTTGGTTGGCAATTTTCACACCCACTTTGGCTTAAACACACCTTCTTACTAAACCAGAAACGACTGGCCTTGTGGGTGGATTTGCCATAACAAAAACATGGGCGCCTCTGGCCAGAAATCATCCTCTGTACCTGTCTGCTGTAATTTGTCTACATTTTAGACATCTATATCCATGGAAATAGTCAGGGTCAGGGTCCTGTCCTGCGTTAGTTCAGGTTCAGACAGCTGTTTTCTGTAACTGTTCTTCCTAATCATACCAAGTACTAATTGGCCTCTGCTATTCTCTCTAACCTGGCAGTGCTCCGCTAACTTCTGTATATCAGCCAAATATTCTGTTATGGATGGATTCAAAAGCATCTTTGAACCATGAATCCCTCAGCAATCTCTAATGGCTTTAAAGTTTTAGTTGCTATAAATGTTCTCAGTATTGCTAAATAACTTTATCAGCTGGTTTCAATTGAGCCAATATATTGCATAACACACAGGGGGAGTTGTATCAAAACAGATGTATTGCACAGTCTACAAAGCAGAGAATTGGACAAACTCCCATAGCAATCAATACACAATTACCTACAATTGTATTGACTGTAGGCCTTATTCTGGTTCACTCCTTCTGACAAATTCCTTCTTAGATGGACAAAAACATGAGCACTGCAGGTGGGGTAGATGTTACTTGTGCAGAGAGAGTTAAGGGCCCCTTACACTTGTGAGATTTTGTCAGATTTTACCCAATTCAGGTGGATTGGATCAATTTATCTGACAAAATCTGATGTGCCTGATGTGTAGGACCCAATGCACAATCCCGTGTCATTGGTTATAACCAAGAGATTGCAAGAGATTGATAATCCTGCACATAGGATAATTCTCGAGTCAATCAGGTCCAATATGTTGAACAATAAATTGGACAAGTGTAAGGAGGCCTTTAGATTTTGGTGGGGTTTTACTTCAAAGTGAGATCTATATTGCAGTGTACAAATAAGGCAGTCAGTATTTTCCCTGCACAGAAACAAAATTTGTTAAATTCAAACTCAAACCTGATTGGTTGCTATGAACAACTTCCCCACTCTTTGCACTGCTTGATATATCTCACGGAGGGGCAGTTTACCAGAAGAGGGGGGGGGGGGGGGGGGGCATGTGCAGTCTTCTCTTCACATGGAAACATGGTTCCCATGCTATTGTCCCACTGATTTTCATGGCGTTGTCCGAGATGTAAGTATCATAAATGGTGCAACCTGAAGCTTTTATAGATATTTCCATGATTTCCCCCTATAACTATTGGGGCCCATGATGCTCAGGAAAACTTCCAATCTCTTATGTTCCTGAATATTACTGTCCTGGCCGTATAATACAGTTCTTTCCATATACAGTACGGGGCACAGTCTTCAATATCATTATCAAAATGTAATATTATCCAACAAATGTCTCATCCCCCTTTTTCTACTGATTCTCAGTAATATCAAACCAAATACACACAATGATGCCATTAGCCCTCTGTTCCCTATGTGGGAACACTGTTCGGAGCAGGATCTTTTGATCCCTCTCCAGTTATTTATTTTGCTTGATAGCCACACATGCACAGTTTTGCAGCTGGGCCTGGTTCCAGAAGTAAAATGATAGCGTATTTCTTACGGAGTCCAGTGACTTCCCAGTGGTAAACAACCCCAAAAATGATACCTAATTGCCATGATAAGCAGCGATAAGGAAAGTTAATTTTATTAATTCAGTTTGCTGGCAGCAGTAATATGATTAGTAAATATGGATAGTTTTCTGCAATGTCTACTGGAGCTCAAGACACTGAAACATTTTATTTTCAGGCATTGAAAGCAAAGAAAAGCAATACTTCACTTAACCCTTTGAGTGCCAATGTTGCTGTGTGCTCAAAATATCCACAAAAAATGCCAGCATCGCTCACAGTGACTGTACGTTTAATATAAATAAATACAAATACAGCCAAGTCAATTATTTGAAGTTTAGTCAGGGCCGGCTCTACCATTAGGCAGCTTTAGGCAGATGCCTAGGGTGCCAGTATCTAGGGGGGCGCCACCAAGACTACACCTCAAAAAAATCAAGGATGTCTTTGATGATCCTTGTTGTACTTAATGCAGGTGGCGGCTGTGGAACTTCTAAGACCTCCCCTCCATACTTTCCCTTGAGGCATACTTCCCTACTTTTCTGCCCCTTCTTCCTTGTACTTTGTTGTGGGCGGAAAAGGGGAGGGTTCTGTTGGCCTTCAGGGAAAGCAGGAGTCTTGCCCACTTCCTGCTGGGTTAACCAATCAATTTTTGGGAGCCTCCCTGCCATTCCAGATTGTTGGGCAAGAATGCCTTAAAGGGGTTGGAAAAGGGTTACTGGTGGCAGTATCGGGAGGCAGTAGGTTGATGTTTTGCTAGGGTACTGAGAAGCCTTACACCGGCCCTGAGTTTAGTTAAATATTGCACTAAAAAAAGAACAGTTGCTGAGAGTAGGGATGCCAATGCTGGGGCATTCTGCTCAAGGGAGCAGTCAATTGGGTGGCAGCGGTGTGTTGTTGTGGGTGGCTGGCAGCAGTGCAGAGATGCGGGTGTGCTGCATCTCCAGTCCATCGAGCGGCGGAGGTGCAACGGTGTGGCCTGCGCAGTGCGACCTTTGACCAAGTCATGATACGCAGAGCCGCATGCAGGGGTTGTGAACAACCGGTCTAATCCTAAAATCCTGGAATTGTAAACTCCAATCCCAGGATTGAAATCCGGGCAATTTTAAACCCAAATCCCGGGATTGCCCACCCTAGCTATGAGCGACCTGGCATTTTTACAGAATATTTTGAAGATCTGTCACAGTAACATTGACACTCAAAGGGTTTAATAAAAAGGTTTGTTTGGTAATAAAAAGGTTTGCTTGGCAATTTTCACACCTATTTTGACAAATTCCCTTGGCATTCAAAGGGTTAATGCCTATTGTCCGTCATTAATAACCATAATGTATCACGCACTGAGTAGTTCGGGAAATAATACTAACATTTACATTATTATACATTCAATAATTGCAGCAACTTTTCACTAACACCAAATTATAATAAATAAATGACATATTGTTACACTACTCGCAGACGAAGCAAAAACAAAAAACAAATCACTATAATTACACAGCCGGCATGCTTTTCTCTAACTTGTAATAACCATACTGCATTGGAAACAAACTACATGGCTGCAGAAATACTTTTTATTATTTTTATTTCACATACACAATAAAAGATCATATGGGTACATCACAACCTAATTAACTCTAGGGATGGTCATCGACCATCGATGATTAAAAATCATCGATGGTTTTCCTACATCGATGGCACGGCAAACCCAATTTTTTTTTCTTTTTCAAAGTGCCGGGACGGAGCATAGCTCCGCCCCTGAAACCAGCGAAGCCCCGCCCACATGTTTTGATTGGCCTACAGACCAATGACTCAAAAATAATAGATGACCATCAATATGTAAAACTATCGATGGTCACCCATTGCATAGTTTACACTATCAATTGTCTGTTGCACTTTTGCCATCGATGGCAACCATCGTTGGCAAAGGCACTGATGGCCATCCCTAATTATCTCTTAGCACCCTTCCGCTATACACCCAAATCACATTCTGCCTTTGGAAAAACCTATCTACACATATCTTTATGGCTCCACCTGAAATGCATATAATGAAGCATAATGTATCACTCCAACCTACTAACACTTATGCCCCCCATACACGGTCCGTTTTTTCGGTCCGTTCTGTACTTTAAAGTACACATCGGATCGGATCGGATCGCATCCCTAGTGCATGCAGTGTGCATGCACTGCGATCCGTTCCGATGTGTACCTAGTACAAAAAGTATGTGCAGCACATACTTTTTGTACCGTACTATGTGATGCGCGGGAGCGTGCATCGCATAGTACAGAATGGAGCCCTACACAACGGACCGTGTATGGGCTCCTTTATTCAGGCTTGTTTTCCTATTCACCTAAATATAACAGTTTGCCTTATTTGTGAATAAATCCATCTCTTTATAGGATGCAGTACTTTTGTGCATTTGAACATTTTTTCTACATGGGTCACAATGATCCCTAGAATGGAGAGGAGGATATACACACAAGTCCAATGGGATCATGCAACCCAAGGACATATTTTTGACTCAAGAGCCTATTTTTGGAACCTACTCAGCCAATATACAGATGTTAAACTGTTATGTTGGTGAAAGATGATGCCCCCATAGGCACGTACAGATTAGGCGACCATTGTTAACGATATTTTCCTTTACACCAGCTAATGTGTATGCACTGAATTGTTAAGGATTCACACTCACACATGTTGTTATCGACCCCCTCTGCACATGCAGTCTAATCCAGATAAAATTGTCAAAGACAGCATGCTTCTGGATGTGGTCACTGAACGATATCGTTAATGTTTCTGCACTACTGTATAAAGTTCGCACAGGGAGTTAGCAAGTTCTAGGGAAATCGTTAAGAAAATTGTCCATGGATGATATTGTTGGGGCCTCACAGCGCTGAGGTCATGGGTTCAATACCCACCATGGCCCTAACTGTGCAGAGTTTGTATATTCTCCCCGTGTTTGCGTGGGTTTCCTCCGGGTACTCCGGTTTCCTCCCACAATCCAAAAATATACTGGTAGGTCAATTGGCTTCCAACAAAACTAACCCTAGAATGTCTGTGTGCATGTATATGTGGTAGGAAATACAGAAATACAGATTGTAAGCTCCACTGGGGCAGGGACTGATGTGAATGTTCAACTATACTCTGTAAAGCGCTGCGTAATATGTGTGCGCTATATAAGAAACTGTTAATAAATAAATAATAAATAAATAATTGTCTAAGGGGCACGATTCAGCTTGGCCTGCAGATTGACAAAGATTGCAGATTGAGATTTTCAGGAAACTGGTATGCACGCCTGTGCCAGTGCGCATACACTTAAACTGTGGTCGAATCGCGGCCGCAGTCTAAGTAGCCATGGGGGGAGGTGATGACGTGACAGGGCAGCGGCAGGGACATGACACAGTCCGTACAACGCAGTGTAAGGACCGTTTGGGTGGGTGACTCTCCCAAAGTACACACTGCAAATAAGCACAACACACACCTTTGGCACAGTGATGTAATTTTGTATCACAAATCAAAATATTGTTTTAACATGTTCAAGCAACTAACTGTTGCACCCTTCCATCATCACCATCATCGAAGACTCTTCCACGCGCATCCCCAAAGCTGGATGCATTTGCTGGCATTTCTGCTGACACTGATTTGCATATTTATACTTTTGGAGTCTCCAGGCTTTTTACTGAATAACATATTACAATGTGCACAACATGTTCTATCTCCTTGCAACCAGCTACATTGCAGATTTCTGTTCAGAAAATGAAAATGTAAATGGTACAGTACGATCAGTTCTGTAACATGTTGTTACTTTTTCTTTATTTTGTGGTTCAATAAAAATGTTAAAATGAAAAGTAACACCTGATTGACTATTGCCAGTTAATCTAAATGAATAAACATTGCATTATGTTGCACCTGGGATGCTCAGTTCTCCCAGAGTTGCCCCCAGGCTCACACCACCAAATGTTTAAATGGGGTGCATACATAGTCACCCTCAGCTAAATGAATGCATCCCCCCAACTTACACCCCACCCCTCTGCAGTACACTGCAGCATGTTGGTGGGACAGCAGGACAGTTCACAAAAAGCAGCACGGTAAGGGGGTATTCCAAAAAGAGATATTTTCATCATGTCATCACAATATAGACAATTAGGATGTTAATATTGTTAAGTTGGCTGCATTGAAAATGTCATCGTGGGCAGTATCCGCTACTGCGTGAGTGAGCCATATGCAGTTCGTGAGACTGCGCTGGCTTCTCTGTAATTGGCGGTACCTTCCTATTGGAAGTCCTACCTGTCAGTCACAGACTGCACAGGCAGTACCAATAAGCAGTGTTTCCTCCCTTCTGAACTGCCAGTTCGGACAATAAGCAGTGAGCAGGCTTCCTGAATGAAGCCACTCCCTGCCTTATGGTGCATCCCAAGCCAGCTTCTATGGGCTGCAGCTGATGCAGTCAATAGAAACTGGGGATTGCGCATGCACAGTTAAGCTGTCGTTTGTGCACATGCACCCCGTTGCCTGTCAACTTTCTTATGCAGGTGCTGGAATCTAGCCAGTGGCGCAGCAGGATCTCTACCCCCGGTGGACTAGATAGCTACTCAAAATAGGCAGGAGCCGCCGCTGGTTAAATACTAGGGAGACAGGTAGTATTAGGCTACAAGAAGGGAGGCTAGGGTTATTGCATTTGTCATCACATTGTGTAAGCGCTGCATATATTGAAGATATCTGCTGCAATACTGCCTGAATAGTTTGCCAACTTTCTCAAAAATACGTCAATCCCCTAAAACAGTAATTTTCCAAAGGTTGACCGCATTCTTGACCCTAATAAAAAGGCCCTTGCATCTGATTATTACAATGCCATTTACAATTAACAGAATACTGTTATAATTTAATGTTCTCAAATAATTCAAAGAATATAGTTATTTTGTCATACTAAGGTAGTTGCTTAAAGTATTTTCTATGGTTGGCTCCATAAGAGCTTTAATTGGTACAATCTTGTAATACACTTCCACCATTGATTAATCCTCTCCGACCTCACCTGCAGTTTATTTGGAGTTTGTGATTAATGATATACTATACTTGAATGGTAACCATAGTAACAAAGAATCATGTCCTACTCTGTGAAAATGTGAAATTAGGTCACATGGGTAAGTGACTGATAGGGGCGGAGCTATAATGACCTTACTCAGCAATTGTTATTTTCTCTGTGTAAGTGATGAATGGCTCAATTCATACAGAGTGTAAGATAAAACCAGGTTTGTGACCAATTTAACATTAAAGGCATAGTTGCCAACATTTATAAATAATTCCAGACAACACTTTGCTTGATCACCTTCTGAAAGATTTAGGGGTCTGTGGGGTTTAAATACTAAACCTTACAGAGAGACAGGCGGCGGTTGGCGCTGACCTTTTTTTGCTAGGCTACGAGTATACACAGCCTAGCAAACAGGTCTGAATCAGGCCCAATACATAGCCAATAATCCAATGGGCGACAGATCCGTGCAAGTGGATGCAATGCTACATGGTAAGCAATGCCTTTTGCTTGACCCTGCAGTGCAAACGACCAATAGACATTAATGATGACAGCACGTGCGTGCAAATTGTGCATACACTCTGCCCGATACAGATATGTCGTCATACATCTAGGCTGCAGTCACTCCAAAGCACCAGGTCACATGATAATCTAGCGTCTACAAACAAGGCCTGTAACATGGCAGTTAGGAGCTGATTGGCTTGTACTTTAGCACTCTCCAATTTATCTCTCTCCAAGTACAAAGACCCCTTAAATATACAGGATTGCACTGCAACATTTACACAGCAAAAGCTTCAAAAGCTAGTCTACTACCTTCTTTGTTTGTGCATGTGTGAGAAAGAAATGTAGTTCCCCTCTATGCCAGAAGATGGCAGTGTTTCGGAGACTCACAGACACTAGACATATATAATAGATGATATTTGTATCAGGTAAATGTGGAGAGCAGTTTGTGCCATAATAATAATAAGAATAATAATAATAATAATAATAATAATAATAATTTTTATTACATAGGCCCTTATTCTGATTGATGCGTACTTTTCCCGCATACTTTCGGATAGCGTCTTTACGGCGTCTGCGCATGCGTGGAGAACGCAACGCGCATGTGCCACGCATTGACTCCGTACCTGTTCGTGCAAATCCCGTACAAAACTGTGCACCGCAATCAGTCTGGAAATATGGGCGTATTATGGGCGTCATGCGGAATGACACATGGGCGTAGTTTCAAAGTGGGCAAAACTGGGAGGAAACATGGGCGGACACGGGGGAGTACACTTATGTTGGGGGGCGTGCATTCGGATAGCACTCCGAATGCACGCGAACAAAACCGATAGAAATGTGCGGTGTCCATAAGCAAGTATTGCTTTGCGGAAACCACTCGGTCCTGCGGTAGGCGAACGGAACGCCTAATGACTACAAGCATTAACACCTGAACCCAATACAATCGACTCCTTTACTCATTACTCACTAATGGCACGCTTGTCAGTGCTTTAATTGAAACCATTGCACTTCAATTGCTGTAAGGGTTAATGTGTGCAATGCATGTGTTAGGCATGGTTGTAAGGATATATTGGCATGTAATTGATTCCAATTCCAAATAAACATTTTTTTAGGAGGATAGGTAATTGAATAAGTGGGTCATGTGATGTATTGCAGAATAGACATAATAGTGGGTAGTTTTGCGTAAATACACCGCTTCCGTGCGGATGCACCGCTTGCCATCCATTCGGATGCGGTATCACCGTGCATACTCTGTAATACCGTGCAGAATCTGAGTGTTTCCCCCGCACACGCATGGTTTGTATGTCGTCCGTAAACACGCCCTGTTCTTAAAGAGTGAGTCCGTCCGAATGCGGAGGACACGTGGGCGTTTCTACGGACGATGGCCGCACGCGGCCGCACTGACTGGCGTGCGGACCGCACCGTAAGAATTCGGGAATATCCGCACCGATCAGAATAAGGGCCATAGTTCTTTTCTTGAAAAGGAATTTATATGCTTTACTTGGTAACAAAAGACATCCAATAAGATTCTATCTATTATCTTCTAGAAGGTGCTATATAAATAAGAAGTAGATTCTGATTAGTTGCTATGGGCAACATCGCATCTTCATTAGAACTGACACCTTAGTAAATAAATCCCCGATTTTATAAAAAAATCTGAAATTTAAAAAAAATCAGGTTGGAAATAACATAGTATGTATGTGCCAGTAGCACTGCTTGTGTGAGTAAAGTGCATGGATTCAGGATTCCCTGTTACATTTGTCTGAGAAGGATGAGGTGCATCCGCATAGGGCAATAACCATGTCTGCCTTGACCATGTCCATGAGCGTATGCCCTACATTCGGTAAACTAAGAACAAGATCATGGATTTAAAACAAAACTAAATCTAAGTATTTGTGGGACAGATGGAGAGTTTTGTGTGATGTGGGATTATGCAGTGAGAATTCAAGGTGAGAAATCAATGTTATTAGAGTTAGATTTATCATAATGGGTGTTGTTCCCATTTCCTCACAAAGCTCAGCGTTGTCAGATGATCAATACACTTTTTATTCTTTAGATGTCTCCATTGAGGCTTTACATACTGAGGCACATTCTGCCATCAGATACTCTTTTACCACCAAAGAAAGCATAATACCCACACTAACACAAAATAATTAAATCATGGTACAATATTACTACTGATAAAGAAATACAAATTGTTAAAAACTTAGGGTGGAATGCAGCAAGTTTGCCACCCGTCTCCGCTTGCGTATCGACGTTTATGAACACTGTATGCATGGAAAAAATGTGTAAAAGGACAGCTCTTGTGGTAAGAACCGTCCTTTGCTAGGACTTAGAGGTTGTCCACCGCATCCAAGCCCCGGAATGTACCGTACTTCGGCATGGTGCATATGGGGGGCTGTGGCCAAACCTCTGAAAACTGCATTGTCTGAGGTTTGGCATGTTTTTCTTTCCTGTATCTCGCCCCTAGTGAGCAAGAAATTTCTGGGTAAAAATGTTCACAGATTTTTCTATATTGCATTAAAGCAGCAATTATCTCACGAAACTCACAATTTTGTGGGTAGTCCCCTGCACCCCTGGAAGGTTGGCTGTTTCTCCCCCATTTCCTAGTGAAGTGAGCAGGATAGGGAGAATAATACGATAATCATTGGTCATTCACTGCATTTTTCCCATGATACAATGACGTCCAATGACGCAATTTGGCCCTTATTCTAGTTCACTCACAAAGGCAAATTCCTTCACAAATGAACAAAACCATGTGCACTGCAGGTGGGGCAGATGTAACATGTGCAGAGAGATTTATATTTGTTAATGTGCAGGGAAAATACTGACTGCTTTATTTTAACACTGCAATATAGATCTCACTTTGAAGTAAAACCCCACCCAAATCTAATTCTCTCTGCACAAGTTACATCCGCCGACCTGCAGTGCACATGGTTTTGTCCATTTGAGAAGTAATTTGCCTTTGCGAGTGAACCAGAATAAGGGCCATTGTCGGCCCTGCCTTTTGCTTCTCCTCTCTGCACCTGTTTTATACTTACGCCTCTGACTGCATCACATGGATGTGGCTGCCATGCTAGTCTATGACATTGTGAAATCTCTGCAGAATTTTAAATGATAACTAAAAGGCTGAAGAAACAGACTAAGGTACAATGGTCATTAGAAAGTATTTTCTTTTGGCCTGCCACAGTGTTTGCTGTTGTATATGGCATTGCTAATGTTAATATTTATAAAAATATAATTACAACAAATCATTGGTGGGTGCACCCATAGAAACGCTGAGCAGGCCCCAGAGAACGCAGGCGTTCCCCTGCCTTCTCAGGGCGGGTGGCTAGCATCACATGATGTCAGTGCCAGCCCCCAATTCGGAGAAAACCGTGTAGACGAAAATTAAGTCCTGTGCCTCCTTTCAGCTGCTCTGGGCGGGCGCTTTCGAGCAGATATGTAAGGGTAGTGAGGGGATTCAGGTGGTGGTGGTGGGGCGTGCGTTCGCCAGGGTGGCGTTAACCTGCTCTCAGAACAAACGCGGGCCTGAATCGGGCCCTTTGTACAATAGGTAAGCTGGCCACGCATATGCTGATTCTGATTCTTCTCCTAAGCACTAGGTGACATAACGTCAAACCACCACAACTTTCTGAGGTGGGGAGTGGGCATCTTTTTTCATGAAAGGGGAGTTATGCCTCCCGATTAGGGGACCACACGTTATGCCCCTCATTCTTTGTCACGTTGTGGCCATACCTAAACATCTTCTGTATAAATGAAGAAATAAACATTACAGCCAAACTTATGACAAAGTTAAAATGTTATATCTGACTTTTACAAGTATGAATGCATTTTACTTTTCCATGATTTCTTCTGGTTTTATAACAGCTTACAGGCACCAGATGGAGTCTGGGTTTAGCAGTTGATTTGGGAGTTATTTATCTCTTCTGCAAATAGAAGCTGTAATACATTTCTTAAAGTGTACCAGCAGCCTACGGAGTAATGAGAAATGGTGATGTTCTGAGGCACGCGTGGTTCACCAGGGGGTCTACTTGTTAACAATTGCAGCTATGCAACCTTTATTAATAGTCTGTATCCTGACTGGATTTTTCACCTTTTCCACAAAATGTCACCTGTTATGCACTAACTATGGTGGGTTATTCAGACCTCATTACAGCCCGGCCTCCCATACACCGCGTTCACCGCCCACTGCCTCTCTGCGCCCCCTGCCCACCTCCAGGCTGCACATAAGATTTATCAGTGCAATGATAGTCTGGCCAGAGGAAGAGGAGGGGCCACAATCCCCTCTCCTCTCGGCTCCTCCTTCACCTTTCCTGATTGCTCTGGCCCCCAGTTCATCTGTGGCTGAGGTTGTCATGTTTGCTGAGGATCTCATGACTGTCCTCAGCATTAAAACTCAAGGAGGAGTAGCCAACCATGTGCGGCAATTCTAAGCCCAGGTAATTAAATTGTAATATATTTATTTGTTACCCAGTGACTGTTACCCTTTCACTGGCATCACTCCCTCCTTGCACCCATTACACATCTCCTTCACCTTCACCTTCACCATCACCTGCTGCCTCTCTCCATCACCCGCTGCCTCTCTGTCAACCTCTCATTGTACCACGCTGCCTCTCCATCATCTCCATGGAGTCACCAGCTGCCTCTCTCCATCTCTCACTCCCTGTCACCCACTTGGAGATGCTTGGAGAGGTGTCTATTGGTAGGGACAGAAGTGGAAGACAGAATTACTGTGAACATTAAAGGAGGTTCAGTGCACTGTGCTGTGGACATTAAAGGAGCTGGGGGAGTGGTGGTGTCCTGTGGATGGCATATCCTGTTAAACCACACCCCTTTTAGTTACATCAAGGCCCTTTTATGGGAGAGCACATCAGAGGCCCGCATAAATATTGCTAACCTTTTCCCTTCCAATATGGTACCTCTTTTGTTTTGGATCTGCCCCTGCATAATAGTATGCAAAAACTGCTGTTTCTGCATAATTGTATGAAGAAATTGGCTTGATACAGTACATAGACCTCAAATATTGGTTCAGTTTACAAAGTGTAAACTGTGTAGTGACAGGTATTGTACTTTTTTGCTATAAAAAAAAAAAAAGAGGATAGGGGAAAAGGTTCAGCAACACTCTTCTTCAACTATCATCTGATACATTTAACTCTGGGCACAACAAAATGTGTCTGACCACATGACTGCTGAGCAGCTGTTGCGCTCCAACTTGGTTACACACATGAATGAACAAATTATCTCCGATTTAGGGGAATATTTATCACAATCAACATTTGTAATGCAAATGTACAAAGTATTTATTGCGTATACTCATATTGTGAAAATGATTATTTTCAAGCACCTTTATAATTAATCTCTCTCTGGGAAACAGGAACCTACAGTATAAATGTCAGTCCTGGTGAAGAGCTAAAAGCCAAGCTTATGCCAGGGGGGGATGTGCTGCAAATGTTAAGTATCATCCTGATGTACCATGGAGGGATTGCAGAACATGGGGTAAATGTAATAGGGTGGGAGAAGCTGGAAGTGCGGGATTCCAATCGAGAATACTCCTATTTTTAAAGCGGCAAACTTTTATAGGGCAATTCCAGGTAGATTTTACCTTATAAAGCAGGGATGGGGAACCTCCAGCCCTCCAGCTGTTGTTGACTACACATCCCAGCATGCTCTGCAACAGGTTTAGCATGGCCAAATAGCAAAACTGTAGCAGGGGATTCTGGGATGTGTAGTTCAACCACAGCTGGAGGGCCGAAGGTTCTCCATTCCTGTCGTAAAGCATTGCCGCTTTAAAAATAGGGCCATTCTGCACCCTATTACATTTATAACATTGATATGTATTGTAATGAATTATACATACAGCAGTTAGTCACTTGGAGAGTCCCTGACGGGACTCGCCTACTACAGATTGAATACTGAACCGCCGATCTTTCCACTGTCGGAAATATTGGCAGAGATTGTATACCCCCCTTGGTTATAGAGATACAAACCTCCCCAAGTCTTGAATGGGGTTAATATGATATGGAGAATCTCGTGTTTGCAGCATATTCTGATGACATATTTGAACACAATCATCTCTGGCATCAATTTATTTTAAACATATTTATCTAATGTGCTCAAGGCATGCCTGCTAATGTTATTGTAATTATTCCTTTTGTCAATTAGGCTTTTGATTTAGCAAATTATGGACAAGCAGAGCATAAACACATCTTCCTTCTGTTTTCCTCACTTGAGCACTTGAAGTGTCACAATGATTACTTGTCGCATCAGTGAGCGCTTGATAAGTATATTGCAGTGATTTGCGCCCTTTAGTTCCTTACGTTTCAATTCCCTTTCGGGCCCACACTGTGTGGAGTTTCTATATTTCCCCATGTGATAAGGGTTTCCTCCGGATACTCTGGTTTCCTCCCACACTCGAAAAATATACTGGCTACTGACAAAAAAGGAATCCTTGTCAGAGCCATGTTTACGTATAGGCACACTGGGCAGATCACTAGGGCCCTATGATTCTAGTATGAGTGGGCTTGCCCTCGAGCAGGAGTGGGCTTGGCCAGAGGGGATCTGCCTCCCAGGGGCTTCATATGAGGCAGGAAGAGAATACTACCTGGCTGCTCTGGTTGTGGTTTACACCAATCAGATCAGACAGGCAGGGTTCTCTATCTGCCTGTAAGGCTGCAGCAAGACAGCGAATGGCTGGAGCCATCCACCAATTAGAGTGCAGCATTCACTCCCTGCCTCCAACCAAAGGTTTTGAGCCTCGCTGACTGGTGGATGACTGAAGCTATCCAGCAATGAGAGAGCTGACAGCCATTCACTGTATGGAAGCAAGTGGAGAGATGGTACAGGAATGCAGGAGGTATAAGTTATGATTTTATTTATTTATTGCCATGAATAGATGGGTAGGTAGGCTTTACAATTGTAAAATCTTTTTTACTGTAAACTTCAACAGAAAAATAGAAAAAGTAAGGGAGTAAGTAATCATCTACTTAATTTACATAGGAATAAGGGAATGCAAGGGTTCGCCTGCATAGAATTGTCAGTACCCAAGTTCCTGGTGGTTACCCTACAGTATACATTTGTTGTTACTGTGCCGATAGTGCTCCTTCTATAGAGAAAAGGGATAGACTCCAGGCGCTTAGTTGGAGCCATCTTACAGACACAAGGGTTGTCCCACACTGACAACATTAACATCCCGATCACTCCGATAACGAGCATGCAGAGGAGACCAACAATTAGTCATAGTCTGGATGGTTTTCTCTGATAGTTAGGAATATGCAGGTGAGAGTACCGGGCTCTTGCAAAATCTAGTTGCCAGGATTAAACTCTTAGTCACCATGGCAACCAACATATGTTGAGCCATTATTTAATCTATGGTTGTTATACAATGTAAACCATAGCTCTGTAATGGTAACATAATGCTGACCCAGAACCAGTACACAACTCTCCTTGTGCTGGCTCTCCGGGAGCTTTACATGAACCTTGACTGGTTTAGGAAGCCGTAATACCCAATAGATAGTTCCCAGTGCTCTTCTTGGCCATTACCCATGGAATGGCATGCTGTAAATGCCGTACGTTCTAGTGAATGGCAATTGCTACGGACCAGAGGGTAGGTTCACTGTCAACTGGTCTGTAATGTGGCATTCTCAAGTCCAGAGAGGGCATGTTGATAAACATGGCCAGCTATGCAGACTGAGATGGCAGAGTACAGTAATTATGCACATTGGACCTTATTTAGATCCATTCACTCCTCTGCACATTCACAAAGGGCAGCAACGGTCAGCAACTGCGCATGCGCAGCCGCTTTGTGCAAGCGGGCATGGTGAATTGCTTATTCACCGGCCTGTTCGCACTGACGTCAGTAGTTGTCAGCTGCCCGCCTTCTTCCCGTACAGGGAGCCGGCAGATCTAAGACACCAGAGAGGTGTCTTAAATCTGCGAGCACTTGCAAAATCATTCGATGGTCAGCGCCCATCTGATAATTTTGTCCCTGTGCGCAAGGCTGTGAATGGATGTTTATGCTAAACATCCATGTGCGTGTGTGCAGTGAAATCGTTGCGCATAGAAATCCAGACAAGGGGGGTTTAGTGCATCTGCAATTTAGTTTGAAGCTTGAACACACCCCACCAGTGGTGGAACTTGTGGGTGGTGAGCCCAGATATAAAAATATAATTTGGACCCCCCTCCCCAACCCCAACCCAAGTTCACAATATGCAACATGGAGTGTGTGACAGCAGTGGGCCCCTTAGTCCTCAAGGGCCCTGATGCACTGCACCAGCTGCATCAATGGTAGTAATGCCTCTGCCCCCCACCCAAATCTAATCTCCCTGCACATGTTACATCTGCCCCACCTGCAGTGGAGCATGGCTTTGCACACTTTCTTGCAAACCAGGTCACTGGTGTATAGTGCAGATGGAGCAGCGCAGGGATTATCAGATGGGTTTCCCGCAAGCCACTATGCATTTAGCCACTGGACTCTTTCCTTAAAATATATGTAATTCATCTTCCCCTAGGCCAGGGGTTCCCAATTTTTTTCTAATCACGGCACCCTAGAGTATCAGAATTTTTCCACGGCACCCCTAGGCCCCCAAAAATATATATCAAATTTAGTAGATTGTGTTTATATGTGCTTCTTAGGTTCAGTTATGTGGTAAAGGGCAGCATTTGGTTCTGATTGTACACATTTTATGATTGGCAGCCACCAGCACTGGTTTTGGCCCAAAATAATTGATCATAAATAATTTGAATTGGTCCTGGACAACCAACCCGAGGCACCCCTGCAAGTGTTCCGAGGCACCCCAGGGAGCCTAGGCGCACAGTTTGGGAACCACTGCCCTAGGCCCTCTACTCATATCTCATAAGAACAAAGTACAGTAGAGTGCTTGTGTGTGCGTGCGCACATGCTTGTGTGTGTGTGTAGGGGATCCAGTTTGAGTTGCTTTCACAAAATTTCCCAGCGCCCGGAACCAAAGTGGTCCATATAAGTTTGCTTCCCACAATAACTACAGCTAGATACTGTAGTTATATATATGTGTCACCATTCCTGATGTACTGTATACAAAAGTATTCCTTATCATGAAATAAGGAAAATCACTGCTTATACCACTATTAATAAAGAATTAAACTGGAGCTTATTTATTTCACGATCAAATAAACAATTCTTATTTTTTTATAGTCGCTATGCAAAAAACGTAAAAAAAAAATGCAAAACAAAAAATTACACTTTAATCAAGCAGACAACTCGTTTGTGGTTTATTTTGACAATCAAATCAATCTTCTAATAAAGATCAAACTGGCTCCATCTTTAACATCTCACAATAAGATAAACATCCCTGTTTCCCATCTTATAAACAATAACTCAATTGTTTTTCCATTATCTTACTGAGCCAAAACCTCTCCTAAGTAAGCCTGATAAACATCCACTCTGACAATAGGCCTATCACTGAATCAAGAAAACAGCAGGACACCTTCTGCAAAAAAAAAAATGTAAAAACATTTCGATCTTGTTTGGAAATAACGGCTCCGATTCTCACGTAGGATGTCAACAGATTCTCTGCTAGCAAAATCATCCCTTTCCCAGCTGTTGGAAAATGAAGTTTGTTTTGGAACTTGGTGCATCCCAGCGGGTAATGTAGCTTATCACATTATGCCTGTGTCAGCAAAGTACTTTTAAATGGCATCAACCAATCACACACTGTATTTCCAGAAATGCTCATTATAATGTAAAAAAATATATGTCCTAGCTATTCATTACATTACACTAGAGTCCTAGTAATTGCTATTATAATACAACAATATTCTTTTCGAAGATTAACTATTTCATTTGAATATTCAGCTATAGAACAGTGTTGAAAATTCCCAGCTGGAGAATATGTACAGGTCAGTACGGATTCAGTATTGAATCCCGGCGGTCGGGATCCCGGCGTTCAGAAACCCGACGCCGGAATCCCGACAGCCGAAATGCCGACAAGGGGGGGACGTGGATCGCCCCCCCTTGCGGGCTCGCTGCGCTCGCCACGCAGCGGGCCCGGTGCCTCGCTACGCTCGGCACACTAATTTATTCTCCCTCCAGGGGTGTCGTGGACACCCCAGGAGGGAGAATGTGTCGGCATTTCGGCGGTCGGGATTCCGGCGTCGGGATTCTGAACGCCGGGATCCCGACCGCCGGGATTTTAACTGCATCCTGTCAGTACAATACATTGCCATTCCGCTATTATTATTACCGAGTTGCAGTCAATTTACCGTCAGTCAAAATACTTTTTGACATGGTGACATTTTAAATGTCAACATTTTGAATGTGTCGGCATAACGAATGTTGGCATTTTTAACATGTCGTTATTTTGACTGTCTGCCGCTGCTTGTCCGTATTTGGGATGTCAGGAACCCATATTACCCTGGTTGCTGCGAAATTTCAAATTTTGGATGGCCATAAATGGCTATACTGCAACCAGCCTTCAATAGTAACAAACTATGTGATGGATGATCATCGATAGGTTTACCTATCGATGGTCATCCATTTTCTTTGACTAACTGGCCGTGGTCCAATCAGAATGTGGGGGCTGGGCTTCAGGATTGTCGGGGTGCAGAGCTATACTGGGTGCACCTGGGAAAAAAATGGAGGGAAATCATCTGGTTCTCCCCCAGTATTTGACATCGGCCATAAACCATCAATGATTTTAAATAATAGATGGTCAATGGCCATCCCTACTTGTCACTTTATCCTGTTCTGCCACTTGTGCATGTGTCATTGAAGGCATATCTGGAGGAGAGCATAGGCAGTCTATCTCTTTTCAGTGCTTATCACATCCCAAGGAAACATGGCCACTCCTCAATGAGCCTAACTCATGTGTGTAAGGAATTGCAGAGCTGCAAGGAAGCTGCAGTGTAATTATAGTTCAAATGGAGCGAGATGCATCTTCAGTAGATAGATGGCTCCTGCAGTCATTCGCAAGAACCAGGACGCAACCTCAGATTACAATCGTGACCATCAGTTCGGATTTGCAAAGATTTTTAGTCCCCGGCCAGCCTATGGAAGCTTACTCCTCCTGGTTGTAGGATCTGGACACCAAGATGCAATAAGTCTGTGTCCGATGACGCAGACCTTGGACCCGTCACAAATTCAAAACAGGGATAACAAGGTACTGCCTCTGGGGGTCAGCTCTAACCGAGCATGTGCAGACCCCCCTAGAACCCGGCTGAGCGCTTTGCAGGGATTGTCTCCTTTCTGCAATGTGATCTTGGGTGGTAATATTCCACCAAGCTCACATTGTATATGCTACAGGGCCATCTTAGCATATTGGCTGTCAACTGGTCTGTAATGTGGCATTCTCATGTAGGCAAAGTCCAGAGAGGGCGTGTTGATAAAAATGGCCAGCTATGCAGGCTGAGATGGCAGAGTACAGTAATTATGCACATTGGACCTTATTCAGAGCAGTTGCCCTAGGGCTCCAAAACACTAGGAGCATAAAGCCTGCCACCATCATCAGCACCCCCATCGAAGCCTGTACCCCACCCACCCACCTGTCAAGAAGTCCCCCAGCAAGCGCACAGTAGCACATACTCCATGATACAGCTAGTGCCGCAGCCGATGCCTAACGCCCGCCCCGCAGAGCATTACTGGGACTAGCGTGGGAGGGGACACTGTCACGTGACGGATGCACCAACCAATGGCGGGAGAAGCCGCATCCCCTCCTCCAGCACTGGCTGCATCCGTCCCCACCTTAAACTCCAGCCACCTCCCCCGCTCAGCTCTGGCCGTGTTCCCCCTTGACCTCCCCCAGCGGCATTGGCGGATTGAATGCTGCCAGCATCAACTGCGGCGGAGCAGTGAAAGGCTTTAGCTACAGTACACAAGCCTTGGCCTCCCTGCTATGTCCCACTGTGATATAGTCAGCCCCTGTTCCTATTTACAGATCAGAAGTGAAGTTATGTACATTATTTATAGTATATGAAAAATACTACTTTGAATGCAGTGGTTTTTTTTTAGCATAAAATTATAATTTGTCTATAAAGTTAACACATGAAAATATAGTACAGTAAATTTAGTTTTAATTAAAATACATTCATGAAAACTAACAATTTTTGGAGATCCATTCTGGGAATACGGAAAACACTCAACGAAAAACACACGAGAAATCTGGCACAGTTACTGTACCTGTAGAACTACAGTATAAAAATGAATGGGCTTTATAAAAAAACAACACATCAGCATTTGTATTATGATTGGGAAGTAGAGTTCTCAATCTTCATTTTGAAGTCACATTTCTATGGGTGGGGAGGGGGAGATTTAAGGAGCAAAGCAATGATTGACAGATCTGTTTGCCAAGTAACAGTGCAGCTGATGCAGGCTTTACAACACCAGTCTCTGCGGTGAAAAAGCGGACTCCTATTGTGGCCTAAATAATTCAAAACATATCAGCCTAAGTGACAACAGCTGCCGCTTTTGTATCCTTGCAAGATTTAAAGGGATATTAAAGCGGCACTGAAGAAATGTATAAGAAAAAAATACCTCTATACGAAATATATCTAAACTGGTCAACAAATAACATAATATATTTATTAAAAAAATATATAAAAATTGTGTATGGCCATAATGCAATTGTATTATTCTGTTTATGGATGTACTGTAGGATAGATATGGAATGTTATACGTATCCAGAAAGACCTAGGGATGCACTAACATCCGCCGCCCCACTTCGCCTGCTACCACATCGATAATAATCGCCTATGCACTAAGATGTATATATGACAAAGGACAGCTCTTGCAACGCACCCAGCGATGTGTTAGTGGGTATCCGGTGTCTCTCCCCCTCACGGGTGCCTCCTCATCCTCCCTGCTCCCGGAAGGGGAAGTATGGTGCTAGGGAGGAGAAGGGTCACTGGTCCAGGCAGCACAGCAGGAGGCTGCCTGGACATCAGGAGAGGGGGAGTGGTTCGGGAGTGCGGGGTGCCAGGGTTCACAAAAAAAAAGCCTGTAGGCTTCTATGGGGTATCGCCAGAGTTTGCTGGCGATACCCCCTGCAGCGGTAACCCGGTATGCGGGTTCTTGTGCATATGTAAATGCGATAAAACCCCCGATTACGTGTTAGAACATCCTGCACCTAACCATTGGGCATAAGAATGCTATGCTACAGTATAAAAGCATTTGTCAGGTGGAATAAAGCAGAATGCATTATAGAAGTTGTATTCAAGTACAAGGTAATTAGGAAAGTCAATCGCAGACCCCATTATTGGCTCCAGCCGGTGCTGTTTAAATTGGGTGGGTCCGGGAAAGCACTGCGGAAGGAAGGAAGGAAGGAAGGAAGGAAGGATGGTAGTGGAGAGCATTAGGGAACTGGAGATATACAACATATGAAATGTTAACATGTGAAAATCCCCAAATTCTCAGAGTATCGAGGTTAGGGATAAGCATTGTGATGGGAAAGGGCACTGTGGGGAGATTAGGGTTAAGCTATTGCAGCCATTACCAACCTCGGTCCTCAAGGCACACTTAGGGTTTTATGTACTAAGATGGGCGTTCTATTGAAGATATGATGTTGCCCATAGCAACCAATCAGAATCTACTTCTTATTTATTTTGCATTTCTAGAAGATAATATATAAAATCTGATTGCCCATAGGAACATCACATCTTCAATAGAACTCCCTTCTTAGTAAATAAATCCCTTAAGAGTGCAGGTTTTAGAGATATCCTTAGTTCAGAAGAAGGTTTATTATATCCCGCACCTTTGTGCTTCTTTAAGGCAGGTATTCAATGTGAAATATCGCTACAGTATGTGCAACTAATCCTGTTTAGAATTCACTGCACATTCGCAGGGTTCCTGTTTAGGGTGCACTGCACATTCGCTGCCAGCCCTCCCTCTCACCCTATACAACGCCTCAGGGGCTCGCTGCCCCTGACGGTGATTTTTAACCCACCGCAGGGAGCCGGGGGATGGCAGCAGGCAGGGAGATGGAAGCCTCCCTGCCTGCCCCAGAATGTGCTGGGGAGAAGGAGGGCTTCCGGGGACACAGGCAGCAGAAGCTGCCCCTCGGGAGAGCTAGCAGAAGACATGAGTAGGGGGCCGCTGCACTGGTTCCGCTCGTGCATATGTTATGGCCGGCATTCACTGTTCACTTTCGGCGAACAGTGAACATTGAATAGGGTGAATCAGATTTTCATTTAAAAAGGTTTACCGCAAGGAGTGAAAACAGCCCGATTCGCTGAAAAAAAAACCCGGTGAATCGGGAGCATTGAATACTGCCCATAGTTTCATTTCTTTAGTGATATTCATGCCTGGACTGTTAGTATGCAACCATTTATGTCTCAACATTGTCATGTTGACCTTTTGTACCTGTTGACATTAGACACAGTCAAACTTTTACCTGTAGACCTTTTGACCATGTCAACATGGGGTTGAACTATTGACTGTCTATCTAGACACTGTCTATCTATCCATTAAACCATTGAACCTGCCTGCAAGTCCTGTCACTGGGGATACAGAGGAAGCAGATTTGAAGTGAGAACTGTAAAACTGCATCAAGTATGGGACATGAGCACGGACTGGTTTGCAGAGGGAGCTGTCCTGAGTCAGTTGGTGCTGAAATCAGAAATCTGAATTCTGCTAGGAAGGTTTCCCAAATCTGCATATACAAAAAGGTACAGATAATGCCTGCCACACTTATTACCACAACAGCAGAGGAAAAAGAAACTCGGATACATTGGCATTGAAGCATATACCTTTGGCAGACCTGAGGATACAGCATATTTACCAATCTGCAGGTTGTCTAAGCTACTGTTCATCAATGCCTTTAACTGACATATTTTAAACGAAAGTTGTACATTGCAGCAAGCACTGGGGCAGATGTATTAAGCCTTAACAAGAGATAAATGCAAGGGTGATAAAGAGAGATAAACGCCCAGCCAATCACCTCCTAACTGCCATGTTACAGGCTGTGTTTGAAAAAAGTCAATAAGGAGCTGATTGGCTGGATGTTTATCTCTCTTTACCACCCTTGCATTTATCTCATCTGCCCCACTAATTGGTATATTTACTTACAGCGGGATTCAGACAAATAGGCTAATCAGACTGCAACCTGTAGCGAGGGGGCCAGGAGGGTGCAGCGCAGGCAAAATAGATGATGCGACTGTACCTACTCCTGGAAGCTAGGGGGGGGGGGGGTGTGTCTCTCTATAGATTCCATGTGGACAGCATGAAATCTGCAAGAACGGCCTCCCAAAAAATGGCTGCACCTTCTAGGAGACTAACACTAGAGGTCCTACTAGACCTCTACATCTGTCAGGGGAAGTGTGGATTCTGGGAGTGCTGGTACGCTCTAAGCATTAACCCCCTGCCAATAAGCATGTAATCCTCCTGGCAAAGAGCATATGTTAGCCCTGGCAACAAGCATGCAGGTTAAAGAAATTATAATTACTGTAATTACTTACTTATTAGCCTAGGGCACCTGGAACTCTAATCAGGCCCTGCATCTAGTGATTGACCATAGAGTTTAATGGTATGCATGTGTGTATGCATGCATGCGTCATAGTCGCAGGCACATTGGCTGTGCCAGCTATGCATCTCAGCAAAGTTGTGTGTACTGTATATTTTTAAGTAGATTTAAGGAGTGTGCATAAGGGAATGATTGTAGTGAGTGCTTGGAAAAAGCTATAAAGCAGGTTTAAAAATAAAAGCCCCCGAGCTGCTGTTGAACTACATATCCCAGCATGCCCTGCCAGTTTTTGCATACCCTAATAGCATAATTGTGGTAAGACATGCTGGGATGTGTAGTTCAATAGCAGCTGGAAGACTGCTTATTACCCACCCTACTTTACAAGCATTGTTGTTGTGAATTGAATTTTTGTGTGAAATGATCTTTGTAAAGTTCGCTATCACAGCTGTGCAGAACTTGTCCTGCGAATGCGATCACCTCTGCATGAATGACAAGCAGAGGCATTTGCAGGGAGGGGTGGCTAGCATTCAGGAAAATGGAAGTGTCGCCCCTGCTTCCCGGGCATGATATGGTCAAGGACTGTGTCGCGAACACAGTTTCCTTGTCCTTGCAAAGTCCTCTGTGACTGCAAATCTGAGAGACTAATGGGGCATACACTTGGGGCGATTTAACCCCATTTCTAAGCAATCGGAGTAGATCACTTAGAAATGAAGCACTGATTGCTCAATGTGTATGCCCCATAGTGATGGAATGCACTGTCTATCCTGCTAGATCGCAGTGTTTTGCCTCAGAACAGATCGCTCAGCACACAGTGGCTTAACTACTGTAAGGCAGCCCCTGCTGCCGCTTGGGGAAGTGATTGGCATCAGGGTCTGTGTGGGCGCCGGGCCCAGCAGCGTGCGTCATGAGACTCATGCCACAAGATAGTGCTCCTTTGGTTAATGCTTTACACAGCAGCCAATAGGCGCTGTGTATAGCCTTAATCAATGGGATTGCTACCTTGCGGTGGGCGGGAACAGCTTGAGCCGCCCATGTACTGCCTCCCTTCATGCCCTGAGTATTGCAATAAGCATGTAGCCCTTGGCAATGAGCATGTCACCGTATGTAACCCCTAGCAACAAGCATGTAACCCTTGGCAATAAGCAAGAAACCCCTGGCAATGAGCATGTAGGAAACAAAATATATGTTTAATTGGGGGGGGGGGGCGGCGCTAGAGACTTTTTTGGCTTGGGGGAGAAACATTTCAAGTTACGCCACTGTCAGCACAGATCGCTGTTGTATCGCTTGTGTACCACGATGTGTGCTGAGAGATCTGAACTTAAGCACCACACATCGTCCTGTGTGTACGGGGCTTTACTCAGACTGCAGTTACAGATGAACACCACAACCGATGCTCACTACGTTCCCCTAAAACTATGATTACATTGCAGTTTTTGCTATTTTTTAATGGTGTGTCGTAGCAATGAAAAACCTTTGCCTGTAGCGTTTACACCATAGAATTTTAGGGCATGCGGTTAAATGCCAGTCAGAGAGGTAATACAGGAGAAATGAAGTAGAAATGATTACTCTATCTAATATTTCCATATTTCATAAAAAGGTGCTCTTTTCTATTACCAGATCACATTATTCGCAGCAGCCTTTTCTTTCAATCATTTCCTTTCTTCCATTAGCACTAACAGTCATATAAAGATCTCCAGCATATATTGTGGTACTTCAGGAATCAGGTTTCCTGCAAGCTACGACTCAAACCGCGGATGACTTCACACTGTCAAAAAATCCATTAAAATCCTCCCAGCTTTTAGCAGTCCTTCTACAATCTACAGCCCTCACTATGACTCAGCTTCTCTGCTAATCTCATGATCGCTGGGGCCTGCGCCACTTCTCCCTGCTCTATCGGATGCTATGTTCTCTACAATAGATGATAGTGCATACACTAGGGCCACACGTATAATAAGGCCTGCATGTATCTGTGCAAACAACACATACACTGCTACGCAGGTGTTTAGATATGTTTTAAAATCTCACAGTATCCCATTGTGTGAGGATGTCATTGGCTGATGCCTTGGCCAGGCAGGGGTCCTTCCAGGATTTTATAGGCGTGCTCACAAAAACGGTGGGCGTGCCCATAGAAAGGTTGGGCGTACCCCTGCGAACAACTGCAATCAGGCCCAAGCCTGCTAAGGGCAGGTGGCTGATGTCACATGACATCAGGGCCTGCCCCCAATTCGACCAATCTTTGTGCAGGATAAAAGCAAGAATAGGCTTACTTATATCTGCGAAGGGAGGAAAAAAATCATTAGATGGTGAGCAACCATCGAATAATTTTTTCCCTCTGTGCGGCCGCATTCGTGCAGATGCGTAAGCGTACTCATCTGCTCGCATCATGTCGTTGGGATTCGGTCAGTGTTTAACTGCTCGATAGGCAGCCATTATACCAGCCTAGCAAGCAGGTCTGAATTACCTCTAAATTCCATATGGTACCATATGTAGAGTGGTTGCTCCTGTGCAACGCCCCTGCAGCGTGGCAAGCTGGGAATGGCACTGGTGGCGGAACCTTCACAACACCATCAAATGATTACCATTCGATGGCGTTAAACATCATAACACTACAATCGAATGGTAAAACCACTGCCATTATAACAAAAACATTGATGGTTGTGAACCCTCACGATGAGATGTCCTTCCCTTACCTGCACAAATTGCCTATTTCGAAGCTGTGGGCTGCTCCTGGGTGTACTAATTTATACCTGTTACACTGTGTGTTCAGTGCCAATTCATCAAGTCAGAACTGTTTGTTCTACATGTCAGATGCTCCGTTTCAGGGTTCATAGTAGTGGTTCCGAGCTCTGTCAGGGCAACTGTATTTTGTGTTCCCGGTAGTGATGCCGGGTGGACCAGTGGTGGAAGTCTGAGGGATGAAACGGGAGGCTTGAGATAATTCTTACACATGGACTGAGAAAAGTGAACTCCGAATACCAGTCAGATGATTAATACCCAAGCCGGAGGAGTGTAATCTAACATGGCAGCGGTCTTCCCTAGGGTATACGGTCAGCTTTGTCCGACATGCAGGTAGCGGCCCTCTGGCTGAGTCTATGGATACTACGCTAGAATGGATAACTGGAAGGAATATCAGCTTGGATTTGCAACTTGAATTTACTTTTCAGATGATGGACATGTAACAATGGAGCCTATAGCAAACTGGGACCGGTGGTGCTTATATCAAGCTGGAACCAGTAGTGCTTATATCAGACTGGAGCTAATGGTGCTTCTATCGGGCTGAACCGATGATGTTTTCAATGTTGGGCTGGAACTGATGAGGCTTTTAATATCGGGCAAGGACCAATGATATTTCCAATATCTGACTGGAACCTAAGATATGTCTAATATCGGACTGAAAACAATGGTGTTTCCAATATTGGGCTGGAACTGATGATGCTACAAATATTGCACAGGAGTGATATGAATCCAGAAATGTGGGAGACTTGCCTGCTGTTCAGGAGCCTCCCAGACAGAGATTAAGCTGTGTCCAAGCTTCTGACATAAATTTATTCCAAACTAGTCTTAAGGCCCATCCGACAGACGGACAAAAGTTTAATCTTATGCAATTCTCAAAAATTTTGTAACGTGAAAAAGTTTTTAGTTTAGTGGATCTTTATAGGCCTTTAACCCCTTCGGTGGTATAACCGGAAATTTCTCGGGCTGAGCTGCGCTGCAGGAGCGGGCTCTCCCGAGAAATTTCTGTACATGCCACTGTAAAGAAACGGTGCGCCAGTGGTGCCTCCAGCGGTGAACCAGTAGCGCACGGGGAGGGTCAGGGTCGTTCAGGGAGGTTCAGCAGAGCTTGGCAGTTTGTGTGTTCAGGCATCCAAACACAGGAATGCCCGAACAGATGAAAGGCTGAGTGCCCGAACACACGAGCACTCCCGACCCCACCCGAGTGGCTGCAAACAGCCAAGCCGGCAGCAGCAGCCCCAGGGCAGGAGGGGCTGAAACAAAAGGTAGCAGCTGCCCCTTCTGTGGTGAGTATTTCTGGGGCAGGACAATTTTTTAATGGGGCCCGGTGATGCTTCCAACAGCCCTGGTTGTGGTCAGAGAGTCATAAGCTTTCCAACGAGATATCACAATGCATGAAAACAACAGAAATAGCATGCACCCTTTTGACAGCACCCATAAGGGGCCATCCAATTAAACCCATCTTCGGACTTGGATTGTCCCTTAAGATGATAAGGTAGTGCGCAAAGTTATCCTGGAACATCCATACACACAGATAAAAATCATTCAATTAAAGTTATGTACATAAATTCTACCATCAATCTTCCGACTTCTGGAAATACTGCATTGCCTGATACAGTCTGAGACTTGTTATCAGACTCTGAGCATACCTGCATTGCCTGGCATTTGCTACAGTATCTTCTCCAAGACTCAGACCAAACCTGTATTACCTGGTGTAACCTGCTTTTACAGCATCACAAGGTTCCTGTATGTAATCCCAGTTCTATGTTTAGTCTGCAATATACAGTACAGTACAGTATCTATTCAGCAGTACCAAGTACCCTGAGTGTTTGCAATATACAGTACTTCAATATCTGCCAAGTATTATGTATTCTGATACTACAACATATCTCAGCAATAACTAACCTGCCTGTGCTATCAGCAGCCACCATAGTGCCTGTGCTTCTCAACTACCAGTACTCTATATTTATCATCAATGCTTGTTCACAAGTTCTTCTTTGCAAAGTATCTATTATTCTGAGTATCTGTTTCAACTCATGCTTATGCTGTGTACACACGGTTGACTCTAAATTTTGAGTAAATTGTCAAAATTGCATAGAAAATAGTCAAAATTGCACCGTGTTTACCCAAACCCGATTAGATTTCGATGCGCGGCCCCACGGTATTGGAATTTAAAGTGGAAATAGTTTGTGCAGCACAGTCTATTTCTACTATCTCGGAACTGTCCCCCTGGCACTGTCCCTCCCTCTCTGCCAGCAGATGCTGGCACCCCGATCGACAGCCACCAGATTGGCCCAATTTGTACACAACTAGTTTCTACAATTTGCCTGTGTAACCCTGATTTCTGTTACACTCTGTGGGCCAGATGCACTAAGCTTGAAAAGTGATAAAATGGAGATTGATAAACAACCAACCAATCAGCTCCTGTCTGACATTTTTCAAACACAGTCTATGACATGGCAGGTAGGAGCTGATTGGCTGGCTGTTTATCGTCTCCATTTTATTACTTCTGAATCTTATTGCATCTGGCCCTGTGTGTGCAAATACACCAAGGTTACACTACTTCTAGCAGCGGCCCTAACCTTATTTCAGGTAAATACTTACACACACATACACAGGGGTAAAGCCTTTAAAAACATGACAAAATGATCGCAAAACAAGCATCCTAGGACAGAATACAGTGTATTCCCACAAAACAACTTCCTGTACAAAAAAATCTGCTACCAAAACATAAGGAAAAATGACTTTGCAAGTAAATTCCGTATGCAGCAGCTGTCCGAAAATATGTAAATATCTCAGCTGCTGAGATTTGACATGCCGCAAAAATGGTCACGACACACCTACATTTCAGTAGCCACTCCCGATACCTCCCCCAAATGCTCCCTGTCAACCATTTTGCAAATAATCCTCATTGCGACTGCCGCCGCATGACCATTGTGCCACACAGTGCGACTTACACGCATGCACTCCACTGCACATATCGACAATGCCTCTATATCTGAATCAGGATCATTATGTAGTAAGCTACAGTAGTTGCAAAAACAAACGAACAAACCAAATATTAAGTAAATAGTAATAATTCAAACCACACTTTTAATGTGCTCTTTAATGCATAATGTTTTCCCTTTTATGGTTCTATAAACTTATCATTATCAAAACTCATCCGAGGCCTGGACAAACAAAATTATAGGTATTCAAACCTGTATTTTACACATACAAGTTAAACTGCCAGCAGCACAACTGTCACCGTAATGACCCCCCATCTACATGATGTTACTTTGATTAAGCTGGGTCAGTGGACACAACTACTGTACATTGGCCGAGATCTGAAGAAATTAAAGGGTTCTCAAAAAATCTAATTTCTTTTTCTGTAATCTAACTCAGCCATAATAATTATGTATGTTTTCCTGGCAGTAATGTACAACAAAGTGATTTGTACAGCACAATAACATGATCTGTGCTGTCAAGTGTCCACAAATCAAAAGGCAAGAGGCTGTAAATAAGAGACTTTTAATAAACCCATCTTACTTCTGTAATAATCCAATTAACATGTCCTGGCTTCCATTTCTTGTCACCTGTGCATTATGTCACCTGCTGCATCTGCATGCCATCTGTTTTCCTGTTCTTATATATCTACATGTGCAGGAACACCTGCCTGCTCACCCACAGGATAATCAAGTCAGAGATACTGTACTCACTGAGCTAAAGCTGAATCTCTGACCCAAGGGTACTAAACCTAGGAGTTCATTCTTACGCTCTAGAACCACACAGCCAGGCAAACAAAGATTTACATTGTGATTACATGTAATAACATAGTAACATAGTAATTAAGGCTGAAAAAAGACGTTAGTCCATCGAGTTCAACCTATCTAACTTGTAACTACTGACTTGAGTAACTCATATCTATAGGATTCTCTTATTATGCATCCAGTTTTCATTTAAATTCATTAACAGTAGTTGCTGTAATCACCCCCACCGGCAATTAGTTCCAGAATCCTCTTCTTAATTCAGTACGGAATTTCTTTTCCTCGAGCCTCAGTACATGCCCACGTGTCCTAAGTATAGGCCTGTTAGTGAACAAATCATGTCCCAGTTCCATATGATTCCCAATCCTGTATTTGAACATACTAATCATATTACCTCTTAACCTCTATTTCTCCAGTGAAAACATATTCAGCCTGGTCAACCTATCTTTGTATTTTAGTGATTCACGACCTTTTACTAGCTGTCACCCTTCTCTGTACCTGTTCCAATTCATTTATGTCCTTTTTAAGGTGCGGTGCCCAGAACTGAACACAATATTCCAAGTGGGGTCTCACCAATACCTTGTAAAGAGGCACTATCACATTGGCATCCCTTGAATCCATACCTCTTTTAATGCATGCCAGTGTCCGGTTTGCTTTTGCTGCTGCACTTGAGCAGTGTGCACTATTACCCAATTTTTCATCTATGATGACCCCCAAGTCGTTCTCTACAGCAGAATTCCCTATAATAACTCCATTTAGCCAATAAGTAGCTTGTTTACTTTTGTTTCCATAATGAATTACATTTTTTGAACATTAAACTACATTTTCCACCCTTCCAGTTTATTTAAGTCACTTTGTAGTGTTTCCACATCTCCTGAGTTAATTTCCTTACTCAATTTCGTGTTGTACGCAAATATTACAATTTTACTTACTATGTCACTTTCAATATAATTAATGAATATATTAAACAAGGTGGGTCCCAATATTGAACCTTGCGGGACTCCACTTGCGGGACTCCACTTGGACCTTACCCCAGCTGGAATGTATGCCATTTACCACCACTCTCTGTCACCGATTGTGCAACCAGTTTGTAATCCATTTACAAATGTTATCTCCTAACCCTAAATTACCTAGTATCATTAATAACCATTTATGAGGCACTGTGTCAAAAGCTTTAGCGAAATCAAGCAGTATTACATCAACAGATTCCTCTAAGTCCAGCCCCCTACTGGCTTCCTCATAGAAGCTAATTAAAATAGTCTGACATTTTTGACGAACCCATGCTGAGCCTTACTTATCGCTTTCTCGTGTTCTAAGAAATTTTGGATACGATCTCTTATTATTCCCTCCAATATTTTCCCCACAATGGATGTAAGGCTGACCGGTCTATAATTTTCAGGGTTAGTTTTGCTACCTTTCTTCCATATTTGTACTGCGTTAGCTATGCGCCAGTCCCTTGGTAGCGTCCGCGAGTTTAATGATAATATCAGATATAATGGTAGTGCTATGACAGAACTCAATCCTTTAAGTATCCTAGGGTGTATTTCATCCGGGCCAGGAGATTTGTTACTATTTAGGTTCTATAATCTATTTTTGACTATTTGACAATAAGAATTGTTTTCAGAGAATATTTTTTTTTTATCGTCACTCCATGGTTTCAGTTATATTCCAGTGCTGAAACTGGCTGTACAAACTCTATAAAACATGGCTAGAGGACAGCTTTATTTTTGGAAAAAGAAGAAAATGGTAGAGAAGAAGGAAACTCATGAATCAAAAATGACAAATGAGAACTCCTATTATGGTTCTATTATCGTCCTGGAATCCTCATTGTTAAAAATATATTTCCACTGGCCTGAATTGAAAAACTGAAGTCATTGGCATGTACCGATGGAGCATCTCCCGTCGGAGCTGCTCCTGGTGATTGAATTGCAGACCACCAGCTGCTGCCATTCGCCAGAAGGGGGCGTGAGTGCAAGAGATGCTTGCATGCTTCATTCCATCAGAGCCCTCCCCCGCCCACCGCTGCAGCTCCCCCACCCCGATACATGCCCATCTCCCTGAATCAGAGATGGGCAGGGAAAGCGCCCCCTGCCGCCGTGTTGAGAGGGACCCGCATGCATGTGAGATGCTTGCGCATCCCCATCAGTTTCAGCGCCTCTCCGCAGGCGATCGCCAGCTAAGGGAATCTGGAGATTCCCAGCACAGGCTGAGAGGAGCTCCATCTGTACCTTCAGTAATGTCTCCATCAAAGAGCTCTAGGGAAGTAACATTAACCCCTTCAGTACCAAGTGCATTCCACAGTTTAAAGCAAGTTAATTTGTGTTCCATGAAATGTATCAACTTATTACAGTGATTACTTTCCTTTACCATATATATCAGGGCTGGGCAATTGTGGCCCTCCAGATGTTGAGGAACTACACATCCCAGCATGCCTTGCATCAGTTTCAGCATGGTCACATAGCAAAACTAATGCAAAGCATCCTGGGATGTGTAGTTCCTCAACATCTGGAGGGCCGCAATTGCCCAGCCCTGATATATATGGTGGTGATTTCATCTAGGAGATTTTATATAACCTTTTAATATGAATAAATCACTTCTGTGCAAGTACATACTGTCTAAAGAAAATGTTACATTTATTTGAATAGTTATTGGCACAGTGTTTATTTTTTTATACTGGTTACCAGAGCAACAGGGATGTATTTTCCATCTTCGGCAGCATTATTATATATGCACAGACAAAATTGAACAGTGACGTTGAGGCTGCTAGTTCAGACCACTGGGCCTAATTCAGACATGGACGGAAGTTCAATGAAACATCGTAAACAGCACGAATGATGAATGTCTATCGGATCTCTAGGCGGGGCATGTAGGATATGTCTCAGTATTAGAGAGGCCTCCTGCATGTACTGTAGCTGCGATCCCAGTACTGTGACCAATGTAGCAAGCTGGGATCCAACATAGTGTCCATGAGTCGCCTGGCTAGCTTAGTAAGCCTCAGCTTACGCAGCTGGCCAACAGCTATTTGGCATGTGACTGGCACACTGGAAGTGTGAACTGAAATGTTTTTGCTGGCACAATTCACATATGGTTTGCAGCGCTGTGTCGACTGTGACGGCTTTGGTATCACATCACAATTAGGGGCCACATTTCCCCTTCCAGCGCCGGTGGGGGCGAGGGGGTTGAGGATGTCTATCCTATGCTTGGTATCCGGACTCGTGATAGATTGACTCTAGCTAGACAGTCATAAGGTCGACAGTCGAAAGGTCAACAGTTAAAAGGTCGACAGCCAAAAGGTCAACAGTGAAAAGGTCAACAGGGTTCAACGGTCGACAATCAAAAGGTCGACAGGGTGAAAAGGTGGACAGTTAAAATTTCGACATGGTCAAAAATAGACAGGAAAAAGGTTGACATGTATTATTTTAAACAATATTTTAAGCCGACATGTGCCTACCATCCACTACGGCGTGGAGAGACAATATAATAGTGTGCCGAGCACCACGAGGCACCGAGCTGGAAGCATGGGGAGCGTAACCCTATCCATATACACACCCCTTCACAGCCTAACCCTATCTACACACACACACATGCACAGCCGTAACCTAACCCTATCCATACACACACACACACACACATATATCTGTACCCTAGCTCTATCCATAGACACACCCCTTCACAGCTTAACCCTATCTACATACACACACACACACAGCCGTAGCCTAACCCTATCCATACACACACATATCTGTACCCTAACCCTATCCATATACACACCCCTTCACAGCCTAACCCTCTCCATACACACACATACCTGTACCCTAATCCTATCCATACACACACACATCCACACTGACAGGCTGAGAGTGGCAGGGGACTGGATGCGGCTGGAAGAGCTGAGCTAACAAACGCTCTCATCAGAGGAGGCGAGCGGCCTGTGAGTGCGACAGGGGGGTGGGATGCGGCTTGAAGAGCTGACACTCTGCTAAACTCAGAGCAGCTGTTTCAGCTGTATCCTGCCCCCGCCACGCTGACGCGTCACTCACCTCTACTGAGAATGGCATGTCAGCTCTTCCAGGTGCCCAAACCATACAATTTGATATTAGGCGCTGATTTAATATTCAGTACTGCTGCTGGGCCATAAGGGGGATTACCAAACCCCTTTGTGGAACAATAATGCAGAAAAGAAAAAGAGTGGACAAGCGCTGTACTGAATATATCAATATAAATTTATTAAAAAATATATATAAAAGGTATTTCAAATATAACAATTGGCCATTTTCAGACACACAAGACTTACATACATATAAGACAAACACACCCCTTGATGGTGAACTGGTTATATAATTTCACGCAGTCAAGTTTCTTCTATTACCCGATTAATCGGTTAGTTGGATTAGTTTTTGTATAGCGACACAGTCCCCACTATATGTGCACATTGGTTAGTGGTATATTAGTTTGTAATCCAAGGAGGGCTAAAGACAGCTTACTATCACTTGTAGATTTCTCCGACCAGGTAATTTTCAGGTCTTATCCAAGATGTTCAAGTGGATTGCAGCTTGCCAGTGTCCCCCTGGTGTCTCCTCAACGCGTTTCTCCGCCTGGACAATCTATCAGCGGCTTCCTCAGGAGGTACCTCCTGAGGAAGCCGCTGATAGATTGTCCAGGCGGAGAAACGCGTTGAGGAGACACCAGGGGGACACTGGCAAGCTGCAATCCACTTGAACATCTTGGATAAGACCTGAAAATTACCTGGTCGGAGAAATCTACAAGTGATAGTAAGCTGTCTTTAGCCCTCCTTGGATTACAAACTAATATACCACTAACCAATGTGCACATATAGTGGGGACTGTGTCGCTATACAAAAACTAATCCAACTAACCGATTAATCGGGTAATAGAAGAAACTTGACTGCGTGAAATTATATAACCAGTTCACCATCAAGGGGTGTGTTTGTCTTATATGTATGTAAGTCTTGTGTGTCTGAAAATGGCCAATTGTTATATTTGAAATACCTTTTATATATATTTTTTAATAAATTTATATTGATATATTCAGTACAGCGCTTGTCCACTCTTTTTCCTTCCAGGTGCCCCCCTGCTGCTGTCACCCCCACTACACCATAAGTTATTGTGTCGGGAGGATGCCAGCTCAGTGATTGGGGGAAATACCTCTCGGGGGGGGGGGGGGGGTGTGCCCGCTCAGGGGCAGCACCCTGCCCTTAAAAAATCCTACAGTGAACACTACACACACACCCATAGCCTAACCCTATCCATACACAACCATCCGTAGCCTAACCCTATCCATACACACACACACATCTGTAGCCTAATCCTGTGCATTCACACACACCCCACCCCTCAGCCTAACCCTAATCTTTCATACATGCGTGCAGCATAACTGTGGTGGGGAAATCTTGTGATGGGGTGTGGTCAGCCGGGAGAGGGGGGGGAGTGATATACGAGGCGGGAGTATCCCATCCCCATTGGCTGACCACACCCCTCATGAGATTCCACCTCTATTAGGGCTGCTTTGCAAAATTTCCTGGGCTGGTTTAAATTCCAAATCCGCCCCTGACTGTGTCTTTTATTTCACTACTGTTTTTATAAAGATGATTGAATAAAAGTTACATTTTATTGCGAAACTCTTCCTGTGCACCACACAGAGACTTTTTTTTTGTCTTTCAACTTTTTTTTGTCCAAATCCATGTCCAGTGGTGGCACACCCTTACCATGGTGCCACCCATTGGTATATCACCATTATTTAAGGGGTCACAACATATATAAATAATATTACCCTCCAGTGCGAATAACTCTTTCTCGCTGTGTTATATAATAATTGATCATTTAAGAGATAGCAAAGGAAGTCTCTGTTAAATTGAAGCAATATGCAGTACCTAGAGTAACTGCATATTAGCTTAGGTACAATATCTCACCCCCGGGAGGATTGGCCCAGTCATACTCAGTAGATTATATAATGCTGCAAGGAAACATGTTCCTTAATAAATCATTAAGCATAATATTTTCTCTTGGCCTTTCCAGCATTTGCAGTTCCCCCATAGTTGCTGAAGGCTTGTTGAATCAAAAAAAAAAAAAAATCAATGCACACAACAGTTGTTAAACATTCTTAAGTATAGAAAATCAATGCTGTGAGCAGGAATATGATTTTCAGGATAATTACATCTGTTTCATGTCTATGTAACCTTCCAATTAGGCCAGAAACAGTCATGTCGCCATCTGAGGAAAGTTCAGTTATTTGCTGTATTAAATAATGTTATTCTTTAACCTGCTTGGCTCAATAATATATTCCAATAAGGCTGGTGTAACACTGCTAGCATACACTGCACATACGATACTGAAACAATAATGTCAAGGTCTGCATTTTCATGCTATCAACATTTATTATAAAATATAATTCATCTATAGAAAAAAAATGTAATAGCACACAACAAAAAGCTATATCTTATAAGTGGAGAGAAAACATATATTCAAGTGCAGGCCACTGGTATGAGATATTCCTCATCTGAAGGCAGAAAGCATTTACTGTAGGTGTATTATTAAAACTCTTTTCTGTAAAGTGACACATTGAGAATATACTCCTTTACATTTATACTCCTTTATCTCTGCTTGTCCTGTCGGTTCCTTACATATACACTGACCGTTTATAACAAGGGTCTAGCTCAGTGGTTCAGAATTCCAGTCCTCATGTAACCCCAACAAAGCACATTTTTCATGTCACCTGTGGATTTTTAAAATGTGACAGTTGGTGACACACAGCGCATCTGCTGGGTGACTTGGGGAAAACCTGAACTGTTATGGGTTGTACACATGGCTCGATTGTGACTACCTTTCTACTCGATTTATAAGCAAAATCAAATCGAACGGTTTCCAGCCACATTTGATCCCAAGTCGATCTCGATGCGTGAACCCATGGCATTGAATTTGAACAGGAAAATAGACTGTGCAGGCAAGACTATATAGTACAGATATAGTAGTATATAGTACAGATCTGCACTGTATAGTCTAAATCGAATGTGCTTATGGTGCCATGTTTTTTGATTACGATTCGATCCGGTTAGAATCGGGATTGGATACAAAGTGAATCCCACCGTGTGTACACCCCTTTAGGTGCACTTTAGGACCTAGGTTGTAAACCACTGATCTAGATGACCGGCATGGAGTAGCTGACATATTTAACAGGGTCTCATCACAGACCACTGCCATCAGCACAGCCCCACTGAAGTTAAATTCCACACCACATAGAACAGGAGAGCTCCCCAGAAGGTGATCTCCTCAGCTGGCATACAGATGGGACCTCACTGGCAACATCTATAGAGCCAAAGTGTGGGAACGCATAAGATTGTACCTAAACCTAGAACAAGTTACTACCAAATACTGCATACTCCACAGAAAGGAACACCAAAACCCTGAATTACTATGTACTACAATCTACCAGGGGGTTGTGTATACTACTATATTGTAAACAATCTCACACTGAATGCCTAACTTGAATGCCCAGGGAGAGAACTATGCACCTCTAAGCCTGATGTGCAGTTTTCAAGCTATTGCAATGATCTTTGATTGTGTCATATATTATTTCCCTGGGTGGCAAAACACTGGGCTTAACACCATTGGGGGTTATTTAGTCCTGATTGCAAAGCTGTATTTTTCTTAAATGGACACAACCATGTTGCACTGCAGGTGTGGCAGATGTACCATGTGCAGAGAGACAGTTAGATTTGGGTGCGGTGTGTTGAACCTGAAATCTAAATTGAATAAAGCAGCCAGTATCTGCCCTGAACAGAAACAAAATAGCTCAGCCAAATTTAAAGGTCCATACAGTACACATAGGGCGATTTCAGCCCCTTTTCTAAGCGATCTGACTAGATCACTTAGAACAGGACCACGGAACGCTCCGTATATATACCCTGCTTGCACTGGCTTCCCCCAGATAGTGGGGCTTTGCCTATTATGAAAATAGGCAAAGCCTCACTCAGCACAAACTCTCAGCACAAAGCAGTGCAGTGTACTGAGCGGGTGCACTGCAATGTGCGCTGAGCGTTCGTGCTGCAGCCCTTCGCTCGGCTGAAAGCCGGGTCACCCCTTGTGTATGAGGCTAAACTCTCTTTAACAGGTAACATCTGCACCACCTGCAGTGCAGCAATCAGGTCAGGCATTAAGCCCAGTGCTTTGCCATGAAAATGCACCAATGTTTCAATAAATGAGTATTTCCCATTTATTCCCAATGTTTCAACACAGAAGCAGTGGAACACTATGGGGCAGATTCAATTACCATCACAAAGTACCCAGAGCTATGTACTTAGACACCCATGGCCATCCTGTGAGCAGCCATAAGGTAGCAGTTCTCTGCTTGCACGTCCAGAGGACAAATCACGTGACACAACCCCTGGGCAATTAAATGGTTGCTCAGTTCTAGTATCCATGTAATACCACCCTAAAAAGGGAATAGTATGTCGAAATTCAAAATGTTGACAAGAGAATGTCAACAAGGTCATAATATCGAATTTGACCTTGTCGACATTCATAATAAAGACACTGATGAAATGTTCCAGCGGTCATTTAGCTGGTTCCAGCAGCGGTCATCTGACCGTCAGTTCTGGCGCACCAGCATTGTGGTAAGTATCCCGGCCGTAGGCCTAATCTGTACCCCTGACCCTCCCCCTTGTGATGAACTCTGCCGTCATTGCCGAGTTGATATTATGATGTCAGCATTATTGTGGATCTGATAATTACATTCCCTAGAAAAGAAAGGTAGAAATAATAAGTTGTTCATACTGTATGAATATTAATTGGAGAGTTGAGGAAAGAAAATGAGACGTCTGTTTTCAAATATTGTGTACAGTAGTAAAATAATTCTGTCCTGTAATTGCCAACACATTCTGGAGTGTTGTGCTGACCTAGATAGAAAGCTCTTGGGGCAGTTATACATCTCTCAATGTTTCGGTAATCTTTTCTTCTTTTCTCCAGCTGTTATTCCTTATGATATATGATTGTTGTTAAAATGTCATGGGTGTGCTATTTACTGCAGACAAACTGATAGACTGGCTATGCTTTCTGGGCAATGTTATTCAAGTTTATTCACTGGAACGGCTCCAGGTAGAATATGCTATAAGGCAATGCTCATTGGGCAGGTGTCATAAACAAATGCTGTCATACAGTACATAACAGTGTATGGGCTGCCTGCTGTATATCCGCAACACTGAAACGTAACGTCAATCTAAACAGTGTCAGTAATTGTGATTGGCTGTTATAACAGAGGGCAGGACATATTTATACGGTGGCTTGTGCTGGGATAGGAGAGATCCCCAGTTGGCTTCTCATTCTTCGGTGCTCTCACCTCTTGGCACAAATGTTGTCATTTATTATTTATTTCCCTTATTAACATTTATGTATATAGAGCCAGTATACTGTATATGGTTGTACTTCACTAATAGGAACAAAACAGTCATTGAATGAGACTGAGAGGTGAGTCAGCATCGTTCAAGGGTTGGGAAGAGGTCAGGGATCTCCGCTGTAGGACAGAAATTTCTTTGCCTGTGCGACAGGCAGCTTGTGTGCCAATAGATGCCACCTGCTGCATAATCAACCGCACCTGAATGACCCTAAAGTGTTAACATTATTCTTGTTGACATTTAAACAATGTTGACGTTCTGTATCTGTCCATCTTTTTTCCTGCGACCATTCGCTTGTCCTTTTGTCTCTGTTGTCCTTTTGTACCTGTCGACCTACTGACTGTCAACTTTATGATGTCGACTGACAGTTGACGTTCTGATTTTTAAATCTTTTATCCACAACCCTGAAGCACCCATCTCCTGTTACTGGGAAGGAGCCAGAACTTTGGTGCCATACCCCAGCAGGTGGCATCCAGGAGTAGATGCTTCCAGCAGTCATTTAAAATAATAGGTAGAAGCTCATTAGTTCATTAGGATCTGGGTGGATCAAGCATGTGTCCTGGTTTGTCCTAATTTTCCATGACAGCTATTACACCGTACTGTACTTACAAGTTGCTCATCATTACATTATTCTTCTTACTGTTGGATAAACAAGAAACCCTCATAATCAGGTCCCTAGATGTTTTATTGATCAGCTAATTAGTTACCGGTATGTTCGAACGTTGTATTTTGTATTACTTACTCCCGAGTGACTACCAATGAAGATGGTTCTCTCTCCGCACCTGCTGGTAACCATCACCCAAGAGACCATGGGGGAGATGTCTCAGACCGGTACTTGTTTCCTAGCACGGCCACACGATTTCCATCGGGGTGGTCGTGTCGGAAAAATCGCGTCGGTCGCATCGCATGCGACCAAATCGCATGCGATGCGACCGACCCAATTTTTTAATTGAATCAAATGTGAATAGGGTCCCTGGGACCCGATTTTACATTTGATTCCATGTAAAATATTCCCTACACCCCCAATTTGACACCCTGAATGCCACCCCACGATTGACCCGAACCCGAAGCGTGGAGAGCGCAGCGAGCCCGCGAGGGGCGGCGGTGCGCGTCCTCCGACCTTTTCATTCCCCTACTATCCACGTCGGCGTGGAGTTGAGATTATAAAGTGTGGCGAGCGCAGCGAGCCACCGAGCCCAAAGCGCGGCGAGCGCAGCGAGCCCCGCGAGGGGACGCGTATTACTTCACAGGTATACGCGTCCTCTCGCCACGCTTCGGGCTCGGTGGCTCGCTGCGCTCGCCATACTTTATATTCTCAACTCCACGCCGACGTGGATAGTAGGGGAATGAAAAGGTCGGAGGACGTGCACCGCCGCCCCTCGCGGGCTCGCTGCGCTTGCCACGCTTCGGGTTCGCGTCAATCGTGGGGTAACGACGGGGCCATATACAATGTGAAATGGGTCATATTGGCCCATTTCACATTGTTTCCTATGTGAGATGGACTTAATCAAGTCCATCTCATCTTGTGCCATTATAATGGCACAAGACCGACGCGATGCTCCCGATTTCAATGTTAAAAATTATTTTAACATTGAAGCCTATGGCAAAATCGCGGGCATCGCGTCGGTCACGTCGGGGGCAATGTTAATTTTAAGGTACACGTTGCCCGCGATTGTGGCCGTGATAGGAAACAAGTACCCTCAGACCTTCTATAATGGACAAGTGAAGAAATTGCCTGGAGCAACTAATGAGCTTCTACCTATTATTTTAAATGACTGCTGGAAGCTGATTGGGCAACTTCTCCACACATCCTCTTTAGAAGATGTAACACATCTCCCCCATGATTGGAGAATAGAATGCATATTTTAAATACAATATTTTTGGACTCTGACTTGGCCCTAAAAGGAGGCAAAGTGAGACAGCTGGCTCAGGCGGATATAATAAAAATATTTCGGATGATTTATATAAAGGATATGAAGGGAAGCCTTGGGCTGCTCGGAAACTATGCAAAACTCTGTAAGCTAATACAACATTTTGTGTATTCATTTCATTTAATAGTAATCTTTGAACAATGTACCACCCAGGGCATAATAAAGAGGAGGGTTCTGAAGTCTAGACTTTGAGCACTAGGGTCACTAGGAGATCTAGCGCTGGAGCATAGTCTAGTGCACATGTGTCGGTCTCCAGGAAAATGGCACAGCGGCCATTTTATTTATTTATTTATTTATTATGTGCAAAATGCTGAGAAAATGGCAATCAAATTTCCCGCTGATCTGGGCAGAACTGTTGTGGCTGAGGTGGGACTCAGGAGGAGTGATACCCCTTTTCCATCTACAAGCCCTTTTCCATCTCACACTAGAGTCCCCACCAGGCATAATGCTGGGTGGGTGATGTCATCGGGAGGGGGGATCGGGGGGGGGGCGTGGGAGATGAGAGCATCTCCCTGCGCTGGGTTTTGCACTGTAGTGAATGGGACCCAGGTCGCATCGACACCGGTTACCCGTTTACACTACACAGTGACCCAGGTTGAACCCGTGTTCAACCCTGGTCGCTACCTGGGTATTTCAACAGGGAGTGTTTCCACCTGCCTAAAATCCTGGGTTTTGTGCGCGCTCGTGCAAAAACCCGGGATATTTAGGGTAGTAGAAAAGGGGTATGAGTATTCAAGAACACACCTTGCATTCATTATTGGTAACACCGCAACATCATGAACTGAAAACTTGATCAGCATACATATACTGTACACATACTTACCGACCTTGCCAGGAGGGGTGGGACATGGCTGATGTCAGCAAACCCCACCCCCATGCCACTCAAATGTGGCAATTCGCGGGTCCGTGGATTGGGGGAGGGGCTAAAATGATGCAAAATGATGCAATTCGCATCATTTTAGCCCTGCGCCTTCGTTGCGGACCCGCAAAATTCCGGGGGGGAGGGACACCCAATTTCAGGAGCCTCCCGGCCATTTCAGGAGGGTAGGCAAGTATGACTGTAGAGTATATACACAAAGTACATGGTAACGACATTAGTCTTCTTATTCTGGTACTTACTATACTGTGACCAAAAGCATAACAAACCCTTTAGCAAAAAAGCAACTGGCGATATACTGTACAAAACCTTTCAGATTCAATCTCTCCCGCCCCCCCCCGCCCCCATTTCAATCACCTAATACTGGCTGTAACAAGTTCAGCCCAGCATTGCCAGAGGCCCTGATCCGATCACGTACTGCATTATTCTCCAGCGCTGTAGGAGATTTAGATTTGGGAGAATTCTTACATTTAAGGCTATTCGGTATTTTCCCCTCTAGCAAAATATAATTACTAATATGTTTATCCTTAACCAGCAAATTTTGTTTAGCCTGAAGTGTCTGAAGTGCACTAAGAGTGAGAGAGCCTGCAACGCTGATAACCTGTAATATACAGAGCTGAAGGCAATCTTCAAAAATAAACTCTATTTTAGTTCCGTGTCGTATCAAATAGTAATTCTACAACTGACAGAGACGATCAGAACGGCCACATGGTAGTGTCACAGATGGCTGCTTTTCATGAACACATAAATAAGTGAGGTGTGGGAATTGTCTGGCAAAATAGGACCAAAAAGCATAAAGACATGAAAGGATCTGAGCACACAAACCACAGCCATGTGCTAAAGTTAGAGTAAACATAAACAACTATTAGATAAATAATGAAATAAACAGTATATATTGGCAATGCTCATTTATGTCCATGGCGGTTATTCAGACCTGATCATTCTCTGTGGCCCAATTTAGCAGCGCCCTGCGATTAGATAGCTGCTTTTCAGTCTGAGTGAAATCCGACTTGCAAAAAAAGAGATGGATCTGGGATTCGCCGCAAATCCGTTTGCAAGACGCTTACAATGGAATCATTTTTCCAGTGCGTGCAGTCAGTACATAATCCCAGATGGATGTAACATCGCACACCTTCCCGTCAAATGCCTAGGCATGCCTGCGTTTTCCCTGACACTACCGGAAAATGGCCGGTTACCACCCCCAACCATCCTGTCAATCAACTTGCGTACATCCAGCTTTAAAAAAAATTAGCAGGATTTTGTTGCAGGATGGCTTCACGCATGCGTACTATGATCTGTGAGCAGGGCCGGATTTCTGCCTAGGCCCGTGAGGCACCGGCCTCAGGGCGGCACCAATTAAGGGCGGCAGGCAGGCTGACATTCTGTTAAATAGCAGCATGGCAGAGCAGGTGGGCAGCGCCGAGTGACGAGCGCCACCGCCGCAGACATGAATTATCATATGTCGGCAGCAACGCCGCTCGTCACCTGCCACTGCCCACCCACTCTGCCATGCACATTACATCACCGCTTAGTGGCTGGGTCCGAAGGTCCCCCTCCGTGTCCGAAAATGGCTCAGGCTCACTGCTGCCGGCTCCCGCCCATTGGCTACTCTACACACACACAGTCTATTGGCTGCTATGTATCCAGCAGCTGAGCGGCGCGCAGATCCTCCCTGAGCTCAGTCAGTCACAGTGTGTGAGCCGGAGAGAGACTGACAGAGACACTGTGCTAATCACTGTACTAAGAAGTGCCTCCCTCCCTCCGGGTCCTCCGTACAGTGAGCAGTCCAGAGTGCTTAAAAAAATATTAAGGTGGGCTGCAGTTAAATTTGAACTAAATATATTAATAACAATGTATATACATATATGATTACATTAAAATAGGGGGGGGGGGGGGCGGCACAGAAATGTTGTGCCTAGGGGCAGCCTGACCCCTAAATTCGCCCCTGTCTGTGAGTAGTCTATTAATAATCACCAGGTCTGTGAATTCACAGCCATGGGATCTGGTCTGGATAACCCCCCATGACTGAGTCTATAAAAGAAATGACTGAAAGTGCAAGGTGCCCACCTATGATCCTAAAAGGAACCCTAGGTGAAAGGATATCCCTAATATTTCACAAATACAACTATATAAATTTCTATTTGTAAATTATAAAAATGGACGCCCCGGGCATGCGCCTCGCAGCCTGTGGAGTTCACACTCTATTTTCTGTGTGACTTCATGATGTCACAGGTTTAGGGGCGGGGCCAGCACAGGGCACATTGTAATACTGTTACTGTAGTGATAAAACATTAAACTTTATTTGCACACAAGGGGACAAAACCCTTTGAACTTGAAAGCAATATAGCCAATTTCTGTATTACGCTCATAGCAGCATGGACTTTGGTTAAAGGCCCTTAATCTGGCAGGTCTGAGTTCGCACGGGGACCGATGTTTTTGTACTACGCATGCACATTTCTGCACATTTGCATACACCGGGACAGCAGGCGGGGGGGGGGGGGGGGGCGGAGAGGGGTGGGGGGAGGCCCCATTAGCATATGGGAATGCCTGGTGTTTCATGGGCGTTCCCATGAGAACATTGGGTGTTCTCATGCTAATGAGGCCATGACACGGGTGCGGTGGGTGTGCAGCTGCCCTCCCATTTCCTTCCCAGCATGTGACTTGTGAGTCACTTTTACTGTATATGCGTGCACCTTCCACATCTTTTCATGGTCGGCGACCATCAAAAGATTTGGGATGTTCCCTCTGCCCAGTGAATGGATGTTACTGTGTAACATCCATTCGCAAGCCCCTGTGAGCCAGTCGCCCTTGCAAATGGGTGGCCCAGCCAACCATTCACAAGGCGGTGTTTGGTGGACTCGCAAGGCTGTAAATTCGCAGCCTTGCAAATTAACCAGAATAACCCCCAATAGCTGTTTTTTCACTTTTGTGCTGGAAAAAAACTTTTCACTACAGGTGACATTTTATTTCAGCTCTATACGAAGCATTTGCAAATCACTGAGGGAATTTCAGGGCGGCACTTTTTTTGATGAGCCAGAATTTGTGTAAATGCCACCTATTTGCTTAATTCAAAGTCATTGCACATTAACGACAAAGACACGAATGCGTGAGATTTCCCTGCTGTTTAGAACAATCATTTCCATATCTGCTGTGATTTAAATGCTAATTATTATACTAACATAAATGAATGTCATATAACAATACACATTGTTATACTGTACATTGTACGTTCACAAATAAATTCAACCCACACTTGTAGTAATAACAATAGTAGTAATACAGATATTACAACTGCTAATGATAATAATAATTCTAATAATAATAAAATAAATACTATCCAAAATGAACACTGCGGCCTACAGGTGGGAAAGTTCCACAAAAACCGGGTACAGTTGGGAGGTATGCTAATGAGACTCATGTATTGGGGTAGATGTACGAAGCGGTAATAAGGGAGGAGAAGGGAGCCAGAGAAGTGATCCATGGCAGCCAATCAGCACTGAAGTAACATCTGTGTTTTGCATTATATAAAATTACACACACACACACACAATTTATTTAGTATGATGCACTGAGCCGGCATTAATCAATTTGTTGCCCTACACTCACAGATATAACCCCCCCCTCTGCAATCACATCACAGCCACTACATATAAAATAATAATAATCACGCCAGGCAGACAGCTTGCCTGGCTCCTTGCTCTCTGCTGCCCTAGCGGCAAGGGCATGACTAGAACTTTGTGGGCCCCATACAAAAATTTTAAAGGGTGGAGACAAAGGGGGCACAGGTGGATATGTGGAGGGCAAAGGGGCACAGGTGGAGAGTAAGGAGGTGGAGTGGAAGGGGGCACAGGTGGATATGTGGAGGGGGAGGGGGCACAGGCGGATGGTAAAAAAATAAAAAGCACACCAATTATATACCCACAGGGAAAAAAATGTGCAACATTGCAAACATTGACTACCAAATGTAAAAAAAAAACCAACACAATGGACTGCCAAATAGCTATATATCTATATATCTATATATATATATATATATATATATATATATATCTATATATATATATATATATATATATATTTGCAACCTTTGTAAATACAGTCATCTGTATGTACACACACATGCTGTATTTATATCAGGGTTGCCGACCCTCCCGGAATTTCCGGGAGTCTCCCGAAAATCGGGTACCCCCTCCCAGCCCCCGGAAGGGTGGGCAACCCTCCCGGATTCAGGGGGGACCCCCGCTGACCCCCGGATCGCGGCATTAAAATGCCGCAATCCTCGGGTCTCAGAGGAGGGGGCGGAGCTAAAACGGCACAATCGCGTTATTTTATCCCCGCACCCTCCATGGAGATCCCTGAATTTGATGCTTTTAACAGTAAGGGGGCGGGGCTTAGTGATGTCACTCGTAAGCCCCGCCCCCTGAGCGTCTGCTGAGACTCTCCTCTCCGGGCTTCTCCCGGAGAGGAGAATGTTAAAGTCGGCAACCCTTATTTATATGCAAGTTGGACTTACCACAAGACTGGGGTCTGGGGAGTAGCAGTCCCAGCACTGTCTGTCTCATGTTGCTCACTCTTTATGGTGCAGATAGTGATACAGTAGCACATGTTCGGATAGGAGGGAGTCTGGGTACAGAAAGAAAGGGGGGGGGGGGGGAGATATTGTGGCTGCAGGGGTGAGAACATTTTCTACCTTCAAGGGGAATTCAGTTTGCATAAAGGGAACTCTGCATTGGGTAGAACAGTTTATGCAGGGGAAAGGGAGGAGCAGGGCTGCAGATTACAAAACCCCAGGGCTAATAGGATTCGGGTTACAGGGGAGGGGGATTGAGTCTGCAGTGGCAAGGACGGCATGGCTGCAGGGTGTAGAAGGGTTTTGGTGTGAGGGAGGAGGGTTGCACTGCAGGAGGAGGCATGATTACACTGCAGGTGGAGACAGGATTATGCTGCAGGGCACATAGTATAGTTATGGTTTGCCTCTGCAGCGAGTGGATTCATGCTGCTGCTGCTGCAGTGCAGGGAGGAGGACGTACTTATCACGGGGAGGGGATGCACTGCACTCAGACTCCCGACACACAGCAAATCATAGGAGAGCTACACACCTTAGCTCCGTGGCGGCCGTTTCCTAAGTGAAGCTCAGTGGAGCTGCCAGCTAAGGGGACAGGCTGGAAGTGTTATTTTTAAGCATTGGGGACACATAATGATAAGGTGCTTAAGCTGGGAGGGAAGGAGGCGCAGGACTGATGACCGTCTCTGCTGCTTAAGCAGGCAGCTCCTGCAGATGTCTGTGGGGTTAGCAGCATTCCGACCAGGCGCTCCCCGCTCTGCCAGCACTGGCTCCCCAAAGCGCCAGCGGGGTCTGTCGGACCTTTGTTGCTGCACAGTGCCAACCACCACATCATCCCCACACAGCCCTGGAGGAAGCCAGCGGCAGCCAGGGAAGTACAACTTCCGGCCAGGGTCCCCAGTGATATTGAAGGGGTGGGGACTGGCTCACTGCTGCCTGGATCACCGCTCCTGCATATCAGGGACCCAGCGCAGCTGCAGCATACAATTACCGTTTTGCTAGGGTCGGGGGGGCAGTGCGGAGTCTCCAGCCCTGCTGGCTTGGAACTTCAGGAGGCAATGGAGCCAGACCAGTGTCCCCCCTAAGGCTGGCGCCCGGCGGCAGATGACTCCATTGCCTCCGGGAGTTCCGCCACTGTCCGAACTAGTAGGTACAGATGCCTCCTAGTCCAGGTTATAAGGATATCCTTGATGGACCACAGATAGTTAAATCAAAATGACTTAGGCACTAATTAATTACCTGTGCTAAAGAATGCATAGGTTCCTTAAAAGCAGGAGTCTTATACCCCTTTCACATGATATAGCCAGGTCAGACCTGGCATCACTAACCCCCGGGTCCAGCACTTTCACATTAAACCCGGGTCGCCCATTATACAGAGGGTGACCCTAGTTGAACCCTTTTTATAACTTGGGTCGAATTGCCGGGTAGGTCGACAAAGGTTATAAGCTGTGGTGCTTTCACGCCACACCTCGACCCGGCAACAACCTGGGTCCCTGGTGTGAAGTGAAAGGGGTATTAGGGGCCTTTTTGACAGGCGTTTGGGAAGCACTTTCTATCTGTAACGTCCGCCCCTCACATCATGGCAGAGTCACAAAGAACCTAATGTCAGACTCCCAGCAATGATCGGATTACTGCCTCCCATGTTCTCACCCATCTCCTGCAGCTGGGAATATTCCCACGGTGTGATTAAAGTTAGGTTGTTCTATTCCTACTTCCACGGCAAAATATTCCAGATGACAAAGTGTTAACGACTGAATACAATAAGATGCTTACCTTAAAAGAACAAAAAAACATCATTGCAATTTTATGTGCATTTAATTATCCAAAATGTGACAGGTCCTCATTGAGTTGGAAGGACTTTCTCATTAAAAATTGACAGCATTGAGACATAGAGATAAAATTAGTAAATGATTAGCTTAGTAAACAGAGATGTTTTGACAAACAAGTCAATGTGCTGCATTGCCATAGATTTAGTGTCATGGTGCAGACTACAGGTAATTGTGCACAAAAAAATGGGATTTTGGAAAAGGCAGCAAATACCAAACAGAAGCAGCCAGTCGCATACATTTCTATCTTCGGTATACAGTCACTAGGTTTACAAGGGGAAGGTCATCATGCATCAAGGTCGACACACCTGAAGGTCTATGGGTCACTACGTCGACACATGCATTTGGTCGACATGGGCTAGGTCGCCAGTCAAAAGGTCGACATGGGATTTTTCACTTATTTTTTGCCGACATGTGCCGACAGTATTTCATTCCCACCATTAACTAGGGCGTGGTGGGAGAATAAAATAGTGTGCCGAGTTTAGCGAGGCACAGTGCCCGAAGCATGTTGTATGTTCTCCCAGCGCTTGCATGGGTTTCCTCCAAGTACTCCGGTTTCCTCCCACACTCCAAAAATATACTGTTAGGTTAATTAACTCCTGACAAAAATGAACCCTAGTGTGGTAGGAAATATAGGAAATATAGACGATAAGCTCCACTGGGGCAGGAACTGATGCAAATGGCCAAAAGTTCTCTGTAAAGCGCTGTGGAATATGTGTGTGCTATATATATATATGTGCTATATAAATAATTGGTAATTAAGAAAATAAATACATTTAGGGGAGTAAATGCTGGAATATTACAATTCCTCAGTCCATTAAAACACAAACCTCTTTAAGGGCCTTATTTTGGTTCACTCTTAAGGCCCCCATACACTATGCGATTTTGGTCCGATTTCATCCGATTTCGGCACTTGGTGCCGATAATCGGATGAAATCGGCCCAAAATCGTATGTGTGTGATATCTGATCCGATCCGATGCGCGGTCCCGTGCGCATCGGACCGGATCAGGGAGGTCGGACGGTCTGTACATACGATCACGTCCGACCTCCCTGTATGCATATGCCTGCCACCTGACAGGCATATGCATGCAGACACCGGGCGGGCAGCGGGTCCCTGAGCACCGGCTGACTGACCTGGCCGGGCGGTGGTGCATGCGGGCAGCGGCCAGCGGTGGTGGGGGCGGGCGGCGGGTGCGGTGAGCGCTGCTGACCTGGCCGGGCAGTGTACTTACACATAGCAGCAGCGGGGACGGGCAGCGCAGTGGCGGCTATTATATTTTTAAAATACTTGTCAAATGACCGGCCGCTCTCTGATTGGCTGAGAGCTCTCCAGCCAATCAGAGAGCGGCCGGTCATTTGACAAGTATTTTCAAAATATAATAGCCGCCACTGCGCTGCCCGTCCCCGCTGCTGCTATGTAAGTAAGTACACTGCCCGGCCAGGTCAGCAGCGCTCACCGCACCCGCCGCCCGCCCCCACCACCGCTGGCCGCCCCCACCACCGCTGGCCGCCCCCACCACCACCGCTGGCCGCCCCCACCACCGCAGCCGCCGCTGCCCGCCGCCGCTGCCCGCCCCCACTACTGCCGCTGCCCGCCCCCACTACTGCCGCTGCCCGCCCCCACTACTCCTCACCGCCCTGCAGCTCCCCGGGTTTTTTTTAACATGGGATAAATCGCATGCGATTTATCCCATGTAAAAAATGGCACATCAAGTGCCAAATTGTATGTGAACCTCCCGGGGAGCTGCCGGGCAGCTCGCAGGTAAATTGGGTCCGACTTGTCCCTAGGACAAGTCGGCCTAATGTATGGGGGCCTTTAGAGGCAAAATCCTTCTTAGATGGGTAAAACCATGTGCACTGCAGGTGGGGCAGATATAACATGTGCAGATAGAATTAGATTTGGGTGGGGTTTTTCTTCAAAGTGAGATATATATTGCAGTGTAGAAATAAAGCAGCCAGTATTTTCCCTGCACAGAAACAAAATACTCACCCAAATCTAAGTCTCTCTGCACATGTATCATTTGCCCACCTGCAGTGCACATGGTTTTACCCATCTAAGAAGGAATTTGCCTCTAAGAGTGAACCAAAATAAGGCCCTAAATGAGAACATGCCTTGCCCCCAAAAATGGCTAAACCGGATCCATTCATTCACAGATAATCATTCCTGGAAAAATTAGGTCAGTTGCTTGTATGACCTACTATAAGGACTTGGTTTCCAGGTATTGCAAGCACACACATTTGTTCCTCATTTTGACAGCTTCATTTACAAAGGATACAGAAGGGGGAAATCAAATGTACAGTAGGTGGGAATTTAGAAAAAACCTGCGGCACAGGGTTCTTCCCACAGCCTGGGGTATTGCTATTTAATTAGGGGACAAAGTGATTTCGGTACTCTTTACCTAGAACGGCGCCCATCGCGACCATCGCGACCATCGAATGCACTAAAAAATGGGTGCGATGCGATGCCCGCGATTTCCCATAGGGATCAATGTTAAAAGTGAGATTGGACGCGATTTTAGTGTTCAATGCCTCAATGCCCGCGATTTTTCCATAGGAAACAATGTTAAATGGGCCACAGAGCCCAAATAGTCACCCTAAAGTCTGAAATGGCCCCCACAATTGTTAACGCCACCCCACGATCAACGTCAACCCGAAGCGTGGCGAGCGCAGCGGTACGCGTCCTCCGACCTTTTCATACCCCCACTATCCACGTCGGCGTGGAGTTGAGAATAGAATAGTGTGGCGAGCGCAGCGAGCCACCGAGCCCGAAGCGTGGCGAGCGCAGCGAGCCCCGCGAGGGGACGCGGATACCTTCACAGGTAAACGCGTCCCTTCGTGGGCTTCACAGGTATCCGCGTCCCCTCGCCACGCTTCGGGCTCGGTGGCTCGCTGCGCTCGCCACACTATTCTGTTCTCAACTCCACGCCGACGTGGATAGTGGGGATAGTGAGGACGTGTACCGCCGCCCCTCGCGGGCTCGCTGCGCTCGCCACGCTTCGGGTTCACGTTGATCGTGGGGTGGCGTTAAAAATTGTGGGGGCCATTTAAGACTTCAGGGGGACTATTAGGGCTCTGTGGCCCATTTAACATTGTTTCCTATGTAAAAATCGCGGGCATTGAGGCATTTAACACTAAAATCGCGTCCAATCTCACTTTTAACATTGATCCCTATGGGAAAATCGCGGGTATCGCGGGCATCGCGTCGCACCCGTTTTTTATGTGCATGCGATGGCCGCGATGCCCGCGATTTTTTACCCCCGACGCCCGCGATGCCAATCGCGGGCGCCATTCTAGGTAAAGAGTACCGTGATTTCTATAGTAATATTGTAACTGCGTCTTTTTTACTTGCACCTCCAGAGCAAGTGTATTTTTCCCTAAAATCATAAATTTTAGGAACAATCACCGGTACTTGCTCTAAGTCCCTCCTGAAGACTATTTGAGCATTTGGAAGTTTCCAATTAGCCTAAATAGTCATTAATTACTCACCTTCTGAAATTTAATAGGATGAGAGATTCAGAAAGTGAGAGATTTGGTTAAAATCTCCAGGTTTTTTTTTAAAGGGGCAATCATTTACCCTGCAAAACCAGTTTGATTTTGCAGACTAAATGATTGCCGCTTTAAAAAACTGGAGATTTCTAACCAAATATCTCACTTTCTGATTCTCATAACCGATTACATTTTTACCCAGTGTTTTTTCTTCAAGTGTCAGGAGCTGGGTTTTCTGCAGCAAGATGAGTATGTTAGGTGCGTATGGGATTTGTATTACCCCATCCCCAAACTGGCTACTAGGAGAACTATAACTCCCAGCAGCCCCCTCCACCAGTGACAAGATGGAAAGGAGACCGCCAGGAGCCCACCAGAGAACACCAGGCATTACTCGCATCAGAGGGTTTTCATTGCTGACAGCCCCACAATCATTTTTTTTTAAATTGGATACTGCGGGTATCAGGAGAATCAGGGATGTATTAAGAGAAGAGGAGGCCCATGTGCAGCTTCCTCTGGCCAGGCCCCCTCCTCTATCCCGAGAGTAGCAGGGTCTGAGTGCTCACACCATGCTCACACCATGTGCAGATCACCGCATAAATGGCGAGGTGGCCATTTCTCTGACAAATCCTGCAGCGCTGCTGCCTCAACCGCTGGACTCCGGAGGATATTTAATACGGTGGTGCTGCATGTTGCCCCCCCCCGGGACTCAGGGACCCGTGTGCAATGCACATAATGCATCCATTATAAATATGCTACTGAGGAGCATGCATACCCCTGGTAATTGGACATCAGGTGCACAAGGGTTTTTGCCTTGCTCTCAGTTGAAACCCCCATCCCCAAAGACTGCTCATCTCTTATAGCTGGAATGGAATAAATACTGACTGAGCTGTATACTAATGATGCTCTTAGTAGATTGCCCATGGCAAATAAGTTGTGTTTTGTTCTAACTCAAATATGGCAGTTACAAAGCGGAGAGATCTGTCACAAGATAACGTAGCACATTTCCTCCTTAGAACTTGCTGTAGAATGTCGCTTTCAATACATTGCTCTACCTTGTTGTGTGCCAGATGACCTCCTGACCATCGGGATCCCAACTTATAGGGGCTCATCTGCCTCGTGGCGGTCTGCAACCCCTAAAGAGGGAGAATAGAACCTGTGGTGAGCGCAACGAGCCACGGAGCCCGCCAGTCAGGATTCTAATGACCATCGGAATCCCAACTATCGGGAGGTCATACCACACCCGCCTTGTTCAGCGTGTCAGTTTATGCCTGTGTATTGTAGAACACTATACAGTATATGTTTAGAAATTTAATTATTTTTTATATAATGCAAATTTTATTATAGAACTCGGAGTCTAATGGGGCACACACATGGGGCGATTAAAGCCCCATTTCTAAGCAATCTGACTTGATCGCTTAGAAATGAAGCATGGATCACTCTGTGTGTATGGCCCCCCAGCGACTGCAATGCACGTTTGCTATCATCTGACTGGATATATACTGCATGTAGTATATACCTAGTGATCTCCAGTCACATCGCTGGTGCATCGCTGTGTGCTGAGTGATCTGTGCTGAGAGATCTGTGCTGAGAGATCTGTGATGAGCGATCTATGCTTCACCGCATGGCCAAGCACAGATGCTCAGTTGCCCCATCTGTGTGGGGCATTAAGAACAAGTTGCGGGTTTATGAACACACCCATTTGAACATTTAGCTCAGATCAGACTGATGTACATTAGAATACTCTCAAGCATAAGTAACTATTCCTGTTACTGGAACTGATACTATCAATTAGGGGCTATTTATTAATGGATTGAGAGACAATCAATCATTCATTAAGGATATCGTGCTAGACTGTCTCGGTGATACTCAACTGTATTACATATACTCCAGGGCAGTAAGGATTAAGTTACAGCTTCACTGGTGCTGTCTCTGGGCATCTGCCGAAGCAGATCTTGGGGATGCTGTCACCAGCAGGATTTAGCCTTTCATGTATGTGGGGATATGTGAAGAACCCATGTTACAGGTTGAGTATCCCTTTATCCGAAATGCTTGGATCATTTTGTATAAGGGTTTTTTCGGATTTTGGATTATATTTTTTTCCCCATAATGCCGATGGTCCCCCGACATCCATGGTGTCCCCCTGGCGGCCATCAGGATCCTCCTCAGCTGCATTCCGGTCCCAGGGGTGGATTTTGCGAGTGCGCGGGCATGCAAAGAACCCCTTGGACCGGAGATGCCGCTGAAGAGGATCCCGGAGGCCGCTGTGGACATCGGGGGACGAGGTAAGTATGAAAAAAGGGGCAGGGGAAAAAAACAGACAAAACCCCTGAATTATTCAGAAAAAACACGGTTTTCGGAATATTTCAGGTTTTTGGAATACACGGTTTTTGGAATACACGGATAAGGGAGACCCGACCTGTATAATAATAATAATAATAATACCCCTTTTCCCCCTTTAAAAAATATGCCCCTGTTATTTCTTAAAACAAGAAAACCCCCATTAATTTAATTATTATTAATTAAAAAGAACCCAATCAATCAAACCGGCACTGAGGAATACATGTACAAATACAGCCCGATGCAGACCTGATCTTTGGAGCCCAGCGATCAGGTAAATGCCGCCCCATGCTGACTTGTACGCGTGAATTCACGCCCATGTACATGGCTGCGAAGTTGTGCACATGAGGGGAAAACCATTCACAATCAATCCCCAACAATTGGTTTTCCCCTCTGTTCGCAGCGAGGAGGAAGCCGGGATTTACTTGGCCCTGTAATGGCCGTAGGGAGAAGGAGGCCGCTGTCAGTGGCCCTCCCTTCCAACGGCCGGGGGACGCTCCCAGAAATCACAAGGTTTTTGTCCCCAAACGGCCGCAGGGTGTTAATCCCCCATCACTGGCTGCCTTCACCCAAACGGCTCTCGCATGCAAACACTGTACCGCGCGCATACACAGTTGTTCGATAAGCGCTTGGGCTGAGATCGCGCAGCTCAGTGATTGGGTCTGAATCAGGCCCATCGTTTTCAGGGTTAACAATAAGCTTAACTTCTTTTTTTTTTTATTCTTATTATTCACCCCAAGTCCTTTACAGGGTTAACATGCTGCACGCCATAAGCAGAGTTAGAATTAGCATAGTGTATAAGTCCCTGCCAAACTGAAACCATGACTAGTAGCACAACAACAAAAATAGTAAGTTATCTACATACTGAGTCACTGGCTGAGACACCGCAGGGACAGATTTCAGCTCTAAAACATCAGCTACACAACATTTGGTACAGGCAGCAGGTACGGATACCAGCATCTCATAGGGCAGAGCTTGACGCCTAACGCTTGCTATAAAAAGATGCACTTTTCATGCTGTCATGAACACATGCACTTAGGTAGACGGAAAAGTAGAATGAAACATAAAATGCTGCTCTATGTACACACACAGCAGGACTAGACCTGTATATGAACACAGAAAATCACATGTGCATTTATTACTTAGAGCCAGATGCACTAAGCTTCAAAAGTGAAAAAATGGAGAGTGATAAACAACTAACCAATCAGCTCCAGCCTTACTTTTTTCAAACACAGTCTGTGACATGGCAGGTTGGAGCTGATTGGCTGGCTGTTTATCACTCTCCATTTTATCACTTTTGAAGCTTAGTGCATCTGGCCCTTAGTTTTGATCAGGGGTAAAGGGGTGGACCTGATACACTCAGTCTGGTCTATGGGACCGATACAGGCCCATTCATTAGGGTCCAAATTCATCCCCATTCCCGATGTTTGGGGTATGTGCAGCGCCCGGCTCCCAGGGTTTGCACAGCCATTTGCGCAGTAAAGGGAGGGATGGAGGCGGCAGCAGGGGGACCCCCAGCGTTTTATGGGCATCCCCATAAAAACGCTGGGTGATCCCCTATGAACACAGGTGTGGGCGTGGCCATGTCTGCTCTGGGCGGGCAGCTGACGTCACATGACATCAGCGCCCTACCCAAATTCAGGTACACATCCCCTCGCATGATTCGGGGGGGGGGGGGGGGCGGGCTTTTAGTGAACAGGACTGAATCAGACCCTGTGTTCCACTTGTGGCTGATTGCAACAAACCCATTGCATGAGATAGGTATGGCTGATCCCTATGGAGAGATGTATTTATAAAAAGAACAAATAGAAAACAATGCATAGAAAATATACAGGCGTGTTGTTCTGCTCTGTCTATTGCTCTGTTTCCAAGAAAAGTAAATGCCAATCTTAATACACTGTATATCTGTTATATAAATGCCCTATTAACTTCCAATGTTGCGGTTTTTTTCCAGCCAAGCCAATGAAATAATGTTCCTGATCCAATGCATTTCCAGTATGAACACTGTGCACTGTGTCACATAATAGGTACTGTAGCTGTAAGCAGCTAAACACAGCTTGGTCTGAACATACCATAAATATATGCATGCAATCTGCCATAGGAAAACGGCTTTATCCTGCTGCCTGAAACAGCTTCTCTTTAAGTCCTTGTACAAAGAAGCAGGAACATACACTAATGCATTGAACATTATGCAACATAATAATGGTGATTCCAATGTACATACAGTACTTACCTACTCTCCCAGAATTTATGGGAGTCTCACAAATTTGGTAGGCATTCCCCACACACCTCTCCCAGGGATCACGGCTTGGGCCCTTATTCTGGTTGGTGCGGCCAGAGCCGCACACGGGGCTCCGGCCGCACAAACCAATCCCCGCCCACCCTACGGATCGCCACGGCCGTCCGTACACGGACGGCTGGCGATCCGCATAAAAATGGTGGAGGCGTACGCCTCCACCATGGTGGGAGCTGCCCCCTGCATTCGATGGTCGTCGACCATCGAAGGCAGGTCCGCACGCCCCGGCAGCTCCCGCAAGCTGAGACCACACGGACAATCGTCCGTGTGGTAGCTTGTATGGGGGCTGAAAGCTGACATCCGGCGACGTCAGCTTTCCGCCCCCATGAGTTGCGTCATGCCCTCATTACCATGCATACGCCCCGCGTTTGCATGGGAACGCCCATGAAACGCGGGGCGTACACATAGGGAAATGAGGGCATGAAGCCTCTCACGCCCCTATACGCCCCCTTTGCGGCGGACGAAATACGTCTGCGGCGAAGGGGGCTGCACATGCGCAGATTGACCTCTGCGCATGTGCAGAGTAAAAACATCGGCGGTACGGCCGCACGCGGGCCGTACCGCACGAAGCAGAATAAGGGCCTTGATGAGATGATTGACAGTGAATCTCGACATCGTAGCCCTGCCCTGCTCCCACCACTACATATTCATATTGGCATTTCCATTGCAAGGGGTGAGGTCATCATTATATGATTTGTGGTTTCCCACCAATCCACCACCTGGACTTCCCCATATTGTATCTCCTGGAACACGATAAATAAGTCAGAAAGTATGTTGCAATTTTACTAATGATGTGTACACACGGTACAATTCAGCATACAATTTTGACTATATAGTCAAAATCGCATCGGGATCGCATGCAGACCGCACAGGTTTTTTAACCTTGCGATCCCGATGCGTGCTCCCGCACAACACAAATCGAAACCAGAGAGACGGCTGCATTGACTATATAGTACAGATCTGTGTCTTCTGGCTTGCCATGTGATTTGATCGCAACGGAATCGAATCGCACGGCCGTCGACCGTATACACACACAACATAAGACTAAAATATTGTCTAGTGAGCAGGAAATCAAGCATGAATAAAACAACCCTTTCCTTCTGATGCATTAGTAGGCAAGTGATGGGCAATCAGCACTAGGTCAGGAATTTTAAGGCAGATCCAGATATGTTCCATTGTGGTGTAACGTAGGCTATTTGTGGCTCCACTTACACATGTGAACAGACATTGTCTATCATGGGGCACAGTAAAAATGACAAGTGCAAGAGGGTCGCGGATGGAGGCCTCTGCAGGAATGGGATGTGCCTCTTATAGTATAACAGCTGGTGGAATATCTGGTGACCCAGAAGTCACGTTGATTTGTTAGGTTGGCTTGTTGAAACTTGTAACACTTGGTTATCTTGTATTGAAAATGCATGATGGTATGTTATTAAAAACTGGTAAGGTATTTTAATTTACTACTGAGATTAGGCATCTAAAGCCACTTTTACACACAGCGGTATTAATACAGCTGCTAGTTCCCATCTTCCGCAGGGACCCTGCTGCTGACGGCATATCCGCTGCTGCTGGGACCCCGGTGCGGCCTGCTGCTGCTCCTGGACCCCGACAGCGAGCACAGGTGAGTCCAGGGGTGGGGGCCCACTGCAGCACTGCTGCTGCTCATGGACCCCGACAGCGAGCAGCGGGTGAGTCCGGGGGTGGGGTGGAGTTAGTGGTTTTGGGGGGGCGTGTTGGGGTGTTGGGAGCACCCGCCGAAAAAAAAGGAAATCGGCGCCCCTGAGGCAGTCAGCTTTACACTCCCGTGAGATGCCCACGGCATGCCCACAACTATCCTGACACTCCCATGACAATCAAGAGTTTTGTGTGATCACCTGATTTTTTTTTTTTCAGCTAAAGGTTTTGTGCATGGGAGTGGGGTAATGCTGCAGCTTCGCCTTTCTGCCAATGTGACAATGATTAATGTTGCTGAGCATCGGGAGCCAAGGCACACAGACTGCACAAGTGTGCAGTGCATTACTGGAAGTTGACTAAGTCCCATGAGACTTTGCACAAAAGGTCAGAGGCTGAGAGGCTTGTGCTGAGCTCTGCTTGGTGGAGCTCATCATATGCTTCTCAGGCCCATGGAGAATAGCAGCAGCGGCCTCGTCATGGGAGGGTTTTTAATTAGGGGCAGTGCTGAGCCTGTCAGGGCTCCTACACAGTAAGGTAGAGAGGGACAAACACAGGCTTTTCATGTCGTATTCTATATATATTTATGTTTATATTAACTACCCCCCCCCCCCGCAGTTACCCATTGACCAAGATTATACAGCCTTTACTCTGTGTTTTGACAGTGTAATAGTCTCCTGTGCAGTTTGTGGCCAGTAATGACAAGTGGGAGGGGGCCCCCCTATCTAATATGACCCCGGGGCCCCAAAGGCTTAATCCTACCCTGGATCTGCTGCAGGCACTTTCTCTTTGGTGCATTTGCATTATGCTGAAATCAGTAGTGTATGTTCAGTAGAGTATGTGTGAATCTTTTGAAGGATAACGAGAACTAGACATTTTCAGTTTACCCATTAATGTTGTACTATGTTTTCAATTTTCAGCATATTTCCCTTGTATATTTTTAATGTAATATATAAGGACTAATAACATATCAGAACATTCTAGTATAAAAACTAAAAAAATCTGTGATATGTTTATATAGATGGGGCCTTTTTTTTATTAAGACAGATCCTTATTTCTGGAAGGGATTGGCCTATTAATTTTAGGCACTGGATTGGGGCATGATCTGGTCACATCTGGGAATTACCTGTTCTATCCTGATCAACATAAGGGTCATAGGTTTCTTGTTGTGTTATCAGTAACACTCTCTAGAACAGGTGTCATACAGTCTGTGTATCCCTTTGTGATTTTGTCGGCCAACAGAAGCTTGCAAGTTTCCAACATAAGTGTCAATAGATGGCATTCCATACTTCCACTTATATTATAGTGACCAGTAAAGATGTAGTGGACTAATAAATTGAAAATATAGAAAATGGATTTATACAATTAAAAAAAAAAACTATTTTAATGTCAAGGGACAATTGAGCATGGAAATAGCATTCTATACAACTTTAAGCCATTCATCTCCACATTCGGCTGTTAACATGTTGAGTTACTGAGCTAAACAGCATGTTGGATTTTTGTTTGGCGATAAAGCTTGATAATAACAGATTGTCAAGTATGGTCGTTCTTTGCAGCAATGCCACAGAAACAATCAGTGAAGCATAAGGGACTGTCGAGGGTGACTGGTAAACTACAAACTCCCTATTTGGATACAGCAGATACTAAAATAACAACATACTGTACCATGATTCACAAGCGGTTTGCCGTTCAGTTCATATGCATGCTTTATCTGTCCATATATACTCAGTATAAACTCCTGTAAATTATATCTGTGTCAGTAGTTTTTAATAAGATTGCAAAACTCATTTTTGAATTCCCCATCCCAACTGACAGATCATACAACTCGCACCTAATTGGATTGGCCCCATAATAAATGATAATTACAGCTCTATTTTCAAACTGGTAAGTTTATATTAGATTATTACATTTTGTAAAATGTGCTGGTAGGACGCTACATAATTTAACTAGACCGCAACATGTCTATGTTCTTATTTTTCTAATTAGACATCTTCACAATATCTCCACCTGCAAATCACGTGATAGAACGGATGAATCTGCGGTTAAATAGATATTCACTAAGAGTCTAGAACAGCAATCAATCACGTACACCTAAAGGTCATAAAACAATCTGTCTGCGAGCCATCTGCCCATTAGTCGGTGACAGGTGTACAGCTGCACAATCTATAACACTTGCGTAGCTAATACATAAGTACTTACATATGGTATGTAAACTTAATATTATTTTACTTTGAACTGCGTATTCAAAGTCATAAGAAGAGATATGAGTGTGAATAGGGTTTGGTGAGGTAGAATAAAATGAGTTTGTATGTAATTCCTGCCAATTGTTCAAATCGTTTCTATATTGTAATGAGTGTCTGCACATCAAAACGTCTGAATTGTTCATGTTCGTTGTTCACTTGCGTATTCTCCTGGCACAGTATGTCTATATGGCTCTTCTGCACTCATTGGTGAAGTGGATGGTCTGAGGGCTTGATGAGCGGATTTGTAACCCAGCTTCCATTGACCAATGCTAATTGCAACTCTGCACTGTGTTAAGGTGCCCATACACTAGTAAGATTTATCTTCAGATCTGGCTGGTTGGAACAAAAACATGGTTATGGATGAGTGACAGTTTGTCAGTTTTCCAGCATTTCCAAGCAAATGGTCAACTGTCATTTGCTCTCATCCATAACCATGTTTTTGTTCCAACCAGCCAGATCTGAAGATAAATCTGCGTGTGTATGGCCACCTTTAGGCTGGACTGTGATGACTCAACCCTTAAATATCACAGCTCCTGCCTGTGGATTCAATACGTTTAGTTTTATGTAATGTATCAATGGATGAACTAACACCTTTGAAGGAATTTCTATAACTATGGGGTCAAGCAGTGAGGGGGGGGGGGGGGCAATACAACTTGTCATACTGAGGCCACTGCTTTCAGGATGGGAACCCCCAATGCATGCACTGATCCCATACATGGTACGATCCCACACTGATCCCATTCCTCAAATTTCTTGGGTTCTAATTCTAGAATGTAACGCCCACTGTATAAGATTACAAAAAAAGAGCTACTGTACAGTACTGTTTAGAAGCTATAACAGGCTTTGTTGATGAACAGTGAAACAAAGGGTATTCAAAAACAGACGTTTTCTGCTCCTGATGTTTTATTGGGGGTAACTGGATACCCCTGATGTTTCTCTAATGTTTTTTATTGGGCTATCCAATTAGATTGCCCGATAAAAATATTTATATTCCAAAAAACAGGGCTGCTTTCAGGGACTTTGCACCTGCAGGCTTTTTAAGGCTATTGTGAAATCGTCCAGCAGCCAATTACCTGCAATCAGTGATCATGGGTAATTGAATACCACCTGAAGTCATAAAATTAAAGTTGTGTATTTTGTAAAAGAAGTAGACCGGGTTTGTGTCACCCAGAAGGCAATGATAAAAGATAGAAGACATTAATGGAAAAAAACGGGACAACGGGGATGAATTTAAATGAGCATTACTAGAACTTTATCCTTCTTTTGTTTTAAACTTAACCGCCCCCCATGCCCATGGTGTAACCGGCATACACCTGTCTGTTGTGGGCTTCCGAATCTGACCACAGATTTCTTTTCTTCAACCCCCATGTCCTCTACCCCCTTCATGTCATGCAACTCCATATCTCCATCCCTGTAGTGGTAGGACCCCTTTTTGTGCCCCCGGGACCCCAATGGTGTCCGGGTTGTGGGTGTTAGTGGCTGTGAACCTAATGTGGACCCAATCAATGTCCTCTACCCCCACTAAGTTATGCAACTTTTCCATATGTTGCTTCCCCCCTGACCCACTTTGCATAGTGGCCGGACCCCTTTTTGGGCCCCGGGACCCCCACAGGGGGTACTAGGGATGTCTTACCCCACAGTATTTTTTTCCAGATTGTAAGTGATACGTGTACCAAATTTAGTGTAAATGGCTCCAGGCATTCCAGAGTTATGCTGGAACATACATACATATATACACACATACATCCATGTATATATATATATATATATATATATATATATATATATATATATATATATACACATATATATATGTGTGTGTATAAATAAAGATGTGAAGTCTAATTAATAAGAAGATATTATGTACTGGCACAGACAGCAGAATTGGTTAACTTTGTACAAAATATTACAAGAACATATTACACATCCAGACAACTGATTGCTTGTTCCAATTAAAATGTTACATGATTATGAAGATTTTGCAACGTGTGATTAAGCAAAAAGAGCTTTCTTATAGTACAGAATGTTCCAATTCCTTCTTGCAGTAGTGAGGGCACCGCAACTCTGCTGACATCACCTGCACAAGGTTTAACAAGGTTTTTTTGATGAGCATATGGTCATTTTTACTAACCATAATAGTGACCTCAATTAGCTCCACACGAAGATGATAGGCTAAATTTACTGTACTAGGCAGCGATTTTGTTTTTATTTAGATGCAGCCATTATCTGACCTCGGTTTTTAGGTCTAATTGATAGCATTTACTAAAGCGGTTTTGGTTTCTAAACTGAAACCTCTGTCCATTCCCGGCTGTTTCTATTGAAACGGCTGCGGGTTAGAAGCTATTTTCTTCAATTAATGGTGCTTTTATAGAAACAATATTCAATTGACATCATAGAAAGAGACCATTGCGGACTAAAAGCTATTCTATTCATTCTCCGTTACTTGTGTTACTTTGTTCTCCATTCAATTGATATCAAAGAAACAGACAGCTGGCTACTTCCGCTAAGTGGATTTGTGTGGAAAAGAAGAAAGTTATAGGAAAGTTGTAGTAGAAAAATATACAGTGATTGCTATGGTGGGGATTTAAAAAAAAAAAAGTTTCTTGTTGCCTCGTAACTGGGCAGCAATGCATCCTGTGCTGCCGTGTCCCAACTCCCCCAGAGCCATACTTGCCTCTCCTCCCGGAATGGCCGGGAGGTTCCTAAAAACCCAAACCCCCTCCCAGTCCTCTGGGAAGGTGGGCAAGTCTCCTGCATGCTCCCCAAAGCCCCCGCACCTCTGGAGCTGCTAAAACAAATTCCGTAATTTGCGGGTACATGGGGAGAGGACTGGACTAAAATGATGCAAAATGCGTAATGTTAGCCCCTCCCCACGGACCCACGAATTGCAGTTTGTGTGGGTTGGAGGTGATGCTTTATGACGTCATCCTTGTCCCTGCCCCCCGACTTGCAGCATTTTGTCTCCTGGAGAGGCAACTTTAACGTAGGTAAGTATGCCCTGAGCACATACTCATAGAGTCATAGGGATATCAGCATCGGGGAACTATGTAACTGCTCAGAGCATCAGCAAATGCAGGGTCATACTGGACCCCAGGGGTACATGGGAAATCCGCAGAGGTGTAACTCTCCAATCTCCTAATGTCACGTTTCAGACTGTACACTCAAATGATACATTGTTAGTTTACCAAGTAGAGAAAGTACATAGATTAAGTGCTGTAGGATTTATGTTTTATACATGATACTGTGCAGTATGTCCTCTGTAATGTTTGGCCATGCCTTTGGGGTAGATGGCCACACCCTTTAAGCACAGGCCCCTACCAGGCCTTCCCCAGTGGGCCCTTCATGTTCCAGCTGCTGTGCGGAAGCATCTATCTCTGAATAAGGCCCAATAATTGTTATGATCCACCTATCTATATATCTATTATCACCAGCATCATATATATTTATCTGCATGGAACTGCACTGTGCATAAATCACAGTGGGCCAGATACTCCAAGCTTCAAAATGTGATAAAGGGGGGGAGTGATAAACTACCAGCCAATCAGCTCCAACCTGTCCTTTTTCAAATCCAGCATGTAACATGATAGTAGTTGGCTGGCTGTTTATACGGTAACTCTCCACTTATTTACCACTTTTTGAAGCATGATAGACGTGTCCTAGTGTGTTTGGGCACCCTATAAATGTAAACACCAGTATCAGTACTTGCTTATACTAGGAATTGGATTTGGATTGCTGTGTAGATGTACCCTGTGGGTTATAGACACAGGAAACATATATTTGCTCAGCAGCACATTGCATAGGCAGCCATCAGCGGCGCCACTGGTCGTTGCAGCAGCCACGTAGGTAACAGTGAAGCAGAGACAGTACAGTTTTAGGTTGCTATGCAGTGTACTAGACAAGGAGAACACGGAGGTACATTTGGATGAGTGTCACAGTTCCTAGGCAGCCATTCGCGGTGACATCTTGACAGGGGCGGATCCAGGATAAAATGACAGGGGGGGCACCATGATAAAAGAGGGTTTAGGTGGGGAAGGGCCAGTGTTAGTGGTGCCAGTGTACATGCTAAGAGAGTGGCAGAGAGAGGGTGGCAATGGGATTAAAAATAGGCCCTGGCATTTAAAGTACACAGGCCCACCAAGCCAACAAAAGTGAAGGAAGTAGTTGTGCGTGCGCCGAAGGCGCGCTCCGGAAAAGGGGGTGTGGCCACTCAACAGGGGGTGTGTCCTTGAGTGTAGTGTACAACACCATATACAACTTCTACACATTATGCAACAAAATACTAGACCCCATTATACTTGCCCCTTACACATGATGCCAGATGGAATTAGCCAAAATTCACATAATGCCACATGGATTGAGCCAAAAGTCACATAATAAGACACGGATTGAGCCAAAATTCACATAATGCCAAATGAATTGAGTCAAAATTCGCATAATGCCAAATGAATTGAGGCAAAATTCACATAATGCCACATGGATTGTGTCAAAAGTCACATAATAAGACACGAATTGAGCCAAAATTCGCATAATGCCAAATGAATTGAGCCAAAATTCACATAATGCCACATGGATTGTGTCAAAATTCACATAATGCCACACGGATTGAGCCAGAATTCACATAATGCCACACGGATTGAGCCAAATTCATAAGATGCCATATGGATGGAGCCAAAATTCACATAATGCCACAAGGATTGAGCCAAAATTCACATAATGCCACACGGATTGAGACAAAATTCACATAATGCCACACGGATTGAGACAAAATTCACATAATGCCACACGGATTGAGCCAGAATTCACATAATGCTACACAGATTAAGCAAAAATTCACAATACGCTTTATAAACAGGGACATTGTCCACCAAAGGCGCGCATTAAACATTTACACCATAATGTCCATTGCACGTTAAGTTACACGGCATGATGTCCATTATGTATTATGCCAAACACCATAATGCCTATTAAAAATTATGGGTACTTGTGTAGTTTCACGGCGCCAGCATGGCGCCGTGCTACTTCCGGGTTCTACGCTCGCCACAAACTATGTTAAAAAAGGTAGCTTAACTCCATGCCAACATGGATAGTTCATACCCCCACTATCCATGTTGGCATGGAGTTGATTTTATACTACTACTGGCGCCGTGAAACTACACAAGTACCTAATTATGCTACATACAGTAAGTGCTGCTTATCTACATGCTCATTGCCAAGGGTTCCATGCTCATTGCCAGAGGTTCCATGCTCGTTGCCATGTGGGATTACATGCTCAATACCAACAGGGAATACATGCTCGTGGTAAATGGGGGACAGCCGCCACCAGGCAGAAGTGATAGCCACTGACAGTGGCAGAGCCTGGCTGTATTCCGAGCACTGCAGGTCCCGGCTATTTGAAATAATACCCATTTCACACCAGAAAATGCATTCCCAGGTTGGCCCCTTTTACACCAGCCTAGTCCCTGCATTTTCTGGTGTGAGGGGGAGAGAAAACCACCCCTCCCCCCCTTTAACCAGTTATCTCATTTAACCGGCTATATCTTCGGAACTAACTGACCCATTTACATGAGACAAGTATCATATTGAAGAACATTTGAGTGGGCTTTGAATGATTTTGGTCCAGTGAAACTGGAATGTTTGGTTCCAGAGTAATCTGCCCTCAAAGAACATGAACAGCCATGAAATTACATTTAAAAAAAAAATCGATTTACACGCTATATCTCTGGAACTGATTGACCGATATGGACCTGATATCATATTGAAGGCCCAGCGATTTGGAATTGAATGACATCAACCACAAGCTCCTGTGATGCCAGGGGGGGGACTGGCAGCTATCAGAACCGGGTGGGGGTCAGAATTGACGGGTCCCAAATTATCCTATGGGGAAAATTTTTTACAGCTTTGCCATGCGATATCTCCAGGTTCCCGGGGGGCTAGAGACATGGGGCTGGGCTCGTTGGAAAGCTCTGGTCCTCATCTACAAAATGAATGACAGGGGGGGCACGTGCCCAGGTGCCCCCCCCCTGAATCCGCCACTGCATCTTGATCATACTGCTCATAGGTAGCAGTAGAGTGACTTAACAGACCTTCTCCCCTACAGCACCCACAGGAGTCAGCCAGCATGGATAGATCCTGAGACTGTCCTACAGTGGGGCTGGGGGGGGGGGGGGGTGCCGCAGGGTTCACCCTGGAGCTGGGGGTAGCCGAGCTCTTCCGCCACCAGAGGTCATTTCGGCCGGAGCCCACAGGCCAGGAATCCCTCTGCTTTGTGGGCCAAGATTCAGAGGTCTGGGTGCAGCAGCCATGGCAGTGGGTCTCGCTGGCTGGGACGGTGTCGCGGCACCTGGGGGTCATGCCTGTAGCCACGGCGCCTGAGACACTCGGTGCTCCTGCTCCCTCTGTGCTCTACGTCGCCATGCCGGGGGCCACATCGGTGGTGCTGCCTGATACACGCGGCACTCCTGCGCCCTCCGTGTCCATCTCCACCTCCCTCGTCCTCCTCCCATCCGCAAGGCTCCCCTTCTCCGGGGACCGGGGATGGAAGCTCCAGTGGAAGTGAATATGACATTCTCTCCAGGGGTGAATCATTCTCCCCAGGGGTGAATTTAGTGGTCAGGCCGCCCCTAGGCGCTGTAATTCCCCCCCCCCCCCCCCCATTTTATTATATTCATTAATAGGTTATAAATCCTAACATACATGAGCCACACTCAGAGACTGGCATCAAGTAGGTTTTAAAAATAGTGTTGTTTTAATTCAACATGGTGAGTCCAGTGTTCAGGAGTCACCATGTTGAATTAAAACAACATTATTTTTAAAATCTGAGTGCAGCTCATTTATGTTTCCATTTGTTTATACTAATATATACACACACATATACATATATATCCCCAACACCACCACCCACTTTTCCCAGACAAAGGGGGCAAGCAGCACTCTGAAAAGGTACCTGCTGAGGAGCCAGTCAGTGCTCTGGCTGCCTGTCAGTGATGTATAATTGCCCTACTGCTGATCAGAGAAGCTTACCTGAGCCTATTGGCCAGCTTTCTGCCTTTGTCACTGTTTCTGCCAGCCCAGTCAGTCAGTACATAATAGGTAGTCGGGGGAGTGTGGTAGGTGAGGTGGGACCAGTTGCAGCCACTGACACAGGAAGTAACTAAGGTGCAGGAAGAGGAGGGCAGATATGCACAGCCCACACATATCTCAGCATGGCTGTTCAATGGAAGGGGCGGGACTAGTCACTTTCAGTATCAAATAAGCAAAACAATAAAGCACCCCTACCCCGATATGCTGAGTCATGACTAATTATGTTTATATCGTTCCCGGAGCATAACCTCAAGTGCCTCCATTGTCCCCCAGGGCCCAAGCCCCCACCACCGGTCAGTTTATTAAGCCACGTATTTCTGCTATTGCTGCTAATAACCCCTGCCTGCTTGTTCAGCAATCAGCACTGCCACACTGAAACGGCCACAAAGGAGTGCTTAGTGCAGGAGGCTCATGTGGCTGCCGACAATGACAATCGGGCCGTGGCTTCAGACCACCAGGGCACTTCCTACAGTCTGCGTCTATGGAGGTGGCCCTAGATAGTCGGCAGCAGAGTGGCCGATTGCTCCCTGGCCCAGTCCATCACTCCACTGGATGCTTGTAACTGATTCCGCAGTGGTAAGCAGACGCTGTGGAGCGAGCAAGAGTCATGCGTATGCACGGGGGATGCCACCAGGGTAGCGTACGCCTTGACTGTCACTGTGTGTGACTCACAGGTAGCCTGCTGCCGCCCATAAAATGTGCCGCCCCAAGGCCCATGCCTCATGGGCCTAGTGGCAAATCCGGGCCTGATTCTCCCACAGCCTAATGTTCTATATAATAACTGCACTACAGTGAGTAAAACAGGCGCTTAGATGCATTACTTACATTTCACTGAAACAGTATGAATGTATAATTCTTTTATATTAAGTTTTATGAACTCACAGATTAAACAGAAAGCATTTAGAGCAACAAAGATAATTAGTCCGACTTACAGAAATCTTTCCAAACTCTCACTTCATGTCACAGTAAGGATGCTGTAACAACTACAACAAACCTGAATCAACATCATTAAACTACAAAAAATGCAATTACAAAGCTGTTTATGTTTAGAGGCTTCAAATACAACATTCTGCTAGGTGCTTAGCATTTTTTAGCCTTGTTACTACATGAAGTTCTTATATATTTGAACTTCTTTGGCATTTCTATGTAATCTTCTTTGTAATGTTAAGCAAAAGAAATCAATAGTGAAGGTTATCTTTTCATTTCAGCTCATGGGCCAGATGTACCATGCTTCAAAACGTGATGAAGTGGAGAGTGATTAACAACCAGCTTATCAGCTCCTACCTGGCATTTTTTAAACCCAGCCTGTAACATAATAAAAATGGGGGTACACTGCGCTAAAAACTGGGGAGGTTTTCACAGCAGCTCAATAAAAAAGTGCAATTTAAATAGGAGAAAATGAGCGCTATTAAGATAAAGGAGGGAGAGATAAAAGCATAGGGAAAGGAAAGGTTAAAAGAAAGGAAAACACCTGAAAAATAAAAGTTATTAGCAGTATGTTTATAGCTCTTTTGAGACAAGGTGGTGAGTCCGTGGTACCTGTACTAGCCCTAACGCTATCCAAGCCGGGTGCAGGAAGCGATGTTTCAGCGCGGTGCGGCGTGTAATAGCCGCTCGTCTGTGCTCCATCTGCCGGGTGACGTCACTCGGTACGGCAGACTCTGCAAAAGTTCCTGATGGACGGAGGAGACTTGGTAGGGCTTGGGGAGCCTGACGGGTTGATCCACGGACGAGCCCTTCAACGCGTTTCGTGCTATGGAAGCACTTTTTCAAGAATGTAACATGACAGGTAGGAGCTGATTGGCTGCTTGTTTTTCACTCTCCATTTTAGCACTTTATTTAGGCTTGATGCATCTGGCCCAGAACCTATATTTGCGTTAGATCCGCCTCCCGACAGATACTGGTATTTTAACCCTGCCCAACTCCTAACCCTAACCCACCCCTGCTATAGCTAAACCCAAATCGCCACCTCCTGCAGCCTAAGCCTAACCCTCCCCCACCCCCACTGCCAAACCCTAACCCTACCCCTAGTGCCTAACATCCTGTGCTATCTTCGGGATCTGTTAGTACTGTACCTCATTAATGTCGGGATTCCAGCACCTGTCTCCTTTTGGCTGAACGCATGCCACTCCGATGACCAATCATCACGCAGATTATTCAATGCTGCCTTTTCTTATGCATCAGCGGATGACAGAAGCTGCTAGCAGATGTCTTTTTACACAAGGCCCCTCATGAGGCATAGTATATTTTCACACAGTAGCTGTGTACAAAGACACAACTGCTGTATCTTTTGTGACCACCTCTGAATCAAACCCGTAGTTAACGAGCTCCACTGGGACAGGGACTGATGTGAACGACTGAAATATTCCCAGGAGAATGTGCGCGCTATATAAATCCCTGTTAATAAATAATTGGCGCCCCAGGGGAATTGGCCGACCCTAAACCTCACACAACCACCCCTGCTAACATGTGATTATCATGCTCCCTTTCTATAAGGGATGCAGCTATGTCCTGGTTTCCAAACAAGAAATGTTGTCATAGGCAAACATGGCAGGTGCAGGGGAGGATATCTAGTTGCCCAGAAAATCGCTTCCTCACAGCCTGGCCAGCAGTCACTACATGTCTGTCTGTGGATCTAGGAGCCCAATCATCGCACCGGAGAGAGAATCTGGTAAGAGGCTTACCATGATCATTACACCTGCATATGTCTGAAGCACTGTATCAAATGAACTGCACTATGTTTAGCGGAGACAATCACTCTTAAATCAAACATTTGGAAACCTCCACCCTGAAATGGGGCATTAGCCCCTGTCTGGGAGTGGGAAGCACGATTAATAGTACTTTATACTTTACTTACATGCCTCCATTGACATTTGTCTTTTTCCCATAGAGGGTTTCACACATGGTGGGGATGATGCAGTGCTGGGGCATTTTAAGAGAGGAGGACGCCTGTGTTCAGCCTCCTCCGGTGGGACCTGCTCCTCTCTGCTGGGAGTTGCGGAGCGCAGTAGAGTCTACTGGACATTTCCAGATCTCCAGAAAAATGGAGCAGCGGCCATTTTTCTGGTGATTTCCGCATTTCTACTACTACCAGAGTAGCATTATAAAGTCTGAGCACTAGAGCCCTCAGGCTCCCCTGCGCATGCACAGATCTCTGCGTGACTCCGAAGGGTAAGTATTAAAAATATGGGTGCAGCATGTGCTTGTTGGGGCCACCTGGGACTCAGGGGCCCGTGTGCACTGCGAACACTGCAACCATTATAAATATGCCCCTGATTCCAAGCTATACACAAGTAAATTACTTCTCTAGTTGTGTTACTTTTCATATGCAAAGTATTCACATAAATAAACTGCTATGAATTACCCATGATACAACTTAGGATATTTCATAGTGTTAGAGTGTGTTTATTCACCTTAGAACATTCTTGAGAGAGTTCACAATGACGCCTTTATAATAGCATAATTATATGTTAAAAGGGCTAAAATGCTTTAAGTTCATATTGACCAAAACCATTTCCTAGCATCATGCTAAGAGAATGCAATCTTAATGCACTTAAGCTGGAATCGAACATCTTTGACATTAACAGCATTTATAAAGTATTGTTCTGCGTTGTAGGAAGCAGGAAATGTGAGTGTGATAAGAAAAGCCTGTAATGGATAAGTTAGGGTAATTAAAGGACGCTTTCAGGTTTTCTGTCCAATAACAAAAGTTTGTGGTTATTATAGGTTAGGACTAAAAAAGAAAGCAAAATAAAATAATTGCAAATCATATATGAAAGTGACGTTGTATTAAAATTTATAAGCTGTAGTGTGTGTATGTGCATACATAAATATATATATACATATGCAGAGATGGCAAAGGCATCACTCGGAGACTGAATAAATGCTCAATCAAATGCTTTTTATTGCATTTACTGGTATCAGCACCCTAGTGTTTCGAGCACAAAGAGGGTGGAGGACGAGCTTTGTGCTCGAAACACCAGTGTTGGTGCTGATACCAGTAAATGCAATAAAAAGCATTTGATTGAGCATCTATTCAGTCTCCGAGTGACGCCTTTGCCATCTCTGCATATTTTCTTTCACTCATGGTTAGTGGTTGGGTGAAGCCATTTATTGTCAAACCACTGTGTTTACTATTTTTAAACCATAATGACAACAGAAACTACCCAAATGACCCATATCAAAAGTTTACATAGCCCAGTTCTTAATACTGTGTATTGCCCCTTTTAACATCAATGATAGCATGAAGTCTTTTGTGGTAGTTGTTGATGAGGCTCTTTATTTTCTCAGATGGTAAGGCTGCCCATTCTTCTTGTCAAAAAGTTCCTGTAAATTCTTGGGCTGTCTTCCATGAACTGCACGTTTGAGATCAATTCCTCAGAGCAGTGAGGATTAGCGGCCAGCATAAAAAGTGTTGGCCCTGTTGAAGAGAGGTTTACGAGACTTTCCGGGTGTAAGGTATTATACTGTGTAATAAACATTACATCATTCTGCTTATCCGTGGCCTACCTCGCTCCACCAGCTGTGCTCTCCCGACGGTCGCTCCTGCCACTGGACTCCCCCGCTTCTGCTACGCAAGCCAGCGTATGTCGTTTCGGAGTTCCCCAGGACACGGAGGTCGCCCATACGAGTGAGCTGTTTTGCCTGATGTATCATTATCAAGCCGTGTGGTAACCAGTCCACAGTGTTGTCTTTTTAGGTACGGGCATTACTGTTATGTACCTTGGAGTTTTCATCTCCTTTTTGTGCAATAAATACTCTTTTAATACACTAGGAAGCGCTCCTTCCCATTTCTCTCCTGTTCTACCCAGATTCACCTAATCCCTTGGACCCGGGATTCATCATATGGGACAAGGAAGCTGCAGTCTTACTTAAGACTTTGTGTGTAACTACCATCCCTGCTCAGGTGCAGGTGATTTACTGGACTTTCCGACACTTGGACACTCCTGCGCTCATACACCCACCATCTGTACAATATATATATATATATATATATATATATATATATATATATATATATAAACACACACTTGTGGTATGGCGCCTAAATTATGTTAATTTCAAGTCCATGAATGGTGTTTATCCGAAATTACATTAAGTGAAATTGTTGTTATTCTCCAGGTATTGTTTTATTGTTTCTCAGAAATTCACAGGAAACAGGTAAAAACTCCCAACGCGTTTCGTCTAGCAAGACTTCATCAGGGGAATACAATATACGTCGTTCTTAGTGTGTGTTATTTATTAACACGTAGATAAAAGGTTTTTTTTAAGGTGTTTTGGTCACCTAAGTGCATGGGACCATTAAAAATAATTGAAGACTACTTGTCTTCCCCAGTGGTATGATATCAGACAATATCCCAAGAGAAGGTGTGGTGAACTCTCCTTTGTACTTGGGCTGGAATTATCGTCTCTCTCTGGTGTGTCCTACTTCAACTGGGGAAGGTAGCTGCACCTTCACTACACCTTCTCTTGGGATATTGTTGGATATCATACCACTGGGGAAGACAAGTAGTCTTCAATTATTTTTAATGGTCCCATGCACTTAGGTGACCAAAACACCTTAAAAAAAACCTTTTATCTACGTGGTAATAAATAACACACACTAAGAACGACGTATATTGTATTCCCCTGATGAAGTCTTGCTAGACGAAACGCGTTGGAAGTTTTTACCTGTTTCCTGTGAACTTCTGAGAAACAATAAAACAATACCTGGAGAATAACAACAGTTTCACTTAATGTCATTTCGGATAAACACCATTCATGGACTTGAAATTAACATAATTTAGGCGCCATACCACAAGTGTGTGTTTAGATTGTTGTATTTGTCCCCTAACCCTCTAGGGACATTGTAGTAAGGCAGCCAACAGTGTAAATCCTTTTTGTATTTAGCGCAATTGGATTATTGGTCTGTGTGTATATGTATATATATATATATATATATATATATATAGTAAGTGCCTTTTACTGTACATGGCATAGGACTCTCCCCTCCCTTCTAGAAGTTTTGTATTGTCCTGACATGAATAATGATACTGTAGACTTACTAACTGGACGGAATTTAATCACAGTGTATTATATTCCCATGACAAGTCTAGCATAAATGTATATCCTTTGAAAATAAATGTTTTACTTCTTCCTCTAGAAAGGAATCAAAGGAGCAAGGGAGGGCCATGACACATTATTGTCCATTCCTGCTGAAGCCAGATCGTTACCTTACATGAACCAGCAAAAGTCTTCATCATCTAATACTGTATCCTTTCTTCAAATCTCACTGTTTCTAAATTTGTGACGTTGGAAACTATGAAGCGCTGTTTCTAATTTTTACTCACTTGAATTTACAGCATTAAAAATAACTTAAGCATTTAGTATTATTATATTTGAAAAGGCCAGTTAGGCTTCATTAACATTAAATCAATACTTGGATCTTGTACAGAATTAGAAGTAAAGCATAACTGAAAACAACTACCATCAAATTCCATCTGAGCTATAGACACACTAAGGGGGTATTCAATCTCCCGCAGCCATCTCCCGATGGGGTAGATGGCTGCGGGGCCCTATTCAATGCTGTCTTCCCCGACAGCATTGAACAGGGGATCTCAACAGAACAAGCCCGACTTCACAAGCAGTCAGGTTCGTTCTGCCTAGAATTGACGATCTCCTGGCTGCAGCTAGCCTCTTCCCAGCCGTAGCTCGTGGCTACTCTCCTTCTCGTCCCGCTGCAGGCGGGACATTGAATCCTGCCTGCAATTTCTCGGTCGAGCAGACCGAAAACGGGACAGGGTCACGGCTGCCGGGCCAGCCAATGTTAAATGCATGTTTTTTTATGCATTTAGTATGTATGGCATAGTTGTGCAAAGAAGTTATAAAATTAAACAAAGCAGATTAATCAGACCCGGGTCTGAAAGGCCCATATTGTATGATAGATAGAAAGAGTTATATTAAGCCTTTCAATCTAAGCCTGCTCCTTACCTTATGCTAATGCCAGTATTCACCCATCTTTGCCAATTATCTTTCCACCTTTATCTAGATGGGCTGCCCACCCACCGCTTTCCCCTCTGCAGCCGCAGCTGTCAACATTAGCATCAGGACTTACATCCAACCAATGCTGGGTGCAAGAGATATCAAAAATATTTGTCCCATCTCCATACATACAGGATATATGCCCAAGACACTCCTATGGCCCTCCCATTAGATGGATTGGTTCTGCCTGCCGGCATGGTCATCACACAGTTGCAGTTCAGAAACATTAATTTTTTTCAGAGACATGTCCAATGGGGTAAATTCATCCAGGTTGCCTGGAGGCAAGAAAGATGTTCATGCCAAATCAGAAGCACCAGACAACACAGAGAGCATTTTGGTGACCACTGTATACTGTAATACAGATAACAATGACTTGATCAACAGAGAGTGACCGTCTTATAATACAGAGAATGTTGCAGTACCCATCATATAATGCAGAGTGAGCAGTGACCGCCATATAATGAAGAGAGTGTCACAGTGACCAGCATATTATACAGAGAGTGTTACTATGCCTGCCAAATTATACAGAGTACATTGCATCCCAATACAGAATTACTGCCCACCCACTCTGTATCCAGGAGTCCTGCTTATGGTTGCAGACACGGGATGCGGTTAACATGCTGACTCGCTGGCAAAAGACCACTGCCAGAATACCGACATTGATGGAGATACTGACACAGGCATCTCAACTGCCAACATCCTGATCGTAAGTATGCCAGGGCAGGTTAAGTTTAGGCCACGAGGGGCGGGTTAGGTTTATGCACCATTGATTGATTTCTTTACCCTTCAGCAATAAAAGTCAATGTAAACTGGCTTTTATTTCTACTGCAGATCACCGAAAAGGGGGCGGGTGCTGATTTCAGCTGCCCGTTCCACACAGGCATCAACCCACCTGCTCTTCCGAGGGGAGCGCCCAGCGTCTTTATGGGGATGCCCATAAAACACTGGATGTTCCCCTGCAGCTGGCTCCCTCACACTTGGGTTCTGCACATGCGCATATTCACGCACGTGCAGACCCCATACCATTGAAAACATGGCTGAAGGTGCTAAAGCCCCATACACACTAGAGCAGTGGTTCCCAAACTGTGTGCTTTGGCACCCTGGGGTACCTCGGAGCACCCTGGGTTGGTGGTCCAGGACATAAAAACACAATTGACTTAATTTAATATTTTTTACTCAATAAGTATTGGCCTAGCGGTGCCACAACAACATTTCTGATACGATAGGGAGGTGTGATTCAAAAAAGTTTGGGAACCACCAAGGATTTTTTTAAAGATATTGGTCAGAAAGGGGCTTCTGATCGATAGCTTTTAATATATCCGTTAGGTCAGGGGTCCTAAAACTACTTTGCTCTGGGACCCCATCAGACAATAGATATAATTACAGGACCCCAGCTAGTTACTGCAGAAGGTCATCATGTCACGTGTGTAGTCAGCAGACAGCACCTACATGGCAGCATTGTGGAGACACAAAATGATGGGAGGAGTCTAAAATAACAGACAATTCAACAGCTTTTTTAGACTCCTTGAATCACTGACTGAGATTATAAAAGTCATCAGCTTGATGGTCAGCAACATGGAGTCGCGACCCCATGCTGAGAAGGTTGCGACCCACTTTGGGGTCAGGACCCACAGTTTGAGAACCGCTGCTCTAGTGTGTATGCTAAATGTCATTAACGGTGCACGCTACCACTCGACCACCCCCTTCTCAGCTAAACATGCACGTCAATTTGGCTATATAGCCAATGACCCGCATGTTCAGCTGGTCCCGGTACGATATAATTTACCAATATCATTCAGTGTGGCAGATATCGTAACTATATCATCTGTGGTGCAGGTTGAGTAGTGTGTAGGGGGCTTTTTGCTACTCAATGTTGGCACTGGGCAGGGAATGGAACATTGGATTGAGATGTTGCAGCCAGGCACCCCCATGCCAAGAAGATGCTGCAAACAACAGAGAAGGGTGTGCATCTAGCAAGTGGAATATGTATGTGCCTGCCCTGACAAATACACCTGTAACTAAAATGAGGCATAACGTACCGTCAGTTTTTGCCATCTTGCGAGGCTGCGCCCAGAGAAACACCCACATCACGCCTTCATTTTAGGGCAAGCATATTTCTTTGCGCAAGGGTGCGAGCGTGCACGGACTATGAAACCTGCACATGCGCACTGCGGCAGTTGCGCATGCATAATGAGCTAAATTCCGCATTGCGTGCGAATTCGCACACAAGTGTAAATGATTTCCACTTTAAAAAAATGGGAAACCTCTCCCAAAATCTCTCACTTTCTGATTCTCATGCCTATTTGGCCCATTGTGTCAATATGGTAAAAAAATTGTGTAGTTTTGACAGAGCAGACCTTCGTGGACAGTCAAGAAAGTTCTACAAGAACCCAGATCTCAGCTTCTTAATGTTAATTGCCCCGTGTAGCATACATACAGACATTTTTGAATCTTCAGTAGTGACTCAAGTTCAAATTAGGTGAACACTGTGTAATTATATTGAAAACCTGATATCACGGTAGTCACAACAATGATAAGGAAATTATCTAGCACTGAGTTAGTAGGGGTGATACCTCTACTGCCTCGGAGATTAAAATAACATAATATTTGTTGTGATAAACTCCCTACATTTACAAACCATGGAAACACAAGAAATGATTTGCAGGCTATACTAGCACTAAATACGACACCAGCTGGAGAGCTGGTTATTAAACCTGATTTACATTCAACACACAGGATTCAAAATTCATTTCCTACCATATTTACATGGTAAACAGTATTTACACTGTAGCAAGCGATGGTTAGTTAATGTATGCAAATATATATCCCACAGGAAAAATAACTCATCGTAATAGCCTCAGACTATTATTGTGAAGTTGCTGCTTGAATGGTTTAAATCATTCATATAGTAAGTTACAGGAGAATAGAAAAGTGACAGCTTCCACTGCATTGACCGTGTAAAATACACCATGTGCTAATTTGCCTTACAGACAAGCCATGAGGTCAATGTTTAGCTACATTTCCATAGTAAATAGCCATGCTTATTTTGCATAAAATGTTGGTAATATCAGGCAAATGAGTGTGACACAGGGAAAGGTGGACTGCTCCATTCGGGCAGATGAATAACTAAAAAAAAAGGTCACTTTTCAAAGCAAGAAAAAGCAGCAAACCCTTTACTGTATACAATGCAACCATAACAGACATACTGTAGCAGCCCATTTATCAATGAGTTTTTGCTATCTCAAACTCACTGCATTTGATAAATAGTGCTCCGGCCAATCAGCTCCTCTCGTGTGTTTGGACAATAACAGGAGCCAATTGGCTGAAGCACCATTTATCATACACAATGACATGATCAAGCTAAAACTTTTTGATAAATGTGACCCATATTATTACTGTATCTCCTTACAGAGGCCCTGACATTTTGGCAGCTGTTTATACAGGTTTTTTTTACGTTAATTGTAAAAGACCATGGCCACTATACCGTAAACCGATAGGAAAGATTAAAAAGGGTGCTCTCGTATTAGTCACAATGTATTTTCAGCAGATTAAAATGGCTGGATATTGCAATAACCAATGGTCATTATCGCAGTGTCCAATTAACGGACGTTATTATTGGGGAAAAGTCCATGATACCATGTTTTTGTCCGCCCAGGGGCTTTTTATTGGAGATCAGATTTCTCATACATAATACCCAATATAAGTGGGTATCAGGGCTAATAGCATAGACCCCGCGGAAACTTTTAGTGTCAGTGTTTCACCACCGCTAATAGGATAGTCCCTGAAGTCGGAAATTAAGGCCCATACTCAGAGATTTTTAGGTGAAAGCCTCTCAAACTTGGTGTTTTGAGCAGCTTTCAGCTCAAAGCTGCCCAGTGTGTACGGCCTGGCAGTGAGCGGTGATGAGCGCTCCCGCATCATCGCCGGGAAAACCGTTCATCTGCTGGTATTACCAGCAGATGAGCGGCTTTGTGGATGGCTTTCCATAGTGCTACACTATGTAAAGCAGTCTGCCCCCGCTGACAATGCCGGGCAGGGGGGGACGCTGCTCAGTGTGTATGCACTGAACGGCTTCCCCCCCAGCGATGGCAGCGGTCATCGCTGTCCATACACACTGGGCATAAACGCCCAGCGTGTATGGACCTTTAGTTGTTCATGTTTCAAAATGAGAAAGCCCTTTCATAAATATCTTTATTTCTATTTGAAGGCCAGATTAGAAAGTGTGTCTGCCAAACTATTTTGAAACTGCAATTTACAAAGTAAAAGCTAAAATGAACCCTTTTGCTTCTGGGCTAATTTAAGTTTTCTTATTGAAACTAATAAAGGTGACCATTAATGTGGGCTTTATATATTATTTATGAGCATGTAGACAAGTCAATCCACTAGCACCTCATAACATTTCTTCATAACAGTATGAGTAATATTGATGAAACCTGGTTAATATTCATGAGGCATGACCAAGTGAGGCATTGAGGTACTGTATGAAGCATTTCCATCACGCCACAACAGTGTCAATAGTTGATAGTAAATTCTGAGGCTGGTATCTCAATATCGGTTCTGTCATAAAACACTGCCATCACTTGAGTGACTTGACACACGCAGTTCAACCTCGTTGTTGCCATATGGATGATCTCCAACATTTACAATATCCACAGATATGCTCTAAATTGTGTATTATTCTCACGTAAGGCCAGTGCTGGCATATTTGTAGTTATGCATGTGACATTGCCTGCTAAATGCTACGACAATACCTCAAAAAGCCGAACAAATATATACAAAGTGATGATACTAAATTTAATCTAGAAACACAGACAGGACTTGGCTTGGAGACAGCTAATATGGATGTCCGAACAGAAAGACGAAGACGGTATTGTAATAATCGTCTATTGTATTTTTGCTAAGCGTTAAAGTGCATTCTTCCATGTGTCCCCCTAGTTTGTTTTGTCTGTTTAAAGAACCTTGAAAAGGAGAAAACATACAGCAATGGACATAATGCTATTTTCTGTGTAAACAAAGACACAAGTCTCTGTGACAATTTGGCTTTCAGTAAATGGACAATCCGTATTATCCGTCAACAGCTATCCTTGATGTGTAGGTGGCGGGAACTTGGCATATAGTATTTGAGCTAAGTGCAATACATATTTTGTATAAAATCATTCCATTCACTACTATAATAAAGTCTTCTTAATCTGTATATCACAGTAAATAGAGGGTGCATGACATTTGGGGCCAGATGTATCAAGCATAGTTGCCTACCCTCCTGCATTTTGCAGGAGACTCCCTGAAATAGCAGCAATCTCCCTTTTTCCCTCATTAGTCTAGCAATCTCCCTCATTTCACCTAGCCCACATTACACTGTTACATTTTTGGGGAAAAAAGGAGTGAGATAGATACATTTACATTGAATCATCATCAGCACCATTTCCCAGCACTTTACCAAGTATAGTAGCTCTTACTAACTGCTTTAGGGATCATCTACATTTGGATATAAGTCATTTTAAAAGATGTGGCAGTACACACCCATGCTTCTAGGTGCCACGTTCACAATCTCCTTTCACAATCTCTCCATATATGGAACTAGTGTTCCCGCTAGGCTGTTTTAGCGGGGCGCTGCGCCCTGCCCGTTTTTTAAAGGGCAAAATGCGCCCTGCCCCTCTAGCAGCGCCCCGCTAAAACAGCCTGGAGCCTGCCCGACTCCTTGCAAGGGGAAGCCCAGCGCCGCCTTAGACGGCGATGCCCGGAGCTTCCCCGGCATCAAGGCACCTTCCCCCTGTGGTGACAGCATCTTCGGCGCGGCCGTGCCTGCCCCCCTTTAGTGACGCCGGCGGCCCGGCCCGCCCACTTTCGTGACGCCGACGGCCCGGCCCGCCCTCTTTCGTGACGCCGGCGGCCCAGCCCGCCCACTTTCGTGACGTCGGCGGTCCGGGACCGCCCACAAGTGTGCCGTCGGCGGCCCCGGACCGCCCCCCCAGCGCCCTGCCCGGCACAATTTCTAGAGTGAACACTATGGAACTAGACACGCCTTTTGGGCGGAGCATGACATGCCCCTTCAATGGGGCGCTGTGCAAAAATTCTACTACCAACTATAATCTCCCTGAAACTAGTTTTCAAAAGTAGGCCAGTAAGGTATCAAGCTTCAAAAATGATAAACTGGAGAGTGATAAACAACCAGCCAATCATCTCCTACATTCATTTTTCGAACCCAGCCTGTAACATGACAGATAGGAGTTGATTGGCTGGCTGTTTATCACTCTCCATTTGATCAATTATTCAAGTGTGATACATCTGGCCCTTGGTCCACTTGTAGGTATTATTTTAATACTGTATTATTTTAGTTTTCTAACAACATAAACTACCATATATTCATATATGCTGGACAGGTCTGCAAGTAATAGATGTGATCAATGTGTTGCTATTGTGTATTGCAATGAAAGTTTGTCTCCTAACTACAAACCCCTTTCTAATAACCCAGCTTAGTTATACTGACCAACAATAACATAGCTACCAAATACTAATAAAGTACTCAAGTGCCTGGGAAACATATCCCTGATCAGCCACCAGTGAAGCAGAACAGGATAAAATATTGCAATTCCTCCGGGAAATCCAATACACATCAGAGGAGTATCACGTGTCCTCAGCCACTGGGGAACACCGTCTGAAATCAGCTACACTGGGAGCCTTGAAGTACACAGAAAATGTTCCAAATACAGGGAGATATCGTGGGAGTGGGGAAGGAAGTTATAGCAAGTGTATATAGCATGTGTATGGTAAGACTGGATATCAGTATGCTGGAATTACTACTCATTTAGCTCTATACTAAGGCACCCAAGATTTTTGAGTCTTCCCGCGTAAGTATTGTGATGTAGGCCATCTCAGATTTCCAAAGTATGTGTGTATGTACAAATTGTCCACATACAGATGGAGCTGCCTTCCGTAATGACGAGCGATCTCCAGATCCCCCTAGCTGGCGAGAGCTGGCGGAGGGCGGCGGTGGGGGGTCAGACGCACGTCAAAATCAGCAAGGCGGCAGGGAGCAGAGACCGGGTGCTTCCCTGCCCGTCTCCGCTTCAGGGAGACAGGCAGGGAGAGGCAGCAAGCAGGAGAGCAGGAGAGTTGGGCAGCCAGCTGCATGGCATCCGACAGAATGAGACGTGCGAGCGTCTCGTGAGCACGTGCGCCCCATTCTGTTGGACTCTGGCAGAGTGGCGGGGGTTGGCGATTCTATTGAGAGCAGCTCCATCTGTACATCTATCGTCTATGTGCTACAAGTCGTGTTACACATAACACGTGAGCTCCGCGTGGCTCGTTAGTGCTGACTCTGAGTGCCTGTCCATGCAACTTTTACCGTTACAAGCATCTTACTCTTAAATTGGTGTGAATAGGATGCACAAGCATATTCTGCTTATTAAAATGATAAAGGTTTATTTTCTGTGCCACTGATGTACTCGTGCCTTATGTTGTAGCACTGCTGAACAGCATAGACACATGTGGATGTGCAGGACAGACAAAGGATCATAGGGCTGAGAGCCACAGAGCTGGAAGCAATGATGCTGAAAGACACAGGTGGATGATAAGGTTGAGAGACGCGGTATTTGAAGGCTAGTGTAATAATTGAAACATGTAACCAGAGATTCCTGACATACCACACTATGGAAGTTGCAGTTTCTCTGTCTGTCTGGTAATGCAGCCACTACCACTGACATGTCTGTGACACTTCAGTAACATTCCCGCAAGAATTACTTTTTTTTTAGATTCAATTCAGGCCACCAACCAGGAAAGTCAATTACTTGGCTAAATCTACATAGACCAAGAATCTTTGCAATCTAGGCAATACATTAACACCTACCCTTATGTAACAATGCCTACAGTATTTCTCTACAGAGCGTAAGCTTGCGAGCAGGGCCTCCCTACCTCTGTCTGTTATTACATCATTTTGTTTTATCACTTGTTTCCAATTGTAAAGTGAAATGGAATTTTCTGCACTATATAGGAACTTGATAATAATAATAATTATTATTATTAGTATGTACTGTATGACTGATACCTTCTGTCCCAATTACAACAAGACCTTTGTAGTACACTACGGGTAAAGCATGGCATTAGGGGTTTTGAGCAAATTATCGCTCAACTACATGAACATCAGCATTGCAAACGGTTTGCATGCACCTGTGAATCAGGCTCCTGATGCGACCAAGCAAGTGACTAATGGTGTGTGTCCTATTGCGCACTGAACCTGACATTCCCTCTTTCATTAAATGTCATAGTATGGCATTATAGAATGTGGCACTATTCCCAATGCTGCAGAATCACGCACTTGGTGATCATGACTTATGGATCGGTACTTGTGTAATAACTGGGCGCCCCATTTTGAGATCGGGTCGGAAAAAATTGCATTGCATCGCATGCAACCAAATTGCATGCGATGCGATCGACGCGATTTTCCATAGGATTCAATGTTAAAATGGTCCTGTTGATTTCCCCACTATCCAAGTGGGCATAGAGTTGATTTTATATAGCCTGGCGAGCGCAGCGAGCCACCGAGCCCGAAGCATGGCGAGCGCAGCGCCCCCCGCGAGGGGACGCAGAATACATTTTAAGTAATCCGCGTACCCTCGCCACGCTTCGGGCTCGGTGGCTCGCTGCGCTCGCCAGGCTATATAAAATCAACTCTATGCCCACTTGGATAGTGGGGAAATCAACAGGACCATTTTAACATTGAATCCTATGGAAAATCGAGATTTGGTCGCAATGCGATCGACGCGATTTTACCGCAAAATCGCGTTGCATCGCATCTGATTGTATGCCTTAAGTTAAGGCATACAATCAAATAATCGGGCGCCCAGATATTACACAAGTACCTATGGATCTATTGCTAAGGAATCAGTGTGTTTGCGATTAAGGATTTTTAGATGAGCATCCAACCTACCAAATGCTAAATTACATATACGATGACCTTTACCTTTCACAAGACTGGTCCTGGCTTTATTTAGCACAACTTATGGTGCTTACAGGTAGTAAAAACTTGGTACTTGTGTATTATAACGGCGCCCACGAAATCGGCCTAAAATCGTCCGAAAATCGGCCGAAAATCGCATGGAAAAATCGGATGCGATTTTGCGGCCGATTTTTGGCCGATTTTCGTCCGATTTCCGTCCGATTTTCGACCGATTTTTCACTTTTTCCGGCCAATTTGCATGCTGTTCCTTTATTGCAAACCTTGCACACCCCCGATTTCCATCGTAGTGCATCGCATGCAATATAGTGGCATGTGATGCATGCCATGCGATGCATATGAAGCGATTCGATTTGTAATTGTGCAATCACCCTGATGGGTGCTTACAATGTTAAATGCATCGCCATTGTTAACGCCACCCCCACTATCAACGCCAACCCGAAGCGTGGCGAGCGTAGCGAGCCCGCGAGGGGCGGCGGTACGCGTCCTCCGACCTTTTCATACCCCCACTATCCACGTCGGCGTGGAGTTGATTTTAGATAGTGTGGCGAGCGCAGCGAGCCACCGAGCCCGAAGTGTGGCGAGCGCAGCGTGCCCCGCGAGGGGACGCGGAATACATGTAAAGTAATCCGCGTCCCCTGGCGGGGCTCGCTGCGCTCGCCACGCTTCGGGCTCGGTGGCTCGCTGCGCTCGCCACACTATCTAAAATCAACTCCACGCCGACGTGGATAGTGGGGGTATGAAAAGGTCGGAGGACGCGTACCGCCGCCCCTCGCGGGCTCGCTGCGCTCGCCACGCTTCGGGTTGGCGTTGATAGTGGGGGTGGCGTTAACAATGGGGGTGCATTTAACATTGCAAATCACATCGCATCGCATGCCACTTGCTGGCATGCGTTGCTATGCGATATTTAATTGTACAATCAGGGGCATTTTCCCGAAAATCACATCGCATACCGTCGCATAGTACCTGGGGGTGTGCAAGGATGGAATAACATGCAAATCATCAGGAAATGGCCGAAAATCGGCAAAAAATCGGCCGAAAATCGGACGCAAAATCGCATCGCAGATCAAATCGGCCAAAAATCGGCAGAAAATCGGCCGCAAATCGGCCGATAAATCGGATGCGATATCGGATGCGATTTGGATTAAATCGGGCGCCGTTATAATACACAAGTACCAAAAACTTTTATTTCCAGACATAGGCGTGCGCAGCACATTTTATTAGGGGGTGCACCGTCAAAAAAGGTGTGAGTAGCTCCACCTATTGGGCATGTCTAACACCGCCAATCAGGCATGTCTTCCTTCATCTATTGATACTCGCTACAATATAAAAAGTCTCTCAGCCGCATCATAATCTCCTGCTTATTTCAGTTTTCATCTTCTAATTACTCTGTGTAACAGTACATGCAAATAAAGTCATACACATATAGGCATGATGCAGGTATGTAGTAGTATGACAATGGTCTAGTACAATTACCAATGCAAACACACATTATTGATTGATGGGTGCTACTTTAAATGGAATACAGTTCTAAAATGTAAAAGTCTTTGGTTAAAGGTATTGCTGAATTGGGGAGGTGTTCATAAGGGTGGGCACAGCATTAGGGGGTGCCTGTGCACCCTTAATGCTCAATGTGCGCACACCTATGTTTCCAGATACTGTATATTAATATTCTGAATCTGATCTAGGTATCTTAAGGCTACTGTATTCTACATTTCCATTCCCTTCCTGACACAGTGATGCAAGATCAGTGGGAAACGCATGATTTCTAGAGGGGGTTTCCAAATGCAGTACACAAATGATCACTCTGTGGAACATTGTAAGAAGAGCGGGAGTCTAGGGAGCACTAGAAGAACCTAATACCGACCCTGGACATAAATGTAGACACTGGTCCTTTCTATACACTAGATACTGTATGGAATACAGTAATAATATTAATCACTATATATGTCTAACTATACTTTAAAATAATATCAATAAGTTGTCAGGAAAAGGTTGCACATACCATAATTAATAAATACGCACACATACTGTAATAGAATCAGTACTGCACTATCTAAGCACATATTCTCCCACCTCATGATAAGGCTCCTGTCTCTTCTTCCCGGTAGCTACACTCTGGTCCAGTGCACTGATTGAGGACTCCACACACACAGCAAACTTTAGTAGAAGCAGCAGCTACCACGGGGCATGTGCAGCAGCTCTGCTCTGTCCCTTACACTGCATGATGTTGTGGCAGTTCTAGTAATCAGATTATATTCCATTGCTATTGTCATAATCTGAACCACTTGCCAAGAAGATGGGGGTTTCTGTGCAACCAGAAACCCCCATCTTCTTGGCAAGTGGTTCAGATTATGACAATAGCAATGGAAAAAATTTTCCACTAAACTAAAACGCTATATGACAATTAAAGTTCATTGGGGCTAATTCAGGTTGCATTGCATAAACGATCCAAACCACATAATGAGCCTAATTCAGCATGGATCGCTAATTAGGGAAAACCCAAATTGACTGATTTAATGGACTACTGCACGTGTGTGCATGCACGACTACATTTTGCAAATGAATATACAGTTATAGATCATGATCTATGCTGAATTACAGTAGGCCCTAAGCCCAAAGGTGGTGGTAAAGTACCAGCCAATAGGCTGCTGTCATTTTTTAAACACAGCCTGTAAAGTGACAGTCAGGAATGGATTGTTTGTTACTTTATCTTTCTCCATTGTATCTGTCTCCAGTCTTTGATACACTGCTACAAACACATCCTCTGTGATCCATATCTTGTTCAATATTTTTGTTCCACAAGTTCAAATCATATTATGGTTTGTGCATTGCTTTGTCTAACTGACACAATTGAGCCCCTCTGCCATGCAAGTAACACCTTTACTACATCCTACTTCTGCTCCACTGCAAACGAAGCTATCTTACTCCCTGATGTAAGTCACTTGTGTGATTGATTGATGCATTGGCTATTTGACTCTTCGTAAATCAATGCCACTGGTTGATAACTCTGGAAGGTGATGTTCATGGCGGCATTATGGAGTTGATCGTTCTATTAGCATTTGCTATAGTAATAGAAATATACAGTGATATCATTAAGTTCTCAGCAGCACCTTTTACACTACATAATAATTGCTTTATTATTGAAGTCGATGCCTGTTATACTTTTCCGTGCTAACAAGAGCTGTCACTGCTCGCTCCACTAAACCAAATTGCTCATAGATATACCTGTTATCACATGACAGACCTCATGCTGAACTCTGAAGACAGCTAATCATCCGACAGATCTTTCCGCTTGTATTGCTGAACAAGTTTTCTTGTAATTTACTTTAAATCTCTAAGAGACCAAAAAGTACCTAGTAAGCGATAGACAGGATTGAACTGTCTACCATCTTTTAAAGGCTGGCATGTCCAACCTGCGCCCTCCAGCTTCTGTGAAACGACACATCCCAGCATGCTTTGCCATAGTTTTAGCATTCCCTAATAGTAAAACTGTGGCAAGGCGTGATGGGACTTGTAGTTTCACAACAGCTGGAGGGCGATAGTTTGGACAGGCCTGATTTAAGGCATGCAGGGTATTGTATGGGCTTTTCTACGGCTTACTTAAGAAGGATTCGAAGACACAGAAAGTAAAAATATATATTGGGTATGATTCTGGGCTGCATGCAATGCAGTCCTCTCCACATACAGTACGATCCATCCATGATCTAATGTTCTTTACTATTGTTGTGTGTATCTACAATAAATACATCTAAAAAAATATGTTAAAGAATTTGTAATAATGAGACTTGGGACCTGTTCGCTCGGCTGCATGTAATCTCAGCCTAGCGAACACCCCCTTCCCCTCAACAACCGAATCCCATCGCTAGCATGTGAGGGGATGTGTAAGTGAACGGAATGATTTCTTCAGCCTTCATAGTCAATACTTACTTTTCAGATGGCCGCTGTCTTCCGAATTCGGGGAGGGCCACTAACGTCATGCAGGGGCGAATTTAGGGGTCAGGCCGCCCCTAGGCACAAATTTTTTTTGCCGCTCCCCACCCCCCCTATTTTAACATATACATTATATATATATATATATATATATATATATATATATATATATATATATATAGTAACCAATACGATGGCACTCACAGGCTTGCTTCAAAAAGAAAACGCTGACCCTCGGGTGTAAGCAACGTTTCAATGATTTTACTTCATTGTCATCAGACTCAGATGAGTCTGATGACAATGAAGTAAAATCATTGAAACGTTGCTTACACCCGAGGGTCAGCGTTTTCTTTTTGAAGCAAGCCTGTGAGTGCCATCGTATTGGTTACTTTATGGATCCGTTTGGTCGGAGGGACGGGCACCGGGCGAAAGATAATTGATTATGCATGGAGTGCCGGTTATTGGAAACTTATATATATATATATATATATATATATATATATATATACACTTGGTAGGTTTGGCCGAGCACAGCTACCCTTGGTGCTTTGCTGGTCGGGTGCCTCGTCAATAGGTATGTAGACTTTGTGGGGGTAGACGTAGCACTCCAGACACTTGGATAATCCAAAATAGAAAAACTTTATTGAAGACAAGCAACGTTTCAATACTTGCGTATTTTCGTCAGGCTCCTGTTGGAGCCTGACGAAAATACGCACGTATTGAAACGTTGCTTGTCTTCAATAAAGTTTTTCTATTTTGGATTATCCAAGTGTCTGGAGTGCTACGTCTACCCCCCCACAAAGTCTATATATATATATATATATATATATATATATATATATATATATATATATATATATATATATATTTACACACACACACACATCTAATATACAGCAGCAGAAGGAGCAGTTACCTGGGAGGTATCCTGTAGGAGGCCACATTATCTCTTCAGCCGGGCAGCAGCTTTCCACAAACACAGGGGGGGCCCTGGGTCTGGCTGTCACCCACATTAGACTGCAGCCTTGAGCGGGGGAGGGGGGACGACTGTAGCCACGGGCAAGAGAGGAGTGGGGGGAAGACTGTATCCCGAGAATGGAGGTTCGGGAGCAGAAGCGCACTGTGCCTGTCCCCCCTGCACACCCAGTGAAACAGCGGTACACTGTCTTTCTATGGGCGCCGGACAGAGCGGAAGTGGCTCAGGCCAGGCTCTGAGCCAGTGAACCGAGCGGAGCATCAGGACACAGCCGCGGCGGGACCTCAGTCATTCATCTGCAGCAAGCAGCCAGCGGTGAGTGACAAGCAGGTCTGCCGCTGACATCGGCCCCGCTCATCACTCGATGCTGCCCTCTCCACTCTGCGACGCTGCCCTTTCCACTCGGCCGTGCTGCTGCCAACTCAGTAGTGACTCTGTCTGACTGCTGCCGCCCATAAAATGTGCCACCTCACGGGCCTAGTGGCAAATGTCATGTGACATCAGCTGCCTGCCCAAACAGGCATTGCCAAGCCTGCATTAGCAGGGGAACGCCAAGCATTTTATGGGGATGCCCATAAAACGCTGGGCCTTCCCCTGTTGCCGCCCCCTGCCCGCCGTCATTCCGCCCCTCCTGGTGCAAACTAATTGGTCTTGGCTCCCGGGGGTTTGCTCACGCGCATTTTTATTGCACCAGACAAACACTTGCTATAGGAAGTAGAATATTAAACATTGTCCTCTCGAGAAGTGAACCCTTACTGCTGGATATCTTGCATTTCCATACTTGTTGTTTGAGAATACAAAGTGCCACCTTTTAATATGGTCTTAAAAGTCAGTCTAAACTTTGCATACTAGGTCCGCAATCTCAGTGGCTGCCAGGGAACAGATGTACTGAGTCCTCGCCCAATTCCCAACCACTGATAACATGCATCAAAGACAGAGCAGTGAAAGGTAAATAGAGGGAAAGACAAACAGTCTCTTCTTAACACCTGGAAGCCAGTGTGCGCATCAGACAGAGAGGAGGGGGAAGAGAGCTGTGAAGAGAGACAGATAAGGGAGGAGGGGACAGAGATGAGATAAAGAAACAGTGGAATGAGAGAGAGAGAGAGCAACGGTGGAAGTGGACAGAGATTTGAGAGAAACAGATGGGGTGATTAGGGATAGAGATGAGAGAATTACAGTGGGTAGGAGGGTACAGAAATAGGAAGGTGGGTACTGTATATGGAAAAAACCCTGCAATGCAAGGCCCATAGCTAATGAATGACACGTGCAACATACCTATAGCTCATCATTATCCTGTTGTGGGGCACAAACTGTTTTGTCCTCGCTCGACCCGATTAACCCGTTCACACTGCACAGCAACATGGCAACGAACCGGTGAGAACCCTTATTTTTTTACCAGAATGGCTGTGTTGCTACCGGTTTGCTGGACCCGGTAACCCTTTTCAGATCGCACCAATTAGTCGAATTGGCAACAAAACGGCATGAACCCGGTAATAAGGTGCGATCTGAAAGGGGTGTTACTTTATAACCCTGAATATCTACAGTATGTATACATAATAACTACCTTGTATTCTTTTGTTTTTCACTTTCAAAAACGAAATTGCGGAAGTTCTCCAATTTTCTGTGCATTAAAAGGTACATTTCCTAATGTATTTAAGATTCATTTGGATTCATGCAATACAAAGGCCATGCAGTTAATCTTTAGTTCAGTGTTCTATTAAATTTTACTGAGGCTTGAAGAGTATTTGGAATTAAACTTGAGTGTTAAAGTTTGATAATGTAGTTTTAATTTATAGAAAAGTAGAACAAGAAAAGAACGTCAGTGCTTGAGTAATTAGGTAGCAGGCAAATCTTGACAAGGCAAACTGTGCATACTGGCTTTCATATTCCTGACAGAGAGTTTAAACTAAAGTATTTCACTGCCTTTAAATGCTACATAAAACCCCCAGGAACTTGCAAAGCAGTTAGGGCGAGATGTACTTAAGGGAAAATGCGGTAAAACCCCCGTTTTACCGCATTTTCCTATGTACTAAAACCCGTTCGCAGCGATATCGCAGGGCAGGGTATCGCCACATTTGGGTGGCGATACCCTATAGAAGCCTATGGGCTTCTTTTTGCCGCCCACCGCGTCGCCGCAACCCCGCCGCCTCGCCGACCCCCCCTTTCCCCCCTCCCTTGGGCTTACCTTCTTGCAGGTCCTCCTGGACCCCGGAAGGTAAGCCCTTCCTCCCCCTAGCAACGCAGCCGGACGTCCTTCCGGCTGCAGGGGGGAGGAGGAAGCGCCGGGGACAGCTTGCTTAGCTGTCCCCGGCGTGAAAGCAGCAGAAGCCGGTTGGGAGGTGACGGAGACCCCCCGCAGACCACAGTACAGGTATCGCGGGGGGCCTCCGTCACCGCATCGCGATGCCAGCCGCATATGTTAGTACATATGCGGCGGCATCGCGGCGGGGGGTGCGCGAAGGGCGGCGATGTATTTTAATACATCCCGCCCTTAGTGTAGTAAGTGACAAACTTTTACATCCTGCAATAGCAAAGTGCACCCATTGCCGACACACGGTGGAAGCAGACACTTTAAGAAGTATGCAGAAAAAGCCAAACAGCCAACTATAGACAAAACCAGAGTAGAACTTGGGATAATATTGTCTAAACTTGGATGCCAGTTTACAATCATAGTTGCATACCCTCCTGCATTCTGCAGCAGACTCCCTGAAATAACAGCAATCTCCCTCTCTCCCTCATTAGTCTAGCAATCTTCCTCATTTCACCTAGCCCACATTATACTGTTACATTTTTGGGGAAAAAGGAATGAGAGACAGATACATTTACATTGAATCATCAGCAACATTTCCCAGCACTTTACCAAGTATAGTATCTCTTAGAAACTGCTTTGGGGCTCATCTACATTTGGATCTAAGTCATTTTAAAAGATTCCTCTCAGATGTAGCAGTGCACACCCACAATTCTAGGGGCCATGTTCATGTTCTGCTCCTACCTCGAATCTCTGTATTCACAGCTCCCTCTCTCCATATCCAGCAAGTTTGAAACAGATCAGTTTCAAAGTTGCTTTCACTTTAGCACAGAAAGGATAAACTTGGTCCTTCGAGTGCCCTCTAGTGGTCTGTGGCGGTACTTCACCTCATAGAGGCGAGGAGTAGTTAGCCTTTTATATATAGAGATGATAATTGAAATCTGCTCAGAGAAGACTATATCTGACTATGGGCCTATTTCCAGTTCAGTTGTAGGTTTGCAAAAAAATTGCAAAACTACAAATAATTTCACATACTTGCGGGGAGACGCCCAGCACAGGCAACCGCATCGCAAAAATGTGAAAATACTTTGCTAAATAGCAAAAGCACTTGCATTTCTATGGTAGCTTCCTGCCTCTGCAGCCTCGCTGTGTCCCCAACCCTGCCTGTTCGGTATTGCTGCACCCCCCCCCCCCCCCCGACTGTGTAATGGAGGGGGGGGGGGGGGGGGGCGGCGGCAGCCATAACGGATCTGCGACAAAGGACAGTGAGCAGTGCACCACTCCCCCCCCCCCCCCCCCTGCCGAGTATATATTATTTGTACTTGTATTATATATTATGAAAGGAGCAGGGAGACAGAAAAGACATGGTGCGATGGAAAAAGTGTGGGGCTGTTATGATGGGGGGACAGTGTGGGGCTGTTGTGATGAAGGACAGTATGGGGCTGTTATGATGGGGGGACAGTGTGGGGCTGGTGTGATGGGGACACTACAGTGTGGGGCTGGAATATTGAAACGTGAACTCTTTATTATGGCTGATCTTTATTATGGCTGCAAATATCACCAAATTATTGATATTTCTTGAAGTGACACGTGACTCGAGGAAGGCTACAGTTTTTTACGATTTTCGACACACCAAGCTGAAAAGGTTTAGCCATCACTGTTATATGCTGTTACTAGTTGTATTGTCTGTAAGTGTATTTATTAAATACAATCTTTATATGGTATTGGCAGTATGTCACTATTGTAAATGTAATTTATTTTATTTAATTTCATTGAGACAAAGTCCAATTTGCCATCAAGTTATATGAAAAAGGAAGGAGGACCCTAATATACCAAACATCACATTGAGTAATTATAGACAACAATTGAAAACTTGGTGGAGGATATACAAAGAACACATTTGGGGGGTCATTCTGGTTGACTCGCAAAGTTTGGGAGCCAATTAAATGGCGCTTACTACCGCCCACACAAATGCCTGCCTGCCGCTTACTCACCAACTTCACCCGTAGGCAGGCAAATGGTTGTTTAGCATAAACATCCATTCACAGCTTTGCGTGTGGGGCCGAAATCATTCGATGGTCGCCGACCATCTAATAATTTCTACAGGCCACGCAAATATAAGTCTGTGGGACTGACTTATATTTGCAGCCATTTTGACGAAGACAGAACACCCAGCATTTTCCTTGCCCGCTGCTCCACGCCCCTGCCTGTATTGCTCCATGCAAATGGCGTTTTGGTCGGCCAAAGAGCCTGCACATGCGCATAAATGTTTATATAGTACGCATGTGCAGAAACAAAACATCGGTCCCCTGTGCGAAGGCGGAGTGGACCGAACAGACAAGAATGACCTCAATGATCTTTTGGACCCTGGGGTGCTATAAGCTTGGTAATGTTACACTATGGGTTTTTTGAATGACTATGGATTGACTATGGTCACAGTGAAAAAAATGTGTGAAAAGCACAGACTCAAAAAGTAATTATGTATTATTTTCACTTTTTTGAGGGTAGCAGAATTTGTTAGCGTTCAGAAGAGTTTATCCCTTTGGCCCGTATTCAATGTGTCCGACGAGTGAATTAAACAGTAGGGATCCCCGAAAGCAATCGACCCTCGCTGTTTAACCCCCGCGCCAACCCTATTCAATGTTCCTGGGGAATCCTCGCTGTCAGATGAGGTTGAGGATTCCCCCAAACAGTGAGGCTTGAGGCTAATGCAGGGAGCCTGCAGGGAATCAGCACTGCTCGCTGTCTCAGCTCGCAAAAGTCATTGAATATACTCCTATGAGTGCCAACATCTCTGTGACGGATGTTCAAAATATCCGCTAAAAATGCCAGCGTCACTCACATTTGTTATATAAATGTCAATTAAAAATGTTGTGTAAAAAAAAAAAATCATTATGATGAATAAAAATGTTTTCACACCTATTTTGAAAAATTCACTTGCCTCTAAAAGGGTTAATTAATGTATTGGTACCAATATTGTTTTATTTGCAAAAAGATCCTTACGTATCGTAATATAAACTAGTTACTAGCTCATCAAAATGACGGTAGTGTCAGTGTCTGTGCACTTCTGAATGGAGAAACAACTGAATTGTTCAAGCAGACATCATCTAGAGGCTGACAATGCGCAGAACATTTGAATTCCCTCCATAGAGGTGAGGGACAGTGTTAGCCATTTATTACATAGGATTCTCACCCTAATTTATACCTAACATTACAAAGAAACATCTAGAAAAAGATGAATGCATTTTCAAGCAAACTGAAAATAGATCTAAAACAGTAATTAATTTGAATTTCTTAAACCAGCACATTGACGTATTTCGTTCTTGCTGTTCAAATAAATGACATTAGAATACAGCATTACTGTATTATAGGGCTATTATATAAAATTGCATAAGATTGCATGCTCTAGTTACTTGAAGTTAAAAGGTGAATTATTTGGCTTTGTTACGCACTGGCTTTTCCTCTCAGCATCAAGTCTAATCTTGTAAGCCAAGCAAATTTCACATAATGCCTAAGTGCATAGAACTAAAAGCAGACAACATAAGAGATGCTTTCTGTATTGTATTGTATTGCTTTTTGCAGAAAATTAACTTTACCTGGTTGATGATGAAGTTTTCAAAATTGTTAGGATATTACGGCGCTGCTACAGAGCTAGCAACATGGGAGTAAATTACTAAAAATAAAGTACATGCACAGAAAGTGTACAGTATTTCACCCGCATCTCAAGATGCGTAGATCTTCACATTGGTAGTGTAAGCTCTTAATCCGGTCCTATCTCTATAAGTGTCATTTACGTGCGGTTCTGCAATTGCACAATCATGCTCAATATGTCCAACTGCATTCTTATATCAGAAGCTCAAAAAACTCATGTTTTGAGTTATTAGTCCAATCTCAGTAAGTCTCAGTAAGTCTATTTTTAGGTTTAAAAGGGTTTTCTACCTTCACATCGCAAAAATACCCTGGGTCGATTCCCAGGTTGTTGCCAGGTTGACCCAGGTCCAGCAACCTGGCATTTTGACCCAGGCTAAAAATGGGTTTATCCCGGGTCGGACACCGGTTGCTGTGCAGTGCAAATGGGTAACCCGGGGTCCCATTCACATTATGAAGGAGGCAGTGCATGGAGACAGCATCAGCTCCAAGCACTGCCTCCTCCCACACCCCCAATGACATGCCGCCACTCCGCTCCACTCCCCTTGACCCCACCCCCCTTATTGCTGAGTCGCTGTGGATTCAAAACATCGCAAATGCCGGGTCGCTCCTGGGAAGGACCAGTGTCAACATCCCGGGTGCGACCTGGCATTTGCAATGTGAAAAGGGGTACTTCTGTTAAACATATTATTATATATTTTTTCTAATTCTTTATTTAGACAGCTCATATGAGTGAGAAAAGTGAACGACTGAATACAGACAGTATCAACAATGAGCTCATGTTTTAAATATGACAAATACAGTAATCAGAACAATAAAATGGAACCGGGGAAGGGAAGAAAAAAAATAACAATATGATAAAAAAAAGTAAATGAAAGAAAGTAGTGTTGGTAGGGGGTTTACCGGCGCATAGCAGTAGAAAAGGGAGGAACAGAACTATAGTAGGTATTCAATCCATTCCAAATTTTTCAGCAATTTTAGCCAATTTTTAGGGCAAATTAGATTCGTCCTATTAAATCTCTGTGCCGATTTTTCAAAAATTACTGCACGGGTGAAAACCATGTGGATCAGGGAATTTGCTTCGGATCCACGTGTTTTCTCCAGTTCTCGGACATTTTCAATCGATTTTGGGACTGTTTTCTCCCATGCCAATCCCCCCACCCCCTCAAAAAAACAAACAGTGAAAAAGTATGGGTGAAAAAGTACTGAAAAATGCGGGAATGAATACGGATTGGCGAATCACTGCTGTTATTTCACCTGGCGAAGGAAACGGCAATGATTGACTACCCTCCTAAGTGGAAAGAGAACATCTGTAGAAACATCAAAATATATAATTTTGTGATTTTTAGTAAGGGTTGATAAATCAATTTGTTAGACTTTTAAATTCTCTTGCATTGCAATGACTCACTAATCAGTTTGTGAATCGGTCCAGTGCCAGACTAATCTCACGTACGGGCAATGCAGTGCTATACGCATTTTACCTGTATCCCCACCTACAATTGAGGAGGCATTTCATAATGGCAAAGTGCAATAAATGCATGTGAGTGTAACTATAGACTGTGCAGAATTGGGTGAAAGTATAAACATGCCTGTTTACATACAGATCATTTACACCAAGGAGTACACACTGATGATGATGATGATGACAAGTACCAAATCTAGCATTAGGATAGGAGTCTGCACAATGAGTATTACTCTGAATATGGGCAAATATATATGTATTTCGTACGTACATGCAATGCAGGACCATATATGGATGATTTATGTACAACTCTGCATTAGGCGCACAGTGTCTAGACGGATTCAGTGCTGAATCCCGGCGGTCGGGATCCCGGCGTTCAGAATCCCGACGCCGGAATCCCGACAGCCAAAATCCCGACAAGGGGGGGACGTGGATCGCCCCCCCTTGCGGGCTCGCTGCGCTCGCCACGCAGCGGGCCCGGTGCCTCGCTACGCTCGGCACACTAATTTATTCTCCCTCCAGGGGTGTCGTGGACACCCACGGAGGGAGAATGTGTCGGGATTTCAGCGGTCGGGATTCCGGCGTCGGGATTCTGATTGCCGGGATCCCGACCGCCGGGATTTTAACTGCATCCCGTCTAGACTCCTATACAAACTAGACCACTAGGGGCACCGGCGATATAGTTAACTTTATTAACTAAAAGGGAGTGACCCTAGGGCCATGTAGGAGCGCTGAGATATTCTACTATTACAATCAATTAATGGGTATAACTTTACTACCAGGCAAGACTGCAGCTGCTTTAAAAAGGATGTGTAGCCTTTTAGGGAAAGAAACAAAAATAGAGATAAATGACTTGGCCCAATAGGTACATTTATTAAAAATGACTAATACATGATATTGAAGTGCACTTCATAACAATAAAAAAACATATAGAAGACAAACAACACACACTTTATTAACTGCATCAGCAGTGCCACTGGTCAACTGGATAGCATGTACACACTAAGCAATATCGGTTACAGATATCATTCAGTGACATAACCCACAGCCACTGAACATGCCGGTGATTGGCTACATAGCCAAAATCGACCTGCATGTTCTTGACAACTAAGTCGTTAATGATGCGCACCATTGAGGGAGCCAATGTTGTTTTCATTGGTGTAGGAGTTGTTACGGGATACGCAATTGTTGTGATCGCTTCATGCTGGCTGCTATATCTACAATGCCTCACAGTTCTGCATTGAAAAGGATCGCTGCTGCACCGGCATTGTCACTGCATCCGAATTAGGCCCTCTGTGTGCTCGGCCCATACAGTGCACTTCAGTAAACACACATACAGATTACCAGGCCACAAACTATAAGGCAGGCATTTCAAAGCAAGTTGCAACAAAATGATATATTTATTTGCATGTTTCCAATATTGTACTGTAGCAATGTCTGGCTATAGTGATAAGTGATTCAGACTGGCAGCAATTTACCAATCATATCAGTAGCGTGATGCATTATAATATTACACTACTTAAAATGTTATGACAGCTCGAACCAGTCACTCTCCATTAAACTGCACTCACGCACGAGGGAAGCAGCATTAGTTGAGCTCAATTAATATTTATGAGTATGTAAACTATCTATGAATCCGAGCATTGTGCATACCGAGCAGAGGCGGCTGCAGCACCGACCAATGATCACAGAGCACATATATTACACATGCATGTTATCATGCATGTAATACATGTGCTGGATCGACCGCCTGGGATTGCATCAGCATAAACCAATGCAGTGCTAAGAATGCCCCCCTGGGCTCCGATTGGCCAGGGGGCTGGCTTAACACTGTAACAGCCTTATGCTGATTCATGGGGATCGATCCAGAAAATATATGTGCTCTGTGATCACCCCTGCTGCACTTTTTGTTCAGCGCTGCAGCAACCTCTGATACTGAGTGTCTCAAAGTACCAGACAGAGTCTGAAGATCTCATTGATTCCATTAAATGTCACTGAATTCTTATAAGTGTTTTGTATCTCTAGAAATACCCATGCATGTTCTGCAGAGTCACACTGGCATGGTGGTGGTGGTGGGGAGGGCAAGAGGGGTGAATGATAACGGTCATTAATCCTAGTGGGCCTAGCTGTCTGCAATTAGTAAAGTAACAGCGAGTGCTATCACCATTCTTCCTTACTACCTTGTCAAATGTTGGAAAAGGAAAATATTCACTCTTTTGGTTTCTATTCCTTCCTTGGTTTAATTTCTACCTCTCTTACTACTCTTTCTCCACTGATGTAATCTCCTCATTCTCCCTCTCCTTCTACATGCTGTTATCCCTAGCTGTCCACCATCTCTACTCCCTTTACAAGTTCTCCTTTTAAGTGCTTTCTAAATCCAATACAGCCAATATGCTGATGACACTGATATCGACCACGTATCTTCTCTCCATCCATCCGCTCTCATGTCTGTAGATATTTTCCTGCCATCTGCTTCTGTATGTCCCACCTTTTCTAAAACTCAATGGGGGAAATTTACTAAGATGTGTATTCTATGGGCAACCAATCAGAATCTACTTCTTATTTATTTAGCACCCTCTAGAAGATGGTATACAGGATCTGATTGGTTGCCCATAGTAACATCACATGTGAAGTAGAATACACATCTTAGTAAATTTCCCCCAATATGTCTAAAACCAAACTCATTTTATTTTCCATCCCCCTCCCCCTCTCCTTAATTACTCACTCTCTGTTACTACCCAAATTCAATCTAATTTAAGCTTACCACCTCTGCAGTATCTCTAGAATCTGACCCTTTCTCATTCTGGATACCACCAAAGTTTCACTTTCCTTTAACCTCTTTCTTTTCTCTCCAGGAAGCACAAGCAATAGTGTAACACAGAGAGAGAGGCAGATAAAATGAATGACGCAGTAGCACTGACCTGATATAGCATTTGATGAATTGCTCCCTCTGTGTAATTATGTGTAGGTCTAAGTTTGTCTCACTTGAAAATACTGGTAGTTTTACAGATCATTGAAGAACATGATCTAACACACTATCAATCAGGAAAGAACTCCGTGTTCTCTGCTCAGATACGATCCATGATCTATTACAGGAAGCACAGGGGAGAGATGTGCCTGGAGCTCTGGGCATAAATGATGTGTAGACATCGCCAGCGTGGTCATTGTATAGCCTTAAACACACACTTTTATGTTAAACAAATATGTTTCATAAATAACTCTTTAGCAAAATACACATTTAACTGCTATGTTGTCTGTGACACACATGATACTTGGTAAATAAGCTCCCATCTGTTCTAAAATACTCCTACATCATGAAACAAACACTTTCTGCCTGTCTCACTATGTAAATACCAGCCATGTATTCCGAATAATCTATTTATACAAATACAAATGTGCTGGCAAAGACATGATGTATCTAGAAGTGGTGAAGAACCACAGGGTTTAACACACTTGCTGAGAGATGTAATTTTGTGTATGTGTATACACACACACACACACAAGCGTCAGTCCTTATATCAACAACCAGTTACATTAGCCGTACAATATGAAGCTGTCACAACTCCACCACGCAACTGCCATACACGAGGTGGTTGGACCTTCCTGGTCCTAGCACCCTGACACTGACCACCACCCAAGCCCATCGCCTGGCCAATATGTTGTGCATCTAGAGCCCTTAATTTAGGCCCTCCAAGTTGAGGTTTAAGCCAAGGTCTCGAGTGCTGTCTATCACACAAATGTTAGTAGCTCTGTCCGTTGACGGAGAGCATCACCTTAGAGAAGGACGAGAGACCCTAAATCTTACTATCCTTGTACATTCTTTGCTGGGACAGGCAGAAAATAATTCTTTAACTGTAATTTAAATGGAAAGAAGAAGGCAACAGTTTAGAACCTTCTTATATATATATATGTCAATCATCCAACATATGCCGTTTGCATGTCAATATAAAAATATTGCTATTTAAATTCTATTGGTCGATTTAGCAATGGATATTTGATTTAAAATGTAATGAAGTTCATGACGGTCCCCTATTAATGTAAAAGAACCGGGAACTATCTTATTGGAAATGTAAACCCAGGTGAGCAGGAAAAGCGATAGGGATGAGTTACTCAAGTGATAGGATAAGATATTTTCAATGAACTGTCGAACTCTCGATTATCTCCGGTCACAGAGCAAATTTAAGACATTTAGCCCCTGTCAACTCAGAGTTAGTTTAGTAATTGTGAGTAAATGTTCAGCTTTCAAATATACCGAAAATGGAAACATGAAACTTGGTATGAGAATGTCTAGGAAACAAGTAGAACATGTAGTTTTTAATCTAGATACACTAGTGAAGTAATATGAGTCTTCCATGAAAGAGGCCCTTGAGCTACCCTCAGGGGTGGTACTGTAACACATTGTAGCATACTGTAAGTAAATCAACAATACACATCTTGACTAATCTCTCCAACTCTATAGAAATACATTAAAGATTTCACAAACAAGATCTAAAGTGACATGTTGAAAATAAATACTTATTTATATTTTTATGGCCATTATTGTTTTACCCAGTCCTAAATACAGCAAAATGTAAAATCTATTTGGACAATATACAGTTAATATTTCAGTTAACGGATACATTATGGTGGAAAGACAGAATTCAGGCTTTATATCACTGCTCCACTAACATATGCCAGTGCCGGGCCAGAGCATCAGGGGGCAAACTACACCCAATACGTCCACACAAGTTGGTTTTTGAAAATATCCACTCGTGGACTATTAAGAAATAAACAGCTGGTAGGCTATCATTGATGTGTCACAGTTTGACCCAATTTTATGTGTGAAACTCCAGAGAGAGAGGAGCCAGAGGCAGCAGAGCTAAAGAGACGGGTTGGGGAGGCAGAGGGGGATGCTGAGAGACACAGGGGGGCGGATGAGAAACATTGATGGAAAAGGCCGATGTACACAGAAGGGGTGATTGATAGACACAGAGCGGGAGATTGATGGACACAGAGCGGGAGATTGATGGACACAGGACGGAAGATTGATGGATACAGAGGGGAGATTGATGGACACAGAGCAGGAGATTGATGGACACAGAGCAGGAGATTGATGGACACAGAGCGGGAGATTGATCAGAGTATGAGATTGATGGACACAGAGCGGGAGATTGATCAGAGCGGGAGATTGATGGACACAGAGTGGAAGATTGCTGGTCACAGAGCAGAAGATTGAAGGACACAGAGCGGGAGACTGATGGACACAGAGCGAGAGCTTGATGGACACAGTGTGGGAGACTGATGGACACAGAGCGAGAGCTTGATGGACACAGTGTGGGAGATTGCTGGACACAGCACGGGAGATTGATCAGAGCAGGAGATTGCTGGACACAGAGCGGGAAATTGATGGGCACAGAGGAGGTTGATGGACACAGAGCGGGAAATTGCTGGACATAGAGTGGGGGATTGCTGGACATAGAGTGGGAGGTTGATGGATACAGTGTGGGAAATTGCTGGACATAGAGTGGGGGGTTGATGGACATAGAGTGGGGGATTGCTGGACATAGAGTGGGAGGTTGATGGACACAGAACGGGAAATTGCTGGACATAGAGTGGGAAGTTGATGGACACAGTGTGGGAAATTGCTGGACATAGAGTGGGGGATTGATGGACACAGAGTGGTGATTGATGGACACAGAAGAGGTTGATAGACACAGAGCAGGAAATTGATGGACACAATGCGGGAAATTGATCAGAGCGAGAAATTGATGGACACGGAGCGGAAGATTGCTGGACATAGAGTGGGAGGTTGATGGACACAGAGTGGTGAGTGATGGACACAGAGTGGGAGGTTGATGGACACAGAACGGGAGATTGATGGACATAGAGTGGGAGATTGATGGGCACAGAGGGTGAGACTTGTGGTTGGCTGTGTATTATAACCAAGCACTATGCTCTCATATCAATACTAAGGGGTCAATTTACTAAAGCTTTTTAAAAATGAGGTGATGTTGCTTATAGCAACCAAATTAGATTTTGTGTATCATTTTCATGCAATAGAGACATGATAGACAGTATCGGATTGGTTGCTATGAGAAACTTAACCTCTTTTCAAATTTAGAAGCTTTAGTAATTTTACCCCTAACATGGAGAAGCAGCGGCCAGAAGCTTTCCCGGTAAGAAGCTGGCTGGCAGCGTTCTGTCGCTCATTAAGGGCCCTACTTATCACAACTCACATCTGTAACTGGGGAACTTGCTGTAACAGTGGTCATAACACTCAAATAAATATTTCCCTAAGACGCGCAGGGCTAGATGTGATAGCCTCCGAGTTGCCAGAGGTCGGGATTTTGTTTGTCTTCCCCTTTTTATTTAAAGCAGCAATCATTTACAAGGCAAACCAACCTCTCACAAAGGGCCTGATTCAGACCTGTTAGCGAGGCTTTAATTTTTGCAGATGGACAAAACTTAGTGGGGCAGATGTAACATGTGCAGAGAGAGTTAGATTTGGGTGAGTTATTTTGTTTCTGTGCAGAGTAAATACTGTCTGCTTTATTTTTACACTGCAATTAAGATTTCAGTTTGAACACGCCCCACACAAATCTAACTCTCTCTGCACATCTGACGCACCTGCAGTGCACGTTGGATTTGTCCATCTGCAAAAAATTGCAGTCTTGCTAACAGGTCTGTATCAGGCCCAAAATCCCATACTTCCAGCAACTTAGAGGCTGCTACATTTAGGAGGTTATTCTGGTTGACACGTTGCGATGCGAAGAGAGCGGCGCTGCATGTAATTTTTAGCCCACCCGCCGCTCGCACATGCCGCCGCCCCCCTTCGCATGGCCGATTCGCCCGCACGGCAGCGAATGGAAGTTTTGCATAAACATCCATTCACAGCCTATGGGGCCAAACCTACATCATTCAATGGTCGCCAACCATCGAATGATGTGGAAGGTACACGCAAAACTAAGACAGGTGTGTTCTGGAGGGGAATATGGTGGGCAGCTGACATACTGCGATGTCAGCTGCCCTCCCCCGGCAACGGTATCACTGGGTCATTACCATGGGAACGCCCAGCATTTTCATGGGAACACCCATGAAACGCTGGGCATTCCCATGGGTGCAACTACCCGAAATACAGTACACCCGTGTTTCTATATACTGTATACCAGGGTTGCCGACCCTCCCGAAATTTCCGGGAGTCTCCCGAAAATCGGGGCTCCCTCCCGGCCCCCCGGAAGGGTGGGCAACCCTCCCGGATTCAGGGGGGACCCCCGCTGTCCCCCGGATCGCGGCATTAAAATGCCGCAATCCTCGGGTATCAGAGGAGGGGGCGGAGCTAAAATGACACAATCGCGTCATTTTAGCCCCGCCCCCTCCACGGAGATCACTGAATTTGCTGGTTTACCAGCATGGGGGCGGGGCTTAGCGACGTCACGCTTAAGCCCCGCCCCCTGAGCGTCTACTGAATCTCTCCTCTCCGGGCTTCTCCCGGAGAGGAGAATGAGAAAGTCGGCAACCCTGCTGTATACCCCTTACTGCTGTCACTGCAGAGCCCGTTCTACACAGTTATTATTTACCCCCATTAGTTATCCTCAGTGGCACTGTCATTAGGTGTATGTGACACATATCCAGTGCAATCAGGAGGACTTGTCACAGCTGTGTTAGATCCAATCAGCAACACCCGATAAAACCGCCAAAGAGAGCACTGTCACCGAAAGCCTGCTCAGTTCATCACATAGAAACACCCAACAGTTCCCATTTGCTGCAGTGTCTGCTTTTCCAGATGACTGTCTAACAGGCAGTGTTACCTGTTCTGGATCTCACTGTGCATGGTTAATGACCATAAAAATAGCCATCATGCGAATATAGGGAAATAAGTGTATATAATCCCCTATAACTAGTATATTGTGACTCAATATACAGATGTACTAAGCCTTGGAGAGTGATAATGTGGAGAGAGATAAACTACCAACCATCATATTGATGGTGACTAGCAGTATGGAGCATATGTATTAAGCCTTGGAGAAAGATAAAGCACCAGCCAATCAGCTCCTGTCTTTTTTCAAACACAGCCCATAAAATGACAGTTCGGAGCTGATTGGTTGGTGATTTATGTCTCTCTCTCTCTGGGCCGGATTCAGACCTGATTGCAGGGGGTGCAGGCTGCGTGCGGTGCACAGGCTGCTGCTTCAGCTGCCTCTCTGCCCCACTCATCACACGACACTCACTAGCGTGTGATGAGCGGAGGAGAGAGGCTGTGCTGTTGCGGCAGCCTCTGCTCTCTACTCCCACTGCCCGGTCTCTGCAACGGGGGAGGGGGGCGTGGGAACTGGGCCACTCCATCAGACCCAGCCCTGGTAAAAAGTACCTGCCCCCCCTCTCGACGTCACTGAATACAACACAATGAACAGACTCCCTTAAGTGGACCCTTAACCCCTTGAGTGGTGGGTTTTCCTGGGGCTACTGCTGCCGACTTTGGCTGTTTGCAGCCTCTTTGAGAAGTTTGGGACCGCTTGGGGGTGTTCGGGATTGCTCGGGCAGTCAGCCATTCGTCTGTTCAGACATTCCTGTCTTTGAACGCCTGAACACACGAGAGTGGCCGAACCTCTCTAAGCATCCCTGATACTACCCGAGCGGCGACAGGGAGGATCGGCGATGTGGAGGATCGGCAACAGGGTGGGGGCAACAGATGAATAACGGTGCGCCAGTGGTTCACTGCTGGCCACCCTTTTTTTTACAGTGGCATGCCCAGAAATTTCTCGAGGGAGCCCGCTCCTGCAGCGCAGGTCAGCCCGAGAAATTTCCAGGCATACCACTGAAGGGGTTAAAGGCCTATAAGCATCCATTAAATTGAAAACATTTTCACTTTACAAAACTTTTGAGAATTGCATAAGCATAAACTTTCGTCTGTCCGTCGGACGGGTCTTAAGACTAGACTAGTAAATTTTATAAAAATTATACCTAGAATCTGATTGGTTGCTATTAACAACACCTCCATGTATATGCCTTAGAAGGGTTGATACATTTCCCATTAAGGCTGGTATTTAATTGGGTGCAATGTTTCTTCCCAATGTTTCTCCAGTACATATGTTAGTCTATGCTATTTGGTGCCTGGAAACACAAAGGATCACCGGAAAATGTGTGTTTAGCTACAGTACAGTATGTCTGTTTTCGCAGAATTGGTTTTGTCTGCCTAAAGCAGGTGAAAACAATTGCCAATAAGCCAAGAGTCATGCTGGTTTATCAGGGCTAATTGAATAGCCCTCCAGCAATGATCGCAGGTAAATAAATACCGGTTTAATGTCCCATACACACTATACATTATGCGGTATGAAAAAGAATGACCCTCATATTAAAAGTGAATGACATTGTTAATGATCACCGAACATGCAGTCACTGAAGATATCATTAGATTTAATGGTATTTCCAGACAATCAGGTTACTGGTAACGATCCGTGGAATCGCATACGTTAAAAACATAGTGGATACACACTGAATGATAACATTATCGTGCACATCGTTCATGAAATTGGTATAGTGTTTACCCAGGGTTGCCAACTTTATAATTCTCCTCTCCGGGAGAAGCCCGGAGAGGAGAGTTCCAGCAGCCGCTCAGGGTGCGGGGCTTAAGTGTGACATCACCAAGCCCCGCCCCCATGATGACAAACTGCCGAATTCACGGATCTCCGTGGAGGGGGCGGTGCTAAAATGATGCGATTGTGTCATTTTAGCTCCGCCCCCTCCTCTGAGACCCGAGGATTCCGGCATTTTAATGCCCTGATCCGGGGCGCAGGGGAGGTCCCCCCTGAATCCGGGAGGGTTGCCCACCCTTCCGGGGGGCCGGGAGGGGGTCCCAATTTTCGGGAGTCGGCAACCCTGTGTTTACCCAACTTACTGTTTTGCAGTGTAGAAAACACTGTTGCACTGAAATGTACACATGTAAGTAGAATGGATGGGTCTGGGAAGAGGACAGACAACTTTTCAAACTCACTTCATCAATATGAAGAGATTTTCATTTTACCAGTAATAATCTCTGCCAATCGACAACTTGTGTTTTGGTACAATACTTGGTTTCTTGTCAAACCGTACTTAACAAATGATATGATTTTCTGAACTACTTGTCTTTGTATTCATAAAACCTTTACACTTTGAAAAAGACAGAAATATGCTGTAAATTTCTTTGAAGGATTTCTTCACGGAACAGAAATCCAGTCTTTTTCTTACAGAGCATTTTGCAAAGTAAGAGAAATAACTTGAACTGTACCCAAAAAGTTGAGTTTCGATTTTATGTGAGAGCATTTTATTACAAAGGTCACACAAATAAATATTATGGTTGTGTAAGCCCTTAATACTGCTTTCACATTGCCTAAACGTTAAAGACCCGGTATTTTGCAATGGTATTTAAAACGGGTCTGAGCCACTAAACCCCTTTCACATTGCAGATGAAAGCCGGTATATTCCCGTTTTAAACCCCTTTCACACCGCACATAAATACTGGGTCTCAAGCAGGTTTGCAGCATGAAAGCAGCTCAGGACAGGACAGGACAGACAGTATCTATAAGACAGACAGTAGCTATACGACAGCGCAGTACATATTTTATGAGCGGATTCCGCTCATTACATATGTGCATATGAATGAGCCGCTCATTACATATGTGCATATGTTATGAGCGGGACACGGTCATTACATAGGCGCATATGTAATTAGCGGGTCCCGTTCATTAAATATTCACTGCGCTGATAACCAGCTCAGTGCTCACTGATGCCTGAGTCCTAAATACCGGTTCAGAGACGTTCACACTGCATAAAAAATGGCTCTGAACCGTTTGCCCGTTTGCAAGTACCGGTTATTTGTAACCGGTAAATGTAGACTGGCACTTTCACACTGCAGCTCTAACCATTTTTAAAGGCTAAAAAATTGGCAATATACCGGTGTGAAAGGGGTATTAGTTTCAGGGTGCCAGTCACTAGGTACAGTGCTTACTCAGAGCGATGGACAGAATTAAATTTTTAGAAAATCGATGGATAGCTGGATAAACACTATAAAGCCCCATACACACTAAGCGATATTGTTCACAATAAGGGATATGAGCAATATTGTGGACAATATTGCCTAGCGTGTACACGTCCTGTCATTAACAATGCGCAAGGTTAAGGACCACCTCCCTTGTTCAGCATGTCAGGACGAGGGAGGTCATCAGGGAGAGCACAGCCCTCACTCCCCGCTAGCCCTCTACCGTCACTCACCTGCAGGTGTGTATGCAGTTGCTGATGCCTGCCTCCCTGCCGGGTCCCCACCGCCGCCAATATCGGTGGGGGTGGGGGCATCGGCATATTTGTATGGAGCTTAGGACAATCTTTCTGTTTGGAACAAAATCTGGTAATGTGTGGGAACAAATGACAATTGACCATTTTCTCCCCAATAGAAAAAAAATGGATTCTCAGGCAAATTGGTTAAATCAATTTGATTGAACTAATTTATGCAAATGATAATTTTTCCACATTTTACAGCTTTTGGGAGTAAATGAGTGTCATTTGTTCCCAAACATTACCAGACTTTCGCTCCAACAAGAAAAATTGGACAAAAAATCTTATAAAGGACCTTATTCAGATCCGTTCAGTCCTGCGCATGTGCAGAAACCTGTGCACACACCCTACACGCCGAGCGGGGGGTGGAGAAGGGCAGGGATGCCAGACAGCTTCATTAGCATATGGAAACACCCAGTGTTTCATTGGCATTCCCATGATAACGTTGGGCGTTCTCAGGCTAATGAGACCATGACGGACATGCGAATGATTTCTTCCCGCCTGCGAATGTATGATTATGTAAATCATCCATTCATAGCTGTGCAGGGGGGTGTCATGCGAGCGAGGGGGGCGGCTGGCACCGCGGACAGCGGCGGTGTCTGATGGACTCGCAAGGCTACGAATTTCCCAGCCTTGCGAGTCAATCAGAATAAGGTCCAAAGTGCCCACTGGCAGTAATTCATGGCCCAGGTAAGCCTCTTTTTCATTGCTGCTGAATATCTGTAAATTCTAACCCCATTACTTGTTTAGTATTACTGTGAAATGTACGTTATTTTCAGGTTATGATAAGCTACCTTTTATTTACCAGTTTACTGCTTACTTTTGCACCACTTCAATTCATTGACTTGAGCTGCTGAATTTTTTAGAAAAACTGGAAAAAATAGGAGCATCACTGTGTTCGAAGGACAGTGTAGTCCAAATGGAAAAATTGGATTAGTGCCAAGTAGTTCAGGTCACGACCTCATTTGTCCCGATTCTCTATTTGGGAATGGTGTGAGATAGTGTATGCAGACTTATAGGTTGTTTTGTTTATCTGCTATCTCCGTTATGATCTCTGCCTGTCGGCTAATTCATGAAATAATATTGTATATAACAAAGGAGATCAGCTACGCTTCAAGTGAAGCGACCTCATGTTTTTACTTTAATTGACTTAAATATTCCACGTTGACAAGTCAGGTTGCAAAATTTGACATCGGCACCATATGTCAGTGAGTAGACTACAGTAGTCACTGAATAAAAATAGCCCGGTAGCATTTTATTGGCCTCTAGCATTGATGAATATGTGGCAATATTTGTTAATTAAAGATTAGTTGAACAGATTTCCCCAGCTGGCTTTGACATATTTAATTAAGAATAGATACAGCATGTTGTGCCAGAGATTGTTCTGCTTGTGCTAAATTTAGCAGTTATGATGGGTTAAGAAACAGAGTTTTCCGTTAACGTTTAGCTCACATGCCCAGACAAATCATCATGGTTATCTTAAGTTAGCAAAAGGAACACCTGAGATTAGAGCTCATCTGTTCCATGTTAGCTTATAACATATACATTTGCCCAAATGCCATGAACAGATGTATTCTATCTCACCTCTAATTTTTACTGAGCAAAACTATTTACCACAATATACAGATAGAGCAAGGTTTATCTTGACTAAGTTTCTGCACCTAGGCACAGAAAATGCTTCCTTTCATCTACTGTTCTCAGCTGCAGTACAATAGAGAGAACAATACAGCAAGGGGATTGGTGTGACTGGTCTTTCTCAGTTAATCCTATTAAAGGCCAAGAAGAAAGAGGCTCCATCTGTTTTATTCTGTTTAAATTTATATTGGGGCTGTTGCAGGGTTGTAAAACATGCACCTGTTTTTCGTAGCATATCTTATGCGTTTTCCTCCATAACCGTACATAATACAGGCAATGTAATGGGACATTGTCACATAGCCAATGCTAAGGTAGGTACCAGTGATGGAACGGTGGGCTGTGAAGACAGATGTCGGCAAACATACTTCCCAACATTTTGGAGTTTAACTTTGGACACCCTGAAAAGGGGGTGTAGCCTCATGGCTGGTATCACACCATGCCCATATTGTCATCACTCTGGGGACATGTCTACCATTCCTGGAGATGTTGGTTGCCCCCAGGTCTGTCAAACATGCACAGCATCTATCACCCACTGCTTTGCTATGCAGAGTAGCCCAGAGAGAATACTTCCCCCCTAATCCCCCTCCGGAACCTCAGGGGAAACTGAGGCACATGTATGGTACTGCAGGGGGTTGTGGTATAAATGACCGACAGTTGGGATTCCGACAGTCATTTTTCTGATGTCAGAATCCCGACTGCACAGCGGGGGGAGCGCAATGAAGCCCCTTGCGCCCCATTTTATTCTCCCTCTATGGGAGTCGTGGACCCCCACGAGGGAGCAGTCGGGATTCCGATGTCGGAGGAATGACTGTCGGAATCCCGACTGTCGGGGAGCCGTCCGGCACCCACTGCAGGATACTTCCCAAAAAGCAGGACTGCTCACCAGGTTGGGTGGTGGTGTTTGCGGTGAGTGTGTGTGTGTGTGTGGGGGGGCTATATTCAGACATACCTCTTACAGGAATAGGAGTGGTGTGTGGTGGCAAAGTCATGGTGGCAAAGTCATGTGTGTGTGTGTGTGTGTCTGGGGGGGGTCTATATTCGGACATACCTCTTACAGGAATAGGAGTGGTGTGTGGTGGCAAAGTCTGCTCACATAGACGGATACATATGGAAATATATGCATTTATCATTTATTTCTGTGCACATAATGCAGTAGCAAGTACTGCTGACATGCATAAAAATCGCCATCACCCCCCCCAGGTGTGCTATATATTGACAAAACCCTACAGTATATGTTTTACTTTTGTATAAGAAGTACATAAATTATGTTTCTTAATTCACATTTTGACAGAAAAAACCCAACCCCTACCAGCTTACAGAAATGAGCAGATATTAATTGCTGCTATATATAGCACATTGGTTGCTATAAGTAGAACTAACCATTTAATCTGGACACCTGCTTCGTGGAGGAAGTTCATTAATACATATGGCCATAAGTAATTCATTTTGTTATTCTAGTACGTGCTCTCTTGAGATGTTACGTACCATCCTCAGGCATCAATAGCACTGATTCACCAAAAGGTCACATTATTAGGGGAAGTGTTATGTTCTATACAATGGCCTATTAAAGAACAGTGTTACAAATCTGATACCAATACTTTTATTGTGATCTTTTATCCAATTATACCTTATACGGTAATTGCATACATTGATCATTACTAGACATGCTTGCTGTATACCAATTGTTATGGCTCCAGATTGCCATTGTGTTAATGCACTGGTAACCAGCAGGAGTGCTGCCTCCCTGCATACACAGTACAGTATTTCACGTTTACAGTCAATAATGATTGCTATAGCTCTATGACATAATTAACAACTGATCAAAACCTGTAGAACGTACACTACATAATAGCTGCATAAATATCAACAAACAACTTTGAGCTACACTGGTGATACACAACACAGCTTTCATACGAATATATGAAATTGTGATGCTTTTTATTTATTTTAATAACATGGCACTGCTGACCCAGGACATGACAAAGACCAGGCGCAGGAGGATACCCACCATAAAATATATATATATGTTGTAGCCCTGTTTCTAAGCTCCTTTTAGGTGTTTCCTTCAACGCAACCACCCATGTTGTAGGGAGAGCTGCCTTTTTTGAAAGTTTGGACACTGAGGCATCGGTTAACGGAGAGTTTTTTCATTTTGCCCTTGATTCTGGCGAAAACGGCTAGGAAACTTTAAACCGTTTTGACAATTGAAACTTTTTATCAGGAGTTTTCCAAATGTCCAACAGTGGGCTCTCCAGTTACGTCGAGTCTGTGAAGGTCATGACAAGTTTTGTGGAACGGCCAAATATGGAGACTTGAGCCGCAGGCTCCGGGTCGGCTATGTGGGGAGGGGAACCCACTTTCCCAAATTGAAGCCCACTTATGTAGTGAATTTTTTTTCCAGCAGGGAATCCCCAAGGGGAATCCCTGTCACTCACCCAGCACAGTGTCTTCACTTACTGAGGAGAAGAAGTGCCTCAGCTGTCCTGATCCGGAGGGCCCATGGAGGCACAGCAAGAACGGAGAAGCAGCGTGGGCAGTAATGGCGCTGGATGCGCTGAGGACACCAGGGGAACAGACAGGCTGTTCTCCCTGCTGGACCAGTGCACTACTCTGGTCCAGTGGTCACCCGGCATCTGACCCCTGATGCCCCTGTACCTCCGGCGGGTGATGCGGCCCTGGACCAGTAACACCAGCCGCAGGCAGCTGTGGATGGTCCCCGGCACCAACGGCCAGGGTCAGCATTGCGCACCTCAGGCAGTGCCGCTCTGGGAGGGCATCTCACAGAGCAGGCAGTCAGCAGGGTCCACTGACTGCCTGTTTCTTTTACACAAAAAATTAAATTAAATTTAAGGCAAACTGAGCTCCTTAAGGAGGGAGCCCAGACCCAGGGACCTGACTCCTCTGGGCACTTTACTAAGACTAAGGTCAGAGGGGAGGATAGAGGGGAAGGAGCCGTGCTACAATTTCTTAAAGTGCCGACTCCTCCAAGACACCACTCCCAGCATAGTGACAATTTTTAAAAAATTTCGGGACTTTTTTCATAGTTTACCATCCATGTGGCCTCCGACTGAGAAGTGCGTATAGAGCAGCAGAGAGCGGCACCGGAGTGAGAACACGTAGTACATTAGTTGGGGGTCCACGTGCTAAGGTGTCAACAATGACAAAAAAAGCATGTTGACCTTTTAAGGTGTCAACTTTTTCCGTATTGACCTCTTGCTTGTGTTAACCTTTCTCCAGTGTCATCATTGTGCATGTTGTCCTTTTGGGGTCGTCCAAGATTGTAGCTTTATTATGTTGACTGTTTCAGAAAGGAATGAGAATGCCCATGTTACCAGAGATCCCCACGACCCCCATAGAGGGAGAATAGAATAGGTGGCGAGCGCAGCGACCCACCGTGTCCACGAGGGGCTTCTATCCCGGGCCATTATACCAGTCAAATAAAAGTCAGTTTAGTCTGACTTTTATTTTGAACACCTAAAAACATATTTGATGGTCGGTAACTATCAAATAATTTTTTGCCCGTGCACTCGCATGCAAATGGTTGTGTGCGATCACACATCCATTTGCATGCTGTCACATATATTCGCAGGGTGGAGAGGGACGGGCGTTCCTTTGACCGGCGGGGAGCATTGGGCTAGTGTTCATTCTAGCACCCGCTATCTTTTAAAACCCATGCAGTTCCTGTTCCCTGCCTGGGGTGTCGCTGTCTGCTGTGATGTTTCTAGCACATGTCTGGTTTACAAATCAGTGCTGATTTACAGACTACACTGGGCTAGAAGCACTACAGCAGATGGTGACACCCCAGGCAGGGAAGCGGAACTGCATGGGTTTTCAAAGATAGCGGGTGCTAGAATGAACACTATGGGCCCCTCGCTAAGCAGTGAAAGAACGCTGCTTAGTGAACTAACCTGAATCAGACCCATAGTTTACATAGGTTACAGTACATTTAATAAACAGGATTTCCCATTTATGCATGACTACTGAAAATAAAGAATTACAATGACACATGCTACAGCTATTTCTGTTCTAGATGCAGTGTGTCTAACAGTCCCATTTATTTTATGTAGGAACCATAATATAGGAAGGTTTAAAACACAGAGAGAAATGGAATTGTGGATGTGAAGGCAGCCAAGCAAACTGAGCAAAACATGGTCGACGGTGTCAAATTTTGTTAAGTGATTAGTCAGCAAAGCTAGATTACCACTGAGATCTCTGGAGGGAAATACCGCCTCGGGCTCACATTATAGCAGCTCTTGACTCGGGAAATATATGTATTTATTTCTGCAGCAGAGTTATAAATGGCCACTATTCTCCAAATGTATAAATCATTTTAAAATTATTTATTTTTAAAGCCTTCAGGACCAGTCAAGTAAGAAAGAGAATTCACTCATCCCACACAATTATATTACACCAGCTAAATCATGCTTGATGTTAATTTACTAGATTCATTGGATCACACGAGAATAAACTCAGTGGTTTAATGCATTAAACAGAAGAACAAGGCAGACATATGTTTGTCTCAATGTTTTTACAACTGAAAGCTCACAGCTACTATGCCTGCTTGAGACTAACAGTGCATATTGGGACTTGTAGTTCCACCACAGCTGCAGAGCTGAAGGCTGTCTAAGCAGAGGCAATGGAGTCATCTGCCACCGGGCTCCTGCTCCCAAGGGGGCACCTCTCCTCCCCTGCATGTTTGAATCAGTTCATTGAAAGCCATTGATACCGCATTTTGTGGCTGACTCCCCCTCCTAGCAGGACCATAAAAGTCACAGTCCCTTTGTTTTAAATATAATATCCATAACATACATACATATATTTATATTAGGTGCTGTGTGTGTGTGTGTGTGTGTGTGTGTGTGTGTGTGTGTGTGAGAAGGGGGGCACCAATATTTATCTTACCTCCAGGCAACTGGGACGAACTTACGCCATGTGTCTAAGCACAAAGACATAGCATTCATAAGAAGATCTATCTAGTGAAAGCATAATTGCTTTCTGTTTGCACCTGGTCTCTGGGAGAGAGAGATGAAAAGCCTGCAAAATCTCGGTCGACTTGGATGGGTTACGAGACACGAGTCACCGCAAGCCTCCACCAATGTGCGATATGTTGCTTTCTGTAGGAACCAGCTCTTTAGAGCTTACAGTTTGACATTTATGCATCAGAACGTTACAACCCCTTCTGCTTGGAGAAGTAGTAAAGCAGGGGTGCCTTTATAAAAAGAGGAGTTTAGTAAGGATTTGGGTCTCTGTAGAGGCTGTGTAGGACAGGGGAGGATTAATTACACCCCTATGGTGATGTGACCTCACCCCTCATTAGGCAACGCAGAAGTATAACTTGTATGAGAGGACAAAACCAATCCCCTTACTGTGGCCACTCTGCCCAGCACAAGGGTACCCTGGAAATCTCATTGGTCCTCTCCCATAAGGTGCTCACACCCTGGGACATCTTGACGCATGGGCTTTCTGGGCAGCTGCCCTAGGGCCCCACAATTCTAGAGGCCTTTGCATGGGGTTTGCTGGTACATAGTTACATAGTTACATAGTAGATAAGGGCCCATAATGCCGTTAAGACAACCCTGCTCCATCCAGGATAGATCCAGGATAGATATCATGTACAATCCAATGTCTATTCAATTTCTCTTGAAATCTAGAACACTTCTAAACATGCTTCTGAACATGCTTACACATAGAAAGATTGATTAAGCGATCTGAGGGTAAAGATGGGTCGTTTATGGACTGCAAACCATATACCACATCATTGCCTACACACTGAACAATGTGGCTAAATTGTGCACGACAGGTTGTTCAACTTTCAGCCTGCTAAAGGGATCAGCAGGCTCAATGAACAACCAGGCATCTGCATTGGATTGTGATCATGCCCACACACGGAAAGTTTTTAAAGGATTGGTCGTTCCGATTGGATGGAAACGAACATAAATTTTTAAAATTGTTACAGTGTGTGAGCACCTTTATGCCCTTTTCAGTTTTTTTACCTGTTTAAAGCGGTAATTTGTGCAGTCTGAAAGGTGCAGAGTGAATTTACCGGTTCTATTGAACTGGTATTTCTAAACAGTAATAAAGCAGGGTCCTACCCGTTTCAGACCCGTTTTTTTTCTTACACTGTTTTCTATGGGTTAAAACGGGTTCAGTGTTGTGAAGGAACAATGTTAGTACATTTGCCGTAATCTTGAAGAACTAAGAACCAAACATGTTTTGGGTATGCTGCCATTGGTGAGATGTACTAAAACTTGAAAATTATAATCTGGACAGTGATAAACCACCAACCAATCAGCTCATACCACACCCTGTAACATGACAGCTAAAAACTGATTGGCTGGTAGTTTATCTCTTGCCATGTTTTCACTTTTCAAGCTTAGTACATCTGGCCCCAAATCTCTCCTGTGGTCATGTTCTGTTGCAGAATTCTCTACTCCATTGAGGTGTACTCCAGGCCACTCATATAAGCATACCTCCCAACTGTTTTTTTTTATTTCTTGGGACTGTCCCCTGTCCCACCCAGGGCCGGCAGCAACCAAAGATTTTTTTAAGGCAATAAGTGGATGGCCAAGTCAATCACCTGACTTGAATACGGTTGAGCATACATTCGACTTGATGAAGACAAAACTGAAGGGAAAATGCCCCAAGAACAAGCAGGAACTGAAGACATTTGCAGTAGAGGCCTGGCAGAGCATCACCAGGGATGAAACCCAGCGTCTGGTGATGTCTATGCATTCTAGACTTCTGGCTGTAATTTACTGCAAAGGATTTGCAACAAAGTATTAAAAAGTGAACGTTTGATTTAGATTGTTTAGTTTGTTTTATTACTTCTGGCGCCTTAAAAAGTGGGAGGTAGAAACATAGAAACCGTTGTAATTCCTACACCGTTCGCCTGATTTGGATGTAAATACCCTCAAATTAAAGCTGAAAGTCTGCAGTTACCTCACATCTTATTTGGTTACTTTCAAACCCGAAACAGCTATAAAGTTCATAAACTTGCAACGAAATAAAAAGCTAAATTCATCCAACAGGTTTGGCCAGGATCATGCTTATTCTAATCTAAATGGCTACATTGTATAGTATCTTATTGAGGTTGTATGAAAAATAAAATATAGAAATTTCACCTTGAATAATTGTATCATTATATTTACATTTGTTTACTTTCTTTTTGCTGTGAACTTTGAACCCAAGGCAGGAAGTAGGCATAGGCAGCCGAAACTACATGATTGTGCTAAACAGATCTGATCAGCTTTTGAATTCATTGGAATAGTTTGGTCATCTCTATACAGGATGAGAAGTTACACATGCTCCTAATTATAGAAGACTTGTCAAGCACATCTGCATATTTCTACAAACAAGATTTGCATTTTCATTTGCAAATGAAATATCCATTTATAGGCAATTGTCTGTCTCAATGATGTCAGCTGCTCCTGATATGAACATGTGTAGGTGGCTAAACTCTCCCAACCTCATCCACTTCCTACCGTACAGTAATTGTTTCCCACACTCAATATAATCCGTTACAGTGACACAACATAGGGCATTTGTTTGTGCAGATGACAACCAGTAACCATAAGACGGTTCAGATAACCATACATAAGACACAGTGTACTGTATATATTAAAGACAGTTTAGCTATCAACTTATTATCTGGGACATTCTCTGTGACAGATAAGATAAAAATAAAGACGGGTTTTTCATATCACTTTATCTTTGCAAAGTCTTAGAAAAAAAACATATATATATTAGAGAGAGAGAGGGGGAGAGAGAGGCAGAGAGAGGGAGAGAGAGAAGGAGAGAGAAGGAAAGAGAGAGGGCCAGATGTATCAAGCTTCAAAAGTGATAAAATGGAAAGTGATAAACAGCCAGCCAATCAGCTCCTACCTGCCATGCTACAGGCTGGGTTTGAAAAATGATAGGTAGGAGCTGATTGGCTGGTTGTTTATCACTCTCCATTTTATCACTTTTGAAGCTTGATACATCTGGCCCAGAGAGAGAGAGAGAGACAGAGGCAGAGAGAGAGAGGGAGAGACAGAGAGGGAGAGAGAGAGGGAGAGTGAGAGAGGGAGAGAGAGAGAGAGAGAGAGAGAGAGAGAGGGAGGGGGAGAGAGAGAGAGGGAGAGTGAGAGAGGGAGAGAGAGAGAGAGATAGAGGGAGGGGGAGAGGGATAGAGGGAGAGAGAGAGGGGGAGAGAGAGAGGGAGAGAGAGAGAGGGAGAGAGAGAGAGGGAGAGAGGGAGGGAGAGAGAGAGAGGGGGAGAGAGAGAGGGAGAGAGAGAGGGAGAGAGAGAGAGGGAGAGAGAAAGAGAGGGAGAGAGAGACAGAGAGGGAGAGAGAGAGGGGGAGAGAGAGAGTGAGAGAGAGAGGGAGGGGGAGAGAGAGAGGGGGAGAGAGAGAGGGAGAGAGGGAGAGAGAGAGAGGGGGAGAGAGAGGGGAAGAGAGAGAGGGAGAGAGAGAGAGGGAGAGAGAGAGGGAGAGAGAGAGAGGGAGAGAGAGAGAGAGAGAGAGAGGGAGGGGGAGAGAGAGAGGGAGAGTGAGAGAGGGAGAGAGAGAGAGAGAGAGAGAGAGGGAGGGGGAGAGGGAGAGAGGGAGAGAGAGAGGGGGAGAGAGAGAGGGAGAGAGGGAGAGAGAGAGAGGGAGAGAGGGAGGGAGAGAGAGAGAGAGAGGGGGAGAGAGAGAGGGAGAGAGAGAGGGAGAGAGAGAGAGGGAGAGAGAAAGAGAGGGAGAGAGAGACAGAGAGGGAGAGAGAGAGGGGGAGAGAGAGAGTGAGAGAGAGAGGGAGGGGGAGAGAGAGAGGGGGAGAGAGAGAGGGAGAGAGGGAGAGAGAGAGAGGGGGAGAGAGAGGGGAAGAGAGAGAGGGAGAGAGAGAGAGGGAGAGAGAGAGGGAGAGAGAGAGGGAGAGAGAGAGAGGGAGAGAGGGAGAGAGAGAGAGGTCTGTCAGAAGGGGTATCAGATTGTGTCTATTATTTTCTAGGATGCAACAGAGAAATTATAGTCAAAATCTAATTGGTTGCTATGGGAAACATCGCCTCTTTGTATCAGTAAATGCACCCCTGTGTATTGAAACCTGTATTTTCCTAGAGGCTTTACTGTTCCTTAGAATGACTTTTACTATCTTCCCGGGATATGGTCGTTAGGTCGACACATAATAAGTCGACATGCATTGGGTCGACCACTGAAGGTGAACGTTACTGAAATTGCGACACATGAAATATGTCAACATGGCTAAGGTCGACAGGGATGGAAGGTCGACACAAGCATTAGGTCGACAATGGCTAAGTCAACCGCCAAAAGGTCAACATGAGTTTTTCACGGTTTTTTTTTTTTTTAACCGACATGTGCCGACAGACGGTATTTCATGCCCTACCATCCACTCCGCATGGTGGGTGGGTGCCCGAAGCATGGCAAGCGCAGCGATCCATTCAAGGGGATGCAGTACACTTTGAGGATGTCCATGTCAACATGCGGGTCGAAAAAACAGAAAAACTCATGGCGACCTTTTTACTGGCGACCGAGGTATTCTTGGCCTAATGCTTGTCTCCAGCTTGTAACTCAATCAACCTTAGCCATGTAGACTTATTTCATGTGGCAGCCTAAGCCACCTCGACCTTCTGTGGTTGACCCAATGCATTTTGACATAATATAGGTCGAACCAAATACTTTACCCATCTCCCCCAAAAATGGGAAGGAAAAGACTTTCCTCTTAAAGGGCCAGATGCATCAAGCTTCAAAAAGTGATAAAGTGGAGAGTGATAATCAACCAGCCAATCAGCTTCTACCTGTCATTTTTCAAACCCAGCCTGTAACATGGCAGGTAGGAGCTGATTGGCCGGTTGTTTATCACTCTGAATTTTATCACTTTTTGAAGCTTGATACATCTGACCCAAAGTCACAACTGCCAGGTCACGTATGTCCAGGCTGCATTACAAAGGCTTGCAATAGTCAGCTGACATCCTCATTTCTACAATCCAAGGTCATATCCCCACCAATGAGAGAACCATGGAAACACTCATCAGATTTGAAGTATGAAATACACATTTCTAAGACCTTTCTCAGCGATTGATTTCACACTCGTTTGACCCATATTGATCCCTTTAGGTCCTGGAATACAGTGTGTCCATGATTGACGCGTTAAAACAGCTGCTGTCAACACAATGCTGACAAACAGACGGATATAGATTAATCAATATGGCTCTCAGTATAGATGTCAGTGCTGAATATCCTGCTTGCAGGCCTTACCATCTTTATGATAGTAGGTGAGTTCCACTTTCCGTTCCTCAGATCCCAGCAGGGCTTGTGCTATCTGGGCAATGTCGTGCCTCTTGGTCTCCGGCCCATGTAAGAAGTCGCAAGTGCACGGTTTCTGCATGACATCTGGCCTGGAGTATCCTGTCATCTCGCAGAATCCATCATTGCAGTAAATAATCGCACAGTTCTGAACCCTGGCATTAGCAATAATGAACTTTTTATCTGTAAAAGAAACATATCACAATGGTCAGTGAGACGTTAACACTGCTGAACGCAAATGGAGTCGCTTTAAGCTGAAAAACAACGCCTCCAACCACCCTACAGTAAAACTACTTACCTGTCCACTATGCACAGCTGCTCATCATGCTGCGAGGTGCAGGGGCCCAGGGAGGTGGCTTCCGCTGAGCAGCATCCATCCCCCCCCCCCCTGCATTATGTGCGGTATTGGACAGGTAAGACATTGGCCCTTATTCTGATCGGTGCGGCCGGATCCGAATATACAGCCATCACCGTGCGTCCTAAACCCTGCCTTCCATACGGATCGCCAACTCCGTCCGTACGCGGTAAGAAGCTGTCCGAACGGACCGCACGTGTATTTCTCAAGAATACACCTCCTCCATCTCAGGGAACCTCCCCCATCATTCGATGGCTGCAGACCATCGAATGCAGGACCGAGCGGTCAGGCAGCTCCCGCGAGCTCAGACCACACGGACATTTCTTCGTGCAAAAGCAGGGATCTCGGTGGGCAGCTGACATCCGGCAATGTCATATGTCCGCCCCCCACACGTGCGTCACGGCTGCATTACCATACGTACGCCCAGCGTTTGCATGGGAACGCCCATGAAACGCGGGGTGTAAACATATGGTAATGAGCCCAAACAGCCCTTCACAACCCTCTCCATCCCCTGTTCGTAGTGTACACATTTCATGTGGAATGTGGCTGTGCGTCCCGCTCGCACATGCGCAGAGACGCCTCTGCCCATGCGCAGACACAAAACATCGGCGGCACGAACGCACGCGGATATTACCGCACCAACCAGAATAAGGGCCATTATGAGGACATAAACCACAGCATTATGCCACTGGAGGCAGTGATGTATTAACCCTTTGAGTCAACATCTGATGTGAGAGATGTGCAAAAGAGCCTCTAACAATGCCAGCGTCGCTCACATTTGTTATATAAATTCAAATAAAAAATGTTGTGTATAGAAAGCAATTTCCTATATAAGGTAAACATTACAGGTCATTATGATGAATACAAATGTTTGCTTGGCAATTTTCACACCTATTTTGTCAAATTCACTTGGCAAAGGATTAAGGCTCGCTCCTCCCCCCTAGTTGCGGCGCTGATTTATTGCTGAATGAGTGAGGGTTGGATGTCCCAGAGGTAATAAAAAAAAAAAAAAAAAAGGTAATTAGCAGCTGGTCCCGGCCTCATTGGGAGCAGACCATAGAAGCATATTCATGGCCCCAGGTCTGAGGCATGCGCAGTGTCGTCCTTGGTACTGCGCACGCACAAAACCTGTTTTTATGGGCTGCACCCTCAGCAGCCCATAGAGGCATCCCTGAGGGAGGAAACACCTCCCAATGGGACTGCCTTGAGTGACAGACAGGTTGGAGTTCCAATAGGACGTCACTGCCAGTCACAGTGAAGTCTCACAGACCGTGGACCAGATGCACTAAGCTTCAAAAGTTATAAAATGGAGAGTGATAAACAACCAACCAATCAGCTCCTGCCTGACATTTTTCAAACACAGCCTGTGACATGGCAGGTAGGAGCTGATTGGCTGGTGGTTTATCATTCTCTATTTTATAATTTTTGAATCTTAGTGCATCTAGCCCTGCATCTGGCTTCAAACAGTGGCAGGTATTACCTGGGGGGGGGGGGGGGGGGCTGCAGCACTACAGCCCATAGGTAAAAAACACTACTGATTAGCAGCATGATGCTCACTAGCTGGTGTGGAACTACAAGTACCAGCATGCCTTACTATTGTACTGTTAGATTACCCCTGTTTTCTATGAAGTTCTGTATTTATTGTTCATAGCATGACTGTATAATGCCATATCCCAAGCTGCTGAGCTAAGTAAATACATTTCCCACTTAGGAGCAGTTTATGTAACAGACCTCTATATAACTATCACTCATATTACTTACAATGAGGAGCAGATTAAAGCATTACTATTATGATGGAGCTGTTTTTATGAAACATATAGGATTACACATATTACAATGCTAAACAACCAAATCATTGTGTGTTTTTACATAATGGTTTGCTCGCAGAACAATGCCTCCAGCTCTGAAAGGATTCATTAGGCAATTTCCACTCTGCCAAGGCTTATATTGAACAAATAAAGTATACTCTACTGTATATTCCCTATATACCCCATCCGAAAGCTTATATGGATGAGTGTTCTAATGCTAATATAACTGTATTAGTCATTTATTCAAGCAGCGATATGAATATTATGTTTGCATCATTATTCACACTGCACCATATCCAAGTGGCTGGAGTCTATTATTAAATGTGGTTCTGGTTTATAGAGCTACAGCATCCCTCTAGGTAGACATTTAATAAGTCTGAAAAATGTTGACATTAAAAATGTTGACAGTGTCAATATATCGATTTGAAAAAATGTTGACACATGACATTATGCTTTATTTTAAACCGGCTTGTTCTTACTTCACCATACATATCTGCATAGAAGGAGAGTCTTATAGTGTGCCAAGCGTAGAGAGTCTAATAGTGTGCCAATGTCGACAGTTGTCGACATTGACACCAAAAAATGAGAAAAACTTTTCATTTGTCTTTACTCTTTTATATCAACCTTTTGACCCTGTCAACCTTTTCGCGACCTATTGTTTGTTGACCTTTTGAGGTCGACCTATTGAATGTTTATCTAGACACTGTGGGGGGAAATTACTAAGATGGGAGTTCTATTTCAGATGGGATGTTGCTATGGGCAACCAATCAGATACTATTATCTTCTAGAAGGCACTAAATAAATAAGAAGTAAGTTCTGGTTGGTTGCCCATAGCAACATCCCATGTGAAATAGACCTCCCATTTTACTCAATTTCTCCCTGTCTATCTAATAATCCACAACCCAATTAAATGATGCAATTATAAATGTGGCCCTGTGGTAGTTTAATACAAAGGGCCAGATTCTCTAAGCTTCAAAAGTGATAAAATGGAGTGTGTTTGAAAAATGTCAGGCAGGAGCTGATTGGCTGGCTGTTTATCACTCTCCATTTTATCACTTTTGAAGCTTAGAGAATCTGGCCCAAATACTGGTAAGAAATTAGCCACTTTCTCCACCCCAATCTCTGGCAGATACATAAGTTTCATATCATGACAGATATGTTTGGATTGAACACAAATCCAGGCGTATCTGTCATGGAAATATATATAAATGCACCTCAATTATGTATTGAAGGTTATATACTAAAATTGCGTAAAAGTACAAATGTGTAATAAAACCACATCAAGCAATTGGCTTTCATATATGGTTGGTTGCTACAATTTAAATGCAGATTTCCAGCTCTGCGCAAAGTTGAAAAATCCCAGTTTAAAAAATAAAACACCAACAGAAACAAGCACAACACCTACAGTACAAAAACAGTGGGGCAGATTTATTAAGCTGGTGAAGTACAGTAATAAAGGGGCAGATGTATTAAGCCTTAACAAGAGATAAATGCAAGGGTGATAAGGAGAGATAAACGTCCAGCCAATCAGCTCCTTACTGACTTTTTTCAAACACAGCCTGAAACATGGCAGTTAGCAGGTGATTGGCTGGACGTTTATCTCTCTTTATCACCCTTGGATTTATCTCTTGTTAAGGCTTAATACATCTGCCCCAAAGTGTCAGGTGATAAAGCACCAGCCAAACTGCTCCTAATTTGTCAAGTTACAGGCTACATTTAGAAAAATGACACTTAGGAGCTAATTGGCTGGTGCGTTATCACCAGCCACTTTATTAATTCACCAGGCTTAATACATCTGCCCCTGTATGTGGCGTAATAATGCCAATAGCAATCCCGCTGCTCCAGGCCCAGTTCTATTTTATACTAGGCAACGCAACTGTCTGACCACTCCATTTGTAAACAAAACCCCCCATGGCCACTCACTGGTCACTTGGCAGGAGCCTCAATTGCCTAATGGAAGTTCCGATTATGTTGCCCATTTTGGTACTTATGTAGTATCTGGGCTGCCGATTTCTAAATCGGGTCGGATCGGGAGATCGCATCGCATCGCATGCGACCATGCGATTCGATGCGATGCGATGCGATGACCCGATTTTTCCATAGGAATCAATGTTAAAATGGACTGAGTCCATTTTAACATGGAATTCAATGGGAAAAATGGGTCCTTTTCATACCCCTACTATCCAAGTGGGCATGGAGTTGGATATAAACCTGTGGCGAGCGTAGCGAGCCACCGAGCCCGAAGCGTGGCGAGCGAAGCGAGCCCCGCGAGGGGACGAATACCGTCCCCTCGCGGGGCTCGCTTCGCTCGCCACGCTTCGGGCTCGGTGGCTCGCTACGCTCGCCACAGGTTTATATCCAACTCCATGCCCACTTGGATAGTAGGGGTATGAAAAGGACCCATTTTTCCATAGGAATCATTTTAACATTGATTCCTATGGAAAAATCGGGTCATCGCATCCGATATCGGATGCGATATCGGATGCGATGCGATGCGATATCGCATCGCATCGCATCTGATTGTATGCCTTAACTTAAGGCATACAATCAAAAAATCGGCAGCCCAGATACTACATAAGTACCCCCATTTTTTCTAAATTCTCGTTCATCGCCCCTTTGAGTGCCGAGTGAATTTGTCACAATAGGTGCGAAAATTGCCAAGCAAACATTTTTATTTATTAAAATGACCTGTAATGTTTACCTTATATAGGATATATAATAATTTTTTGCACAACATTTTTTATTTGAATTTATATAACAAATGTGAGCGCCGCTGCCACTTTGTAGCTTATATTTTGAACATCTCTCGCATACATGTTGGCACTCAAAGGGTTAATACAAATTGACAGTAAGTTACCAAAATGGGTGCAGTGTCTGCCACCCTAGGGTGCCAAATGCGCCGCACTACCTGCAGTCATTACAGACACACCACTGCCACCTGCAGTGCAACTTGGTTTTGTAAAGGAGCAAAGTGCTCATTTTCTTTATATATCTTCTTTTCTTAGTTGAAGTTTTGCCTTTTTTAATGATTGTTACTTTAAAACACGTGGCAGACTCACACAGAACCCGCTGATGCCGGCAGTTTGTATGCTAATAATTTAACCCCTATGACCCCAATAAATCAAGTGTATTTAGCACAAAGAAAAAAAAGGATAACTAATGTACTCACAGAATAGATGGCATAAATCATCTTATATCTCCACACAGATATTAAAGGATATGAAAAGTGGAATTCACAGCTAAGTATTTCAATAGTATAACTGTCATTTCTAAATGACCATAGTTGCTAAATGAATGATAATTAAAAATAATATACAAGGGAATATGTTCTACGGCTTCAGTTGCTTAGGGATAATATTAGGTACTCTTTACCTAGCACGGCGCCCGCGATTGGCATCGCGGTCATCGGGGGTAAAAAATCGCGGCCATCGCATGCACTAAAAAAACGGGTGCGACGCGATGCCCGCGATGCCCGCGATTTCCCATAGGGATCAATGTTAAAAGTGTCAATGGACGCGATTTTTGTGTTCAATGCCTCAATGCCCGCGATTTGTCCATAGGAAACAATGTTAAATGGACCACAGAGCCCTAATAGTCCCCCTGAAGTCTGAAATGGCCCCCCAAATTGTTAACGCCACCCCCCCCCGAAGCGTGGCGAGCGCAGCGAGCCCGCGAGGGGCGGCGGTACGCGTCCTCCGAAATTTTCATACCCCCACTATCCACGTCGGCGTGGAGTTGAGAATAGAATAGAGTGGCGAGCGCAGCGGACACCTGTGAAGCCCGCGAAGGGACTCGTTTACCTGTGAAGGTATCCGCGTCCCCTCGTGGGGCTTGCTGCGCTCGCCACGCTTCGGGCTCGGTGGCCCATTTAACATTGTTTCCTATGGAAAAATCGCGGGCATTGAGGCATTGAACACTAAAATCGCGTCCATTGACACTTTTAACATTGTTCCCTATGGGAAATCGCGGGCATCGCGGCCATCGCGTTGCACCCGTTTTTTAGTGCATGCGATGGCCGCGATGCCCGTGATGGGCGCCGTGCTAGGTAAAGAGTACCGAATATTAAATACCCGGGAATCTATACAGTTTATGTTCGTTAGGTCGACACAATGAAGTTCGACATGCATTGGGTCAACTACTGAAGGTCGACATGGTTTAGGTCGACACAGAAAAGGTTGACATAGCTAAGGTCGACATGGTCAATAGGTCGACACATGCATAACGTCGGCAATGGGAAGGTCGACAGTCAAAAGGTCGACATGAGTTTTTCACTTTTTCTTTTAGCCGACATGTGCCGACAGGCAGTATTTTAAGCCCTACCATCCACTAGGACTTTGAGGGAGAGTAGAATAGTGTGCTGAGAGTGACGATGCAACGTGCTGGAAGCATGGTGAGCGGTGCACCAATAGGGTGTCCATGTCGACCATGTCAACATTCTGGACAAAGAAAACCATTTGACTGTTGAGCTTCTCATTTTCGTCCTAATGCTCGTTTCAACCTTTTGACCCTGTCGACCTTAGCCATGACGAGATTTTTCATGTGTCGTCCTACAGATGGAGCAGCTCTCAATGGAGATGCTCCCGGAGATAGAATCGCTAACCACCGATGTACGCCATGCAACAGGAGGGGGCGAGCGCACACAAGACGGCCATCTCCCTGAAGCGGAGACGAGCACGGAATCAGCTCCCTTCCGCAGTGCCAATGGGGACGAGCGAGGACGTGAGACACTCGTGCGTCCATGCCAGATGGAGCTCTTGTCCGCCAGAAAGCGCCAGCTCAGGAGATCTGGCGATTCTAAAGGCTGGCTGGCAGCCGCTCCATCTGCAAGCCCTGTCGACATTTTGTGGTCAACCCAAGGCATGTCGACCTTTATTTGGTCAACCCAATGACCCATACCCATCTATACATAGCTAAATATGATCTACTGAAAACAAATATGGAACATGTGCTGGCCCCGTAGGAGAATGGGCAAGGCTAAGCGATCTGTGTCTGCAGGCGTCAGTGGTATACGGAAGTCCTAAGAGAGAACGTGTGGGTACCACTAGGATCTATTTTACATAAAGCAACTTCTACTGCAGGTTTAATGTTCCTGGAAATGAGCAAGCTGTTACGCAGGGACTGGATGTATTATGTCGGAGCGCTGCAACAGATACATTTTTTTCGACAAATAATCCCTTAAGTATTTATTTAAAATATTTCAAATGATTTTGCTACTGCTCGTTTATTAAGATAAATAGACTGTTACAATACCTTTGGGCATAATAAGCTAATTAGATCATCTGTATGGATTCATTTTACAATCTCAGTCGTGCTAATATGATTTCATGTATTAGTTAAAGTAGTGCATTTAAATATTAGTGAATACAGAATGTGCCAAGTTCTGGTAATGTATCATTTCCAATGTGATAATTACATGTAGATCAGTAGAAAGTATCATGTTCCGAAGGAATCATTTTAACATTCTAACACAATCAGCAGGCAAGTTCTCGCCTCCTCCATATATACAGTATGAACTGACAAGTCACTTTGCCCAGAATCTATGGGTTACTCACAGCAGTAAACTCCTATAGCTTCCTGGTTAGGTGCCCGGTATTTATGGAATACCATACGTGGCAAGCCTCAAACGGTGCATTTGGATTTTTCTTCACAGACTCAGGAGCTATGTTCAGTGCCCTGTCTGGACTCCATGAAGGTTACTCGAATCACTGGACCCAAACATTGGTACACTTGGGCCTTCACTACAACAATCCAGATAACCTGCTTTGATTCATCAACCCACAAATAACATCTCTTGGGGTTCATAAGGATGGAACAGGATTTAATAGCAACTGTAGAGGACATAGGTGCCGATTTATGTTTTTGTTTGTCGGTGCACAAGCCTGTTTAAAGGAGGTATGGCCTTTTGGAAAAAGGGTGTGTCCTTTGGGTAGGGGGTGTGGCCATGCAATTGAGTTTACATCTGCTCAGGGTCGGATTAGCCCACAAGGGGTACAGGAGAATGTACAGTATAGATGTAATCCTGGGGAACATTCTATAAAATGTGTTTTCAAAACATAACTGGAAACCCCCACACCTGCATATGTTTTGGTGAAACGACGCTGTGTTTTGGTAGCCGCCTTCATATCAATGAGAGGCTCTCACTCTCTGGCAGAAAGTCACCGGACCCACCCAGGCACTGCGCTGCTCCTTCTGCAATGGCCGCCTACTATCCCCTAGTACTCTGCTGGTGGGTGGAGTTACTCTAAAGGACACTGCTGGTTTAGCAGTGTTGTTTGAATTAACTCCACCCACCAAGTGGAGTATTATGGGTGGGAGGGACAAATCAAGGGACCCCTAGCCGCTGGCTTCTGGCAGCTCAAAGTCAGACTCAGCAGCACAGGCAGATGGCAAGGAAAATGTGGGCGGCAGATGAGCTCCAGCCATGGTTGCTCATAATTTTCCATGCGTGCTTGGGCCTGGGTTCACCCACGGAATCGGTGCCTATGGCAGAGGACCCTGTCTGCACTGGGATGGCTTATGTGCCATGTGAGGATTGTTCCCATAACAGCAGACTCATTGTAGAAGTGAGAAAGCACTCAATAATGTTGTCAGGGCCAAACATAAGAGCACAGAGGCTTCTTGGATTATCGTTGTCAGCACCTTTTTGTGTGTGGCACAGTGTGCCTTCACGCTGCCCCCCACCGCGCTGATATGCCGCTGAGAACTTTCGGTGTATGCCATCATGTGTAATGGGCATTATGATGTGTGGTATAATGTGCAAGAGGCACTACAGTGTGTGCTATAATGTGTAATTATCGTTACGACAGAATATGTAATGGGCATAGCAGAGTATGACCATGTTTAATGAGCGTAATCCTAGTGCCGTGTGCAACTTTTTATATACCATATATACTCGAGTATAAGCCTACTTTTTCAGAACATTTTTTATGCTGAAAAAGCCCCCCTCGACTTATACTCGAGTGAGGGTCCCACTTGAGTCAATACGTTTTCCCAGTTTTTTTGTTGTAAAATTGGGTGCCTCGGCTTATATTCGGGTCGACTTATACTCGAGTATATACGGTATATATTTTTTTTCTAATATAAAATGTTTTTTCTTTGTGGACACTACAAGTGTGTGGGAAGTCAGAGCCGGTTTTCTTCCCTTTCTAATGACATGATACTTTCAGATCCCTGTACACGAGCGTTTACTATCTGTGTGCTGCAGGGAAACCATTTGATGAGCAGGCTGCTGCACATTCAAGAAGAACTCCCAATTTACTTTTATCAATCTGTATATTTCCGAACTCAAGCCACAGCATTCACGCTTCCATCATTTTCTGTCCTTAGCAAAAGTGTAATCCTTTCCTTCATTACACATTTCTACATTATTCAGTTTAATGTAGGGTTTTTGCACTGGTATTGATATATTTCCTCTTAAGGTCCATACACACTGGGCGATTATGACCGCTGTCCAGAGGCGTAGCGAGGGCGATGCCGGCGGAGCACACGCTCCGGGCGCAGGAAGATAGCATGACGCCGGAGCTGTGCCTGTGCCGGCACCGCCAGCTCGCCCGCCCGCTACCTGCCAGCCCCCCTGTCAGTGTGTGTGCCCATGTGCGCACCGCCCGCCCGCTCGCGGCTCCTCCACTGTGTCCAGGAGAGAGACGCGCTGTGCTGCTATGCAATATTCATATCTCCCGCTGGCTGGACCACTAGCCAATGGGCGCTTGCGGTCCAGCAGCCAATCAACTGGTGGCTGCTGGACTGCGAGCGCCTATTGGCTAGTGGTCCAGCAGGAGATATGAATATTGCATAGCAGCACAGCGCGTCTCTCTCCCGGACACAGCGGGGGAGCCGTGAGCGGGCGGGCAGTGCGCACATGAACACACACTGACAGGGGGAGAGGTCGGTGTACAGCTGCATCGGCTGTCAGTGTGTCAGCACAGGGGGAGGGAGGGAGGGGGGGGTGCGTAACCATTGTGTACTCCCACCCTCCTGCAGCCAGCCACCCACCTGCAGCCACCCACCCACCCTCCTGCAGCCACCCTCCTGCAGCCAGGCACCCACCCTCCTGCAGCCACCCTCCTGCAGCCAGGCACCCACCCTCCTGCAGCCACCAACCCACCCTTCTGCAGCCACCCTCCTGCAGCCACCCACCCACCCTCCTGCAGTCACCCTCCCACCCTCCTGCAGACACCCACCCACCCTACTGCAGCTACCCACCCACCCTACTGCAGCCACCCTCCCACCCTACTGCACCCACCCTGCTGCACACTACTGCAATCCACCCTGCTGCACCCTCCCTCCCTGCTGCACACTACTGCTCCCACCCTCCCTCCCTGCTGCACACTACTGCTCCCACCCTCCTTCCCTGCTGCACACTACTGCTCCCACCCTCCCTCCCTGCTGCACACTACTGCTCTCTCCCTGCTACACACTACTGGTGCATTGAATTGAAAATAGCGTCGGGGAGCCAGGAGTGGGCCACTGCACAGTTCTGTTCCCCTTGGCAACGAGCAAATTCAGTCCCCCTTGGCATCGAGCATGAAGCCCCTTGGCATCGAGCATGAAGCCCCTGGCATTGAGCATGTAGGTAAGTGGCACTTATGTGTCAAATGTGTATGGTGTGTTATATAGTATGTCATGGGCAATGCGGTGTGTTATATAGTATGTCATGGGCATTGCGGAGTGTTAAATAGTATGTCATGGGCATTGCGGTGTGTTATATAGTATGTCATGGGTATTGCAGAGTATTATATAGTATGTCATGGGCATTGCGATGTGTTATATAGTATGTCATGGGCATTGCGGAGTGTTATATAGTATGTTATGGGCATTACGGTGTGTTATATAGTATGTCATGGGCATTGCGGAGTGTTATATAGTATGTCATGGGCATTACGGTGTGTTATATAGTATGTCATGGGCATTACGGTGTGTTATATAGTATGTAATGGGCATTACAGTGTGTTATATAGTATGTTATGGGGATTACGGTGTTATATAGTATGTCATGGGCATTGCGGTGTGTTATATAGTATGTAATGGACATCATGTGTGGGCTTATGTGTTATTGGAATTACAAAGTTCACTAAAATGTGCAATGGGCATTACAGTGTGTGGTATAATGTTGGTCTGTGCCCACTTTTCACTGCGCAGGAGCCTCACCTACTACAAATTGAGGGGGGAGGGAGGGCGTGAAACATGCCCTTGCTCCGGGCGCCGTGGCACCTAGCTACACCACTGCCGCTGTCATCGCTGGGGGAAAGCCGCTCAGTGCTTATACATTGATCGGCTTTCCCCCTGCCCGGCGCCGACAGCGGGGGGAGGATGGCTTTGCATAGCACAGCCACTCATCTGCGGGTATTACCAGCAGATGAACGGCTTTCCCGGCGATGATGTGGGAGCGCGCAGCAGCAGCAGCACAGCAGCAGCACTCACCGCTCATCACCGGGGCATACACACTGGGTAGCTTTGACCTGAAAGCCACTCAAATCTGCTGTTTTGAGCAACTTTCACCTCAGTCACCATTGTATATCGGCCTCTACATTCAATACCATTAGGTTGTGGTGAAGGTACTTATTCATTTTTTATCTGGTACTTTTACTTTTCTTAATTTAGCAACTGAAGACTTGTGTAGGTGTTTCCTGGCATCCGTATATTATATACAGTAGTATAGCCTCCCATCCCAATGTGGCCAACATTTCTATATTTACATCTGTGGCATGATGATTGGATTAGAGAGGGCAGCACCTAGGTGCATACAGGCTAGTGGCTACTCTAGCAAGAAAGAATAGGTAACATGTAGTTAATGCCACTATCATGCTGGCAATGTATACACATGTACTGCATCTGGTACATCTGCAGCAAGCAGTTCTCAGCTTTGCACCTTATGTAGGTAAGTAAGGATTGTTTTAGCTGTACATGACTTGGGGACCAAACTGAAAACATCAAGGTGTCAATGTTTCTATTGCCCTCCCTTACAAAACCACTGCAGCCGGTGATGCTGTTGATGATAACGAAGTCGCTGGTGACGGTGAGGAACATATGGCATTAGCAGTTTTAGTACACTGCAGAATCACCAAGTGTGCAGTGAAAGGCATATATTTACTCTGTGCATTCTCCTATGACCATATCTACCTGAGAACAAACAGATTTAGGTGTCAGTAACAACACTTCATATAAAGAAGATGCAGCTTTACAGTATTTAAAAATAATATTAATAACATTGTAACTTTTACGTTCTTATCACTTGGTAGTACATTTTCATCCTCACATGACCACCTTGGAGGACAGATTATTGGCCTGATTCAGAGCTGGACAAGCATGTTAACTCCCCTGGTTACATGCTTGTTGCCAGGGGGGTTAAATCCCAGGGAATAACATGCTAGTGGACATGGGGCATTGCCCAGGGGGTTAAATGCTCGTTGTCAGGGGGGATTTAGATGCTTGGTGCCCAGAGGTAGCCTGGGCAACTGCCCAACTGTATTGGCAGGAGCTGCCTGGGGACCGCCCATCGGGACACGCAGCTCTCGGCTGCCGCTTACACACACTGACATGAGCCACAAAATCAGCCCCTGCTTAGCCGCCAGCCCACTCATCCCTGTAATCGATTGCTGTGCGGCTGGCACTTAATCCTTAATCCTTCGGGGGCCATATGTAAAAATTTCTCTCACAAATTGTCCTGCTGCAGCCGTCCCACGCTCCAGCGCCTGCCACTGAATAGGACTGACAGTCTCTGTCTGCTGTTGATGAAGAGGAATCTTGTAAGAACTACCGACCTCTTGCGAGAATTCCCCTGTACTTGACTCCCGGCAAAGCCGCCGGGCTTGTGGGTGGGCCACTCAGACCGGCTACAGGGGCCGCATACGGCCCCCAGGCCTGAGGTTCCCCACCCCTGCTATAGGGGCTCCTTATTTAAGACTGTAGTCATGTGACGCTTCTTAATCCTTGCTGATTGGCTACTTCACATTGCATGCACTATGAGTAGATGGATTTTGCCGTAATCTACGAAAAACATGGGGGTAGCCAGATCTTGGAATCGTGAATTTTAAAACAATTTCAGAATATACCCATCTTTACTTTCCTATAATGCGGCAATATATAAATATCAGTGTTGAAATGAACATGTCAGGCAACTGTGCAGGTCTGTGCTTAATAGCCCTAATGTAGCCCTAAAAAAGGACACTGTGTTCATCTACTGCCAGATCGTGTAGGGCACAATGACCTAAGGAATGTGCGACTAGAGAGATGCCTCAAACGGCTATCAGCTAGAGCTAAGTGACAGGAGAGGTGTAAATTTAAGGGAGATAATGAAATGTCCAGCGTGGCAAATGCTTATGAGTGACTGGGAAATTGGATTAGGAAGTAGCGATAACCTACTGTATACCAGAACATTATTTCATCCATTAATCTGTAAGTGTGGGAAAACTAAGTAGAATTACTTATTAGCTGTGTGGGTTTTTGACCGTATTATAGAATAAGAGTAGTAAATGTACTAAAGTTTTGCTTTAGAACATTGCTGGATATTTCCTAGTACTCTGGAAAGTCTGTCGCTGAATCTGGGTCTGCAAACAATCTGCAATCTTTCAGTTAAAAGGCTGTAACTGACAGAATGTACAGCGTCATGCTGTTATCATGTGTTACCAGAGCTGTGTTATCACAGTAGGCTTTACGTGTGAGTGCTCTTCTCATTTCTCATTCACATTTATACATTGATTTGTTTTTTTTGTTGTAGTTTTTTTTTAACTTCCTCCAGATAATAAATAAAGAAGACTTTGCCCAGCGTGTACGGACAGCAATGATGGGGAAAATCGCTGGGCTGGAAATCCCTCGGTACATACACATTGAGCGATTTTCGCCCTTCTAAGCGATTCTAAAGAAGCTGTCCACTCCAGTGTCCACTCGACTTTGACCGGCTGACTTTGTCCGGCGCATCAATGGTCACCGGTCATCGCTGGCCCGTACACGCTGGGCGGCTTTTGAACTGAAAGCAGCTTAAACAACAAAACTGAGCTGCTTTCATCTCAAAATCACCCCGTAGGTATGGACCTTTACCATCCACCATAGAATAATACTGTCCATCTGGACTACGGCAGCTCCAAAGATCGGAGTAGTTTAATACTAGCTATGACATGCTGGGACTTTTAGTTACACATTAGCTGGAGATCTGAAGTTTCCAACTTCTGAGTAAAATGCACCAAACATGACAAAACATACCAAAAGGCAGATGCTTCTTAGGTTACATACTATGAAACCATGTTTGCTGTCTACATAAAATTTTTATATATATTGTAAAGGGGGATACACACGGTTCACATTTAGCCTATTTTCTAAGCGATCTGTATAGATCGGCTAGAAATTAATCACAAATTGTTCCATGTGTACAACCAGGGCTTCCTCTAGGAATTTTGGGGCCCAGGACTGATTTCCAGTCCGGGCCCCTACAGGGCTCCCCCGATCCTCCACCCTCTCATCTCCCCCACCCTCCCTTCACTTAGCGCCCGACTCCTGCTGCAGGTCCCGAAGCACAGGCTTCGTCAATGCAGGGCGGCGGCCAATTAAAATGCAGAACAGGCTGGTGAGCCAATCAGAGCTTGTGTACCAGCAGCCATTCTGATTGGCTAATTTTATACAAGCTCTGATTGGCTCAAACGCCAGTGCAGCATTTTAATTGGCCACTGGCGTCCTACATTGAAGAAGCAAGCAGCACAGCGGGAGGCAGTCAGGGGGGGGGGGGGTTGAGGTGGGCAAAATAAGCTGCCCGGGCCCTTCCAGAGTCCGCGGCCTGGGATAGCTGTACCCACAGAACCCCACTGTCGGCGGCCCTGTGTACAACCCCCGGCGATAGTGATGCATAGTCCTATTGCCAGCTCAGATCATGTGTGCATGCAGCCAAAGTCTAGTTAGATCGCTTAGTAAGAGAGTACAAATCACTATGTGTGTATAGAAACAGCAATAGCGACCTATTTGCAATAACCTTTTTCACACATCGCTACGTGTGTATGGGTTCAAAGTAAATCACCTACCCTAAATCGCTTAGCACAAGAGGCTAGCACAAATGTGAGTTGCCAAATCATCCCTTTAAAAAGCAACACATATGAATTTCACAGGTTCTTGACTGCCCATCTAGAGTAATGACAGTTGGTATGAACTCTGACACCTTCCAACCATACCAACTGTCATTACATCTGATGAGCAGTGAAGAACCTGCGTACTACATGTGTTGCTTATTAAAGGGATGCCCCGTCAGTGCTTACGATTAATACTATATATGTGAATCATGAAAAGGATACTGGACATAAAGGATGCAGAGTATTAGTGCCTTTGGTACTTATATGTTAGTTGGGCGCCCACTATATTTAGTGCGCTCATACCCCCACTATCCATGTCGGCACGGAGTTGATTTTATATAGTGTGGCGAGGGCAGCAAGCCACCGATCCCGAAGCGTGGCGAGCTTAGCGAGCCCCACGCGGGGACGCGGACATCTAAGGAAATACCTTAGTAACATATACGTACCGTGCCTTTAGATTTTAGTTTTGTTATGGGGATTTGAAAGTTTGTTGATATTAGCTTCCAACAATCTATTTCTCTATCCATAATATGGTATACAATGCTTATTCTCTTGCCAAAAGTAGAATATTATTTAGAGCAGAGCACATGTGAATTCAGTCGTAGACACCAACTTTTCTTGTGATGATTGGCGATGCTCAGTTTATCGCCCCCCCCCCCCCCCCCACACACACACACACACATGCTCTCTCGACACCCCTTCATATGGATGAAAAACTGTCATTCCTAGACATGGTTAGTGGCTAACTCAGCACAATTATTGGGGGGTGGCGCACCCACAGAGCGGACTCCTACAACATTGGCTACTCTTATATCGTTATATGAAATAATAATCATTAGCTGATATATAGCTAAAGCAGATTCATCCATAAACGCTTCATTCGAAGTGATATTACATTTAATACGACTCCAAATATAATTTCGATAAAAGTTAATCAGCAATTTGCTGAGTACAGTAGACATAACAGCAAGTCACTAATGTTATCAGTTAGCAGAATGACGCTTATATGTTATTTAAATGTGATCAGTATACTTCATGTAAAGTTGATGTACAGCAAGGCGTGGAACCTTTTTTTTAACATGTACCCCAACATGATTTGAAATGTTTACCAAGTACCCATCAAAATATGATCTATTATACTATATTCTGTCCACATTTTAAAGTATCCCCTAATCTGTGTTCATACACAGTATACTCCTGTGTTTCTGTTATGTAAAAACGCCCCTTTTCCTTCTGATTACTTTTATTCTTTACTAATTTAATTGCTATTATTTGGTGTCGGAGATGAGGGTGACTTCAGTCTGTAAAACATATCCTTACCCTTAGGGTACACAGATCACATTTAGAGATCCTCAGACTTACAGTATCAGTTATGACCTATATCAATTTTTAATCACTACACATGAACATAAATCTAATTTGCGTTACCGTATATGTGTTTATTTTAACGAGAGTCTGAAACTGAATAATGTTGAACCCTGTCCTTGAAGGCATCCAATTAGTCTGTGACTGTTTAGCATCCAATCATTTTGTAAAAGGTCACCAGTGCTTATATGTCTGTGTTCTGGAGAAGGAAGAGGAGCTGGTAATGGGCTGGCTTACCTGTAAGGTAATGCACTGAAACATTACCGAAACCACTAATAAAAATGAACTAACATGTTTTCCTTTAAGGCGTCTGTTTCTATTCTTAGTTTCCTTATGTGTTTGCTGTCCATATATGTAATGCAATTGCCTTCAGGTAGATACCTGAGCGGGTGTTCCAGTGTTCCTGGAAAACGATTCTACCGAAGTATGAAATAACCATATTATACTAAATAAAATATAAATACATCTAGGTACTGGAAACCGTTACAATCTCCTAGCTCTCAATCATTACGTAACCTATCTCCAAAATGCAGCAGACAAGGCATATTCCACACTACTCCTGCTGAACACACCTTGCTGCTGGACTATTTACAGCACAGTGCCATCCATTCATGAACCCGCTGTGTAACAGCCTTCCACATATGGACAAGCTGCAAGGCAAACTTACTGTAAGTCCCCTAATGTACAATAGGAAAGAAGTGATCTCCTTCCTCAGGACTGGCTTGTGCCTATTGTACAGCCCCAATGCTGCCTGTGCACAGCTTGATCTATTAGCAAAAGTGTCATTATAAAGTTGTCTCTGGTCAAAGCATCACCCATGGGTGCCTCGTACCACAGTATATGTATATGTATTCTATCCATTCATCTGAACATTATCTATCTATATAGAGATAGATAGATAGATAGATAGATGATGATAGATAGATAGATAGATAGATAGATAGATAGATAGATAGATAGATAGAATATATACACACATATATTTATACATAACAGTATATATACATATTATGTATATAGATAGATAGATAGATAGATAGATAGATAGATAGATAGAATTCTTTGTGGGGTATATATAATCATTGCACAAGCAATACCACAACATACAGCTGCATATACATAAATACCTGGAACATTACCTAGTACATTGGCAGGAAGAACAGTACCTGTGACCACAGAGCCAGCATATACAGTACAGAACACTTACTTTGTCCTTCGAACTTCCTTATTATGGTCCCAAGAAATGTATTCTGTGGGGCCACATGTCCCCTCCTTACAGGCATTTTGGAAGTGAGTGTCTTCAGTTCCCCAAGTGTGCACAATGCTAGTTGGCAGCAGGGGCTCCTGCGCTGCTGCTGCTACAGGATATGGACGATGTCTTCTCCTTCACAAACCATTCTCCAGCTAACAATGGAGGCCAGGGGATAGAAGGGGTCCTACAACCTCATACGCTGCATACCAGGTGCTGCCCCCCACCCCAATGCTGAGTCCTTCCCCTCCTCACCTCCGGAGCCCAGGCAGGCACAGCTAGTGATGCTATGGGAGGAGGGGAGGGAGGAAGGGAGGGAGAGGCAGGCACAGCGCAGCCTCTATAGGAGGCTTCATGGAAGAGGGAAGAGCATGTCTCCCGTATTGCACTTCCAGAGCCCGTGTCATCAGCAGCAGCTCCCAGGACTGGCCCCCTCCTCCCGGTCCCTGGGTGTGCAGCTGGCTGGCACTGCTCATTCCTAGCATAGGGAGCTGTCAGCAATCACAGGGCAGGTTGTGCAGGAAGCATGTGGCAGCTGCTTAGCTATGTGTGCTTATAATGTACCACAATAATGTACTACATAGTGTTACCTTATTGTCTGAGGGCTGCTGCCTCCTATTGTGAAAACCTAAAGGGGCCAACAGCCTAAATTCTTCACTATAGTAACCTTTTGTTTGCAAAGGCATTTTATTATCTTTATCATCCAGCTTGTGGGCGATCCACTATAGTCATAATATGATTATACACCCATGATGACACTAAGGGGTACATTTACTAAGATGGGATGTTGCCTATAGCAACCAATCAGATTCTTTTTCAGTATTTGTGGTCTTGACTGCTCCCATTTACGATTTCAGAATTTCTTTTAGTCTGCTGCACCTGCTGAAACTTTGGGGAAATTTACCAAGATGGGAGTTCTATTTTACAGGGGTTGTTGCTATGGGCAACCAATCAGAATCTACTTATTTTTTATTTAGCACCTTCTTGGAGATAATAGAAAGTATCTGATTGGTTAGTAACATCCCATGTGAAATGTACTGTGAGACTGCACTGGCTTCACTGTGGCTGGCAGTGACAGAGATTTGTACTCCGCATGCGCCGGTCCCGGCGCCTGTTATCAGAGCACAGGTGCCGGGAACTCTGTCTGCAAGGAACAGCGGCGGTGACAGGGAGGGGAGCCTGCCTGCATCGCGGACAGAGGCAGACCCCCTCCCCAGAAAAGGTACGGGCTGCCACTGGGTTCAACTACAATTATATTTATTTTATGCATGGTAAACTTTGGCATTAAGAATGCAAATTCTGGACAGCTTTATTTATACACTGCAATGTAGGTTTGTGTTTGGACTTACTCTCAAACTAAGGGGGTTATTCAGAGTTGATCCCCGATGTGCGAATTCTTAATCCATTTGATTAGGAAATGACTGTGCAAGCATACAGATTGTAGCGTGCATACATGAAACAAAATAGCGACAAAAATACCAAATGGATCTAATTGCAATTTGATTGACAGGAAGTCGGCGTTTGGGGGGTGGTAACGGGACATGTCTGGAAAAACACAGGTGTTTCCAGGAGTGTTAAGGGTTGGTGTGCAAGTGCTGGGCTGGGTCAGGTTTACTCACATTTGCACAGACTTGGAAAAGCATTTGATGTTCGGGAATTACTTATGGATGTGTGACTAGATAGTGAATAGCAACATTTTCTAAATTCAATGGCAAATTTATACAGGGCGGCATGTCACTCTGTCAGGATGGCAACTAACTAATTGCAGTCATTTGCAAGATGAGTGATCAAGTCTGAATCAGGCACTTAGGGGGTTATTCTGGTTTTTCTACTGGCAAATTCCATCTTAGATGGACAAAACCATGTGCACTGCAGGTGGGGCAGATGTTACTTGTGCAGAGAGAATTAGATTTGGGTGGGGTTTTACTTCAAAGTGAGATCTATATTGCAGTGTAAAAATAAAGCAGCCAGTATTTTCCCTGCACAGAAACAAAATAACTCACCTAAATCTAATTCTCTCTGCACATTTTACATCTGCCTCCCTGCAGTGAACATGGTTTTGTCCATCTAAGAAGGAATTTGCCAGAAGGAGTAAACCAGAATAACCCCCTTAATTTTTCTGCACATTAAAAATTTGCCCGAACTTCAGTGCAATATGGTTTTATCATTGTGCTAAGTTAATTGCTTATTTTTGCTTCATGTAATTTCCAGTAGCAATGGGCATGTAACGTCCTCCCTGGCAATGAGAATGTAAATCCCCCTCTGGCAATTAAACCACTGGCAAGAAGCATGTATTCCCTGGCATTGAGCAAAATGCCTCAGACAACGAGCATGTACAGTAGGTAAGCGGCATTTGTGAGGCATAATACAGTATGTACAGTAATAGGCATTACGGTGTGTGGCATTATGTGTAATGGCCACTAAGGTGTGCAACAATATGTGTAATGGCCATTACTGTTTGCGGCATTATGTGTAATGGGTATTACGATGTGTGGCATTTTGTGTAATAGGAATTACGACTTGTGGCATTATGTTTAAAGGGTATTTTGGTGTGTGGCATTATGTTTGAAGGGCATTATGGTGTGTGGCATTATATGTAATGGGCATTATGGTGTGTGGCATTATGTTTAAAGGGCACTACGCTGTGTATCATCATGTTTACAGGGCATTACGGTGTGTGGCATTATGTGTAATGGGCATTATAGTGTACAATTTTGTAGTGTGCCGGGTTCGCTAATACTCGCTATATTTTATATTTCTCCGGTCAGGAAATATTGGCACAGATTGAATACACCCCTATATGAGATGCCTATGGAGAGGACAGTAAGGGAGATATGTGGGATGGGCTGGTAGAAAAGCCATGGGCCACTTTGTACCATTTGCCCCAGACTGAAAGTTGTCAGCCAGCCCCTGGCCCTGCCCATACCAATTCACCTAATAGGTGTCATTGCTGGCACTGGGGAGATGATGATAGTATATAAGATGGGAAGGGAAAGCACATTAGGGAACATGGCCCTGCTCATTAGTGCATACAGTCAAAAGGTAGACTGGTTAATATACATAAGGTAAAGACAGTGAGCAAGGGGCATGAAGTAGTAAATTAGGATGAGAGTGGATTCAGTTTTGTAAGCAAGTTTGAGGAGTTTGGATTGGATTCTGAAGGGGAACCATTGTAAGATTTGTTGGATAGGGGACACAGTAGTCCCCTCTCCAGTGTACTACTCTTTGAGACAGGCAGCAGCACTGAGAACAGATTGGAGTAGAGAGAGGTAGGCGATAAAGAGACTAGATAAGTGGAGGTTACAGAATTATATTGGAGACTAAAATAGCTGATAAGCTTACCTAAAGAGGATGTATAAAGGGAGAATAGGAGAAGTCCAATAACTGAAGCTTGGGGACTGCTGGTAGAGGAAGTGAGGGAGAAGTCATGAGAGGAGATGGAGAAAGAACCACCAGAGAGGTAGGAGGATAGCCAGGAGAAGGCAAATACACGATGCTTACAGGAGTGAATGATTTACAGGAGGAGAAAGTGGGCCAAAGAGTCAATAGCAACAGTGAGGTAAATAAGACCGAGCAGAGAGTCGTGGCCAAGGGATATGGCATTAAAGACCCTCAAAGAGGCCCTGGCCAGGGTAAACAGTACCCACTCCCTTCCCCCTAAGCACTGGGTATGAGTTGGTACAAGCAGCCAGGACATAGAGGGAACCCTATACAACCATGGCAGCCCCCAAGGTGGGGGTGGGAGAGGGGGTAATTTAAGGCCCCCAGATAAGAGTGTTATGGGAGTGGTGAAAGGAAAATTCAGGACTCATGGGATAGGAGAATCAGAAGGATGATTCAGGGGTCAAAGTTGGAGATCAGTTAATTACAGATGGTTGTGGTATTCCAGGGGGCACAGGAGAGACAGACTTAATGGGAGAGATGTGAATGAGATTATCAGGGGAGATTGATATGGGACACAGAGAGGAAGATGGCGTAGGGGTGGCACAGGCTCTTGAACGAGAAAGGGAAACTGCAGGTGATGGCCAAGAAGGGCGTTTAGTGTGAGGAGAATTGAGGTGAAGGGAGGTAATAGGGATAAAAGGGAACAGTTTGTAGACCATTGTGGGAGAGAGGTGATTGAAAGTGACATGTGTCTTAGCAGTAATGCTAAGCAGAAGTATTGCTTAAATCAATAGTGCATAAAAAAGGACATACAAGAAAAGATGGGGATTCTCAAAAGATAATACATTGAAAGATCATTGGTCAAACAGATGACTAGTTGGCTGGTTGAAACAATAATTTGTTGGTGTGTGCGTGAGAAAAAGATAATTGGCTCTTTGCAGGAGAACTCAAAGATGTTTGGCAATACTTTTATTGTAGGGGGAAATACAGACACTTTCCTCAAACTCAAATGATTTTAACATAAGTAGGCAGGCACTCTGTCCGACTACACGTGGGACCAGCGCTGCTCCCCCCCCCCCACACTCCATGTTCTACAATGAGATCCAAGATTGCAAGAGTAGTTTGACATCGGCCATCCCAGATTCAAAACAAGGCTGTCTCTGTCCTGGTGCTGGCGAAGATGTAAGGAGGAGCCGCAGCCGTGAACAGAACAGCAGTAGCAGCAGGTACTGTAAGTGGCCTTCTTCAGGGCGGCAACAAGATAAGCTAAGTACAAAATACACGTGACTGAAAGTAAACCTTGCATCTGTGTGTTTATTAATAAAAAAAATACACTAATTAATTATTGAGGACACTAAACACAATTAGACAACAGAAGCATTTTTTTTTAATTTATAGTTTCTAGCATATAGAAATACTCTCTATAAAGAATACAGGTATACACCATAACATTATATGTATACTGTATGTACTGTACACTGAAAGTGTTTGAAATATGAATACTCTATACAGTATGTATACCAATAACTGGGGCTACTGTATATCATATAATGTGGAAAAAACTCATAACATTCTACTTACAGTAAAGTATTTGATATTTCAGTGAGTAGCATACTGTATTGGAGTTCATGCTATTACCTTTAAGGTTTGTATTGAAAGAAAGAAAGAAAGAAAGAAAGAAAGAAAGAAAGAAAGAAATGAAATCTGGTTTATTGATTCTAAATAATCAACCCAACCCTGTAACTGCAGAGTATTGGAACATTACACATGACCCTGTATAAACTCTACAATGCCCACTCCACAGAGAATACTAGCAGCTGTGCTTTAACAGAAAGACATTCACCAATATTACCGACAGAAGACGTAGGTATATGCTTACAGTATAACTGAAATATGTTTCTTATATCATTTAGCATATTAGCTGGCAGTTATTCAAACATAATCATAGAACATAGTCATTGAAAAATATGATGGTTAATTAGTTCAAGGTAAGGTAAGAACTACAAATGGAGCAGCTCACATTGGAGCTGATCCTGGCGATTCTATCGCCATTCGCCAACTGCCGCTACCAGACGCTGGCAGCTAACAGAAGATGTTGCGCTTGCACAAGATGCTTGCGCGCCCTGTTCCGCCCCCCCGCCGGTCTCAGCAGCTCCTCCAATCCCCTGCCCATCTCCCTGAAGCGGAGACGGGCAGGGAAGCCTCTCCCTGCTGCCGTGCCTGCAACTTGTGCAGACAGGCGGTATATCATAACCTGGCATCCACTACAGCATGGAGGGAGAATATAATTGTGTGCCCGAAGCATGGCGAGTGCAGCAGGCCATGCAAGGGGACGTGGTACACTTAGATGGTGTCCATGTCGACTATGTCAACATTCGGGACAAAAGAACGTGAAAAACTCATAGCAACCTTTGGACTTTCGACCTTCTCATTGTCATTGCTTGTGTTGACCTTCCGATTCTGTCAACCGTAGCCATGTCAACCTATTTCTGGTTTCAACCTAAGCCCTGTCGACTTTCAGTGGTCAACCTAATGTATGTTGACCTTCATTGAATAGAACCTAGGACCCATACTCGTATAGAATTACAACAGTATATGGTAGATACAGCCTATATATAGAAGCAGTGTAACATACATTACATTTACTTGTGTAAGTCTGACTACAAATTAAAGTATTTAAATAATTGATGAGATTGGAGATTGCGTTACCTTCTGCTGTAAATTGTTTTACCTATTGGCCCTTATTCAGGTTGATTCATTCGGATGCGACTTCGCAGCCTTGCGAGTCCACCAAACCCTGCCTTGCGAATGGGTGGCTGCCACGACCCATTCACAAGCGTGACTGGCTAGCAGGCATGTAAATGGATGTAACACAGTAACATCCATTCGCAGGCCAGGGGGGGAACGCCAACATCTTGCGATGGTTGCCGACCATAAAAAGATGTGGTGCGTGCTCTGGTGATGTCAGCTGCCCGCCCCCCGCCTGTCCATCATGCCGCATTAGCATGAGAATGACCAGCGTTCTCATGGGAACGCCCAAGAAAGGCTGGGCGTTCCTATATGCTAATGAGGCTGCCCAGCGCACAGCGCAATCATCGGTCCCTGTGCGAATGCAGGGAGGCAGTGAACGGACTTGAATAAGGTCCATAGTATAGTATACTGTATGTATAATTTAGGATGAAATTGCTTTTATAGAAAGTAATATAAACATTCATTAATAAGCCAACACAATATAGAAATAAAACATTTGGATGTTAAAAATGAACAATAATTGTTTAGGTTTCCTCAGTTGTTTATTAAGATGAACAGACTGTCTGTCTCTAACAAAATAACAACAAGGATCACTTACACAATAGTGGACATTGACAGCAAATGTCTTGCGTACATAATGGGGGCAGATCACTGCCCTCTAAGTGTCAGGATATGACTTGCAAAATTCTCAGCTAGAACCAGCAATGCTAACAGCATTTCCTAGGCTAGATCTATCAATGTATTTAACAATCGTGTAGGTTGGCACCAGCTATATAACTAGCTATTCATAGGCTGTAATTGCACTGATTCTTGCTCAGCACCATGGACAGCTCCCTATTAGGTGTTTGTATTGCAGGACCAGGCAGTATGCAGCGCTGATGCTAATCATTTATATAAATGTCTAGTGCCTGTGTGTCACCGAAACACTGCCATCTGATGGCAGCCAGTGAAACTACAGCTCTTTCTCTCTATCACATTAGCTCCCTTACTATCTTTCGAAGCATTCGCTTTGAGCAGGCTTACTAGTACAATATATCCGAGAACTGCTGTTTGGACTCAGTTCAGTTAAGAGTGAGTTGGGTCTTGAATGCCCATTTCACTGAATTTGAAAATAAAATTTTATTTGTAGTTGAATTGAATTTTCCCAACAAATTCACATTTCTTTGTGTGCAGCCCCCAGAGCAGGTAAACAAAGATAGGGGAAATATTTATTCTAAGAAGAAAATGTTAGTACATAGGGCCAGATTTCGCAAATCAAAAAAGCAAGTGAGGGGGTGCTATCCTAAACATTCTAGACAAGAAAAAACAAGAGAAAAGAGTTTGTAGTGGATGCCCTCCTTATAGATATTGAGGATTTTTTGTGTGGGTTGTATTCCTTTTATTGATTTTTTACTTATTCTGGTGCAGTGCCTGTGCTAGGGGTACTTGGTGCCTATCTCAAAGCTATAAACCCATCCTCCCATAGGGACAGTGCGTGTCAGAAAAATGGGTGAGATCTCACAAGGAAGGTTGTGGCCACACAATAGTACCCCATTACAAGTTACGCCACGCAGCACAATCTTATTCACATTACACATCAGGTAGTAGTGCACACACATAAGGCCCCCAGTCATAGCGCTGTTTATGCATAATGCGTATAATAGTAGTACACCTTAGCCATAATGGCCCGGGTAGTAACACCGCTTAATCACATAATGCCCATAGTAATAATGCCACTTATACATACAGTAGTACTGCTTATACATAATGCTTCCAATAGTAGTACTGCTTATACATAATGCTTCCAGTAGTAGTACCGCTTATACACATAAATTCCATTAGTAGTAGCGCTGCTTATACATAAATGCTCATAGTAGTAGTGCCACTTATACATAATGCCAACCCAAGTGCCACTGATTCTCATAATGTACACATAATGTACACACACACACTTTCTCTTACTCTCCCTCCCTCCCAGAAGCAGTTCATTCTCTCCTTGCTCTTACACATCAGCCCTGGTCCAGTGTTGCTCTGCCCCATGTAGCTCCGCCCCTTTCCAGGCTTCAAGCTGGGGACATCAGCAGGGTTGTTGAGCAGGGAGAGTGCCTTTGCTGCCTGGCGGCTCCCTGCATTGGAGCTTCTGCCGAGCGCCTAGTGACGATCCCAACTGCCTGCTTTTGCGTGTAGCCTATGGATGTTAGCATTAATCTTACACTACAATTTAGATTTCAGTTTGAACACACTTCACCCAAATCTAACTCTCTGTGCACAAGTTACATCTGCCCCACCTGCAGTGAAACATGGGTTTTACCCATTTTCATGCTTTTTTGTGTTGCTAACAGAGCTGAATCAGGCCCTAGTGCAGAATATTTAGCTCAGCCTTGACAGTGAATGATCTTGCACCTGTTTAAATTATATAGTTTGGTCTATGTCCTGTCATTTTTCAGGTGATGGTATCTAGAACACTCAGTAAGGAGATACAAGATGTGGGACATGTATATGAAGGTGTTTTACTGATGGAAGAGGGGTTTTAGAACTAAAGGTTTCCATACACTACTGCAAGAAGTTGCAGTGTTCCATTACACCCTCCTCCGCCTACCACCCTGTGCCATCTGCCAGAATGGGGGACGCGCATGGAGAGATGCTTGCGCACCCCATTCACCAATGGACACGCGAGCATGTGTGACACTCACCTGTCCATGTCCTGTCCCATCTGCCAAAATGTCCATCCAATCTGAACTGAGGCGCACGGGACCTTCCCCAGGTGGCAGAATTGCATGCTATACAGTATATCGCATGTGGTCCTTTTGCATGTGATGTATCGCATGCGACCCCTATTCAGTACCAGCCCTGCATACTAGTTACTAATTAGATTCTGACAAAAACTGTATTTGTGTGTGGCAAGTGGTAGGGAATATAGATTGTAAGCTACACTGATGTGAATGATTACACATTCCCTGTAAAGCTGCATTGGATCTCTCACTTCTTGCCGCTACTGGCAAATCACATATAAGTATTGTATTCACTTTAATGTGCAGCAGCATCTAATATTTCAGGAGCAGATCGATAGCCCTAGTGATTTCATCACTTATCAGCCAGGAAGGAGTCCGGATGGATCGCACATCAAAAGGATTGTTTTGTTTATTCCTGAGATAGATCCAGATAAACAATGCAGCCCAGGATGCTACAAAAAAGCTTGTTATTAATTCTATCTTAAAATATATTGTACTGATATAGTTACAGTCGTATATCTGCCACCATGATTGCCGAACGTCTTTCACTGACGTTTTATTTTGGTTTTTATGTTCTGGTGGATTGTAATTGTTTGCTAAACAGGGTATTGTACAAACTGGCTCCAGAACTGAAAGGAGAAATAGCATTGAGGACAAAAGGTGGAAGGGCGCAAGTATCAATTTTTGCATAACGAATACGGGGATCCATGCACCATAAAGAATATGAGGAAGGAATGTGTATGTGCATGGATCGTATTGTGCATGCATGAGGCCTCCCTGTGATATACTGTATGGCCTGATTCTGGTTGGTTTGCAACTCCTTCCTTAATGGACAAAACCATGTGCACTGCAGGTGGGGCAGATGTAACATGTGCAGAGAGAGTTAGATTTGGAGGAGCTATTTTGTTTTTGTGCAGGCTGCTTTATTTTTACACTGCAATATAGATATCAGTTTGAACACACCCCACCCAAATCTAACTGTCTTTGCACATGTTACATCTTACAGCTGAAAAAGATTAAGGGCGAGATGCACTAAGCTTCAAAAGTGATGAATTGGAGAGTAATAAAAAACAAACCAACCAATCAGCTCCTGCCTGACATTTTTCAAACACAGTCTGTGCCATGGCAGGTAAGAGCTGATTGGCTGACTGTTTATCACTCTCCATTTGATCACTTTTGAAGCTTAGTGCATCTGCCCTAAGGGCATATTATGAGAAGTGGAGGAGGAGAAGCCAATGTTGTCATGTAGAACCCATACACTATAAGCCCCAGTGTCTCTCTACATATACAAAAGTACAAAAATTGCATTTTGTGGAAAATACAACACCTGTGAGTTTAGACTGACACATATGCAAAGTCTTTGACAACATTGGCTTCTCCTCCTCCACTTCTCATAATATGCCCTTTGGGCCATATGCACTAAGCTTCAAAAGTGATCATAGAAACATAGAAACATAGAATTTGACGGCAGATAAGAACCACTTGGCCCATCTAGTCTGCCCCTTTTTTAAACATGTTACCTCAAACCATATTTGATCCTTATTTTTTTGTAAGGATATCAATATGCCTATCCCAAGCATGTTTAAATTGTACTACTGTATTTGCCTCTACCACCTCTGATGGGAGGCTATTCCACTTATCTACTACTCTTTCTGTGAAGTAATTCTTCCTCACATTTCCCCTGAATCTTCCTCCCTCTAGTTTCAGTGTTCTGTTGCTCCTCTTCCTGTGAAGAATGTCTCCCACCTGTACCTTGTTAAAACCCTTGATATATTTAAAAGTTTCTATCATGTCCCCCCTTTCCCTTCTCTGCTCTAAAGTATACATATTAAGATCTTTTAGTCTTTCCTGGTACGTTTTGTGATGTAGGCCATGCACCATTTTAGTTGCCCTTCTTTGTACAGTCTCTAATGTATTTATATCCTTCTGGAGATATGGCCTCCAGAACTGAACACAATACTCTAGATGAGGTCGTACCAATGACCAGGGACGTGCAGTCAGGGGAGGCAGGGGAGGCAGTGCCTCCCCTGTTATTAATGATAAAGAAAATAAAATACAAAGAAAATACTTATGACACATTATGTGTCATAAGTATATGCTTTATATAATCCTATTCATTTTTACACCATAATTTTTTTTAAAGTTGGTATCGGAGGCATTGGGAGCCGTGCCTCCGGCTATCAATGTCAGGATCCAGAAACAGGGGGTGGGCAGGGGGCGGTGCCAAGCAGCAGGCTGCAAAATCCCATTAAAAAAACCTGTACAGGCGGCACCTATAGCGGTGCCTCAGTGACAGGGGGTGCTTGTCCTGTCACTGAGGCAGCTATGATTGGTCTCAATGCTGCCTGTTAGCGTATCAGACGCAACCCATCTGCATCTGCACCCTCCGCACCGCCCCCACCCCCCTCTTCCCCACACTGTGGGTGCAAGTCTGCAAGAACCTCCGCACTAACCCCCCTCCCTCCCTTCCCTGCTCGGCGGCTGCACGGACCCAAATACTTTCACCTACCAGGAGAGGGGAGCGTAAAAGCCCTCCTTCCACACCCGGATCTCTGCACCCCAGCCCCCCTCCCTGCATGTCCGGCATACAGACGGCTCCCAACCCGTGACGGCCTCTGCAATGCTGTGTCTTCTGAGCACATGGCCGCCGGCGCTGTCAGCATGGCAAGGGGACACATCCAGCCGGAGAATCCAGGAGCCCTGCCTGGAGCCTGAGGGTAAGTGATAGCCCCAGGGCAGGGACTGTGCAGACGGGAAAAAGCCATAGGCGGGAGGACAGTAGCAGGGGGAAATGCAGGTGCCGGGGGTCACCTGTCTGGAAGTTGGATACCGTCTGCCACTGAGTGAGAGCCGGGGAGCAGACAGTTGGAATATGTGTAAGGTGCATTATCTGTGTAAGAGTATTTTTACTAATGTGGGGCATATGTAAAGACCATTATGTGTATATGGGAATTTAATAATGTGGGTGTATAGGACATTATGTGTCATTATGTGTAAAGGGCATAAGTAATGTGGGGCATATGTGTACGGGGCTTTATGTGTATATGGGCATTCGTCATGTGGGGTATATGTGTAAGGTGTACGGGGCCAATGTGGGCTGGAGTGATGGGGGCCAATGTGGGCTGGTGTCATGGGGGACAGTGTGGGGCTGGTGTCATGGGGATAGTGGTGTGATTGGACAGTGCGGGGCTGGTGTGAAGGAGGACAGTGTGGGGCTGGTGTGATGGGGACAGTGTGGGCTGGTGTGATGGGGGCCAATGTGGGCTGGTGTGATGGGGGCCAATGTGGGCTGGTGTCATGGGGGACAGTGTGGGGCTGGTGTCATGGGGATAGTGGTGTGATGGGGATAGTGGTGTGATTGGACAGTGCGGGGCTGGTGTGAAGGAGGACAGTGTGGGGCTGGTGTGATGGGGACAGTGTGGGGCTGGTGTGAAGGAGGACAGTGTGGGGCTGGTGTCATGTGGGACAGTGTGGAGCTGGTGTGATGGGGATAATGGTGTGAAGGAGGACAGTGTGGGGCTGGTGTGAAGGAGGACAGTGTGGGGCTGGTGTGAAGGGGGCAGTGTGAGGCTGGTGTGATGGACAGTGTGGGGCTGATGTGAAGGGGGACAGTGTGGGGCTGGTGTGATGGGGGATAGTGGGGTGAGCATGTAGGTAAGCAGAACTTATGTAGCATAATTTGAAATAGGCAATACTGCATGTGGCTTAATGTGTAACGGGTATTATGGTGCAAATGTTTGGCGCGCCTTCGGCACGCAATGTCCCTTTTTATGGAGCATGTTGTGAATTTTAGCTTAATCCGTGTAGCATTATGTGAATTTTGGCTCAATTTGTGTAGCGTTATGTGAGTTTTGGTTCAATCCGTGTAGCGTTATGTGAATTTTGGTTCAATCCATGTAGCGTTATGTAAACTTTGGCTCAATCCATGTGGCATTATGTAAACTTTGGCTCAATCCGTGTGGCATTATGTGAAAGGGGCAAGTATAACGGGGTCTACTATTTTGTTGCATAATTTGTAGAAGTGGATTATGGTGTGCTACACCTCACTCAAGACCACACCCCCTTTTGAGTGGCCACACCCTCTTTTCTGGCACGCGCACAATTACAATATTCACTATTTACGCCAAGGTGGGCATGTGTACTTTAAGGGCCAGGGCCTATTTTTAATCCCATTCCCACCCTTTCTCGGCTCTCCTCCTCTCTCTCCGCTCTCTGAGCGTGCACACTGGCACAACTACCCCCCCTCCGCCTATCTTGGTGCCCCCCATGTCATTTTTTCCTGGATCCGCCCTTGTATGTATATACAGTGTATTGCTGTTGCATACTGTGTATAAGAGTACCACTGTGGAGGTTGAGCGCAGTGGCATAACCACAACAGGTGCAGGATATGCGGTTGCTCTTTGATGTTTTTAGGACCTGCCGCTCCCCTGCACCGTCATGCTGCTGCTAGTGCCTCACCAACCACTGACCTCACCGCACGTCACTGCCAATGACCTATACAGTGGCATTATTACTTCTTTCTTTCTACTGCTGATACCTCTCCCTATGCAACCAAGCATCTGACTTGCCTTCTTCATTGCTTTGTTACATTGCCTACCTGCCTTTAAGTCCCCTGAAATAGTGACACCTAGATCCCTTTCTTCCTCAGTAGTTTCCATTATAGTGCCATTTATACTATATTTAGTCTTTGGATTTTTGCAACCCAAGTGCATGATTTTGCATTTTTTGGCATTAAACTGTAGTTGCCATGCTCTTGACCATTCCTCTAATCTACCTAGATCATCAATCATTTGTTTTACCCCTCCTGGTGTGTCTACCCTGTTGCATACCTTAGTGTCATCTGCAAAAAGGCACATTTTACCCTCAATTCCATTTGCAATATCACCAATAAAGATATTAAAAAGCATTGGTCCAAGTACAGATCCCTGGGGTACTCCACTTGTAACCTTTCCCTCCTTTGACTGTACTCCGTTTACTACAACTCTGTTTTCTGTCCTGCAACCATGCTCTTAACCATTCAACTATCTTAGAATCCAATCCCAAGCTTTCAAGTTTATTTAACAGTCTGTGATGTGGGACAGTGTCAAAAGCCTTACTAAAGTCTAGATAAGCTACATCTACAGCCCCACCTTGATCTATTACTTTAGTCACCCAGTCAAAAAAGTCAATAAGATTTGTTTGACATGATCTTCCCCCAGTAAACCCATGCTGTTTTGGATCCTGTAAATTGCTGGTTTTGAGATATTCTACAACTCTTTCTTTTAAGAGTGTTTCCATCAATTTCCCTACTACTGATGGAGAGTGATAAACAGTCAGCCAATCAGCTCTTACCTGCCATGGCACAGACTGTGTTTGAAAAATGTCAGGCAGGAGCTGATTGGTTGGTTTGTTTTTTTGCAGCAAAGATCACATTTCTGCTATTTTTCAATTGTTTGGGGAATTTTTACTAAATGCAAATTTATTGCTGTAATTTCATGCGAAAAACTCTTGCTGAATACACGACTAATATCAATACAATACTAATACTACATTGTCACACACATCATGCAAACCTATTTGATTTGTGCGAGGCCCATATAGTTACATCATCCCACAGTGTTTGCTATGCTATCAATCTCAAAATTACATTTGTCCATTTATAATGATAGGAATCGGATTTCAACTGACTGCTACTTACTCTCTTGTTAACATGCCAGTTTGACTTGTAGATGTGGGTCCATTTCTTGATAGCATGAGTCGGGACATATACAGTGTTTGTATCTTACTAGTAAAACGATATGTATTACATTTGGGCGACGTGTCTGCAGCCACTGCAGACTACATATGTTAATATTTATTTATTAACATTTACTAATATAGCTCCAGCTTATTATGTGTTTTACAAATTCCAGCATCTTCTGCCTGCTTATAAACAATTATCTCTGGGGCATTGCTATAGCTGCTGCGGGAGTCTGCTAGTAAGTTCAACATGATTCAGAATGTTTTATTGCTTTATGTTATATTCCTTTAGCTACTATGAATGAATTATACGAGTGTTACTATCTAGAGCTGAAAGCCCTTTGTTATTTGAATGAATGACGCGTGTATCTATCTACCATCACTAGTAAAACCACCATCAGAACATGGATATGTAGCTATGATACCTGGCAGAAAGCCCATGGTCTACAGCTATGATGCCTGTCAGAGCAGCCCATGTAACAAAGCTGCATGACAAAGCAACCAACGTAGCTATGATGCCTGATAGAGCAGCCCATGTCACTGTGATGCCTGGTAGAGAGGGTAACATAGCAATGATGCCTAACAGAGCAGCATAATGTATGTACTGTAGGTATGATACCTGGCAGAACAGCATATATACTTATGATACCTGGATGAGCAGCCCACGTAGCTATGATGCCTAGCAGAGCATTATACGTAGGTATAATGCCTGGCGAGCAGCCCATGTAGCTATGATACCTTGCTGAGCAGTCCATGTAGCTATGATGCCTGGCAGAGTAGTCCATGTAGCTATGATACCTAGCAGAGCAGCCCATGTAGCTATGATGCCTGGCTGAGCAGTCCATGTAGCTATGATGCCTGGCTGAGCAGCCCATGTAGCTATGATACCTTGCTGAGCAGTCCATGTAGCTATGATGCCTGGCAGAGCAGTCCATGTAGCTAGCTATGATACCTAGCAGAGTAGTCCATGAAGCTATGATACCTAGCAGAGCAGCCCATGTAGCTATGATGTCTGGCAGAGCAGTCCGTGTAGCTATGATGCCTGGCTCAGCAGTCCATGTAGCTATGATGCCTGGCAGAGCAGTCCATGTAGCTATGATGCCTAACAGTGGTGCCAACATAGCTAATTTAATTTTTTCAGTATGTTTCTCATTCATTGGGGTCATCTAAAGTCAAAATGTCTGTTAACACAGTAAGGCTTCTGTCAGTGAACTGTCCTGTGTCTTATAAGACTTCCCCTTCTAGCATTCTGGCGTTCACTATGCCGACGCTGGCATCCTGACTACTGTTGGGAGACCAGCACCGGAATCTCAACATCAATAAAGAACACCAACTGCTGGTATGCCGAACGGTAACTATGAGAAAAGGGAGTTAGGTTTAGGCACTAGGGAGATTTAGGGTTAGGCTATGGGAGAGGAAAGGTTAGGGTTTGGCACTTAGAAGGTGGGGTAAGGTTAGTCTCTGGGGCAAGGGGGCTAGGTTTAGGTGGCGAGGTGGCCAGGGTTAGCACTAGCAGGGTTAAGGTCAGTGTGCGGGGGGGGGGGGGGTTAAGGTTGGTATTTGGGGAAGGAGGGTTAGGGGGACAGTGGGATGTAAGCATACTTATCTAACCACTTTAGGGATCTCCTCCTTTGGGATGATGGTGTCTGCATTCTTCTGACCACCAGCATCTTGACCGCCAGCCATGTGTCTCTTCCTTCCTGCATCCTTATCAGCTGTGTATCAGACTACCAAGGAAGTCTCTGCAGCAGTGCAGGTCTCTCTCTATGTGCTTAGTAAGTTACAGAGAGGGAGAGAGTTCCACATTGATGCAAAATTAATGCCTACAGCCTTTCTGAAATGAAGAGAAACAGGGACCTACATTGTGCATCCATGCATTTGAAAGAATGAATCATGAGACACAAGAGACAAAATCTTTGCTGCCTCCTACTAAACCGGTAACCCCTGCTTATTGTATAATGCTGTCTAAATCATCTTGCCCACAAAACAAAGTCTCCTTCCAACAGAACTTATTACATTAGAACCCCCTGCAGATACAATCACCTTGGCCCACATATCCATGCACTTCCCTGTAACACTAGGACAATCAGGCAGTAGGGACACAAATGGCATACACTTTGGCCCTTATTCTGGTTGACTCGCTCATCCAGAACCCGCAAGGCGAATGGTGGTACGCTTGCCCCCATTCACACGCTGGGTTCGTTCGTCCGGCACGCGAATGGATGTTTTACATAAACAACCATTTCTGTGCCAGTGGGAACCACCCCCACCTTTCAATGGTCGCCGACCATCGAATGATGGGAAAGGCACACGTATATGTACGGGTGGTCCAGACCATATCATGAAGAAATGCAGTGATATGGGTAGGCAGCTGACATCCGGTTAAGTCAGCTGCCCTCCCCCGCAAGTGCGTCATGACCGCATTACCATGTGTACGCACAAATTTTCTTGGGAACGCCCATGAAACGCTGGGCGTAAGCATATGCAGGCCAGCACTCCACGCCCCTCTCCACCCCGCTCGAAATGCAGGGAAGCGCCGACTTCGCACGCTCCCAGCATATGCACATGCGCAGAAATGCAGCTGCGCATGCGCATATGCAAAACATCGGTCCCCGGTGCGAATTCGCGCCCCAACCGCATCAATCTGAATAAGGGCCTCTGTGTAGGATGCTTGATGTCATTTTCATTTACTGTTTAAAAAGTTGAATGGTTCCCCTTTTATTATATGTGGCTGACCGGAGTTTTACCTTCCTTTCAATATCTAAACAGATCCTTTGTGTTTATTTCTGGAATTTGCTGGCTACACACATTTCTATAAAAGCCTTTATCAAATGTCAAGTTACTGACACGGATCAAAAAAGAAATTTCAGCAGACTTTGTTTTTTAACCTACTTTACCGATTCACAGGTCACACGTTAAAAAATAATAATAATGTGAATTATTGATGAAATGCCGACCCAATGTAAAAATCGTGACTTTTGCCCGAGTGAGAGGTGTATGCTATGGCGATGTGAGCATTTTTTACGTACTGGGCATGCATCATGACGGTCCTTGATGGCAGCCGCAGAGTGAATTTGGATGCAGAGAGATTGGCAATCATTGCGCTTTTATCAGAAGTAAGGGAAGGTGGCGAGTCAAACTGCATCCCATGGGCATACCGCAACTAGCCAGTAGGAGTTTGTGTAAACACTCCAGCATCTGCGCACTTAACACATTTTTGCAGTAGCGCTGCGTACAAAAATGCAGTTGCAACCCACCTCTGATGCAGGCCTTAGTGGGTATGGGTAAAAACCGGAACCGAACATCACACCCCGGAAACGGACATGCTCCATTCATAAATATCTGTCATTATGGAGTTTGTAATGTCCACTCCGGAGGGGGGTGGGGAGGTGTGCATTGCTGGGGGTGTCCCATCCGGGGGGACTGCTATGGCGCCTGACACCAGGGATAGGAGGAGGGGGAAAATAAAGCCTCCCTGCATGGTTTGGGGATGTACTACAAACCAGAACGGTCTGGACCATACAAGGAGGCTGTAATGTCCCCTTCTCCATGTCCCCAGTAAAAGCTATCATAGGCACCCTGCCTGCATGGGACACCCCTTGGACAGGCACCCCCTGGATCGGATGTTATAAGCTCTGGATTGAAGAGTCTAATAGTGTCCGGGGTCGGATCCGGTTCCGGTTTTCACTTAGTCCCAGCCTTAGTTACATTCAAAAATTGACAACCTAAACTTACCAAAGACAGATGAGATCAGTTATGATATTGGGGAGATTACAAACTTTATTTAATAGAAGTTACGTCAATGTCAAACTGATTCTAAAATCATTGCAGGATACCAAAGTACTTTTCTTCTCTGGCATATGTGAGATAATCCATTTCATCACAGCAATGGAGAGTGTTAAATGCATTTCCATAACGTTTTACATTCTATTGAAGTGATGCATATAATGTGTACAGAATCAGTTGTCAAGTATATACCTACCAGAAAAACAGCGTCAGAGGCAATGTACCATACGAGAAGACTGTACTCTGACACAAATTTATAGCCGCATTTAGATCAAAACTAATTATCCATATATAATGTACAATAGATTAATAGACATCTGATATTTTTGATCTTTATTTTTTACCCCATCTTATTGAAGACTGTTGGTGCTGGAGAAACTTGAAGGCAATTACTTTCAAGTTCAATTTTTTTTCTTTCCCGGGGGACCTGAAATGAGTACGGGTTGCCCTGGTTAGCAGTTATCAGTGTAGCAGGTTTTGCTCTTTCTTAAAATACATCTGTCAGACTTCTGGCCTTTTGCAGCAGTAAGGGATACGGCTGTCCCAGGTGAGTGGATCCGATGAGTAGAGAGACCACTTAGTTTTTGATCAATGGTCTGGATTCTGTGATGATATGCAATTTACACCCTGACATCAGAAGTATCAAAATAATAAATCTGACAACGGAAAAAATGCTGCATGCATAAGTATTCAAACCCTGAAAAGGAGTATTTATTAAAACTTCCTTTTCCTTCTGCTGAGAAAAAGAATGCTAAGTTCTGAGGGACCGGCATGACTAGGCAGTGCCTGGATGGTATGACCGATATCCAACCTATTAGATATTATTTTCCAGCATTTTCCTGTTATTAGTGCATGTTTATAACTTTGTCTTTCATTTTCATACAGTACATTGCTCTTTTGTTTTCCCTTTTGCAGCTTTCCTTCAGAATCATAGTATGACCAATGTTAGTGTAACCATAAAATAAGGATTCAAAGTAGAAACTAATTGAAAGTCAACTGTTAGTGCAACGTTTTTTTCTGTGTAAACCTGGAGCTTCTACGGCACAGGGTTTCAATACTTCTGTAAGTAGCAGTTACCAGATTTTAGTTACAATAAATCTGCACACAAGTAATGTTAACTAGAAAGCCAGACAGGACAGCACTCAATGTTTTACTATGGGAAGAGGTTTGATCTGAGGCAGCTGCATCATATAAGCTGGTGACCTGCAACAGACCACAGGACCATCACCAGTATAGGAGGCTTACTTATCTGATCCCACAGACCCAGCATCATCCGGTCTCCTTGGTGCCAACTGCCACTCCAGGGGAAATGTCAATCATATGCGAGTTTCATAAGCACATCAGAACCCTTCTAATCGTGAGTGGACAATTCCCCCCCCCCCCCCCCCGCTGGACTGATTGTCTCCTCCTAATACATAATGGGGGTTATTCTGGTCCTTTCGCATGGACCAAAACATTCTCATGGGGACAGATGGTGGGCATTTGCGCATGTGCAGGGTCATTTCTACGCTGGGTGCGTGCAGCCACGGCAACCATCCTGTTCGCCAGGTGCACACACCCACGGCTGCAGCTGAGGGCCCAACATTTCATAGGCGTTCCCATGTAAGCGCTGGCCGTTCCCATGGTAATCGGACCGTGACGTCAATGCCAGGGGCGGGCAGCTGACAGTCCTAAGTGACCTGATAGTCACTTAGATATGCGTGCACATTCCACATCATTTGATGGTAGACGACCAGCCACAGGCTGTGAATGGATGTTTATGTTAAACATCCATTCACAGGCCCTGCTTGCGAACACATGCTGCGAGGGGGGGGGGGGGGGGGGGGGGGGGGCGGACAGCCCGGCATTCGCTGGGCCGGGTTTGTTGAATTCACAGCCTTGCGAATCAACCAGAATAACCCCCAATGTCCAAGAGGTCTTTAAGGGAATAGGACTCCCAAGAACTGCATATCAAGTGCTTAACATATACATTGCTCTCCTGTCCAGAAAGGGTTCGCATCATACTTTGCTCTTACCACTTAATTAATTGAATATGTTCCATTTTTAATGTGTGAATTGTAGCAATAAATGCCTGCTATTTTTTTTTAAATCCTCCAATACGTGTTATTATATGTAATAGTATCTTTACCCAAAGAAGAGCCATTATCATTTTGTATCTCATGGACAGCGCTCCTGACTGGGTGACTTTCCAGAAATATAATCCTCTTCAAATACATTACCACCTCAGATGGGCCACTGTGGACAAGCACCTGTACACGCCCACAAAGTTATTGTGATGTTTCAATCACCTTTAATGATTTTCCTGAGTTTTGTAGTGGCATTAGCATGAAGGCAGTGCTGAAATAGACCATAAGAAGGCTGTGTCATGATCTACAAGGAGTGAGTCCTCCTCACCATAGTAACCTCAATCACCTTAATACACAAATAATTAATAAATAATGGGGGTTTAACTTCATGGATTGATCAATATAATTAAGCATGCGGCCCACCGTGAATGTATGCGTTTCTGTTTTGATCTTCTTTTGATGTGGAAAATCAAAAGGAATTGACACCATACTGTAAGAATAAGTTTGGAACTGTGCGTCTCTTAAAAATAGCACTGTAGTTTCCACATTTTCATATAGAAAACCAGAACAAAATATGTTCTTTTCATTGAAGAGCTATCGGCCATGTTTCTTTGCTCTCTTCCTGCCATGAAACATCCGCATCTATAAGTAAATAACAATCTTATATACAGTATTTGCAAAAGTATCAGTATGGTCTCATGACAAGACCTAATAAAATATGGAAATAACTAATACATTCTGCACACACTCGGAAGCTTCTGTGCATTTCTGAGCACAGGACAAATAGCTTGCAAGCGCTGAAAAATTAAAAGGTCATTATGATACGAGGCTTGCTGGCTACTTTTAGCTACATAAGAGATTTATCTTGCTACTGTCTAGTTAGAAGCCTGATAGAGTTTAGATCTCCAATTATGCTAACAGAAATCTTAAGCAGCATGGACAGCATTATCAAATGGAAAATGTTAAGGCACTTGATGACACATGGGAAGTAGTAATGTCAAACAAAGGTTGCACTGTGTTTTAAAATACACTAAAAAAATGTCCACAGTCTTTTAAAGGCCATCTGTCACCTGGCCATAGTAGTGCTGAACCAATACAACCTATCCAATGAGGAAGATGCTGAGTAACCAAATGCCATTTTATCTGTGTGTAGTTGAACAGGTACAGTATGTGAGTCAATTTACAATGGGTGCCGGATGGGGTCCCGAAACAGTCGGGATCCCGACAGGCATTTACCCGACGTCGGGATCCCAACTGTCAAAACACCAACAGCCGGGTTCTCGATGGCCACCTGCTATTTTCCCTCGTGGGAGTCCACGACCCCCATAGAGGGAGAATAGAATAGGTGGCTCACGTAGCAAGCCACCGTGCTTGCAAGGGGCTTAGTTGCGCTCACCGTGGAGGCACAAAATTATGTATAATAATATAATTTATATTATTATAATAATATAATTTATATATTATATTTTTATATTTATATATTATACAGGTTATATCTGTGCATCATTTCTCATCAAAGGATGCACAGATAACTGTTGATAAATGATGCACAGATAACTGCTGATAAAGATATGGACCTGATATGGAAATATATGGACCTGATAACTGTTGCTAAAGATATGGACCTGATTCCTGACTGACTGCAGTGAGCAGATATTTAACGCCTGACAAGAGTGGACTCACTTTAGTTAGATGCTGGTCTGGGCGGTCCCGCTCCTGCCAAGCTACTACTCTCCGTTTGTTGGGGACTGATCTGGGACAGGGACTGGGTAAGCTGCTGCCTCCTCTTCCTACTGCAGGTGGCCGGGTGCGGGCACGCGGTGTGATCGAGCGTGGAGGAGAGGGAGGGGGAGGTTGGCAATGGCACCAGGCAGGTGATGCAGCAGGATGTGTAGGAGTGCGCTGCCGGGGTTTGGACTGCACAGGCAGGGCGGAAGTACAGTAGAGCAGCCGTGGCAGGTATGATTTGATTTGTCAGAAGTCAGATTCAGCACTGCTGCTGCCTGCAGTAGTAGTACTACCTACGGCGGCCCAGCAGCTGCCAGCGGAACTCGGGGGTGGCCAGTGGGTGCTCATGAATTTTCGCGGGTGCTCAAGCTCTTGAGCACCCAGAGAATCGGCGCCTATGTGTAGGCTTGCACACATCTCCTCTCCTCTCTTATAATGCCCCTGATATTCCATTGATCAATCCATCCTCCCTTACAGTTCATTGTCTGTCTGACTGGGTATAGGTGTTTCTATAATGGGAGCAAGGCAGTGGTGGCTTTTACCTATGGGCTGCAGGGTTGCCTACCAGGGTTCCCAGGTAAAATTCGCCACTGTAGTGAAAACAGATGCAGTCTGTGAGACAGCACTGGCTTCACTGTGACTGGCAGTGACTTCCTATTGGAAGTCCGACCTGCCAGTTACCAAGGCAATCCCATTGGGAGGTGTTCCCTCCCTCCGGGATGCCTTTCTATGGGCTGCCAAGCAGCAGCCCATGAAATCTGGGGATTGCGCATCCGCAGTGTCTACATCAGTAGTGCGCACGTGCCGGTGCCTGTCATCTGTGTTATACAGGCACTGGGACCATGATATCTATTGGCTGTTGCCGAAGCAGCCCATAGAAGCTGGACGCATGCACAGTACAGAGGTACTCCCGCCATAAGGTATGAGCCGCCACTGGTGCAAGATGTTCCTTGCACACTGGCCGCCCCTGGGTTGAGGGGAGCCCATACTGCCCACCTTGCATCCATATATTATACTAACCATCCCCCCCCCGAGTCCTACGGCTGTTTCCAATCAACTTGCGCAAGTGCACTGGAGATGTCCCTGGGAACAAGGCGCAGGCATCATGTTTCCAGAGACTTGCGCCTCTGCAGTAGACACTGACATAATACCACAGTCTACTACTGCCAGAGAGGAGGTTGCTCGCAGCGGTAGTTGCACATGGGCCCTCTACGCTTTTAAAACTCCCCTGATCCTGGGGTTCAACAGTCTGCGATTGCAGTATACGGCACATGCTCAGTTTGCCGATATCTATGGTATTTTTCTGCATTTAAACTTGCGTCTGACTCCGACACTCTGGATGACTGCAGAAAGGGACAATATTTTGTTCTGGATCTATCTCACAGTCTTTGTTTTACATTCAGGGCATCATCCTATTCATACATTCTACACATGCCAAAAATAGACAGAAGCGTTATAGATGATGCTGTAGAATTAGGGTCTTTGGGAACAATGCAGAAGAAAAATGAAAAGAAAAAAACAGAAGGAAAAAAGAGAAATCTCTAATGGTATTTTCCGTTTCTGGTGTCATATATTATAAATAGCCTTCACATTTTAGAGTGAATATGCTGATGCAGCATCGCTTCTGTTTTCCCAAAGGAAGTCATGCATTTTTCATTCTGTACCTGGTAAAACAAGTACTCGCAGAAACAACACGGCTTTTGTGTTAGCGACTCTCCCCTTTTCTGTTAATCTCTTTCATTCTGAAGTTAGCGGTAATGTATGTGTGCAGTGTAATCCCCTGTGTTGTAATTGTAAAATGTAAAGTGTAGAGGAATTTGTTGAACATCATAACACATAAATGTGATATTAGAGATAAAGGTGTTCAAGGGAACAATGCAACAGGGAAGACTTACAGTATGTCACTTACTGTAGACCTGACAGCCAATTCTGTGGTCGAAATAAATATTATGCAGCCAATTAGGAGCTCAGAGGCATATGTGTTAAACCTAGAGAAGTGATAAAGTGGAGGACCATAAAGCACCAATCAATAAGCTACTAACGGTCAAGTTGCAGGTTGGCTTTCAAAATGTCAGTTTATTGGTGATTGGTTGGTGTTTACCTTCCACTTTATCACTTCTCCAAACGTAATACATCTTCCCCTCAATACACTACTGTCTACTTACAGTATAAACAACATACATTATTTCACCCTACAACACATCTGGTTCCACTGTGTTCTGGGGGGATTCGGCATGAAAAGCCGGCGGTCGGGATTCCGGCGTTCAAAATCCCGACGCCAGAATCCCGAACGACGAAATCCCGACAAGGGGGGGACGTGGATCGCCCCCCCCCCTTGCGGGCTCGCTGCGCTCGCCACGCAGCGGGCCCGGTGCCTCTCTACGCTCGGCACACTAATTTATTCTCCCTCCGAGGGTGTCGTGGACACCCACGGAGGGAGAAAGTGTCGGGATTTCGGCGTTCGGGATTTCGGCGTTCGGGATTCCGGCGTCGGGATTTTGAACGCCGGGATCCCGACCGCCGGGATTTAAACTGCATCCCGTTCTGGGGATGCTGAGCAATTATCGTTAGATACGCACCAAGGTACTCTTTCGAAGCCGCCTGCAATCAGCAGCAAAAATATAGTGCTATGGATTGTTGGCGTGAGCAAGTCCCCACACTGGTATCTTGCCCCATGAGGTCTAAATCTGCCTCTGCTTGGTATTTCAGGTATGTGCCAGAATTACATACTCATACATCTGGCTTTTCCTGGTTTTACAATATTACCAGATGATTTGCATGCATGCCAATAGAAATAAAACAATTCTTTAACACTGCTATACATATTTGTTTATGCAGTATACCCAGAATGTTTTTTTCTACTTATTGAGACAAAGGTGCACATTTACTGAAGATGGGAGTTCTATTGAAAATGGAATGTTGTCCAATGCAACCAGATTCGGTACTTGTGTATTATCACGGCGCCCCCGATATTGATCGCATGATTTTTTCATCCCATCGCATGCCTTATGGTCTGCGATGTGATGGGTGCTGTGATACTACATGAGTACCCCAGATTCTACTTATTATTAATTTAGAACCTTCTAGAAGAAAAGAGATACCTGATAATGCAGGTTGGTACAAGGGGGACAATTCATCACTTTCCTATGGCTCCAAATGTTCGCAGCCTAGCGAACAGGTCTGAATTAGGCCCAAGGTTTGTAGTAACCTTCCATGGTTTGAAAGATTTTTTTTCTTTCTGAAAAGATTGATCTGATTCTGTGCCTAGTTATAAAAATATACACATATATAAAATAAAAAAATGTACTGGTTATACTGTAATATGTTAATTGTGTTCTACTGAGGTATTAAACCTTTGCGGTCATTTTTGCAATTCTAACAGTCTGGTTTAAATGTTTAAATGAAATGTACTTTTTAAATTTAATTTGAAAATGGTCTACATTGAATGTTGGACGATGTTAACGTTCTACTAACAGTAGTGGCTCACCATTGGATCGGCTACTAGCGCTAGGGCTGTTGAGCCTGACTAGATGTTGGACCTGAAAGGCTTAACAATGTTTCTCTAAAGATGTTGGTGGCAATGGGGTGAGGTAGGTGTAGCAAGTAAGAACACAACATTATACCACCCCAGAAGCACAGCGTTGTAATGCAGCAACCATGCTGATATCCCATGTCGGGGCAAATCTCAGAAGGTGGAATCTGCATATGGTTTGCAGAGAGCATGGAACAACACACTGTTATGGCAATTTATAGAGGTTTAGAACGTGGGGTTCTAGTTAAACAACTCCCATAAATGCATTTCATCACTCTATTGTAGAATGCCAATGACCTGTTATGGTACCTTGTAAATGGCTACCTGCTTAGGAGTAAAAAGGACAATTCTTAGTGGTCTAATGTGTTACAAAGAACATTATAGCCTAACAATATGATTGAACTCATCCAATAGATTGGCTGCAATGTAAAGTACAGTAATATGCTACTTTACGCGTGCTATATGAAGCACAACCTTTCAGTACATAATATCTTTAATGATTTTTCTACGTTAGAGACCTGCAATTAATTAGTGTCAAATATGATGAAAGAGCAAGTTAGCGATATGGGAAATGGGATCTTGCACTAAGGCTTCTCCAGAATAATTATACAACATTAATGATGTGTTTCTGAAATCACATTGTTATTTTTCTTTTTGTTTCATTTACTTTCACACGATTTAGTAAATTGGAAGGTTGAAGAACTGAAATTATGCTTGTTATTAATATCCTTGATTTGTAAAGCAATACAGTGCACTCAACCAACAATAGGGAACATGGGGGTGTACATAAAGCAAGGACAAGCAATGTAGACAATACAGTATAACAGAGCATCTTACCCTGATACTGTACCTTCCAAGGGTGATCTAGACAATATACGATAAGTGCATCATTGTAGTATTGTTTTACTTAAACATTTGTTGTCATATTTAATTACTGTACTGTATGTCTGGTTTTTATAAACTGCTGAATAACGTAATAATTTTAAGATGCGAAAGTGTGAATACTGGAAGAAAATTAAGCATCTCTTGAGAATACATCTAAATTGATTATATAACAGGTGGCCCAAAGGTTTTTTATTTATTTAAGTGTATTATGGTACCTAAGGGGATTTCTAAGATAAATTATCATGAACAAGAAATTATATTATGTGAAACACAATATCTAATCACTGTCAAACATTACACATGATTGTTTACACAACTTCAAATTGTTTATCTCTTTCCCAGTGGGATCGTCAATGTTCAAAAATAAAAATAGTTTAGACCATAGTGACTCAGATAAGAATGGTGTCATAAGATAAATATAAAATGGCAAGACATGGTATACCATGGAGGTCTTTAATGGTTATGAGAGGTCCCCATATTTTTCTTTCATTACAGTTTACCCAGCGTAGCTGTTTCCCACTGGGGAGGAGTCTACAGATTGGGACTAGATCTTGGAGCAATAACAAAATAGGTCAATATTGATTTAGTTAGGTCATCTCCTCCAGGCTTTCTAAGGCCACAAGTCAAAGTAATCCGTGTTGAGCCCAGGTTGCAGTAACAAAGATTCAGTAATTTGGTCAATAATCCTGGTCCCAGGTGAACAAGGCACTATTCAGAAACGTAATATGCTTGTGGTTCATTATAAGAATAGAAGGAACTGACTAGAGCTGGCTTGAGATGATGTTTCTCTCAACTGACAGGAAACCTACAAACAGTATAAGCAGATATTTGTTTAGATCTTCAGGAAGACTATATAAGGTATGTAGTCAGGATCCCGACAATCCTGATGGGGCAATCCTGATGGCCACAATGCAGACGGATCCCAAAAGTTAGCATTTGGACAAGTTAAAGGGGTTAGGAACAAAAAGGTGTGGGAGGGTATAGTTAGGGTTAGGTGGCATGAGCTGATGGTTAGGGATAGGATGTGGAAGGGGATGGTTAGGGTTAAGATGTCTTAGGGTTAGGCTCCTTGAGGCATCAGTTAGGACTAGGTTTTGGCTTAGATTACTCCTCGGGATCCGCTGGCATTCTGACAATCAGGATCGGGCCATCAGGATCCTATCTCACACCCAACCCCTAATCAAAATGGCTACTTCTGTGATGTTTACAACATTTGTGTTACAAAAAACAACCAAAGGCCACACAAAGAGCAGCATGATCATTGCAAAGTGCTTTTTTACTGTAAGGGTAATTCAGGTGCGGAATTATGTTCTACATGAGGTGTTGTTTGCAAATTTTCTAGCATGATTAAAAAATGGATTTCATGATTTCTATCAAAAAATAGTGTTTGTAGTGAAGATTAGAATTGAACAGCACAAGTGTTCATGATACAGGTTATTTATTTAATTGGCGTTTTTGCAGCCAGGAAGTGAGGCTTAACTGGTAGGTGTCCCAACAGGGTTTTTGGGATATCCTCCACCATCTCACCACAATTACTGTAGAATTTGATTTGAGTAGAATTTAGTAAATGGGTATTTTTTCAAACTTTATATGATAGAGATGAATAATGATCTGCATAAATTACCTGGAATATAATAATTAGATTTCCAAAATAAGTCCACACTGCAAACAAAAACTATAACACAACTATACAAAGGAGCATCATTCACAGCAAATTCATTCAAAAGAAAAAAAATCCATATATAAAATATTAATATTAATATTATTATTATAACACCACCTTCTTAAAGTATTCTACTTCTATGACACTATGTACATACTGTGTCACAGTATGACATAAACAATAAAATAAAACACAAGAGAACACAATAATAGTATCTATAGTTTTGCTCACACATAGAAAAAAAGACATTAAAAAAATATCTAAAATATCTCTATATCACAAAGAATCAGCTTGCTATACTGAATATCCAAGCATAAATGTAGTCATAAAAATATATTCAGATAAAACATAATAGAATAAACTCATACTGAGATTCATTCCGCACTAAAGATATCTCTCGCTATATTTTATAATACACTGTTGAGAATGACTACGGTTATATAGATGTAATAAATAGGAAGCAACTGATATTACTACGACGGTCAAATACAGTATGCTCTGTCTAGGAACTATAAAAGCCCCAGCAATTGATAAGGGACAATAGATGTAAAAGTAGACAGATCTCTCTAGCAACAGTCTCCATTCTGAAGTAAATTATGCCCAGAGGATGTTTGTTCATTCAAGATTATGAATCAATGTTATGCAAACAATTGTTAAGCATGCAAACCACTTCAATACATATACCACACACTATTGTTGCACAGAATACACACCCAACGCTAGGATGATACAGTATATATACTTGTGATCATCAGCTCCTTTTTGGGGACAATGTCATATGATTACATTTTACATAATTGTCATGTTGGGAATCAAGGTATTGTAGCCATAATAATACCTTACCCAGGCAAAGTCTAAATATATCCCTTTTCAACAAAGTCCTAGGTCATACTGTACCTGGGATTTTTGACCCGAGATTTTGGCGTGTCTCCACTGGCATGCCCTGTTTTCCCAGGTGTTTACCTGGTTTATATAATTTCCACTTAAACGGAAAACCTGTGAAAGTAGGGCAGCCGGTGGACAGAGGGCCGGTGTGTGGGCAGTTAGCGGTGAGCGGGCACCTGTGTGCTGTCAGTGGCGGATGGGCAGGTAACCGTTGGGTGGACAACGGCTGGTGGGCAGCAGCCAGCCTCCCCTGCCTGGGTTGAAAATCCGGGGTAAGAGCTGTTAACCGGGAAAGACCCAATAAAAACCCTGCTCGTTACATGGGTAAAAATCCCGGGTCTCTTTACCTGATATTTTACCTCATCACCATTTCCAATGTGAAATATCCCGATAGGTGCATGTTCATGTGCAAAAATCTGGACTTTTTATGTCAGTGGAAAAGGGGTAATAGTCTCCACAAAGAAATCTTATTATGTATTTACGGCCCAAACTTTGTTGGAATGTCAATAGTATCACGACTCTTAACAATTGGTGTATAAGTAGAGTATACTGTATACAGTAGACACCTTATTTAAACTCAATGACATCACCTGAAGATGTACAGTACAGTGCATATTAGAAATCCAACGAAAAATAACATACATATGTGGTTTTATAATCTTCCATGAATATTTTAAGGATATTATCCTGGAGGAAACAAGAACGATAGAGAAGGGAAAACACAGTAGATTAGAAATAATCTTGGTGCTAGCAGTGTGTGGAAGAGGGCTGCGGACTCAATTACTTATTCATAGATATCGCACTAGTCAAAACATTGTAGTGGTACAGTAGGCCTGTATCTAAATGTATACGAGAACTAGGACTCCAATATCCCATATTTCAGTACATTTATCTCCTTTATCGTGCAGGTACTGGGCCATTTTTCACATACTGTAGATAATATGAACCATAATTTCATTTTTAATGCTTGGATTGGAGACATTATGGATTGGAGAAGTTATGGATTGTTTCCCAAATACTGCAATCAATACATTGCATTGTGTATAAAAAGCAATATTAGCTTAGCACTTGCAAAGTTACAGATGAGTAGACACATACTGTAGGGCCTGATTCAGAGATGCATGCAGACCTCATTTACGGTAGCTGCATCTTATTATAACGCTGCGGTCGACATCCATACATCCGAGATGCCCAGTTGCATTTTCTTGAGGTGGTTGCATTTCTGTCTTGGTTGACATGCATTGGGTAGACCATTGAAGGTTGAAAAGGCTTAGGTCAACATATGAAAAAGGTTGACGGGGTCATAAGGTTGGCACAAGCATTAGGTTGACGATGGAAAGGTTGACAGTCAAAAGGTCAACATGATTTTTTCACTTGTTTTGGAGCCGACATGTGCCGACAGGTGGTATTTTATGCCCTACCATCGACTAGGGAGAATATTATAGTGTGCCCAGCATAATGAGGCACTGAGCCTGCAGCATGGCGACGGGACGTGGTGCACTTTTTCTGTGTCCATGTTGACTGTGTCAACATCCGAGACAAAAAAGTGAAAAACCCATGCCAACCTTCCCATTGTTAAATTAATGCTTGTACCATCCTTTTGTCCCTGTCGGCCTTAACCATGTTGACCTTTTTCATTTGTCAACTTAAGCCCTCTTGACCTTCAGTGGTCCACCCACTTTAATTTGGTCTACCCAATGACCCATTCCCGACGCACCATCAGGGCATCATCCGATACAGTACAAACCTACACCAGCCATGTGGCAGTTTCTCTGTCTGACTATGGCCACCTTTAGGAACAGGTGTTCATCTTTGGAAGCCGATGCTTACAGTGACATGATTGCATCTGCTTAGCCAGCCCCCCCCCCCCCCCTGTACTAAACCTCTCAGGAAAGACTACTGATTCCACAGTTTCTCCATCCAAAAGCTGTTCTGCATCTCTGTATGGTAACAATGGGGACTGATACTCTGTGCATAGCATGTGATTCTAAATTAGGCCAATGATTTCCAATGAAAACACATTTATTTTTACAACGGCCCATAGTAATGTTAGAATTGTGCTCCAATCCGGTTACCTACCATTTGTCGGAGTGCTAAATCCAGTGTTTTCTTCTTCCAATGAAGATTCATTGGCTTGTAAACACAGCCACCTTTTAAAGAAGTTGCCCCTAGTGGCAGGGAAGTGCATTGAGGACCAAGAATTTAATCCTGAAGTGGGCTCATTGCGTTGTATGGAGTGATGCCATCTCCTAGGTGACATCAGAGATCACAACTTGCACTCATACACATTTTATTGTGGCTCAGCCTCCTAGTTGCATTACCAAGCAGCATCAAGTTTCTGTTAAGTATAGCATGCAATGGAGGCGGCTACAATCACTGCTCCAGTCAGGGCATAGACTTTTGTATTGCCACAATCGCATTATAACCTTTTCCCTGCTTCGTACACCATATCAGGAAGGTCCCACATTATGTGGGCATTTGAGGACTTCCCTGCACTGTTGAGTCTATTACCTGTGATTCCACAAGTGTGAGCTTCAGAAGCAGCCTGATGTTGAGACATTATAACAGGATCTAGGAGCTCCTTGTTTGAGAAAAACAGTTCATTACTTGAGACATATCCAAAATGGAAACATAAAAGTTTGCTACATATTGACACTTTGCTATTTGTTTCTTTTTTCTGTCTTGAATATTAATCTGATAATCCCAACTGGTACCACTTTTATTATAAACTCCCGACAGTGAGGTAGTAACTACTATAGTTGCAGATAGTACAGGTGCTATGGGGCCTAGAGCTGAGCCCACCTTACATGTCAGAGTTAAATGAGTTACAGGATGTACATTTTTCACCGATGGGTCCAACATAGGGGCCCTTACAAACGTTTGCCTTAGGGCCTCCAATACAGTATATGTAGTGATTGCTCTAAACCTGCTTCTATTGGGCGCAGCACTCAGCTCCAGCATCATTGGCAGCCTGCTTCTATTGGGTGCAGCACTCAGCTACAACATCATTGGCAGACTGCTTCTATTAGGTGCAGCAATCAGCTCCAACATCACCGGCAGCCTGCTTCTATTGGGTGCAGCACTCAGCTACAACATCATTGGCAGACTGCTTCTATTGGGTGCAGCACTCAGCTACAACATCATTGGCAGACTGCTTCTATTGGGTGCAGCACTCAGCTCCAACAACACCGGCAGCCTGCTTCTATTGGGCGCAGCACTCAGCTCCAACATCACCGGCAGCTTGCTTCTATTGGGTGCAGAGGTGTGTTCAGGATAGGCAGGGAAGACAGAGCCTCTTCTGTTGTGCTCCGGTATACTACAGAGTTTTGGCTATAATCATTGAAAATAGTGCATAAAATATATGTATAACGTATAATGTCAGCTTTGCATTATTCTTTGTAATACAATACATTTTTCATTATTCAAATCATTATAGTTATAGTTGTAATATTCTAATAATTTTTATGTGTGTAAATCTGATTCTAGCCCACACCTCCCCAGCCACTGACCTCCCCGCACCTCACTGCTACATTCACACTGGCTAAAAATGTACAACACGTCTATCTCATGTATCATGTGCAAAATATGCTGTTCTGTAGATTGCATGTGCACAAAACGTATCTACACCTATGTCCGTATGCCCTACATTGTGTGGTAGATGTATTCAAGGGGGCGAGTCCGTCGCCCGTGCAAGATGCTGGACGAATCTGGAGGGCATTTACAAGGCAACTCCATGACTTGTAAATGATTGCCCCTTTAAAAACAACCTCCTACAGTAATTTAGCCGTCATCCCGCATGGCTGTTGGCCTCATAGTGTAATAATGCTCTCACAGATCAATGCCATTGTTTTAAAGAGCAATCTGTTTTATTAAAGTGCAATTGTTCTGTATTGTAATATGACTTTATTACATATTGATGTGACTATATTGAAATGCAGTAGCCTGGTTGGAACAAAAGAAAATAATGGATTTTCCTTCAGGAACAATTTCTCAGTGAACTACTAGAGAATAGACTGGTTTTGGTTCTAGTTTGTTTTCAACTCCTGTATTCCATATGGATTCAGTATTGAATCCCGGCGGTCGGAATCCCGGCGTTCAGAATCCCGACGCCGGAATCCCGACAGCCAAAATGCCGACAAGGGGGGACGTGGATCGCCCCCCCCCCTGCGGGCTCGCTGCACTCGCCACGCAGCGGGCCCGGTGCCTCGCTACGCTCGGCACACTAATTTATTCTCCCTCCAGGGGTGTCGTGGACATCCACGGAGGGAGAATGTGTCGATATTTCGGCGGTCGGGATTCCGGCGTCGGGATTCTGAACGCCGGGATCCTGACCGCCGGGATTGTAACTGCATCCCTTCCATATACTGTACATTTAGGGGTGTATTCAATGATTTGTGCGAGCTGTGACAGCGAGCAGGGCTGCCTGCTCACTGTCACAGCTCGCAGGGTCAGTATTCAACTGACTCCCCTGCACATGCCGTTTCCCCCCTCGCTAGGTTTTTGGAGCAAGGGGGAAACAGCGTATGTGGCGCTAAAACAGCGAGGCTTGCGGCAAAATGCAGCAGGCTCCCTGCATTAGCCGCGAGCCTCGCTGTTTGGGGTAATCCTTGCCATCCTCTGACAGCGAGGATTTCCCTGCAAGCAGGCATTAGCTATGGAGTCACACAAAGTGCCTAATTCAGACCTTACTGCAGGGTACATTCTGTTAACAAATGGGCAAAACCATGCTGCACTGCAGGTGAGGCAGATGTAACATATCTAACTCTCTCTGCACATTTTATATCATCCCCACCTGCAGTGCACATGGTATTGTCCATTTGCTATAAGGTCTGAATTGGGCCCAAAACCTTTAAACTTGCGACACTCACATTTTCCTTACAGATCTGTGTTCTTGTTCCAAAAAGCCAGATGTATCAAGCTTCAAAAGTGAAAAAATGGAGAGTGATAAACAGCAAGCCAATCAGCTCCCACCTGCCATGTCACAGGCTGGGTTTGAAAAATGTCAGACAGGAGCTGATTGGCTGGCTGTTTATCACTCTTCATTTTATCACTTTTTGAAGCTTGATACATCTGGCCCAAAATCCCAAAAATTACAGTGTGGGCAAACTGCTCAGCAAAGCAGGGGGGGGGGATTACACCTTGCGGTGTCACTCTGCGCTGGGAGACCCCTATAAATGTATTGCAAATGCACTTTACCCTTTGTATTTCGGCGAAAAATGAAAATGAGCACATTTAGTTTAAAATAATATATATAATTTATTAAATCATAGCAAGTAAATGAATTAAATAGAATAAAAAAATAAAATAAGATGTGTTATTTCACAAGTAAATGTGTCACAGTGTTAAAGCGATATTGCATAGATTTTAAAAGAAGGTAAATGTCAAGTATGCTCTTTGACTAAGATGTAACAAGGGCCGCATAGGCCCGAGTGTAATTAAGAGCCTGTGAATTTTCAAGTATAAATAAAGCTGTAGACAGTATGATAAGGCCGAAAGGAAATAGTGAGTGGCAGTTAGGTCTGCCCGATCAGGTAGCTGGGGGGCGGCAGCTTAGAGAGGGGTACTTATAGGCAAGCAGACAGGAAGGACTTCCTCTTTGAGTCTGAATTCGTGCCAGGACAAGCTGAGATAAGTAGCCATAACCCTGTCCTTTCCACACTTTCTCTTTACCCCCCTTTTTTTTTTCATCTACAATTCTCTCACTTGTCCTCCTGGCAGAGCCGAATTTCCCATTAGGCACATGAGGCACCGGCCTAGGGGCGGCACATGTTTGGGGGCGGCACTTGGATGCCTGTGATAGTACTGTCAGCCCAAAATGTACCAATAACTGCAAAATATCCACTGTACTGTTCTATATTCCATCTTAAATAGAGTTTAAATGGATAGGACATGCAGATACTGCCCCTATAAACTGTCCTACTTAGTCAACATTATTGTTGTGCCTAGGGGCGCCCTCCTCCCTAAATCCGCCCCTGCCTCCTGGCACTATGTCCGGCAGAACAAAGATATCAGCCCCCCCACCTAGGTGGCTGGCAGAGGCTGCTCGCCCTCTGGCTCACGTAGCGGGGCGCGGCGGGGGTAGCGGGCCGAGTCGCCCGCGGTACTCGTCGGCATCGGGGAGCGAGGACGCAGGTGTACTCACCACCGCTGAATCACATACCCCCACCGGCGTGGACAGCGCCGGGACTCGCCCGCCGTCTCCGGCGGTGCCGGCAGAACAGCCCCCCAAGCAAGCGTCATCCGACGCGGAAGTGCGCAGCCGGTCCCCGGCGCACACTGAGGTGGATGAGGCGTCATACACGCCGCAGCCACCTCCCCCAGCAGCGGCCAGCTCCCCGGCGGGTAGCGGGAGCTGCTCCCCGGGGCACAGGGCAGAGGGGCATGACGTCAGACGTGCGTCTGCCGCGGGGTCCTCTGCCAGGGATTTTGCAGGGAGCCCACTGCAAACCATAATGGGTGGGTCTTGTCCAGTACCTATAGCAGTCCAGGGCCCCCCTATCGTGGGTAGGTCTGGGACAGCAGAGGATCGTTTTCACCAGGCCCCGCACAGCATGTCAGAGGGCAGGGGGACTGGCCACAGGGTGGCGCGGGAGGGCTTCAGGCCCCCTTATAGGTACACTCAGTCAGAGGGTTTCCCCTCCCCCGCCCGCAACAATGCCGGGCATTACCCACCCTGGCAGGCAGGGGGGGCGACAGCAGGGCCACAACACGGATGGCCGGGGCGGTATCACACATCAGCCCCCTGTTTTCCCCCGCATCCAATGGGGGTGGGCGCCCATCACTTGGGGCAGCAACACACACCAGTGCAACCTCAGCAGCATTGGGCTTTTCCTGCTGCACAGGGGCCAGGTTACCTGGGGAACCAAGCACATCAGACGTGGGGCATCCACCCACAGGGGACGCTGAACAGGCTGGGGCGATGTCGAGGCCCAGCTTCGCCGGCGCGCAAGTGGCACAGGCGGCGACAACGGCTCCCGAGCTGAGGGCAGAGTCCACAGAGGGTGAGAACACTGATAATTCATTGTGTGAGTCATCCTCTTACTATTCCACTGCTAGCAGCTGGGATGAGGAGCCTTCCGGGCGCCCGCGCAAGCTTGCTAAATTGGTTGCGCGCGCAGTAGCAAAGGAGGTTAAGGGTACAAAGCGCAAGCAGAAGGACGTGCAGCCGTCCGTCACAGAAACCGAGGGTGACAAGGTCCACTGCTCAAACACGCCCATTTCCAGGGGTCTTCGTAGAGGGGTTAAGGAAAGGATCAAGAGAGGCAAGTTTGTGGATCTTTTTACCCTAACGGCGGACATGAAGAAAGATTTCGATAAGGCAAGGAAGGCCTCAGCCAATGGGGAGCTCGCCTTCAAGAGCTTCCATAATTGGCTCAGGGGTTTCCTCATTTTTTCCTCGTGCTACCTTAGCACCAGGCCCGAGGAGCACCCGAATGTCCTGCGTAACCTGTTTCTGGTGAACGAGACATTCATTAACTATAGAAACGGGGCCTGGCGGGACTACGATGAGAAGTTCCGCCGGGCACATGAGGGGTCCACAAACATGCCGATGGGTTGCAAACACGTGGAAATATGGCTAGAGGTGATAGGGAAGGGCCAGCCTTCCACCGAGACATCCAGCAGGAAGCCCTTTCTCGGGGGAAGCCCGGGGCAAAGTCTTCGGGCAAGGGAAGGTGCTTCGCCTTCAATGACGGCAAGTGCGATAGGGGCGCAAAGTGCCGCTACAGGCATGAGTGCCGTTGGTGCGGGGCCGGACACTCAGGGAAAGCTTGTAAGTCTGGGAAGGCACAGGACCAAGGCGACGCAGGGGCTAGCAACAAATAAGGCACCCTCCCCCATAGTGCTGGACGAGCTGGCTCGCCGCCTGGCCTTTTACCCTGACAGGGAGGCGGCACAGTTTTTATATAATGGTTTTAAGTTTGGTTTTCACTTGCCTATTCCAGAGTCAGTTTTGGTTGTATCCCACAAAAACCTTAAGTCGGCGAGGGATTTCCCTGGGGTGGTGAGACAGAAGGTGCAGGCAGAAATAGAATTGGGAGAAGAGAAGAAGTGGAGAGACCCGCACCATAAGGTGCTTTTGAAGCAATGTATAGTATCGTGAAATAGAATTGGGAAGGATGGCCGGTCCATTTACGGTTGAGCCTTTACCCCGCATGTGTTTCTCCCCTTTGGGCATGGTACCCAAGAAGACACCGGGGAAGTATAGGTTAATACAGCACTTGTCCCACCCCCACGGGAAGTCCATCATCGACGCAATTCCAGAGTCATAGTGTAGTGTGAAATACCAGCTGTTCGACGAAGTACTGGATATGGTAAAGGGCTTCGGACAAGGGGCGCTCATGGCGAAATTGGACATAGAGTCCGCTTTCCGCCTGCTCCCACTGCACCCCGACTCTTTCCACTTCATGGGTTTCAGGCTGGAACGGGGCATATATATAGACAAATGCCTGCCGATGGGCTGTTCAGTCTCCTGTTCCTAAAGACAAAAATAAATATACACTTCGGCGCCACTCAACAGGGTTTTAAACGGTATGTCGTGATTCGCTGAACAACAATTCTTCCTGGTTCTCCTAGTGTCTTATGCAACGTCTTAGGGGCACCTACTGACCTTAAAGAAGGTCCCTATGTGCCCGTAGAGGTTTCTTTTATCCTCGCCAGGAAAACACTGGTACTCTCAGCAAATAGTAGAAAATAAATGGATTACTGACCTTATGCCAAGGCCCTATATTCACATAAAGGTATCTTTGTCCTATTGTTCTCACAACAAATTTTTTTTCAGCTTCACTCCACATGTAATCATCAGGAAACACACTCACCTCAAAATGAGGCCCTATGTTCATGGAAAGGTATCTTTAATATGTCCACGTCCACCAGTCCCCTTGTAATGAGGCTCAGATATCGCCGTAGCAGAAAAATAGTTTTATTCCAGGACGTATACAATAAAAACATACAGAAAGATCCAATTAAAAATACACACAGTCTCAGGTGAGCCCAAAAACAACTCACTCCCTGTATCCGGATACTAGGAGGAGTTCAACCAGATGAAAAAATGGTAAAGGGTCTCACCTATGCTGTGGGTCCAGTCCTCTCACCAACGCGTTTCGGGCTCTGGGGTTAGCCCTTTTTCAAGGTGTGAGGAGTGTTGTGGCACCAGGGTATTTATACCCTCTAAGCAATAAAACACAATTTAGGCATCTAAAAAACCCGGCCTGGAATAGTAATTCCTATTTCCGGTATTCACCTATATACCTATCTAATACAACATCAAAACCTCTCTATCCACCTAAACATCTACACCGCTATAGTCATACATGTAGGGGACATATACAGAGAGGGACTTGCGCTGTGTCACAGATAAGTAGACAATGTCCATATGCGCTGCAGTCCGGTAATCCCGGTATTCTACAGTACTTCCTGCTTAGGTTCTGCCGATCAGCTGATCGCGGGGGCTCGTTCTAGCAGAAGTGCGTCATTGTACTTCCGTTTTTACTCATCCTCCGTCGTTGGAACGCATATTTCCTGGTTTCGCGTTCCAAACTTGCGGGCGCCATTTTATCTGTTGTTTTCAGCGCTTGGTGTGTATTCTCGCCTTTTATTCTCCACCATATTGGAGATTAACTCCTCGGAACCAGCGCATCATACAGACAACATATAAAGAGGAGAATTAGTATTATGCATTTTATTATCCTATTTGTCAAATAAAAGAATGGTCATTATGCATCTATTATTACAACAGTGAATATATATAAATAAATATAGGAATGGGGTACTTAAAATTCATTAATATAATATATAAAAAACCAGTTAAAAATATTTAAAACTACTTTGGAGTGGTAAGAAATGTAAGAAATTCATGGAGAGAGTACAAAAATACAAAAATTACAAAAATTAAGAGCACCCGTATAAAGCTTATAGAAAAAGTGCATACATGTGCAATTTTTCTAAGAAAATATGTGCAGACCAAATTTATTTATAAGAAGCATTTAAGTTCAAACCCAATGTTTAAACCTCGGGGCTCAATAGTTTTGTGCGAGTATATCTTTTTCATTTCCAGACACGCTAATCTCTTTTCTTTATCGTTGGCCCGCCAATTATCTTTAATAACATTAATACCACAAAAAGATATTAGATGCTTGGTTTCCATATTATGTGTGTGTTTAAAGTGGGCTGAGACATTGTGTGTCTCCATCCCCTTTTTGATATTTCTGACGTGTTCGGCCAGGCGTGTTTTTAACATTCTAGTTGTTTTTCCTATATACTGTTTCTGGCACGAGCACTCAATTAAATAAATACAAAATTTACTGCTACACGTAATAAAGTCGTCAATGGGAAACCATTCGTTAGTCTGTGCTACTTGATATTGTGTAGTCGGTCCACCTCCTGCTCCTTTACAGACTCTGCATATGGAGCAAGTACCACATCTGTAAAATCCTTTTGACTTGATGTGGTTATATGGAGAGGGGGTGTTTATTGCACTCTTTACAATAAGGCTTTTTAAATTATTCGCCTTTCTGTATATAAATTGCGGGTTTTCACTTAGATATTTCTTTAACATGGGGTCTCCTTTGAGTATCCCCCAGTGTTTTTTAATGATTTTCTCTATCTGTTTGGACTGACATGTATATCTTGTGATAAAGTTTACACCTGGCTTTTCTTTAGGGGGCTTGTGCACTATCTGCATTTCTGCTCTATTTGTCTGTAGCGATTGTCTCCCTTTGTTTTTGGCTCGTTCGATGGTTTCATCTTTATATCCCTTGCTTTTAAACTGGTTCTCTAATTTTTTCGCATGAAATTCATACCTTCCTGCATTGGTGCATACAGGAAGGCACGGGCTGCAGCGGTGTAGCCCATTATTTAGATGATTTTCTCTTTGTGGGACCAGGGGGGGACGACACCTGTCGACGCATCTTAGATGGGGCAGCCGACATGCTGACGGCCTTAGGGGTCCCCATAGCTGCTGACAAGACCGAAGGTCCAACCAGGGTCCTGTCCTATTTGGGAATTGAAATAGACTCAGAGAGTGGATGCTGCAGGTTGCCGGAGGACAAAGTAGCGAGGTTGCAGGCGCTTATTGACGAGTGCCGGTGAAAGGGGAGGGTCCGGCTTCGGCTGATTCAGTCTCTGCTAGGATCTTTTTAATTTCGCTTGCTGCATCATCCCAATGGGACGGGTTTTTTGCAGAAAACTGGAAAGGGCCACAGCAGGGGTTCGGCTTGGTCGGGAGATAAAGGGAGACCTAGAGGTCTGGTCGAGTTTCCTGGAGCATTTCAACCGTGAGCTTCTGTGGCCAGCAGACCCAGCCTCCAGTGTAGAGCTGCAGCTCTGCACGGACGCTGCAGGCTCCACAGGATTTGGGGCTTACTTGCAAGGCGAATGGTGCTGCGCACCATGGCCCCAGTCCTGGGTAGTCCGTGGTTTCACGGTCAATCTGCTACTACTGGAACTTTTTCCCATCATTGTGGCAGTGGAGCTGTGGGCCAGCCAGTTGGCGGACCGGAACATAGTGTTCTGGTGTGACAACCTAGGGGTGGTCCATGCGATTAACAACCAGAGGGCCACCTCACCGGAAGTGTTGCGCCTGCTGAGACACCTGGTCTTACACTGTCTTCAGCACAATATTCATTTTAGAGCCCGACATGTCCCAGGGGTGGATAACAGCATAGCAGACGCACTCTCGAGGTTCCAGTTCGAGAGATTTCGCGAGCTGGCCCCTGAGGCTGCTACCATAGGGCTCAGATGTCCCCCTCTTGTATGGCAGGTCATAGAGAAGGCATTAAGTCCCTGGACCTTCTATCTCTGGCCCCTTCCACATGTAGAGCTTACGGGGCGGCGTGGAGGGACTGGTCAGCTTTTCGGGTTTCGCCGGAGGCCAGCGGTAAGTCGGTCGAGGACCGGTTACTAGCCTTCGTCTGGAATCATCATACAAAAGGTAGATCAAAGTCGGCTATGGCGGCGGCTTTGGCAGGGATAGCTTTCCACTCCAAATTGGTTAATGAACCCGACCCCACTAAGTCTTTCATATTAGCTAAAGCTCTAAAGGGGTGGGCTAGAGTACAGCCGGGGGTTCCAGACTCCCGTCGCCCGATTGATGAGCACATGCTGGGAGACCTTATGCAATGTCTGAATACAATAGCAGAGAATGATTTTGAGGCAGCGCTTTTCAGGGTAGCATTTTCTTTTGCATTTTTTGGCGCCTTTAGGGTGAGCGAGTTAGTGGCTGCTAATAAACACGCGCTTTCAGGGCTCCTTAAAGAGAGTGTAGTTTTTCGCGAGGGGCGGATACTATGCAAGATAGGGAGGTCCAAGACAGACCAAGTGGGCAAGGGCACCTGGATCACCTTACAAGCGCACAGCACAAAGGCTATATGTCCCATATATTTGGCAGAGGAGTATGTCTTGGGCGGACCGGGGGCTGCGCCACAGTTTCTGGCTCACAGGGATGTATGGCCACTTACCAGATTCCAGTTTGCGTCTGTGTTTCGGCGGTGTGTCGCAGCCTTGGGTCTCCCGGAAGGGGAGTATGGAACGCATTCGTTCCGAATTGGGGCAGCGACTTGCGCGGCTGCTGCGGGGCTTCCGCCCTCCTCCATACAAGCGGTGGGGAGGTGGAAGTCTTCAGCTTATAAAAAATATGTAAGGTTAGATAAGTTGTAATTAGCGCCTGTTGCGCTGGCCCGAAAACATATTGTTTAAAATCGGTTTTGGAACGGGTAGTGTTCTGAAATCGACGGTGTGAAGGGAATTTTTTTACTTTTTCCTTTTGAAAGTGGACTTAATTCCAATTGGCTTCCCCCCACAGTCCACCAGAGGTTTTTTAAGATTTTTCCCCTTCACTCGGGTCTATAGTCAATGCATTTTGGTTGTGTTTTACAGTATATTGTTACATGCTAACAGTAGGTTTTATCTTTTTCACCCCCCCCCCTTCCTTAACGACTCTGGGCAGGGTTTGGTTAGTGGGGCACTCTTATATATATTGGGCTGCTAGGCACCCTTTGGCGGACACGGCCCCGGAGCTGTCTCGGGCCCGGGAAGTGCAGTGGTTCGGCATTAGGGGTTTTCAGGGGGATGGCCTGTGGGACCTGCTGGTCACCAAAGCCCGCAGATGGGGCCGACCCGACGTGTTAGTCATACACCTGGGAGGCAATGATTTGGTAAAGCGGACCGGCATTGCTTTGACAATACTAATTGAGACAGACCTGTCAAGGATACAGTCGCGTTGGCCCGGTGTGCTTTTGGTTTGGTCCGACATGGTTCCTCGCTTCACATGGCGCGGTTGTCGGAGCATAGAGGCCAGAAAGAAGGTGAACCACGCCGTATCTAGATACGTAGTGGCGAAAGGCGGTAAGGCGGTCAGGCATCCTGCTATTGTAAAGGAAAACTCTAGTCTGTATAGGCCTGACGGAGTACATTTATCGGACTCCGGCATGGCAATTTTCCTACAGGACATTCTTTCATGTTTGGTTTAGTTAGAGGAGCGTAGTTTCGTTGTTTTGGGGTGGCGGGCCTAGTCGCACAGGTTGACCCTGCTGGGTAGTGGTGCCAAGGCAGTGGCGGTTGAGTGCTCTCGACCAGCACTCAGGTGTGGTGTCAGGTGGTCTCCGTGGGGTATGGCCCGCCCCTCTGCCAAGAAGGTAGGCGAGTCCCGACTCAACGCGGTGGGGCGCTGGACACTTCCTGGAAGTGCCCGCGTCTGGCCCTAGGAGGGGCGTGGCATGCCACCGCGCAGCGGGATGTACATACAGTTTTGAGTGATGTCAGCGAGTGGGGCGACCTGGTCGCAGCCATGAGTGACATCCGCTTGAGGGTGCTGGTCTCAAGTGCTTCTTCTTGCCATCCCTAAACAATTAGGGTCATACCATCTTTACAATAAATATTCTAGATGACCTTTAAACTTACGCACTTGGTGTCCGTGTATTATTTATAGTTTAAGGTGTCAGTGTGAGTTATTTCTAGGTTTAAGTGTTAGATAAAGGTATAAGATAAAGCAGCATAATTCACTAGGCGCCTTAGATGTAACAAGGGCCGCATAGGCCCGAGTGTAATTAAGAGCCTGTGAATTTGCAAGTATAAATAAAGCTGTAGACAGTATGATAAGGCCGAAAGGAAATAGTGAGTGGCAGTTAGGTCTGCCCTATCAGGTAGCTGGGGGGCGGCAGCTTAGAGAGGGGTACTTATAGGCAAGCAGACAGGAAGGACTTCCTCTTTGAGTCTGGATTCCCACCCTCCCTTCCCTTCTACGTGCTACCTGGCTTTGGAGCCTTCACCAAATTTGATTTTAGATTTTATTACAATCGGCGGTTGAGCGCTCTCGACCAGCACTCAGGTGTGGTGTCAGGTGGTCTCCGTGGGGTATGGCCCGCCCCTCTGCCAAGAAGGTAGGCGAGTCACGACTCAACGCGGTGGGGTGCTGGACACTTCCTGGAAGTGCCCGCGTCTGGCCCTAGGAGGGGCGTGGCATGTCGCCGTGCAGCGGGCTGTACACACAGTTTTGAGTGATGTCAGCGAGTGGGGCGACCTGGTCGTAGCCATGAGTGACATCCGCGTGAGGGTGCTGGTCTCAAGTGCTTCTTCTTGCCATCCCTAAACAATTAGGGTCATACCATCTTTACAATAAATATTCTAGATGACCTTTAAACTTACGCACTTGGTGTCCGTGTATTATTTATAGTTTAAGGCATGGGTCCTCAAACTGCGGCCCTCCAGATGTTGTGAAACTACAAATCCCAGCATGCCTTGCCACAGTTTTGCTATAAGGGAGTGTTAAAACTGTGGCAAGGCATGCTGGGATTTGTAGTTTCACAACATCTGGAGGGCCACAGTTTGAAGACCCATGGTTTAAGGTGTCAGTGTGAGTTATTTCTAGGTTTAAGTGTTAGATAAAGGTATAAGATAAAGCAGCATAATTCACTAGGCGCCTTATGCTAATACCAGTATACACATACACTGGGTGGGTGGGGAGTGGGATAACACACAGGGGAGGGGGTATGTCCTTGTGGATATTTCCCGCGGTACTCAGACTTAATAATGGAAAGTGTCTTAAGTTTTATGGAAAGTGCCACTGAGGGCTACAGTACCTCTTCCACAAGTGTCTGTCATACTTGACATTTAATCTATGCAATATCGCTTTAACACTGTGACACATTTACTTGTGAAATAACGCATCTTATTTTATTTTTTTATTCTATTTTATTTATTTATTTGCTATGATTTAATAAATCCTATATATTCCTTTAAACTAAATGTCCTCATTTTAATTTTTCACTTAAATACAAAGGGTAAAGTGCATTTGCAATACGTTTATAGGGGTCTCCCGACGCAGAGTGACCCCCCCCCCTCCTCCATTCTCAAAAGGTACTGGTAGTACACCTCACACTCTTACAGCTCCAAGACCTACACACTGTCCACAGCGCAACCTTCCCGTAACAACATCTCCAGAAACTGCTCAACAATGCAGGTTACACATCTCCTGAAATACTCTGTACTCCTTGTATTTATCTGCTTGAATATACAGAAGGTAATCAAAATGCGGACACAGATTTGATTATAAAAATGTGCTCAGATTTTAGTCAATGCCTTAAGCCCCATACACATTAGATATTTTTTTATAGAAATATATTGCTCATTTTGGACCTCCTGAGCAAATGGTATCTTTTAAAAATCACTTAGGGCCTTATTCTGGTTGACGCGGTCAGACGCGGATTCGCACAGTATGTTTTGTGTATGCGCATGCACAGCAGCATTTTTGCACATGTGTATATGCTTGGTGTGTGCAAACTTGGGGAAAAGTGCTCGCTCCCAGCCTTGCGACTGGGTGGTGGAGAGGGGTGTTGGGTGCTGCGCGGCGCCATTAGCATATGCAGTGGTGTAAGTTCGTCCCAGTTGCCCGGAGGCAAGATGAATATTGGTGCCCCCCCACACACACACATACACACCTACACACACCCACACAATGTTATTCAAAATATATATAGTCTGTTATGAAATATATATTATATACTGTATATGTATACAGAGAGAGAGAGAGAGAGAGAGAGAGAGAGAACACATATATATTTCAGAACTAAGCCACAGATGCGATTTTGATGGCTTTCAATTAATGGTTTTAAACTGGCAGTGGTGTAGAGGTGCCCGCTTGGGTGCAGGAGCCTGGCGGCAGATGACTCCATTGCCTCCCAGAGTTCTGCCTCTGAGCATATATGAACGCTCAGCATTTCATGGGCGATCCCATGAAAATGCTGGGCGTACACATGCTAATGCATTCGTGACGCACATGTGGGTGGCGTTCAACTGACGTAACGGGATGTCAGCTGCCTGCCCAATTCCCAGGACTTCTACACGTATATGTACGAGTGGTCTGGCCCACCCTTAAATATGCGTGCGACCATCAAAAGATGGGGGGGGTTCCCACTGGCATGCGCATGGATGTTCATGTAAAATATCAGTTCGCAACCCTTGTGAACGAATCCCACTTGCGAATGGGTGGCGGCAGTTAACTATTCGCAAGGCAGGGTTAGGGTTACTTGCAAGGATGCGAATTCGCGTCCGATCGAGTCACCCAGAATAAGGCCCCAAAGGTGCCCATACACTGAGCGATTTGGTCCGATTGCGGCCGATTGCGAACAATTGGCCCGTTAAATCGTACCAAATCGCCCCTTCCTGACATGCAGTCGGGTCCGATGCGCGGCCCCTTGCGCATCGGACCCGACCAGGTGGTCGGACCGGCTGGCCGTCTGACCACCTGTTCTGAGACCTCCCTCCAGACGGCGAGGCGGGCGGGAAGCAGGGACACATGCGATCCATCACAACGGATCGCATGCGTCCCTGCCGCCGGGACCTCGCAGGGTATCGGGTGTCCGAACACTGTTGCGAGACGTTGCAGCAGTGTATGGTCAGTGTTTAGTGTTTATGCTCAATATCGTTAATGATGCGCGATTCCATGCCCTTCCCCCGCACATGTCATCAATATTTACTAGAAAACTAGTACTGTAAGAGCTTTAGAAGTATTTTACATGTGTCTTTTAATGACATTTTCCAGGTTCTATACTGGCCTTTTATTTTGCAGTCTTACTGTACTGGGGGTAGTGCCAGTTACAGAAGGACATAGAACCCAAATTACATTCTACATTTTGAAATGTTTAAACATTCTAGAAAACCATGTGGGAATGGCACCATTGACTCATGTTTGACCTCTGTTAAATGCACTTTTCTGCTTCTATGAATGTGTGAACAAGCCCAGTGTGAGGTTGTAGAACAGCGACAGACAGTGATTGCAGACGTGGGGGGTGGGCTGAATGCTCACGGCCACTTCATACTCAATAGAATTGTACATGACAATCTGTTTATAGTAAAACTTTTAAAACATACAGTATAAGGCTATTATACTACCTGTGCAACTTGTTATCAAAAAACTAGAGCTAGTGGACGAGGATGTTGTGACAGAGGACCATGACAGCAGCATATGTTAAACAATGATCTGTAATTATTACTGGGGTTATAAGGTGCTGCTACTGTACGAGTGTCTTCCGTGTAGTTCTATTATCCCATTGTTCTGAGATACATGGAATGTTTTTCTCCTGTGGTGTTTTCTTCATGGTCTATTTCTGTTCAGCACTTGTGGGAAAACGTTAGGAGATGTCAGCATGTGTGAGCGGAGATAATACTGCTTGCCATGTGCAGTCATGCCCTTACTCTGGGAGAAATGGATGGTGTTCTCCTCTTATCACTCTTATATAACTTTCTATGGTTTATCAAGAACAAACAGAAATCCCCAGCAATAACCAGGTGGCTGACATAAGCCAGTCACAGTATTGTATTCACAATAAGCAACACAACAATCATAAACCATCCAGAACAGGAAGAAAGACAGCAATTAATAAAGGCTACTTTCATATTGCAAAATAATTCTGCAGGCTATTACCGTACGTATAATTGCAGGATTTTCTTTGGACCCCATTAGTCTGCACAGCTAGGGTATAGTGATGACATTGGATGTTAGACACTTGAGTGTTTGACATATAACTCAACAGGAATAATAACGATGCTGAACAAGCTGAACACCAGGCACTGGTTTTATACATTCACATCACCATGACGAGAGGAAGTGGCATCAAAGTTTCATGACCATAACATGTGGAAATGGGTTTGGTCAAAGATGTATGGAATTCCGATGATATATCACAAAGTGATTGACAAAGACAGCTTGGAGGCGGTAACAGGGGAGTGTTGGCAAATACACAGGCATGCCACAATGGTTTTGGAGGTGTGTTACTGCTTGCAGTTGTGATTCGGTATGCATTATATATATATCTCTAGCATCTTACAGTGCTAAACAGATGGCCAATGTACAGTATGCCTGATGTGTGTACGATAGTTGTATCTTTGAATGCAAGTGGAATCTCTATATATATCTACACTTCCAGAATGTCTGGTAGGCTCACAAAAATCAAGTGGCACTCCCGGCCACTTGGAAATGTGGGCAAGTCTCTTGCATCCCACTGGCACATACCTCCACCAGCAGCTCACACCCGTCACTGAGCATACCCCCACTCACGGAACAAAAGTGGGAAGACCAATGTCATGATTTGCATTAAATTCTGTCATTGTAGCCCTGTTCTCCACTTTACAATGCCAGTCGCAACATCCACAAGCAACCCCCATTCATCAGGCTTCCTGCTGTATGACCTGGCTGGAGGAAGACGCCATTAAGTAGGCATGTATGAGCCTATGGTTTGCCCAAGTGGTTTAAACTTTACCCCACCAATGAAAATAGAAAAGTGGATTTTTAGAAAAACCATAATCCAATATAATGCAGGCCTACTGTATATGACCATTATTTACTTAGCAACCAGTAATAATAGTAAATACAGCATGCATTTAGTGGCTAATTAATATAGAAGAGAGAAAGATAGAGATAGAGAGAGAGATGGACAGTGACAGAGACTAATAGTTACTTAGTGTATATAAAACACAGAGATCATTCTAGACAATCATATACTATATTGGTGCATACAAGTGACTTTTATACAATACAAAAACTTTCTTGTGACTTTTATCCAAACAGAGAGCATTCTAATGATCTATATGCAATACAGACAGCATCTTTCTGATCAGACCCTCCCCAAGTCTTTGGTGACCAATGCAGGCTTTACCTGACTGTTGGTAAAGGTCCTGGCTATGCTCCTAGTCTCTCTCTTAGTTAGTTCCCATTACCCCAGTTCCTTTACTGATTCTCAATACAAAATTCAGGATGCAAAATAATTTGGTTTTGCCTTACTGGTCCTCTCAGCCGATATTATGGTACCCATTTATAAATGATAATCTCCTCTTTGGAGAGTTTACGAGGGGCTATCATGTAGCATACAGAACCTTGTAGCAGAAAGAACCAACAATCAGTAGTCCGGTATGTGTAATTACTTAGAGAGCAGCTCACAAAGTCTACAGCAGGTATGGGAGATGGAGCTTTCGTTGGATCTGGAACAAACAGTCCAGAGTAAAGGTAATGCTCACCAGCTGTTCATCCTCAGGTGGTTTGTTAGGAGGCCGGAACCAACTTTGAAGAGAATAATAAATGTGAACATACAGTACTGTACTGTCCCAGTGTCCTGCTGGTAGCTGTAGCGGTAGTTCCAGAAAAGATGTACTGCATATTTTTTATAGATACTATAGGATGCTATCTTTTAACTTGGAGATTACAATTATGTTGTGACCTTGCTCCAGGAATCTGTCCCTTAGGAAAAGATGTATCAAACATTCTGATGAGAAGAACAAAAAGAAAATGTTGCCTGTAGCAACCAATGAGGTTATACGTAATATGTATCAAGTGTATTCTATAAAGTGATAGCTATAGGCAACTTTTCCAAATATTCTCTTTAGAAGCGGTGTTACATCTCTCCATTAGTCTAACAGTATATCTATTTAATAGTGATTAAAAAAAAAAAAACCTGAGAGATGAATTTGTAAAATGTTTCTAAATTGTCCAACATCATGTACCTACAGCTGCAGTGCACCACATGGTTGGGTCCCTATATATCAGAGATGTGCACAGACCCTCATGTTTTGGCTTTTGATCTGATTTTTTTTTTAATTGTTAAAAAAAAATTAACAACACTTCTATAAGATGGACAATTACCATATGTGCACTAAGACACATCGTTCCATGGAAATCTCCATGGAACAATGGAGATCCCTGTCCTCTTCCCTCTCTATAAATGATGGTAACGCCACTGTCAGCCTCCCCTATCTGCCAACAAATGGCATTAGACTTTCAATTACATAGAGTCTGATACTGTCCCTGTGTCATATGTCGCAGGATGCGTACATCGGTACTTTGCACATCTGGGCGCACATCTAAGTAGACTTGAATGAGGTCCACTATGCAGATAAAGCTCTACACAGCTTATCTACCGCTCTATGGCCCTTATTCTAGTTCACTTGTTCGGATGTGCATTCGTTTGGATAGGACCGAACGCACCGCACATCCGTACGGTAAGCGAAGACACGCCTGCAAGGCCACCGCATCCGGTCGGACGGACTACGCACATAAGAGGGAGTGGTGTCGGTCTGCATCCCCACTACCGTGTGAGGACGGAACTCAACAAGTTTGCACGGTCTTTCAGCGTCTGAACGGCCGCACAGCCGACCGAACGCCCTCTGTTGTTGTTTTTTTCAGAGCACAGCACGGAACTCATGCTTCAAACCCATTAAACAATTAGCCAAACTCTATGGTTTCTATTACTTTTAATTACATTCAATTAAATGCTTGTACACCCAAATTGCACTTTACATTAACCCTTACAACATTACAGTGTATTTCTTAGAATGTGGCAGTTTCAAACCTATACCTGTGTTTATGTGTGCCTCCATGTGCGGCCTGCAATGACTGAATGGGTTAATGCATGAAATCTCAGTAGAGGAATGGGGTACTGAAAGTAAATTGACCAGAGGAGTGGGTTAGTATGTTGTTCAGGTGAAAGTAGTTTTGGTGCGCTGTGTACTAATTGCCCCACCTAACGCGGTGCACATGAACTACTGCCCTCCGAGATATAAAAGCTATTTGTTTGATCCATAGATTTTGGGAGTGTTAAGTGGTGGCCGCTCGGTAAGCGGTCCGAGGGAATGTACTTTTCGTCCACACCCATGTTGACGTCCCAATTTACGTCCAGATTTGCCCACTTTAAAACCGCGCCCATAGATATGCCCTCATTACACCCATATTGTCCGAGAGTGTTCGGTGTACATTTTTTGTGTGTAGCGATCCGTCTGATTGCGGAGTGCCACCGTTGCACATGTGCATTGCGTAGTGTACGCATGCACACTCAGCAGGAATACGCAATCCGAACGAATGTGTACCTGTCCGACTCAATCAGAATAAGGCCCAATGCCCAAACTTTGTCCCATATAACATATTGAGTGGAAGTAATGCGTTTCCATGTGGGAAGTCTGCCGAACACTGAGGTTTTTTATTTTTAAGGGGATGTTATTTACAAAGCATGGTTTTGCCTTTTTAATGACTGCTCCTTTTAAAAAAAAAAACCTCCTGCATGGCCGCCGAAGTCGCAACGCAATATATCCGGCCCGTAGTTTGAGATTAGACAATCTCCAGCTCATATCTGGTTCACAAATCCTTTCAGAAAATGGAAACAAATTTGTACACAGCGGTTGTACAAAAATCTACAAATGTAAGAGCTGCCGGCATTTCTGTTGAGATGCTCATTGGAAGCATCCTTAACTGCCATTTCCTTATAAAGATGCAGTAATCGGAAGAACATTGACCAAACATCAACCTTCTGAGCAAGCCTATGGTCATGCAGCATGACAACAGTATGAGAGACACCAGACCAGTAGTGGTTCCAGAGAAGGAGCTGCAGCACAGTTCCAAATTCAAGTAGGGGAGCCAAACCGAGTCATTTTAGAATGGTGGTACATATATGTTAGTCGGGCACCCACTATAGTAAGTACGGTATGCTCATACCCCCACTATCCATGTCGGCAAGGAGTTGATTTTATATAGTGTGGCAAGCGCAGCGAGCCACCGAGCCCGAAGCGTGGCGAGCATAGCGTGCCCCGCAAGGGGACACGTAAAACTAAGCAAATAGCTTAGTGGGCGCCCAACTAACATATAAGTACCAGAATGGCAGTTGGTGTGGCTCCCTATAAGAATTTTGAACCATGCTGCAGCTCCATCTTTAGAGCCACCACTGCATCAGACCCATTATAACTGCATATGCAATCGCAGTGACACACCCCAGAAACGATAGCAACACGACTACGTAAGTCAACACACTCCTGTTACCATCCATAATTTGTCCCTTACTGTCAATCATTTGTCAATAAATCCAATTTGCTATTGCTGGTGCAAGACCATTTTGGCACATGCTTAGTGCAATGGGGAAGGGGGGGGGGTAAATATGCAAGTAGGGCCCTTTAAGCCTCACCTCTCCTTGAAGACCCATGGATTGCAGTATTTGCAGTACTGGGCGGGTCTTGAAGATGTCTACATCTGGCCCCGCTCCTGAAATGCTGCTGAGGAGACTTTAAAAGTAGGCAACACTGAATCAGGCCCCACGTGTATTTTTGTATTGTAAGGTTTTAATGCACATGGGCATTTTTTAAGGCACTTAACACACTTTTTCCAAGGCTGCTAAATGTATTTTGATGCTGATAGACCTAAAATAATGCTATACACTTTCTGACAAGCATTGCATTGCTTTGTATCATTTATAGAAGTGCCGGCGGTTTTCTGAAGCCCTAATGTTCTGCACAGTACAATGTTCCGTGGGAAGGCTCGTTTAAGTGAGGAAAGTTCTAAGACACATTAATGAATGGACTCCTATTGCTCTATTAAAGCACGGAAAAAGTACAAGGCAAGGTTTGACTACCTTTTACCTAGTGTAGTTTATTAAAGCATGCGTGTCCAAGTCCTACTTATTAGCACAGCGGGCAATAATTCCCCTAACCTTTATTCAGTAATGTGCCCCTGATGGTGCTTTATAGTAAGAGATATACTGTATTTCAACAGAGGGGCAGCAGTGCACTCTTTAAAAAAAAACCACTTGCTTAAAGTGATCTTACAGTTGACATATAGCAAAGTAAAAGACCCACATGCGTGGACATATTATCAACATTCAGTACATATTTGGGGTCAGAAGGATGGGCCCACAAACTTGGGGGTGATCAACTTTGATCGGATAGGGCCGAATTCAGCCCCGTTCTGATGATGGGGGGTCTGCACATGTGCATGTACGTATTTGGACGTTCCAGAGGGAGAGGGCAGGGGTGGACACCGGGCCATGAAAATGCTGGATGTTCCTCTGGGATCCCAAGCGGGCTGATGCCTGTTTGGGGAGGCCAGCTGACGTCACATGACATCAATACCAGCCCCCTTTTTGGTCATCTCCGGCTGAAATAAAAGTCAGTTTTCACTGACTTTTATTTCCGAAGGTCGGCGACCATCAAATTATTTTTCTTCCCTTCAGCCACATGCAAGGGTATGTGTTCTCGGACACATCCCCTCGCATGTTACTGAGGGGATGAAGCCAGTGCTGGTGAGGGGGGGTGGTAGGTTTGACTACAGACCCTACAGAGGTGCCAGAGGCTGAACTAGCATAGGTGCAGCAGGTGCAGTTCACCAGACAGCCTGGGGACTAATGGGCCCACTGCTGCCCAGGGCCATCTTAATGATTGGGCTGGATGGGCAGTTGCCCTGGGGCCCAATAATCATAGGGGCCAAACCAGTGGCGGGGGCAGGGTGCCAGTATACACATTTAAAACTGCGGGGCTGCCATAGTAATTACAGACTCTGTACAGAATCAGGCCAAGCAGGAGCCCGCAGCCGGCAGCATCTAGTGAGTCATTCTCTGACATTGTTATGCAGCTATATGCGGGCTCCCACTTGGCCTGATTCTGTACAGAGGGGGGGATGTTCTAACATCCACACCCCATCTCCACCCCCCTTCGCCGCCCATCACATTCATAATTATTGCACTAACATATGCAATAATTATGGAAAAGGACAGCTCTTGCGTTAAGAGCTGTCCTTTGCGGTGAGAATTTAGCGGGTCTCATGGGGACCCGGTGGCTCTCCCGTCCCTCCCTTACCCGGCGCTGCTGCTGCTTCGCTGGGCTCTCCTCCTCCCTGCACTCGGAAGAGGATCATAGTGCAGGGAGGAGGAGGTCACAGATCCGGGCAGCACAGCACTGTGCTGCCCGGACACAGGTGAGGGGGGGTCGATGCGGGGCAGTGGGGCTCGATGTGGGGCGGCGGGGCGGTGCAGGGCGGTGGCGGGATGCGGTAGAAGCCCACAGGCTTCTATGGGGCATCGCCAGATTTTTCTGGTGATGCCCCCCGTCGTGATAACCCGGTGGGGGATGCTTAGAGCATCCCAAAATGCGGTAAAAACCCAGATAACGGGGTTTTTACTGCATTTTTAGTTTAGAGAATCTCCCCCAGAGTCTGTAATTACTATGGCGGCATAACAGAAGGACTCACTGCCGCCCGCCCGCCCGCCTGCCGAATCTCCAGCTCCGCGGCCACCTGTAACTTCAGTGAGCAGCTGACAGCTGCTTTCAGTGCGTCTACTGTGCTAAGCGGATGGACGGGGAGGAGAAGTCACAATCCCCTTTCTTCTACTGATTGCTCTGGACGGGATCAAGGATCTCGTGGAGCCCCGCACTGCAGACAGTACTAGGCCAAGGTAATTAAGTAATACTTATCTCTAATTGCCTGTCACTGCTCAACACCATCACGCACTGCCCAACACCCTACCCCACTGCCTGTCACCCTCACCCACCATCCTCATGCTTCTGTACCCCACTGCCTGTCACTCTCACCCACCACCCTCACGCTGCTGTACCTCACTGCCTGTCACCCTCACCCACCATCCTCATGCTGCTGTACCCCACTGCCTGTCACTCTCACCCACTACCCTCAGGCTGCTGTACCCCACTGCCTGTCACCCTCACCCACCATCCTCATGCAGCTGTACCCCACTGCCTGTCACCCTCACCCACCACCCTCATGCAGCTGTACCCCACTGCCTGTCACCCTCACCCACCACCCTCATGCAGCTGTACCCCACTGCCTGTCACCCCCACGATGCTGGCACCCACTGCCCATCACACTCACTCACTGCCCATCACCCTCACACTGCCATCACCCACTGCACGTCACCCTCACTCACTGCCCATCACATCCACACTGCCATCACTCACTGCCCATCACATTCACACTGCCGTCACCCACCGCACATCTCCCTCACACTGCTGTCACCCACATTGCTCATTTATCCTAACACTGCGTCACCCACCGATACTTATATATATATATATATATAGATATATGTATGTTTGTATATATCAGGTAGGGGCCCGATTGTACTGCTTTGCCTGAGGGCCCATACTTCTGTTAAGATGGCCCTGCTGCTGCCCCGTCACACTCTTCCTGACACATAATGTTTTTCCCTGTCACACTCTGCCTCCCCCTGCCTCTCCGTCACCCTCTGCCTCTCCCTGTCACCCACTGCCATGTTGCATATTGTGAACTTGGATTGTGGTAGAGGAGGGGGGTCCAAATTATATTTTTGCACCAGAGCCCACTGTATTTACAAGTTCCGACACTGAGAGGTACAATATCTTGGGGATACACTATAGGGGTGTATTTAATTGAGGCATTGCAGTCAGCCACAAGGTTTTTCCTGCTCATGTACTTGTGAGAATTTTACCCATGGACATTTCAGTAGGATTTATTGGGACTTGGTTTAAAACCCCTGCGGCACCCAACCTAATGATTAATTAGGTAATTAGACATTTTAATTAATTTAATTAGGGTAATAATTACAGGTTATTATTGAGGTGAAATTATGCAAACATCAGGATAATGGGGTTAAAAGATGTTGGGCAGATTTATGGGGTGTTGCATGGATGGAACGTTTTTTTAAAATAAGATTAGTGTTTTTTTTTTTTCATGCAGCTTAAATGGCAAAAATATCAGTTTACACGCATTTGTATGACCAATTAAAATAACTAGAGGATTTTTAAACTATTCTTAAATTTTTTTTTAAATCAGCTATTTAAAAGCAGCAAATATTTTTATTTTGGACAGATATCTATAACGTTATGAATTACAAATTTGCATTTGCCTGTTTTCTAGGGAACTGGCTGATTTCCGTATTTATTTTACATTTACGACAGGTTTTTGGCAAGAAAATGTATCCCTTCCAATATTTTTGCTATTTAATAGTGTGAAGATCAGAAGCACGGCTAGAAAACTGGGCACGATGGCCACATAAATGTGTGCAGCACAACATCTCCTGGACAACTGAATATGTACACAATCTTTGTGTTTCATCCCCTCAGAAGTATGTAGGCTACAATACATGGGTAAACATGGAAAAACTCTCAATGCTGCCAATTTCATGGTCTAAAACAGAAAATAAATCTGCCCGTACACGATTTTACAGTATATTGCACATGGTATCAACTGTGTGGCAGTAATAATACCATACAACCTTTATTCTGGTTCACTCACAAAGGCAAATTCCTTCTCAAATGGACAAAACCATGTGCACTGCAGGTGGGGCAGATGTAACTTGTGCAGAGAGAATTAGATTTGAGTGGGGTTTTACTTCAAAGTGATATCTATATTGTAGGGTAAAAATAAAGCAGCCAGTATTTACCCTGCACAGAAACAAAATAACTCACCCAAATCTAATTCTCTCTGCACAAGTTACATCTGTCTCACCTGCAGTGCACATGGTTTTGTCCATTTGAGAAGAAATTTGCCTTTGCGAGTAAACCAGAATAAGGGTCAATGGGGGAGATTCTCTAAGCAAGAAATGCGGTAAAAACCCCGTTATCGGGGTTAACGCGACGGGGGGCACGCCGCCCCGCATTGCCCCCTCACCTGTGTCCGGGCAGCACAGCGCAGTGCTGCCCGGACCTGTGACCTCCTCCCTGCACTGATCCTCTTCCGGGTGCAGGGAGGAGGAGAGCCCGGCGCAGCAGCAGCAGCGCCGGGTGTGTGAGGGAGGGGGGAGCCGCCGGGACCTGCTGAGACCCAGCGACTCTCACCGCAAAGGACAGCTCTTAACGCAAGAGCTGTCCTTTGCTATAATTATCACATACTGTATGATAGAACATATGCGATAATTATAAATGCGATGGGCGGCGAAGGGGGGCGGAAATTCTTAGAGAATCTCCCCCTACAGTATATGTATACTAAATAGAAAAACTTTTGCTATTGGTGCTAACAATAATATACTGCTAATCTGTGTGTATACAGCAGAAAAAAACAGATGGAATTTTGTCATATTTTGATTAAAACATTTAAGCTTGCAGCCGAGCCTAATGATGTGTTATCCAAGCCTACTGTAGCTTCCGAAGTTGCCTGCAGAATCTACAAAGTCAGAAAGAATGGTGCAAGATCAACAGTGGGAGGCAGGGAAGAACCATTTCAGTCCCAATGCCATCTTTAATTGGCTTAAAGGAAGGGGCATTTTAAGAGAGGGGGAGTCCCGGTGCAGCCTCCTCCATCTGGGACACCCTCCTCTCTGCTGGCAGGGCTGTAGAGTCTAAGGGGGAAATTTACTAAGATGGGAGTTCTATTTCACATGGTATGTTGCTATGGGCAACCAATCAGAGAGTAGCTATTATCTTCTAGAAGGTGCTTCATAAATAAGAAGTAGATTCGGGCTGGTTGCCAACATCCACCCGCATCGCTCCACGGGGGGGCGGGGGTTAGCGGGTGCCGGGCGATGCTGTGCTGCCCGCTGGTCCAAAGGGGGGGGGGGGGGGGGGTAGTGTGTGCGATGTAGCTGCAGCATCACCACGGGGGTGCGATGCTGGTTGCTGCATCGCTCCTCGTGGGGGGGGGGGGCACGCGTTTGATGCCGCTAAGTCACTCCACGGAGGGGGGTCATGCTCACAATTGCCGCCCTCCCGTGGCCGGTGCCCTAGGCAAATGTCTAAAGCTGCTCATTCAATTGAGTAATACTTCTTATGTACATGAAAGTGATCGGTTATTCTAAGCAAGAAAAAGAGAAATGTTTTCCAACAGTGCACCAAGAAGTTTCAGCAATAAGACCTGAACACTATAAAATAATGTAGAATTCAAAAATCTTAGTTACATATATCTTCAAAGATTCTGACCCAATCGGTCGTGGCCGAATTCGGACCTGTTTCCGATTGTGCGTGCCTGCGTATGGGCGCTCTCACGGGCAGGGGAGGAAAGGGGGCAGGAAGGGGGCGGTAGCAGGGGAACGCCAAGCATTTTATGGGCATCCCCATGAAAACGCTGGGCGTTCCCCTGGGACAGTAGGTGGGTCGATGCCTGCTCGAGGCGGGTGGCTGACATCACATGACATCAGCCTCACCCCCTTTTCGCCCAGAACTTTTTCTACCACTGTGAGCTGTTCTCAAGTGTGCCCCCAGAGCTAGAGATGCCCAAACCAGTTTACAGCCACCACCAGTGCAACTGTTATTTACTGGTCTCTTTCTTTCATGTAAAAGGCCATGCATTTTATATTTGTTACCTGTGGGGACCAGTGTTATTGTTTTTTTTATATGGTAGGCCAGGGGTTCTCAAACTCGGTCCTCAGGACCCCACACAGTTCATGTTTTCCAGGTCACCCAGCAGGTGCACAGGTGCATTCATTACTCATTGACACATTTAAAAATATCCACAGGTGGAGCTAATTATTTCACTTGTGATTCTGTGAGGAGACCTGCAAAACATGCACTGTGTGGGGTCCCGAGGACCGAGTTTGAGAACCTGTGTGGTAGGCCAATAGTTGTTTTTTTTTCCTGTGGTGGCCAATGTGTTTTGCCCTGTGGGGAGATCATGGTGTGCCTTGGCAATTTTGAAAATCTTATTTAGTGCGCCGCAAGGTAAAAAGGTTGAAAATCACTGGTCTAGACTGATTTTTATTTGCGAATGGGAAAAAAATCACTCGATGGTCGAAGACCATCTAATTATTTCTCACTCATGCGGCTTTGACAGAACACAATGAGTTATGTTTGATGAAACTGAATTGTGATTAAAATACACAAGAATTTCATAAAAAAAAAGACATCACTAATTGCAAAACTGTAGGGAACATATAATGCTGTGGTAAATTCTGCTTATAAGTCATTTTCTGACTTCTGATGCCGCAGGAAACCCAAAGTCAATCCGTCACAGTGAAGCCATGGTCTATTTCACTTGCTTGAACATTCTGCCAAGAATCCGGAACGTACTGCATAAAACACTGGAGTTATGTTTGTGGAGATTAGATTCTGCCACTATGCAGACTTTAACATATAAATATTTCATGCACTTGGTTATAGACTTAAACTCAATCTGACATGAGAGGAAAATACATGTGGGATATTTTTAGAGATAATCTTTTTCTAATATGCTGTATGAACACTTACCTATCATCTCCCAGATAGGTCTCAAGGTAATTATTATTCTGTTCAAATATTCTGCCACTAATTAAAAATAAATAAATATTGAAAAAAAAAACCTTGTGAGATTTCAGAAATGTCTGTCAGGTATTTTACCATTGTATGTACCTCATAAATGAAAACATATATACAGTATAATGGCTAACTACCCCTCCCCTCTATGAGGTGATGTACCGCTAGTGACCACTCGATGGACCTAATGAAAGTGAAAGTAATTTTTGCAGGGACAATGATCTGATTCAAACTTGCTGTATATGGAGAAAGTGAGCTGCGAAGACAGAGATTGGAGGTAACAGCAGATACAGGACGGGATGTACTAAACGAAAAATGCAGTAAAAACCCCAGCAAAAGACTATGGGCTTCTTATCGCGACCAACCCACCCTGCACAGCCCCCTGCCACCCCACTATTATGCACACTGCCCTCCATTGAGTCCGGGCATCACACTGCTGTGCTGCCTGGACCAGTGACCTCCTCCTCCCTAGCCCCTACATCACCTTGTGGGTGCAGGGAGGAGGAGGCTAATGGGCCCCATACATCAGCAATCACAATTTATGGATTTCCAGATACAGGGATTTTTTGGCCAGATAAATGGATTTTACAATCTATCTGACTTTGCCCACACATTACAGATTTATTTCAGTGATCGGCAGATTTTTCCATCTAAAGATTGCATTTTCATATCTGGAAATTTCCCAATCGATTGCTGTTCATAATGTAAATAGATGAAGAAGACGAATTGGGAATGCCCACACATATAAAAAAGATCCGCAGATAATACCAGATTATTAAACATGTTTAAAACCTGATTAAGCAATCGATTGGCGATTTTGATTGGGATTGCAAAAAGGGGGAGCCCACACATCTAAAATTAATTGTGGCAATCATCTCCATATCTGAAAATTGTCACAATTAATTGCTGATGTATGGGGTCCTTAAGCCCACCCAGCAGCAGCCGCCGGTTAAGGGTGGAGGGGGAGCTGCTGGGGAGCCGCTGCCACATCGCCGGTGCAACACAACACAAGAGCTGTCCTTTGCTATAATAATCACATATGTTAGTGCATACAGTATCCTTGCGGTAGCCAGCAATGTGTGGCGGAGAGGGGCTGCGGATCAGTGGCATAACTACTGTAAGGAAGCCCCAGCTGCTGCTTGGGGGAGCAAGCGGCAGTGGGGTCTGTGTGGGCGCCAGCACCCGCTCCATGCTCTGACATGCTGCTGCCTGCACTGGAGGTGAGTCAGCAGCAGCGCGGGTGCGGCCATGGCAGAGATGGCAAATCCCCCCACTGATTCAATTAACTGTACACCAAGCCGGCTATTAGCTACTGTGCACAGGAAGGGCAGGCGGATAGGCATGATAAGGTGGCCTGGGATGCATCAGAGACAAGGGAAGCAGCAGTGTCTGCTGGTCTCTCTTCCTCTATCCTGCTTCTCAGTTATACGTGGGGAAACACGCTGGAGAGGAGCCAGGGTGGGGGGGGGGGCACAAACTTTTTGGCCGATACCATCTGGTCCCACCACCCATATGGGGCAAACCTGGTGTCCTGGCGGCGTTATATTGACGACGTCCTCTTTATCTGGAGTGGAGACAGGGAAAGTCTGGAAAAGTTTTGTGAATATCTTAACAATAACAATAAGGGTATTAAATTTACTTACAATATAAGCTTAAGTGAAGTGAACTTTCTCGACATTGTTATATATATAGAAGGTGGAGTCTTCAAAACGAAGAACTACACCAAGCCCACCGACTCACAGGCCTATATAAATAGGAATAGCTGTCACCAGGACCGGTGGCTTGATACAATTCCGATGGGGCAATTTAAACGCCTCAAGAGGAATTGTACTGATCAAGACATATTTTGTGAACAAGCCACAGAAATGAAGGAACGGTTCCTACAAAGTGGGTACAATGCTGAGAGAGTGGAGGAATCATTGGTCCAAATACAAAGTATGGATAGAGAAGTCCTATTCATACCAAAAGAGAAGAAGACCAATGATAACGAAAAATTCAAATGGTCCTTTACCACCAACTATTCATCACAACATCATGACATAAAGAAAATAATTCAGAAGCATTGGGGCCTTCTTAGGAAAGACCCCGTAATAGGTGCCGAAATTTCTGAGAAACCTGTATGTATATTCAGGCGGGCCCCTAACTTGAAGAACAAGTTGGTCAAAAGTCTGTGTCCTACGTCACCTAAAATACCAACAATCACATCTGTAGGTTTTTATAGATGTGGTACGTGTATGGGGTGTAAAACCGTGAAAAACAACATCGGACAAAAAGTAACGGAAATTACCATCAATGAGAAAAAACATGTCATTAAGGAATTTTTAACTTGTCACACTTTTAATATAATTTATGCAATTGAATGTGCATGCAATAAGTTTTATATTGGAAGAACCAGTAGACCTTTTAAAATAAGAATAAGCGAACACATCAGAAATGTTCGCAAAGGCCTAGAAAATCATGCCTTATCTATGCATTTTAAAAGTGAGCATCAATGCAACCCCGATTTTATTAAAAAATTTTATATTCTCAAAAAAATCAAAGGCAATTGTAGAGGAGGCGACATTGCCGCTACACTTGCAAAAAATGAGATGATGATGATTTTTAACTATCAAACATTAATTCCGGGGGGCCTAAATAAAGATTTTGAGCTCAAGTGGTTCATTTGATTTTTATAATATTTTATCTGTTTTTATATACTATTTTTAATAAACTTTTTTAATTATTATTATGTCGCTATTAACTAATAGCCTATTTGTTTGTACTGCTATCTTTATGATGCTGCTATAAATTTCCATGGTATGCTGCTATAAATTATGCTGCTATTAGATGAAATCCATGCTGCTATTTTCATAAAATGCTGCTGAATATTGTCTCTGTAAAGTTTTAAAACATTAATTGCTTTATATTTTTTTGCTTCTATATCCATTTACTTCAATAAAATGGCGGATGGACGGAGAGCTGTTATAAATAAAAAGCGGAACACAAATGTTATGAGCTCAGGAATAACAACCGTTATAACATGGAGCGCAAATTCAGGAAGTGAAGATTCCGCTATGGAACGCAAAAGACGTCACTTCCGCCTCACGGGAGCTCTGTGTCAAACTTGGAACGCAAACACAGGAAAAGTCCGTCCTGATATGGAACGCAAAACGTCACTTCCGCTTCCGCCAGGAGACGGAATGCGGAAGTAAGAGAATGAATAACGATCGTCGCAGCTGTGTTTCTATTGCGGCGGGAGCCGTTTATGTAACATGTAATGGATTTAAGTAATATATGTTATCTGAGCATAGGGGATTTAGTTGATAGCTGATCCATGTCTGGAAATAGGTCATACCCATTAGGGGTATAAAGATAGGTTCAGGATGTTACCTCCACATGCCTTGATAAAGGAACCATTTAGGTTCAGAAACGCGTTGGCCGTGGAGAGGAGGTGGAGAACTTTTGGACTCTGACTGGTTTGGACAGTGGGCTCCGGGGACGCCTGGGAATACAATCTATGCCTGTTTGTCTGCATTGTTTTTGTAGACCATTCCATCCGGTGAGAGGCTGATGTTTTACACCATTGTTTTTATGTTTATATGTCAAATAAACAAAGCGGTATCACACTATACCAGCTTTTAAACTTTCTTGCATGTACGCCTGATTGCAATTGGACATCCTTGATGACGATTCGGTGACGTTACCGCCCCTGCACGAGCGTTATTGTCTGCCCATTTAAGCAGACCACTCCAAAGGGTACGAGTCTTAACGTCTCAGAAACATCATATATTTTGTTGATATAATTTATGTGTATCTAAACAGTATTACGCTATTGTGTGTCCCCCCCTCTGTTTTATTTTTCGGTTTAATACCTTGAATGAGGGAAGAAAGTGTGGGGATCACTACAATCAGCGCCCAGGATTAAGTTGGTATTCTTTTTTCTACTTTATTTCAGTGATCGGCAGATTTTTCCATCTAAAGATTGCATCTTCATATCTGGAAATTTCCCAATCGATTGCTGTTCATAATGTAAATAGATGAAGAAGACGAATTGGGAATGCCCACACATATAAAAAAGATCTGCAGATAATACCAGATTATTAAACATGTTTAAAACCTGATTAAGCAATCGATTGGCGATTTTGATTGGGATTGCAAAAAGGGGGAGCCCACACATCTAAAATTAATTGTGGCAATCATCTCCATATCTGAAAATTGTCACAATTAATTGCTGATGTATGGGGTCCTTAAGCCCACCCAGCAGCAGCCGCCGGTTAAGGGTGGAGGGGGAGCTGCTGGGGAGCCGCTGCCACATCGCCGGTGCAACACAACACAAGAGCTGTCCTTTGCTATAATAATCACATATGTTAGTGCATACAGTATCCTTGCGGTAGCCAGCAATGTGTGGCGGAGAGGGGCTGCGGATCAGTGGCATAACTACTGTAAGGAAGCCCCAGCTGCTGCTTGGGGGAGCAAGCGGCAGTGGGGTCTGTGTGGGCGCCAGCACCCGCTCCATGCTCTGACATGCTGCTGCCTGCACTGGAGGTGAGTCAGCAGCAGCGCGGGTGCGGCCATGGCAGAGATGGCAAATCCCCCCACTGATTCAATTAACTGTACACCAAGCCGGCTATTAGCTACTGTGCACAGGAAGGGCAGGCGGATAGGCATGATAAGGTGGCCTGGGATGCATCAGAGACAAGGGAAGCAGCAGTGTCTGCTGGTCTCTCTTCCTCTATCCTGCTTCTCAGTTATACGTGGGGAAACACGCTGGAGAGGAGCCAGGGTGGGGGGGGGGCACAAACTTTTTGGCAGGGGGGAGCAAAATTTATAGCTACGCCACTGCTGCGCATGATAGTACACCCACCCATGGACTGTGGTGGAGAGTTTATAGGTTAAAAACTGTTGCAGCTGAAATTGAAAGCAAAAACTGTCACAGCTCAAAGTGAAAGTAACATAGAACATAGAAACATAAAAACATAGAAATTGACAGCAGATAAGAACCACGTGGCCCATCTAGTCTGCCCCTATTTTAAACATGTTACCTCAAACCATATTTTATCCTTATTTCTTTGTAAGGATATCAATAGGCCTATCCCAAGCATGTTTAAATTTCTCTACTGTACAGTATTTGCCTCTACCACCTCTAATGGGAGGATATTCCACGACCTTTTCTGTAAAGTAATTTTCCTCAAATTTCCCCTGACCCTTCCTCGCTCTAATTTCAGTGCATGTCCATGTTTCTTTCTAAAATATTCCCCAAAATACCTGTGACAAACCTGACAAGCCTACATTTTTTTCAGCCACTCCCTTTCACCTACAGTCCATTTAACACACTGGGGGAAATTTACTAAGTTTACAAATACGATTTTTCATATTTGTATTCTTGATACAAAAGAATATGTATGCATACGGCTGTTCTTGCCATATGCAAATTCGTGTTCCGGAGGGCCGCTAATACGAAGTCATATAGGCAGTCCGCATGGATCAGTCAGATCCATGCAGGCTGCAGTGTGTTAAAAAAAAGAGTTACATTTTTTTTAAACGGCGTGAGGCCCCCCCCACTGCTGTAACCAGCCCTAGGCTAACAGAGCTGGTCCTGGTTGTAAAAAAATCAGGGAGCAAACCGAGTAGGGGTACCCCGTATCTTTTACAAGCAGCACCAGGCTCAAGGACTGGTCCTGGTTCACAAAATACGGGGGACTATAATATTTAAGAACCAGCACCAGGCCCAACCAGCCAGTAGGGTAATGCCACAGCCGGGGGGAGACTTTTTATACAAGTCCCCCCGGCCAAAGCATTACCCCCTGACCGTTCAGCCTGGGCATGGGTCCTGGGGGAGTGGGGACCCCCCCAATGAAGGGTTCCCCCCTGCAGAATGTCCCTGCTCGCTAGGCTGGGTATATACGGAGCCTAGCGAGCAGATTAGCGGTGCCCTGGCGAACACACACCATGAGCGACTGCGTGCGCCTACACAGAGGAAAAATCATTCGATGGCTACTCACCATCAAATTACTTTTCCTCTGTTCGCAGCCAAAAGGTAGCCCAGGACTTACTTTTCGGCTGCATGTTGTTGTACGAACTGGGAGTGGGGGCTGACGTCATGTGATGTCAACCACCTGCCCCGAGCAGGCTGGGGAATCCACTGTTTTTGTGGGCATGCCCAGGAAATGCCGGGTGTCCACCCCGGAACGGCCCCTGCTTGTCAAACACGACCTACACTGCTTGACCTTGCAGAAACAGCCATAATCATGGACATGGCCCTATTGGAATGTAGCAGTCTTATACCCTTGCGCAGTGTAGATTCTATTGAGACACCAGCCATAAATTACCACTGCCCTAAGTAATTAGGTCTTGGAGAATTTCCAGGACTAACCAAAATTCCAGAACTTTGGGCCTGATTCAGACAGGATTGCAAAGCACATTTTTTCTCTAATGGACGAAACCATGTGGAACTGCAGGTGGGGCAAATGTAACATGTGCAGAGAGATTTAGATTTGGGTGAGGTGTGTTCAAACTGAAATCTATATTGCAGTGTAAAAATAAGGCAGCCAGTATTTACCCTGCATAGAAACAAAATAAAAACACTCCACAGTGCAACATGTTTTTGTCCATTTGAGAAAAAATAAATGCTTTGCAGTCCATGCCGAGTGAGGCCCTATGTTACTTAATTTGCCTTTTCTTTTAGTTTATGTTGTTTCTTTTTTTACACATTGTCCCAGTATCCAACTCCTTTCACGTTTGGATGAGCACAAGTTACTTCAATGCCATTCACTTTGTCTTACAGGAAGTGTTTGTTAAACAGGATGTGCCCCTGCAGCCATTGTTCAGCATGATTTCAGTGAGTAAAGACACACTTTTGCTGCTCTCCCACAGGCCGGTACACCTTTCATTGTTAGTGCATTAAGAATAGATCACTCTATAACCTTGATTAATATCATAAAATTCTGCCTTTTAGAACACAATGATAGGAGTGGCACTTATGACTGGTTTGCCTATTTTAAATGTGCCGTTCATGCATCAAAAACACAAATAATGCATATATTTGTAAATGAGCCTAATTTAAGTCTTACATGGGATATTAATGTATATATATTAATAATTTTAGTCAGTGTCTAGATATTACTTACACCACGGAGATTTTGTGGTTTCATTTTCTTTTTTTTGTTTCCATTTTTAGATTTGGTCCAGCTCAGCAAAATGAAAATTGTTTTCATTCTTGCTTGAGGGCACCATATGACTCACATAGTTAAAAGCCCATTGGAATGACAGCGAATCATTGGCATATACATCATCTGCAAGAACTGTGCAAAATGAAATAAACTGATTCAATGGCAAACGATTGTCATTTATTTAAATACTTTAGCACTGATGTGATTGCAATGTCTCTCTGCTAAGTATGTGTAAATCAAACTAAACCAGAAACTGCACACTTCACAAGTAAAATAAATCATAAACAATAGCAACAAATCTTTTCAGTCGGTAATGTAGCACAAAAAGGTTTATGATGTGCAGATTGTATTTCAATGCAAAAATAAGTGATGGTTCATGTCATTAAAACTGAACGCAATATTAAAAATGACGTAACAATAAATTCCAATAAAGAAATAATGTTAGTGGTTACTTAGTGCTTTTGTATGCAATGTTTCAAAAGTTTTATATTTTCCAATATAATATTTCTTCACAATTTCTATATTTTGCAAGATGTAATTAATTGTATTCTGACTTTTATCACGTCATGAAGTTTTATGGCATTATTAATCACTCTATCCGTATATATAGATATATATAGATATATATATATCTATATATATATATATATATATATATCTATATATATATCTATATATATATATTCACAAAAAGGGGGGTTGTGACCTTATCCTGCGCTTTTTGGAAAGCAGCACTACTCTAGGGCCTCACTGTTAATAGAGGTCCAAAGGAAAGAGATAAAGAAAAAGATGTAGAGGTGCGCTTAGATGTGTTTCACCAACAGCAGATTCATCTTAAAACATAGAATATGTTTATTCCAAATAATAAAATATAAAATACAATATAAAATACAAAGTATAGAAGGTATTTTCACATAGGTGTATTGATTCCTGATTTGACCTTAGATGTATATTGGTCTAAGAAACTCTACGCGTTTCGTCCCTTGGGGACTTCTTCAGGGGTAATACACCGAGATCTATAATGGTGAAACAATGCTGTAAATGGATACTGTTTAATATCCAATGATAAAGAACAAATAAGACGGTGAAAAAGTAATTTGATCTTCAGTCATATTCAGAAATCACAGGACCACAAAGATAAGCTGACGTCAGGGAAGCTTGGAAAGCTCTTTGTTTAATGAGCTCAGTATCTCATATTTATACTTTAACATACTGTTGCTCTCCTCCCAGCAAGGAGGAGATATTAAAGAAAGCATACATATTCATATTCAACACACCCCAAAGGTGGGGTTACAATTAAAACTTTGGTTCAATGTGCAAAAACGTGGTATCTCTGACGATAACATAGGCGTTTACTTCTAATGATGGGAGTATTTCTAAGTCACTTCACAAACGCATATGGATTTCATCAAAACTCTTCTCATTAGAATGGAATTGCATGTTTTTCTCTTTCTTATCTATGTTTAACAATGGGGTCCTCTCCTACATCCCACAGCTGGTTCATATCCATTTTAATTGGGATTCTAGTAGAACCAAGGACAACCTGACTATACGTAAAGATTAACTATTTCAGCTTCTTGAAGATGAACATACATTTGCCATAATTCTAATAACACATAATACATCTTACTAAAAGGAATATTCAGCTTATATAGACAATATAGTGTTTACTAAGTTTAACTCTATCAGTTACTCCCTCCTTTTTATAATAATTGAACATTACAATTGAGTTAATATTGTTTACATACAGTAGTAAACAAAAAAATAAAAAAAACAAAAAATGGTACTCTTTACCTAGAACGGCACCCGCGATTGGCAACGCGGGCGTCGGGGGTAAAAAATCGATGCCCGCGATTTTCCCATAGGGATCAATGTTAAAAGTGAGATTGGACGCGATTTTAGTGTTAAATGCCTCAATGCCCGCAATTTTTCCATAGGAAACAATGTTAAATGGGCCACAGAGCCCTAATAGTCCCCCTGAAGTCTTAAATGGCCCCCACAATTTTTAACGCCACCCCACGATCAACGTGAACCCGAAGCGTGGCGAGCGCAGCGAGCCCGCGAGGGGCGGCGGTACGCGTCCTCTGACCTTTTCATACCCCCACTATCCACGTCGGCGTGGAGTTAAGAATAGAATAGTGTGGCGAGCGCAGCCGAGCCCCGCGAGGGGACGCGGATACCTGTGAAGCCCGCGAAGGGACGCGTTTACCTGTGAAGGTATCCGCGTCCGCTCGCCACGCTTTGGGCTCGGTGGCTCGCTGCGCTCGCCACACTATTCTATTCTCAACTCCACGCCGACGTGGATAGTGTGGGTATGAAAAGGTCGGAGGACGCGTACCGCCGCCCCTCGCGGGCTCGCTGCGCTCGCCACGCTTCGGGTTGACGTTGATCGTGGGGTGGCGTTAACAATTGTGGGGGCCATTTCAGACTTTAGGGTGACTATTTTGGCTCTGTGGCCCATTTAACATTGTTTCCTATGGAAAAATCGCGGGCATTGAGGCATTGAACACTAAAATCGCGTCCAATCTCACTTTTAACATTGATCCCTATGGGAAATCGCGGGCATCGCATCGCACCCGTTTTTTAGTGCATTTGATGGTCGCGATGGTCACGATGGGTGCCATTCTAGGTGAAGAGTACCCAAAAAATTATTATAAACGTAGGAAACTCATAGTGGTCAGACATCTTACAATACAACCTGCCTATGCAAAGGATTAGTCACATCAGATGGGTCTAGTGGGTTATATCCCTGAAACAAGGAAACTATTCCCTGAGGTCAGAGGGCAACTGGCCGTTGGCTCACATCCTTAGGAATAGACTGATCCTCTGTTTTCTGTGTCCTTCCAGATATGAGTTTCTTGAACTTGGTTGTGTTTGCCGCAGACTGACACTGTTTCAGACAAACAGAGAAAACACACATCAATATCTTGAAAGCAATATAAACAAGTATGCATAACCCTATAATTTTTAGGCCAAACATAAGAATTCCCATAACCCATCCACTGATTCCTGTAAACCATGTAGATGGGTTTAGGAACGATAGCCAGCCCCAATCACCTCCTAGAGTGTCAGGTGTATTATGCTCAGTGGCATATATCCGTTTTTCGTCTTCTATCTCCTGTACATGTTTTTCTATTGTCTCGAGCATTGTCAGTCTCATTGGTAATAAATGTACAGCACAATATTCCTGTCTGAGTATATAAGGTCATCAAAATTCCAACAATCTATCCCTTTTTATCATTTTCAAATCCTCTACTACCAAGTCAAAAGCTTGACCATAAATTCTGATAATATTATTCAATAATTTGGCCAGGTCCAATATCTGCCTATCATTACAAGGAGTACAGATGGGTCAGGTCCCATCCTTGCTGGCAGGTCACCATGGCGTCTGCGCTGGCGACCCGCCAGCAGCCACGCCAGCGAATGCACTGAGACGCGCGTGCGTCTCACGCGCACGCGCGTCTCAGTCTCCGTCGCCAGCGCGACGGAAACCCTGTCCGTCTCCGCCTCAGGGAGACAGACAGGGTTAGGGGGGGTTAGGGGGGGATGCGGGCAGGCGGCGGGGACCCCGGGTTACCGCCGGCAAGCCGGCGGGGACCCGGGGGAACGGATGGAAGCGCCGTCGGAAGGGGACGCGCGCGCCTCTCGTGCGCGCCTCTCGTGCGCGCGCGTCCCCTTCTCACCAACGCCATGGCGCTGGCGGGGGATGGCGGCTGGCGACGCCAGCGCCATCCCCTGCCAAGATGGGACAAGACCCATCTGTACCTGTGGTTCTCAGAGAAGTTACATTCCCCAGGATTACTCCTAACATAGTTCCAAAATCAGTATCGAACCAGGAGTCATACTCTTTGGGTTGACTAGCTTTCCCAATACTTCTCTTATTTATATGATGTGGCCCATTGGACCATTCTATTTCCCTATCCACTATATCAGGTGCAGATGTAATTGCTGGTATACGTTTGCCTATAGTGCAGACCCCATATCCTCCATAAGGGATCCACTTGAATGCTCTTCTCTCACATATAAACTAAACATCATCATGCAACAGGTAGGGTCTGGCTACCGCTATACTGTATACAATTTCAAATGCCTGGTTCCTGGTTTGGTATAAGTTAGTAATAATACCACTGGGTGTTCATTACATTTATTCAAGTTATTAAACCTTTGGTCTATTTTTAGGTGTAGTGTCACATAAGGGTATGCTCTACCCTGTTTATTTTGATCACATGGATGCACATAATAGCCTCCTGTCTGTGCCGTTAAGTGGTCCAGAACCATTCTATGCATGTTTCCTCAGGTGGCTGTCCACAATACTCACAAATACACTACACAATTTCTACATTCATGGCTAGGGTTTACTACTTCCGTTTTTTCTCACATAATATGATTTGGGATAGACTATAGAGGTAACTTGTACTGTACTGTTGTTATTAGCATAATCTGGTACCTCTAGTACTGTACATAACCATATTATTGCCACTATTGTGGTTGCCAAACACAGAATACATCCCCACAGACTTTTATCAGATTTAGGCCCCAATAACATCTCCGCAAACTGCATCATCAAACTTAACTCGTAATTGTTTACAATGGGATGAGTGTATCCCTTCCTTCTATCTTCACTGATGTTGGTGTAGTCAGTAGGACCTGAAATGGACCATCATATCTGGGCTCAAGCGATTTTCGAACGTGTCTTTTGAGATACACCCAATCTCCTGGCTGGAAATGATGAGGATTGTTCTCTGCTGTAGAATCTGGAATCCTGGAGCTATCCATCTCTCATTAGTAATAGCAGTCATTTGATCCTTCCCAAGGTGGGTCTGTCCATGAGTAATTTGGCACATAGCTGGGTAGGCATAACAGTTCATCTCTTTTCCAAAGCTCAGTTTCTTCATCTTTTGCCGCTCCTTTCCTTTGCCATTCTGCTTTTTCCACTGGACCTGCTTGGTCTTGTAATTTCCTTAATTGTTGCATATCTGCCATGTGTTGTGGTTCTCCCGTTTCTGTCACAACCAAGTAGTGTCTTTTTTCTACTGGCTGGGCTTTTGCTGCTCTCTTAGCTTCTGCATCTGCAAGATTGTTTCCTCTTGTTTCTTTTGTTTGATTCTTTGTGTGTGCTTGAATCTTGATGATGGCAACTTTGTGTGGCTTCATTAATGCTTGGAAAAGTTTTTTAATGAGGTCAGCATGCTGTATCTGTTTACCTGTAACTGTTTTAAAGTCTCTGCTTTTCCAGATCAACCCATTGTCACTCCCCAGCTATATCTGGAATCTGTATAAATGTTCGCTGTTGTATGCTCTGCGTGCTCCAATGCTTTAGTAAGGGCCACAAGTTCAGCTGCTTGTGCTGATAAGTGTGCTGGTAGGGCTCCAGAAGTTACTACTTCAGTGTCGGTAGTGACGGCATATCCAGTGTAGGGCTTGCCATTTTCATAGTATCTGGACCCATCAACGTATAGTTCGTAATGAGCATTGGGTATGGGCATATCTTGGACGTGTGGCAATGTCTGGGTCTCTTGTTCCATCAAAGAAAGACAGTCATGAGAGAAATTTTGAGTACAAGTATTTTCCTCTTTGTCCTCACCTCCACCTTCTGCATCTACTTCCATTCTCTGGGCTGTTGTAGACAATACTGTGCTGACAGAAGGTGCCCTCATTTTCTCTCATTCTCCCTCCTTTTGAACATTGATGTTCATACTCCTTCTGTTCTGGCAACAGGGCTGGAAGGAGCGTTGCGGGATTAAGAGTGATACACCTCTTGATTGTCACATTGGTTGCACTCAATAGGGACACTTCGTACTTGGTGAGTCTAGCTGCTGAAAGATGTTTGGTTCTTGCTTGTTGTAGGATTTCTGTTACAGCATGCGGTACTTATATGGTTAGTTCATGATTAAGAACAATGTCTATGCACTTCTCCTTCTATACAGCAGCCGCTGCTACAGCTTTAATACATGTAGGTGATCCTTGAATGATATTGTCAAGCCTGCTGGAATAGTAAGCAAGAGGTCTTTGTCTTGTTCCGTGGATCTGTGTTAACACTCCCAAAGCATGTCCTTTTTCCTCATGGCAATATAAGGTAAAAGGTTTAGAATAGTCTGGTAGGCCTAGGGCAGGTAAAGAGGCAATGGCCAACTTTAATTGCTGAACTGCTTGAGCCATGTCTTCATCTGTTGGATGTGGACACTCTGTTTTGATTGCATTGTATAGTGTTTGCATGTAAACTGATGCAAGAGGTATCTAGTCCCTGCAGTAGCCCACCAGGCCTAGAAATGACCTGACTTGTTTCACAGTCTTTGGTATTTTAGCTTGTAGTATTAGCTTCTTCCTGTCTTCTGTCAGGTGTTTGATGCCTTGAGAGATACAATGTCCAAGGTAGACAACTTTTTGTTTACAGAGCTGTAGTTTGTCTTTTGAAGCCCTGCAGTCTTGTTCTTCCAGGAACTTGAGTAGGGACACTGTTTCTTGCTGGCACTTGTCTTGAGTTGTTGTAGTTAACAAGAGGTCATCGACATACTGGATAAGCTGAGTTTCTTCTGAGTAAAAGGGTCTCCAAGCCTGGAGAACCAGTGACATGGCTTCAGAGTATTCACTGGGGCTAGTGGCGCCCCCTTGAGGCAATCTTGTCCAGCAGTATTGTTTGCCATCATGTGTAAAAGCTAACAGTTCTTGAGAGTCTTTAGTGATAGGTACAGCATTTGCCAGATCGATCACCGTAAACCAGGCCCCTGATGGTGGGATCTGATTCAGCAAGGTGTGTGGATTAGGCATAATGGGACAATTAATTAACAGTCTCTTGTTGACCTCCCTAAGGTCATGAATCATTCATGAAACTAAGGCGTCGACCATTCAGATCTACATTGAACAAGGATGCCGGACTGTAGATAAGCTTGTAGTTGCTTGGTGATGGCGACTCTTTGATCAGGATTCAGTGGATATTGCTTTACGGATACTGGCACTGTTCCTGGCTTTAATCGCAGTTGGACAGGTTGTACGTTCAGCTTGCCAGTGTCTATCTTCCCCTTAGACCACAGCTTGTCCAGTACTTGGGATGTGATCCAGTCTGGGAGGATAACTTTCAGCAGAATCTGTAATAGATGATTGGGAGAGAAACACATACACAGCGGCCTCTATTTGAGGTAGTGAGTCTTTGGATATATTGGATTTATATTTGATACAAAGTAACAATGGAGACTTTTAGGTGATAAGAGAGAAACTGCCTATACCCACAAATGACACAAAACAGACTATAAAGTTCACTAATGAGCACACAAGCTACACTTGTGCAGCCTAACAGAACACTCAAGCTATAGATCCATAGGAGCAACTGTGCTCACAGATACAAGAATGATTGAATAAGGTAAAACCCCAAAAACAAATGCAAAACCTAGAAAGCTAATCCGGAGAGACCATACAAACTAAACACAGAACATAAAATTTCGAACAAAATATCCAAAACAGGAATGAGACACTCTGTGGCTTGTAACAATGTTCCAGTAAAGTATTATTGTTCATATTAGGCTATGAAAGATAACATAGTCACATATGACCAACAATAGGAACTGTGTTTATCTTAGCACTACATTTTTTAACGAAAAACTAAATTTCCAAATAATGTCATAGTAAAGAAGTATAACGTTCCCTTCAAATACTAAGTTCTTATTAAATGCACACATATGTGTTTGAGTATGTGTGTGTGTATATATCCACATATTTTCTTACTTTAAGGAAAAATTCAAGTAGTAATATCCAATGACAAATAAGAAATATCTGATATGCAAAAAAATACACTTAATTGTACTGTACTGAAAAGTTTGCTATGATTCTATAAAAAAAGAGAACAGAAATAGCAGTCAGCTTGTATCTTTAACCTTCTACTAAGGAGACAAAAAAACAAATGTTACTGTCACATAATTGTTTTTAAAAAAAAACAAGTAAAACATACAACTTATGTAGCTTTCACATCACATAAAACATTTTGAAACGTTTTGAAAAACTGTAATTTTAAATGGTATTTTAAACGGGTCTAGTGTTCATATTGCAGCAGATTACCATTTAAAAATACTGTTTAAGTACCATTCACATCACCAGTCAAGCCGTTTAACCTCTGAACACGTTTCTACCCACAGCTTATTTCCTGGTTCAGGGAAGGGACACAAGACAAGGGACAGCCTATCACAGTGCTCTAACCTTTATTTTTTACTAAATACCATTTCAGTGCCATTCAGACAGCACAAAAAACGGCTCTGAATTGGCTTTAAAACGGGTAGGACTCTGCTTTTTAAACGTGTTGAAATACCAGTTAACTTTAAATGGTATTTCAACTATGACACTTTCACACTGCAGCCTTAAACGTTTTAAAAGGCAAAAAAACGGCAATATACCGTTTTAAAAGTGTGATGTGAAAGCTACATAAAATACTGATCAGATTTCTAAGAGAAAAATAAAAAAACAATTTTAAAGTTAGCGCATTCAATCGTAAAGAATGATTCTTTTAGCTAGCTTACTGCAATATCAGCTGTTGTCGACGTCACATGCATTGAACATAAAAAAAAGACATTCACTGTTACATACTGCAGCTACGTAACCTTTCGTGACCTTTGGCTGTCATGCAGTCAGTTAAATCCTTAACATGCTTAAATGTTAAATACTGAATGTTCAAATACACTTTAGTATTAAAATTCACCAAATGCAAAGATCATAATTGCATACATATGAATTTGAAATGCACATTAAACATTACACACATGTAATGACACAAACTTGATACTTTTAGTTCATTACTTTGAACACAAAACTGTACATTTGATTCTGCTCATTGGTAATATAGGGAAAATTAAAATATTTATTTATTCTCCTGGCCAGGATATTTTCCAAAATCACCAACTTGCAGACTTTTCAAATGTAAAGCATTTTTTTTTTCTCAGATCAGTTATTTGATCTGGGCACATATTTATTTATTCCTAGGATTTTTAAATAAAAAAAAAACCAACACTTTAATTTCTTCTTATAGTTACTTTGGTTATAATCTTTTAGCCTTATTACAGATCTTACTTCGGGGTCACATGGTAAAAACCTCTGACCCTACCCAATTCCCACAATTAGGACATTTTGTGTCTCCCTCTGGTATACAGAACACACACATAATGGACACTTCCTCTGTGGACAATACTTTCCAATTTTAAGGGCCTGCAAATCTGACGTTGGATACAATTCCTCAGTCCCTATACCTGATCTGGCTATACCAGCTGTGTTTCTACCTGCTGTTGAGAAAAGTTTTATTGTTCCTCAGTGAGAAAAACTAAATAGCAATCTAGCAAATATGATACCTTTTAATGGCTAACAAAAATAAATGTTGTTAAAATGCAAGCTTTCGAGACTACTAAAAGGTATCATATTTGCTAGATTGCTATTTTGTTTTTCTCACTGAGGAACAATAAAACTTTTCTTATCAACTGGCTAACACGGTACCAAACTTTTTTCTTTTTACCTGCTGTTGTAATTGTGGTTTTGGGTGTGGTGCCCCCTGCTGCGAACAAGTCTAGTTCTTCTATGTTCTGCCCCCCAACTGCCTGGGGTTTCTCAATTACCTGTGGTGGTTGGTGTACAAATGGTGCATTATCTACCTGTGGTGGTGCATTAGGTCCTGGTAAGTAATATGGTGGTTTACTTTCAAATGGCACCTCTTTTTCCCGTTTTTTTTCATCATCTAGTTCCTGTGACACTGTAAGCCATATATTAACTTTATCTATATAACCTTTTTTCTGTAGCCAATGAGCGTTCGTCACTTGGAATCGCTTCAATGTGACAGGATCTAAAATTTCATCCTTAGAAAAATTAGCCCTTCTTAAAATCGAACCGATCGATTTGATCAATTTCTTACCTTCCCTTTTTGCCACAACCTCTGGGGGGGGAGCGCTCCATTATCCTTCCACTGTTCACTACCATTGGGGTAATTACTCCCTCTGGGTGTGGCCTTTATCCACGTGCGTAAAGCAGTGTGTAACGTTGTGCAGAAAGGTAAAACAACTGTGCTTCTATTGGCTGAAGTTTAATATAGATGCGGCTTTCAGTTCCCTGTTTTCAATCTAAGCAAAAAAAAATCATAACCACTTATCAGGACAATACAATGATACCACTTTCATAACCTGGGCAGGCACCCTGTTCTGAGCACTTTCTCCACCGCTGAAGTGTGGGTTTGTTTGATCACCTAACAAAGTGCACAGAATGTTATCTTATTAGTATCAACCCAGAATAACTGTTTGGGCAAATTATTGGAAATAAGGCAGCTTGGGTAATGCTTTCCAATTCAATGTTGAAGAACCTCTGGTTTTAAAATAAACGACACCCCACTCTTAAAATCAAATCTGAGCCATCAAGATCAATTATTTCGCTTATTGTTCTAAAATGTGCTTGTTGTATTACTGTAATCAATTTTGGCTCTATATATACACTCTAGACATGTTCTACTGGAAGAGACATAAATACACAAACACAAAACACAAAACACTATATCATAGGGGCTTTTTCAAGAATCATTTGGCTGGCAATCTCCAAAGAGACAGATTAACCTTTGGCTACTCCAGTGTTATCTTGATTTATATACACCTTATGCTTATTGATGTTTAAATGACAAATGGACAGGCAATCAGGCAAAACAGTACATGTACATAAACACACTTAGTTTCATAAGGGCTGTATCCTAATTGGTTCACAGTGACTTCCAGTGTCAGTCTTTGATAAAGGAAGGTCCAGCCTATTACAGCCTATTTCATCAAAGAAAAGTCTTAGCGGTCTTGTGAACACTTTTACACCTTATGACTTATATTGTGTTTACCAAACAAACAAACATACAAATACTGACACACAGTTACAATGACAATACAAACACAGTACAAAAAGTTTTACAGCTATACTTAAGGCTGTGTGATTTCTGAATACACCGGGTACTATATAATGAAGCGTACAAGTAAGTGTCAGGAGCCAGGTTTTATGGTTCAATCTGTTTTGTTTCTGTTTGGCTTTTGACTCACTGGTGACCTCCAGTGGTAGGTCTGTTGCCATTACAGCCCTGTGTTCTTTGAGCTATGATTCACAGGCTGTGAGGTATTAGCTCGTTAATCAGGAGCAGCCTGGAGATTCACCAGCTGTTTCAATCACCTGAGGCCTTTATAAGCCATGCTCTCCTGGGGATCTCTGCCAGTGATAGCTTGTTGTGTCTCTGTGCTGGTAGCTGCAGATATACTGCTCTCTGGTCCTAGGTCCTGCTCCTGTTCCATTCAGTCTGGATTCTGTCAGAGTCCTTCTCACTTCCGTCTGGGTCCTGTTTACAGTCTTGTCCTGTGTCGTCTGGGTCCAGTCAAGTGTCCTATCCTGCTGCAGTCTGGATCAAATATCATTGTCCCCTTGCTGTCCTAGTCCAGGGACCTCCAGCCGTGGTGCAGCCATTGTCCAGCTGCCGTCTCACTGCGGTCACTGTGCAGCCGTAGTCCAGCCGTTATCCAGCCGCCCGATTGCTGCGGTCAGTGTCCAGTCTTGGGCCGGTCACGTAAGTGCTCCAGTGGAGCCTGGTTCCATATTCTTTATTCCTACGGGCAAGCGGCCCTTCCTCCTTAGTTATAATCAGTATTATCCTGGTTCTGCTCTCCGTGGTTCGGAGAGGCCCACAACTGTGGGTTTACGTCTGTTTTGGGGTACCGTCACTTTAAGAGTACTATTTTTATGTTGGCGTGTGTTTGGTTTGGTGGCACCCTATTGTTGCTTTGTTCTGGTGTTTGCGACTCGGTCGCGCTGTCCCGTCCTTGGCCTGGTGCCGGTTAGTCAGGGGTTTTTTCAGGTAGGCCCGTTAGTTAGATCTGCCTTTTGAGATACCCCCTGGCGATCGCTCACCCCTTGTCACCACATAACACCTGGCTGCATCGGGGTCGGAGCAGGCTTAACCGGCTCCTTCGAACGCGGCGGCTACAGGCGAAGCCTAGCACTACCGCAGGGGTATTCCATCTGCCCGGGGGACTCAACAGAGTCAGTGTAGGGTTTCGCTGTGGCCGTTCTAACCAGCGGTCCCGGCTACGGGCTCACGCCTGATCTCCAGCTCCCTGCCTCCTGCATCCTCACGTACTGTCTCCGGATTTCCACGGTGGGTAACCCCCAAGTCCGTAACATTATCACTGGCCATACCGATATATGCATGTGTTCACAGTAGTCATAGGTATACATGCATATATAAAATTTTGTTTCAAGGTGATTTGGGTGTTTTTGATTGGTTGCAGGACTTATAGATTAGTCCATATTAAGATTTTTTTTTCTTCCCGCATTTTGCCCGTTACAGGGTTTTGCTTTATTTAGCTTGCCCAGTTAGTCTTGTCTGTTTGTTTCATTGCTGTACTTATCATGCAGGCCTTGCAAGCTTCCTTGATGGCCTTAAATACGGCCTTTACAGAATTAAAACCTGAGCGGGTTAAGGGTCTGCAGCAGTCATTTCTGCAATTGCAAGATCTGTTAACCCAAATTTTCCTGGATCTGTCTGAGGTTTTTGGGGCTCAACCAGCTCCTAGGGAGACCCTGGCTAAGGGGGTAGTCAGTCAAACTTCAGATCAGGAGATTCAGAAGGGACATAGAAGTTTTTTAAGGCCAAGGCTCACACCAGAAGAGCGGCGACGGCGTAAAAACTTTAACCTATGTCTGTATTGTGGGGAATCAGGCCACTTTCTCCAGTATTGCGAATTACGCAGACCTGGTGGTGGTACCGGGAAGGATTTTCCACAATCCAAGTGGTATCAGGAGGTTACATCTATACCTGTCTCCTCTAAGCAGGAGGAACCTGACCACACCCCCCACATACGTAGCGCTCCGACTTACAACTGGGGTCCTAGGACTAGAGCGCCCCATGTTGTGGTACGGAATCAGACAGGAATGTGGAATTCATCCACAAAGATTCCAGACAGAAAGACGTTGGATGCTAGTCTTCCAGTCAGGGAGCTCAACGTTCTTTCAATGTTGGAGTTGCTAAGTCCTGTAGAGGAGTCTCAGGTTTTTCCCTCAAAAGGGGCTTCAAGTGGCATAATCCCAGAGGGGGTCCTTGAAACAGTCGCCCCTAAGAGGGTCTTGGGGAACTTAACCCCACATGGAGTTATGGAGGTCATTGCTCCTGATGAGGCCTTGGGAGGCATAACTCCGAAAAAAGAATCCCTGACATCAGTCTCAGCCGGGATTTCTAGTGACATCTTCCACGATCTTGGGGTTCTCGGTGTTGCCTCTGAGGTTGTGGATCCAGGAGTCCCGGTCTCCTTAGGCGAGTCCGATGCCGGGGGCTCATCTAGTGGCAAGGGCGCTTGGGGCTCATTGAACGTTTGTGGTGCTCGAGGTCAGTCGAGCCAATTTGATGCCCAAGGCCCGCCGGGCGTGTCTGATGATACTCCTAACACTCCATACTTCGATGGAGATTTGGCCCAGCTCCGACCAATTGCTCAGCAATTCCTCGCTAAAATGGACTTCTCACATAATATGAAGATAACTCCTTCTTCTGCTGTCCGTTATCTCTTATCATGCTTTAGAGGAAGAGCTTTGGAGTGGGTTAAACCTCTCATAGAGGCTGACGATCCCATCCTAAGGGATCTTCCGGGTTTCCTAAAAACCGTGCGGAAAGTGTTCAGCCCAAAGGCCGTAGCCCCGAGTGGGGGCCCAAAGGCCGTAGCCCCGAGTGGGGGCCCAAAGGCCGTAGCCCCGAGTGGGGGCTCAAAGGCCGTAGCCCCGAGTGGGGGCTCAAAGGCCGTAGCCCTGAGTGGGGGCTCAAAGGCCGTAGCCCCGAGTGGGGGCTCAAAGGCCGTAGCCCCGAGTGGGGGCTCAAAGGCCGTAGCCCCGAGTGGGGGCTCAAAGGCCGTAGCCCCGAGTGGGGGCCCAAAGGCCGTAGCCCCGAGTGGGGGCCCAAAAGTCTGTTTCGCCCCGAGTGGGGGCCCAAAAGTCTGTTTCGCCCCGGAAGGTGGGCAAGTCTGTTTCGCCCCGGAAGGTGGGCAAGTCTGTTTCGCCCCGGAAGGTGGGCAAGTCTGTTTCGCCCCGGAAGGTGGGCAAGTCTGTTTCGCCCCGGAAGGTGGGCAAGTCTGTTTCGCCCCGGAAGGTGGGCAAGTCTGTTTCGCCCCGGAAGGTGGGCAAGTCTGTTTCGCCCCAGAAGGGGGGCAAGTCTGTTTCGCCCCAGAAGGGGGGCAAGTCTGTTTCGCCCCAGAAGGGGGGCAAGTCTGTTTCGCCCCAGAAGGGGGGCAAGTCTGTTTCGCCCCAGAAGGGGGGCAAGTCAGTCCGGTCCCTGAGGGGGACTCTGCCAGTCCGGTCCCTGAGGGGGACTCTGCCAGTCCGGTCCCTGAGGGGGACTCTGCCAGTCCGGTCCCTGAGGGGGACTCTGCCAGTCCGGTCCCTGAGGGGGACTCTGCCAGTCCGGGCCCTGAGGGGGGCTCAGTCCATCTAGCCTCAAGTGGTATCATAGAAGCTGTGTCCCTGGAAGGGGTGGCCATATCCTTGTCTGAGGTCCCAGAGACCACAGCCTCAGCGAGGCTCTTGAGGGCCGCAAACCCAGTGAGCATTTCTGTCTTGCCAGCTTCTCGGGAGGCTTCAGAAATCTTAGACCCAAAGGTTGTTGTTCCCATAGAGAATTCCAGTTCTGAGGTCCCAGAGGTGGATGTCCCTACGTCCATCATTTTTGATGGAGATCTTGCCCATTTTATTGCCCTGGTTAAACACTATACTTCCCTTTTTGAATCAGGACCAGCTTCAGGGGTCACTTGGACTAATATTATATACCTCCTCATTTCTGCCTTTAGGGGTAGACCTCAGACATGGGCTTACAAGCTGATCAGGTGTTGTGACCCTTGCCTTCAGGATCTCTCCTCTTTTTGTGATGCTGTTATTAAGAAGTTCAGTCCCAAAAAGAAGGATGGGGTTCCACCAGCTCCTGGAAATGTGGTGCCCAGCATAAGCCAGGGGCTTAAGGACCTGGCTTCTGGAGACTCACAGTCTCTGTTTGTTCATTCTTCTGCCTCATCGCTTGGTCCGGAATCCAGGAGTTTAGCTATTGGTTTTGTCTCACTGACTCCTGACAAAAAATTTTTGGACACATCTGGTACCTGTAATTCTGGGTCTAGGGAATCCAATAAGAGTTCTGCCTATGGCCAATTAAGACATTCTTCCCTTTCTGAGATTCCATCTGTTAAAAAGACTCTCATGATCTCCTCAGATCGAGACTTCAACTCTGTTTCTGATTTGGTAACCCATAGCTGTGATTTGATAGAAGGTACCATCAGATCTGATAATGTGTGGGGCCTTAAACTGCTGATTCCATCAAAATCTAGGAAAAAGAAAAAGAAGAAGCATTAATCTTTTTCCGCATTCCTGGATCATCTTGTTTGTCTTTTTGGTTGTGCCCTGTGGTCACCCTCTAGGGGGGGCACTGAGACAAGCCGTGGTTTTAGCTTGTGTTCACCTTCCTGTTGCCTTTGCCCCGTTTTCCAGGGTCCAGATGCTCATTATTTTTTGGAGGTCTGGATTTTGGGGTCTGTTGACCCCTCCTCAAGGGGGGGGTACTGTCAGGAGCCAGGTTTTATGGTTCAATCTGTTTTGTTTCTGTTTGGCTTTTGACTCACTGGTGACCTCCAGTGGTAGGTCTGTTGCCATTACAGCCCTGTGTTCTTTGAGCTATGATTCACAGGCTGTGAGGTATTAGCTCGTTAATCAGGAGCAGCCTGGAGATTCACCAGCTGTTTCAATCACCTGAGGCCTTTATAAGCCATGCTCTCCTGGGGATCTCTGCCAGTGATAGCTTGTTGTGTCTCTGTGCTGGTAGCTGCAGATATACTGCTCTCTGGTCCTAGGTCCTGCTCCTGTTCCATTCAGTCTGGATTCTGTCAGAGTCCTTCTCACTTCCGTCTGGGTCCTGTTTACAGTCTTGTCCTGTGTCGTCTGGGTCCAGTCAAGTGTCCTATCCTGCTGCAGTCTGGATCAAATATCATTGTCCCCTTGCTGTCCTAGTCCAGGGACCTCCAGCCGTGGTGCAGCCATTGTCCAGCTGCCGTCTCACTGCGGTCACTGTGCAGCCGTAGTCCAGCCGTTATCCAGCCGCCCGATTGCTGCGGTCAGTGTCCAGTCTTGGGCCGGTCACGTAAGTGCTCCAGTGGAGCCTGGTTCCATATTCTTTATTCCTACGGGCAAGCGGCCCTTCCTCCTTAGTTATAATCAGTATTATCCTGGTTCTGCTCTCCGTGGTTCGGAGAGGCCCACAACTGTGGGTTTACGTCTGTTTTGGGGTACCGTCACTTTAAGAGTACTATTTTTATGTTGGTGTGTGTTTGGTTTGGTGGCACCCTATTGTTGCTTTGTTCTGGTGTTTGCGACTCGGTCGCGCTGTCCCGTCCTTGGCCTGGTGCCGGTTAGTCAGGGGTTTTTTCAGGTAGGCCCGTTAGTTAGATCTGCCTTTTGAGATACCCCCTGGCGATCACTCACCCCTTGTCACCACATAACACCTGGCTGCATCGGGGTCGGAGCAGGCTTAACCGGCTCCTTCGAACGCGGCGGCTACAGGCGAAGCCTAGCACTACCGCAGGGGTATTCCATCTGCCCGGGGGACTCAACAGAGTCAGTGTAGGGTTTCGCTGTGGCCGTTCTAACCAGCGGTCCCGGCTACGGGCTCACGCCTGATCTCCAGCTCCCTGCCTCCTGCATCCTCACGTACTGTCTCCGGATTTCCACGGTGGGTAACCCCCAAGTCCGTAACAGTAAGAACGCAAATGTATTTTTTTTTCTTTGCTCTGCTAAGGATATGACACAAAGAGATCTGACTGAGTAAAATAGTTTTTAAAATCAAAAACAGATTTCACTCACCATGCCATAAATCTTTGTCCCCTTCACCAGAGAGCAGTACAATTCAGACGTCTCTTTCTTTAAAGCTCATCCGAGACGAGATCCCCATTGAAAAAGTAATTTGATCTTCAGTCATATTCAGAAATCACAGGACCACAAAGATAAGCTGACGTCAGGGAAGCTTGGAAAGTTCTTTGTTTAATGAGCTCAGTATCTCATATTTATACTTTAACATACTGTTGCTCTCCTCCCAGCAAGGAGGAGATATTAAAGAAAGCATACATATTCATATTCAACACACCCCAAAGGTGGGGTTACAATTAAAACTTTGGTTCAACGTGCAAAAACGTGGTATCTCTGACGATAACATAGGCGTTTACTTCTAATGATGGGAGTATTTCTAAGTCACTTCACAAACGCATATGGATTTCATCAAAACTCTTCTCATTAGAATGGAATTGCATGTTTTTCTCTTTCTTATCTATGTTTAACAATGGGGTCCTCTCCTACATCCCACTGCTGGTTCATATCCATTTTAATTGGGATTCTAGTAGAACCAAGGACAACCTGACTATACGTAAAGATTAACTATTTCAGCTTCTTGAAGATGAACATACATTTGCCATAATTCTAATAACACATAATACATCTTACTAAAAGGAATATTCAGCTTATATAGACAATATAGTGTTTAGTAAGTTTCACTCTTCCTTTAGAACCCACTAATGTCCACCACTACAGCATTGCATACAACCCTGAAAATTAGGCCACAGAAAGGCACACAGAATATCATGGATCACAAGAAATGATTAAATTCTCCACCTACAAATAACATCTTTTGACAAATAGGGTCTAAGATATCCACAAGCCCCAATAAAAGTATCCCTGTTCTCACAGGACACCCACACCTTCCCTATCACATCCCTCAATTTGCACTTCATGAGACTAAGTCACTCACTTGCATTGTGCCTTATCACGATCAAAGACAATATTCACCTTTTTCCCCCTCCGGAGATAGTAACGTATTCCGTGAAGAACGAGATGCATATAAGCATTATTGTCACAATGTAATAATACACATCGGTAGATCACTGTTGAGTTTTTCACAGTTTTTCACTTTGTTCTTTTTCTTTTTGGTTTGTCTTTGAGCGTCACACGCGTTAGTCACCTTCCTTTCCACTCAACAAGGAAATCCCAATTTCACCATTCTATACACTTATAAGTATATTGTACACCAGTAAATAAGGGCTTATGTCCATTCCTCATGCACCCATGAATTTAGTAACCCAATACAGTAATTTTATATATCACTTAGCCACCACAAAGTGTGAATCTAGGTATCCACCCAGTCGAGCGGACAAAACATGATCATACCCAAGTATAGAACATCACCGGGGTTTCACTCTCATGAATAATTACAAAACAGTTAAACAGACCTGATCAGAATACACACAAAAGGCAAATAAGCATTTGAATAAATGCAGCCATAATGAACGAGTGAGCTAGACTATGAGTACCTACACACATACGAACGATGTAGCATCCCACGGCAAAGAAGAGGGGTTTACTTTCCTTTTTTGTGTTTCTATGTATCAATGAACCTGGATTTGTATCTATCACTCAGCAACCGTGAGAGAGCAGCTATATACGAGTCAAGGTACCCACGTAACCGATCGGGTAATAACATGAAACCACATTCCTGTACAGAATTTGGGATAGTATCATCATGGTTCAACTTTTAATGATTATGACAAAGTGCCCGATCAAAATCAACGCAATGCTCAGAGAATATATGGGCATCCAATATGAGCCACGTACTAAACCAGCCCCTAATAAATATATAGGGAAATATACCCCAAAGAAGAAACTCTCGAGCAGGATAAATATGAATGGCAAATAAGCATTTGATGAATACAGTCATAAGTAATAAAAGATCCAGATCATTATTACCTGTACACGTACGAGCGATGCCGCAATCCACGGCGCCTAACCAATGAAAAAGAAGGCACACCTCCTGACCAATAACAAAAGGGGACACACCCCCGACCTCATGAATATTGATAGGGACATGGTTCAAAAGCGGCTTCCGGGCGCCCACCCGGTTGGCCTTTGAAAAAGCTAATTTGCGAAACGCGCGTCGGCGTTTCATGTTTAAGCGGGGGAAGCGGGTAGAAATAATTGAAATATTGTAATAAGTGTTATATTGTGGTGTGCCTGTCTCCAGAAGCGGTCCGCCGCACAGACTCGCCAGCATACGTGGCCACACTGAATGGTTGAGAGTGCAGCTAATTGAGTCCAGTCCTAACCTGGCAAGCAGGGTCTCATCACAGTCTATATATACTCTGTCACGCGGCCACATTGGAATACAGAGGGTTGCAAATTTGAGAGCGTAGCTAATTGATGTGAGTTCGATACCCGATACCAAGTGTCTGCTCACAAGCTACAGTCCATAGACATATATTGCCATACCATATATACCCTATCAGTGCATGCCAGCACAAGCGGCTACACTGAAACATTGAGTGCTGTAGTTTGAAAGTGCAGTTAATTGATATTAGCCTTATACCTGACACGCAGGACTTGCTTACAGTCTATAGTCATTTAGACACATACTATCTATACTCTGCCAGTGTATGCCAGTACACATGGCTACACTGAAACACTGAGTGTTGCAAATTGAGAATGTAGCTGATTGATACAAGCCTGATACCTGGCATGCAGGGTCTGCTTACAAGCTACAGTCACACATATAGACACACATTGCCATACTACATATTCTGCCAGTATATGCCAGCACACGCGGCTACATTGGAACACTGAATGCTGTGATGTGAGAACGCAGCTTATCGATACTAGCCTTACATCTGGCACGCTGAGTTTGCCTATGGTCTATAGACACGCATTGACACACAATATATGCTGTGTCAATGCATGCCAACTTATAGGAATATTGAGTGTTGTAAAACAAGAACGTAGCTAATTTATGCAAGCCTGATACCTGGTATGTAGGGTCTGCTCACAACTGTAGCCCACAGACACACATTGCCATACCATATATATTCTGTCAGTGTATGCCAGCACACGCGGCTACACTGGAACACTGAGTGGTGTATTTTGAGAACGTGCCTAATTGATACTAGCTTGATACCTGGCCACCTCCCACTAGGATTTGTATGGTGGAGAGTAGAAGCCACTTACTACTTTTGGCAACTCAATCTATACCCCACATCCAACTGTACATGTGGCAGAATCTTGTGGATGAGCAATTCACTGGTATCCATTCAGCATCCTTGAACACGGGGCATTGCTGGCAATATAATAATCTCTATAGTGACAGTAATTCACTGATAACCCTTCAGCCACAAACAGCAGCCAGATAATTATATGGCAGAAACTGCCTCACTTAGTAACTAAAAGTGGAAGCTGTCGGGACGCCGCCGATTCCCAATATTCTGGTTACCAACCGACTTGAAGGCTATATAGGGACACGGTTCCCCTCACAGTGGACAAATATATTAATACCCACTGCCTTCTAAGATCGATTAGTGCACCACATATGCCATACAAAAAATAATTAAAACAACAAAAAACCCAGCTTCTATCCCCGCCATGATAGTGCTGATGTTTAGTGTATATTGTTTATTAGATTAATTTTTTAATTTGTCTTATTGTGGTCACATTCTCTCATGCACCCTGTTTTAAACTATATTTCATAGCTTATATTAACCACTTCCCTAGATGATTAGTGACAGGTGTGTTGGTAACTTCTCACCTTTAAAAGCATAGTCTGCTGTGAGCTTTAGACCGGATAGCATGCCTGGAATCAAACATTAATGTGATAGCTATGTTTATTGTAATAATTTTGAGCGATAGTTTTAGGACCTGCAGAAAATTGGGGTCCTGTGAAGGGGGCTGCAGGCTTAAATGCATTGATCAATTCATGAAATAAATATCCACTATTTATTAATATCAGTTAATTTAGTGCAGAGCCCCTACAATCTCTCTCTCTCTCTCCCAATGCATACCTTAATTGGCACAGTTTAATGAATGCAATTTAACAATTTAACAATCCCTGAGCAGAACACCATATAGGGACATCCACCTGCGATCATGGCTGAATCCATTCATGCCAGCCTAAGGTGGAGCACATGCACACAGTTGAGCGACGGAAATCATGCAGCCGCCCGTGCGTTCCATGACCTCCACCCGCCTGGTGGACACTTCTGGGGTGCATCTTCATAGAATGGAGCAGCTAGAACAATAGTGTCCCTGATGGGCGCACCGCTAAACAACCAGCCAGGCAGTAGCACCACCCGAGTACACCACCCATTGCCACACCCCGCAGCCAGCAAATGGTGAAGTCGTAGCAGTCAATATCAATCTTTGCATATTATAATACACCACACCAAAAGTAAATAAAAAGAAAACCAAAACCTAGGATAATAAAATAACATAACAGAAAACTAAATAAATATAACCATAAAAATAGCAGCAGGTTTACTTCTCAAAGGGATGTCTCACTGAGCTCAACTAGTTGAGCATTTGCCATTGAACCATTTCACCAGGTATGTTATCCAACAGTTATAACATCAGTGATTCAAAAAGGGAGATAAAGTGAGCTCCTTGTTTAGGACTCATAGATTTCAACTTAAAGATCCATTGACACTCCTTCCTCATCAATGCATTATGACTATCACCACCTCTTCTAGGCGGTCATATATGGCCGATGGGCTTAAATTGGAAGTCCCTTAGTCCATGTCTCATATTGACGAAGTGATGTGCCATACTGATTCGCTCTTTAAACATTCTAAAGGTCTTCCCTAAATAGATTTTATTGCAGGGGCAAAGTATGACATAGACCACAAATTTTTACTCTCAGTTCAATCGATGGCATAATGTAAAATGTTCACTACTTGATACATTGAGCATTTTCTCAGTAATCATAAGGGACAATTCACACATCCGGAGCATTTATATGTGCCTTTCTTTAGACTCAGCCAACCTTTGGTCTGATTGGCCAGAGAGCCCATGTCTAAGAATGTCAGACGTTCCTTTAGATTGGGACTCCTTTTGTAGCATATTAATGGCAATTGGTAACATGCTTCACAAAAATGTGGATCGGTAAAATATGCCAATGCTTATTTATAGCTTAACATATGATATTTGAGGTTGTAGAGAATGTTGTAGAGAAGATCATCTGCGATGTTGCACACGCCATGTTTTTTGGTTGCAAAAGAGAATTACAGTCTAGTTTTAGGCACTTTTCAATAGCCTCTTCTACTTCTCTTCTGGCCCATCAATTGCAATGCTGCCAAAGGTGACCCAGAGGTGATACAAACCACCCATATCAGTTGGGAAAAGGGAATACCCTTCTTTAATGGTCTCGCGTGGAAGCTGGTAGACAACAGGAGTTTTTATCAGTACTGGTAAACGTTGGTAACAAATTTCCCACCATTGATCCAAAAAAATACTATCGATATTGGATTGTAATTAGTAGTAAACCTGATGGCACCTGGCAAATGGTTCAAAAACTCAACAAATTGTAAAAATAGAACCTCACCCCCAGTCTACATCAAAAATAAATTGTCAATATAACGCCTATATACAGCAACTTAGAATTCAACCTAAAACAAGGTACTATGGTGCTCCCCCTTTTTTTTTTTTTATAAAAATATCTAAATAAAACTATAGCATATTTTGATAGTAATTGCCAGCTAAATTACTGATTGCAAATTTCTATAAATAGAATAGAAATTTAAATTCTTGTTCAAAAGCGCTAAGCTATACTTTTAGAGTGGAAAGTTGACAGATGGCTGCAAGCATCTTGGAGACCAAAAGGAAAAATGTAATGACAGTAAATGCAAATATGAATAATTTAATTAGTCAAACATAGCAAGGTGAATTAGTTATTGTGGTATTTTTAAAATAACCTTATGCGGGAACTACAAAACATTTTTGTTTCTTCTGTAGGAGTGTTAAAATTCATACTTGCCCATTTTCTCTGCTAGAATTACATGTAAACTAGAGACAAGAATCTATATGCTAAAATATAGCGCAAAATGGTATAATATGGCACGTACTGGTACCAATGGTGAGTGGAGGGGTGTGATATAGCGGCCCAACAGTCGGAATTCAGATGTTCAGTATAACAACATCGGAATCCTGACTGTCGGTGCTCCGTCAGGGAGGGGGCAATCGCATCGAAGAGCCTTGCGGGCTCCTTGGCTCGCCACAGGTTCTATTTTCCCTCTATGGGGGTGGTGGACATATACCTCCCAACATATCATACCACGCAACAGACCATACCACCCACCATACCATACCACCCAACATATCATACCTCCCAACATACCATACTACCCAACATATCATACCTCCCAACATATCATACGTCCCAACATACCATACCACCCAACATATACCTCCCAACATATCATACCTCCCAACATATCATACCCCCCAACATAACTTACCTCGCAACATATCATACTTAGCAACATATCATACCTCCCAACATACTGCATCATATCACCCAACATATCATACCACCTAACATATCATACCTCCCAACATACTGTATCATACCACCTAACATATCATACCACCTAACATATCATACCTCCCAACATATCATAACTCCCAACATATCATACCACCCAACATATCTTACCTCGCAACATATCATACCTCGCAGCATATCATACCTCTCAACATACTGCATCATATCACCCAACATATCATACCACCTAACACAGGGGTCCTCAAACTATTGTGCTCTGGGACCCCATCAGACAATAAAAATAATTACAGGACCCCAGGAAGTTACTGCAGAAGGTCATCACATCACATGTGTAGGCAGCAGACAGCACATGCATGGCAGCATTGTGGAGGCACATCATGATGGGAGGAGTCTAAATAACAGACAATTCAACAGATTTCTAATCACTGACTGAGATTAGAAAAGCCATCAGCCTGATGGTCAGCAACATGTAGGCATGACCCCATGCTGAGAAGGTTGGGACCCAATTTGGGGTCAGGACCCACAGTTTGAGAACCGCTGACCTAACATATCATACCTCCCAACATATCATACCACCTAACATATCATACCTCCCAACATATCATGCCTCCCAACATACTGTATCATACAACCCAACATACTGTATCATACCAACCAACATATCATACCACCCAACATATCATACCACCCAACATATCATACCTCCCAACATATCATACCTCCCAACATATCATACTGTACCTCCCAACATATCATGTCTTTCAACATATCATATCACCCAACATATCAAACCTTTCAACATATCATACCTCCCAACATATCATACCTCCCGACATACTGTATCATACCTCCCAACATATCATGCCTCCCAACATACTGTATCATACAACCCAACATACTGTATCATACCACCCAACATATCATACCACCCAACATATCATACCACCCAACATATCATACCTCCCAACATATCATACCTCCCAACATATCATACTGTACCTCCCAACATATCATGTCTTTCAACATATCATATCACCCAACATATCAAACCTTTCAACATATCATACCTCCCAACATATCATACCTCCCGACATACTGTATCATACCTCCCAACATATCATGCCTTCCAACATACTGTATCATACAGCCCAACATACTGTATCATACCACCCAACATATCATACCACCTAACATATCATACCACCCAACATATCATACCTCCCAACATATCATACCTCCCAACATATCATACTGTACCTCCCAACATATCATGTCTTTCAACATATCATATCACCCAACATATCATACCTTTCAACATATCATACCTCCCAACATATCATACCTCCCGACATACTGTATCATACCGCCCAACATATCATGCCTTCCAACATACTATATCATACAGCCCAACATACTGTATCATACCACCCAACATATCATACCACCTTACATATCATACCTCCCAACATATCATGCCTCCTAACATACTGTATCATACAACCCAACATACTGTATCATACCACCGAACATATCATACCACCTAACATATCATACCACCCAACATATCATGCCTCCCAACATACTGTATCATACAACCCAACATACTGTATCATACCACCCAACATATCATACCTCCCAACATATCATACTGTAACTCCCAACATATCAGGCCTTTCAACATATCATACCACCCAACATATCATACCTCCCAACATATCATACCGCCCAACATACCATACCTCCCAACATATCATACCACCCAACATATCATACCACCCAACATATCATACCTCCCAACATATCATACCTCCCAACATATCATACCTCCCAACATATCATACCTCCCAACATAATCATCAAACATATCATCCCTCCTGAACCTATAGGCATTGCATATCCCTGTACATTACATTCTTATGAATATTCATTCACCTCACAAAATGGCTGTTGCCACTGTTTATTGGAGACACGAAAGGTGTAATACTGTATGTTAGCCTAATTTAACTTAGAATGCAAGAACACAAGTATTAATAACAAATTGTGTATGTCTTATTGAAACATATGATGTTTCAGTGTATCTTGTTGCATGTTTTTCTCATTTGCTTCCAATGTTTATAGAAATTCTCAGATTTTTAGGTGCTATAAATACTTGTGTTATCTTTATTTAAAGCTGACACTAACCCACTTGCCAGATGACAGTATTTTAATGAACTATATTAGTATGCATAACGGAATACAGATACACATGTCTCTTAATACATTTGCTTCAATAAATACAGCGTTCAACTAAAATACTTACAGTAACTGTCTTCTTTGCCCTAGTTGAGGTTTTGACAAAGAAATATTTGTGTTTTACAGCATGCACATGGAAGATCTGGTAGAATATTCCTCATACATTGGTGGTCCACCTTTACTGACGCAAATCTAATCTCTTAGGATTGGTCGACCTATTTAATATATACTGTATCATTCCATTACAGCTTTATTTGACTATTAAAAGTAACAGAACAAACAAATGATGAAAACACTGTTCATTGGATACAGGCAGAGCCATAATATAATATATCAGAGGTAGGGAAACAGTATGTGGTTCTTAAAAAAGGGGTGTGTGGGGGGGGATCTTAACACAGCTCACTGTCTTTTAGTAACCTGCCCACTTACAGCTTCACTGCCACCCTACACCTCACAGCCGCTACTGCTCATATTGCTCCCACTGCAGCTGAGTGCCACATCAAACCCCCCCTCCCCAAAATAAACACACCCACCTACACCCTTTGCAACTCACACTTCAAGCACACACACTTTCAGTGGTGGAACTTGTGAGTGGTTGGCCCACGTGCAAAATTATAATTTGGGCCTCCTTCCTCCAATTGACTGTAAATTCAAAATATGCCACTCAGGAGTGGGTGGCAGCAGTGGGCCTCTTAGTCTTCCAGACACACACTTTCATCACAAGCAGCAGAGCACTTATTTCACTCTCTGGCTGGCTGGGCATCTAGAGCAGCTCCAACTCTCTGGCAACAACCCTGCTTGGTCCTAAGTAGCTTTACCCCCCCCCCCCTCCACCTCCCTTCTTCCCCACCTCTCACAAGCCACTCTCCCTCTCCTCTTCAGTTAAAACAGTGCAAGGTACTCAGATATGGAGGGTGACGTGTGGGGGTTGAGGTGCGTCAGCCTCCTTTTTCACCCCAGGAAGTGGGGTGCCTTGGCAAATTCAACTGCATAAGACCCTCATACATTAGTGCAATTTGGCCAGATTTCACCTGATGGATCGGGCCAAATCGCATGTGTTTGACATCTGCTCTGACCTGATTCCGCATCGGTTCGGAGTCAGAGGTCGGACGTGCTGCACATAAGATAAATTATAGGTGCAGCCATCAGCTAAAAACACCGGCAATGTACAGGTAATGTCACATCCGAATGTCCTTGAACTCTCTCAGCAGCTCCCTGAGAGTTCTTTTACATGCGATAAATTGCAGGCAAGTCGGATATTAGTCCTCCCGGGGAGCTCAAGGGAAATAGGGTCCAACTTCCTCTTAAGACAAGTTGGACTAGTGTATGGGGGCCTTTACATTATGTCTCATATTGTATTGAGTTTTTTAATTTTCCATTGTATATTTTGCTTCTATGAATCTGTAGGATGTACAGTAACTTGGAGGCATCACAGTTAATTTATTTAGTGTATTGCTGGCAGTATGGTACTGGCAGTATGGTACTGTGTAATCTGTGGTGGACGGCTCAAACCCAAGGATAAGGATGATGTTACACTGGAATTTGCCCTACAGTATGGATTGCTTGCTGAAATTATAATTATGCGATGAGTGTATCTACATCAATATTAACGTTTCCTCTCAGGTTGAATCAGTGTATTAGACAAAAAGCAAAAACAGGTAATGCCATTTGATAGGAGGACATCATATTATGTGGTTGTCAAAGATACAAAAGCTGCAGTAATTATGCTTCAACCTCTATGGACATAACTCAAAAACACCATTATCAAGTTTTCAGCAAACCACAAATACTTGGATTATGCTATAAAACTCCATAAATCTTTGGCACAGATGATCATTTCTAACCTCAGAAGCCCAAGTGTCTGCCTGGAAATAAATGATTGCACCTAAACAGGGGAACATATATTTTATAATGTATTAACAAGTTAGACAAGTATTTGTACAAGGTCATAAGGAACTCCGTAAATCCTAGCATAAAAAAAAAATCAGAATAAGCAATATTAAAAGCACATAAGACTTGCGCAGAAGAACTTTAGCCATCAATCCAATTTAAGTTTCTTATGCGCATGCGCGCACCTCCCGGCGGGGTGGGCCGCCCGCAGCGATGCCGCTGGACGCAATGACGCTGCGCACGCAGTGTGCATGTGCCCCCAACTATTACCATTGGAAGCCATCCATCGATGGCATAAAACTATTTTACCATCCACGATCGATGCCCAAAACATCGAGCACTAGGTCCCAACCATCAATGTTTTGGGAACATCGATAGTCGATGGCCATCCCTACTCAGGTCTCTTGACCCTACTGTCCTGTCCTCCCTGGAGACTTTCCTCTCTCCTCTTTCCACCATGACCTGCCCCCACCAGGCTGCCTCTTTCTATTACTCTTCTCTTACCTCTTCTCTCGACTCTGTAGCCCCCCTTAACACTGTCCCCCTCCGATGCTCTAAGCCCCAACCCTGGCACAACAAACTAACATGATTTTTGCAAAAATGTGCATGCTCTGCTGAACGCCTCTGGAGGAAATCTCACTCTCTGGCATACTTCCTCCATTTCAAGTTTATTCTTTCCTCCTACAGCACTGCTCTCTCCCTTGTCAAACAATCTTTTTTCAAATCACTCATCTTTTCTCATTCCTCCCCGCCATCTCTTTGAAACTTTCAACACTCTCCTTTGCCCCCCTTCCCCCCTCCTCCCTTCATCCATCACTGCCACTGACTGCCTCCTTCTTCCTCTCTAAAATTGAGATAATCCAACATGCTATCTCCTCCTATCCCCCTCTGCTGCCCACCCACCCCAATCATCCTCCCCCCAACTACCCAACTTTTTCCTCCTTCTGCCTTACTACAGTTGAGGAAGTCCGCTCCCTCATCTCATCTTCTCCCCCCCTCTACCTGTCCCTTGGACCCTTTCCCCTCCTGTCTCCTCTGTTCCCTCTCACCCACTGGCTGCTCCCACCTTGCTCACCTCTTTAACCTATCCTTTTCTACTTCCATCTTTCCCTCACCCTTCAAACATTCTCTGGTCTCACCTATTTTTAAAAAACTGAACCTTTTTCTCCCACAAGCTACCGCCCTATCTCTCTTCTCCCATTTGCCTCTAAAATACTTGAACGGCTGGTTTACAGGCATCTCACCAGCTACCTGTCTGACCACACCATCCTTGATCCCCTTCAATCTGGCTTTCACCCACTCCACTCCTCTGAGACTGCCCTAGTGAAAGTCACCAATGACCTGCTGTCAGCCAAATCCAGGGTTCACCTCTCCCTGCTTATCCTTTTGGACCTCTCTGCTGCCTTTGACACTGTGGATCACCCTCTCCTCCTCTACACACTCCAAAACATTGGCCTCTGTGATGCGGTCTTCGACTGGTTTTCCTCTTATCTCACCAACCATTCCTTGTCAGTCTGTTCCTCTGGCTCCACCTCACCACCTTCCATCCTTCCTGTCGGGGTCCCTCAGGGTTCTGTCCTTGGCCCCCTTTTGTTCTCCCTGTACACCTCTTCTCTGGGCGCACTCATTAACTCCTTTGGCTTCCAATATCACCTCTATGCTGATGACACCCAAATCTACCTCTCCTCGCCTGATCTGTCCCCCACTGTTCTCTCTCAGCTTTCCAACTGTCTCTCTGCCATCTCCTCCTGGATTTCTGAGCGATTTCTGAAGCTCAGTATGGACAAAACGTAACTTATTATCTTTCCCCCACCCAGAGCTACACCCCCCTACTAATATCTCTACCACAGCACCATCATCTCCCCCATTCCCCAACAACAACTGTCGACTCTCCTCCACCCTGATCACTGCTTCCCACGCTAGAGTACAGGACTTTGCCCGTGCTGCACCCTTTCAGTGGAACGCACTCCCTCACTCCATTAGACTCTGCCCGACCTTGCAAAGCTTCAAACGGGCACTGAAAACTCACCTATTCATCAAAGTGTACCCCTCCGCTGCATAAATTAGTTGTGAGGCTGGTTCTCCGACCGCCTGCCTGTCTACGTCCTGCTATATAGCCACCACCCACTTGCTGGCACCTCTTGTAATCTGTCTGTCTCCCCTTCCTACTAGATTGTAAGCTCCTCAGAGCAGGGCCCTCTTCCCTCCTGTTGTCAAAGCCATCTTCTCTTAACATGTCACTCACAGCTCTCCCATACTCAAACACTCAGTGACCATCTTTGTCCGCATACCCATCTCCATCATTGGCCTCAAGCCTCTAGTTGTATGTTGATTGAGTCCTCACTACTTATAGTTAAGCTGTAATGTGTATTGAACTGTGGTGCTCTTTACCTGTACTCTATTTTTGTTATTTATTCAATGTAATGCCAAGTTTTGTCTCATAGTACTGTTTCTTTGTACAGCGCTGCAAAACACTTGTGACGCCTTATAAATAAAATTATAATAATAATTAGTTTCCGAAAATCTGCCATTATTGTCAAGTTTTAAGGCTATCCGTGAGTCCAGAAAGTTAAATCATGGATATCCTTAAAACATGCACTGTAATGGCTGAGTTTGGGAAATTTTGCAATTGAGGATTATGGACCTTATTCAGCAAGACCTGCAGATCTGCAAAAATCGCAGATGGTGATTTCTGCAGATCTGCGCATGCATGACTGCAGTCCAAGGCGCTACAGGGGGCATTACATTGCCCGCTGGGAGTCTGACGTCAGCAGCGGCCTTCTTCTCCCCACTGTCACACAGTGCTCTGTAAGCCTGGACTTCAACAAGAGGAAAACCATTTAATGGTGACAAAGTGGCTGGGGGGGGGGGGGGGGGGAACTCTGGTAGAGTGGCGTTTACCTGATCACTGAGATCTGAAGAATCGCAGCCCAGTAATCAGATCTGAATCAGGTCCAAATTGTGACCAATAAAGGAATATTTTGCCCAGCCCTAGGGGCGGCACATGTTTGGGGGCGGCACTTGGATGCCTGTGATAAGTACTATCACAGGCATCCAAGTGCCGCTCCCAAACATGTGCCGCCCCACATGCCTCATGGGAAATTTGGCTCTGCATCCAGCATTGCCAACTGGGAAAAATATTCCTTTATTGGTCACAATTTGGTTCCCCAAAATGTCAGCCCAAAATATACCAATAACTGCAAAATATCCACTGTGCTGTACTATATTCCATCTTAAATAGAGTGTAAATGGATAGGACATGCAGATACTGCCCCTGTAAACTGTCCTACTTAGTGAATATGTATTTATAATAAAAGAACATGTCACAGTTAGTGGCTTTTTTTAAATAAATCCATTATATTGGCTATTATCAAATGAGGGCTTATAAGTAATCAATAAAAATAATTAAGGAAAAAAATAGAATGCATGGTGTTGCTTTGCTAATCATGAGGCCTGGGCAATTGTAAATTATATCCACCCTCCCCATTCTCGGCGCTAATAAGTAGTACTTTGTACTGTATATACCAGTTTGAAGCAGGGAGAAACTAGTAGTATATGGGACTAGTTCACCTCAGGAGTTGTGGCTGTATTATGTAAAAATGCATCTAAATACAGACAAAAATTCAACATAAAGGTACATAGCAATTATGTTAAATTAAAACTGGATGTTTTTGGCATACCGGTGTGCGGTTTTCCGGCAGTTAGACTCTCGATGCCAGAATCCTGACACTAGTCAGGAGACCGGCACCATAATTCCAGACCTGTATATCGAGATGCCACTGTCGGACTTCTGACTGTTGGCATCCTAAGCACCGGCATCCTGTACCCAACCCAATTTAAACAAATCTACTTTGTCTTCCCCTTTAAGACATAACAAAGCAGAATTTGTTTTCATGCTGCAAACATCATACATCTGCAAAACAGGGAAGAGGGAGTGTTCAGTAACTCTAGAAGAGGCGGAGAGATAGGTCCTACTGTACTGATGAGAGTCTATTGGTGGCTGCTCCAGAGAGCGGAGTCACCCACCAGCAGTGTGGTAAGTAGGTGCAGGGTAGTAAATTGATTATGTCCAGGGCAGTAAATGACACACCAGATATGATTGCAGTTTGAGTGACAGCACTGGTCTTCAATGGAGCGGTAGTACATGGGGTCCCAACATTACACGTAGCCGCTGCAATTAGAAAAATGGCGGAGCTATGATGCCAACTATCTACCTTTATCGCTGGCACAGCATTGATTCTACGATAAATTGAGAATTAGATTGAGCAGACTTTGCATGGTGGGCTGCCATGCCCTGTGCTAGGCGGCTGCAAGCGTGTGAGAGACTGCAAAACTGCTGATGAATCAGGCCCAAAATTCAGATAAATCAGATTGATAGGAGATAGATATATAGCTAGTTAGATAGATAGAAAGGCAGGAAACAATGCAGAAAGGCTAATAGATAATATAGCACTTTTTTTGGATTAAATCAATTTATTCCTACTTGGCGCAGTGTATACCAGACAGCTGTATGCTAGCTTTCAGTTGGCAATGATATCTCCCACTGAGGAAAACCGACAAAACATGTGCCAAGATGCAGTCATTGATCAAGGACAAATAGAGAAGCCCAAACTACTTGAATACTGTAAACAAACCCGACAGACCCCTTAGCCATACATCAATTGAGACGCAGAAATACTGTAGATACATGTGTTTTGAAAAGCAACAACACTGATTTTAAAAAGTTACATTTAAATGATATTTTAGACAAATGGAATTTGTATGTTTAATTCAATCAAATACAGGATACTTCACTGTTGTATAAATATTATTTTATATCTTTGGATTGTTTGCGGGAGGTTTTCCTAAAAACATGTATGGCCATTTTTCCTCCTTAAATAAATGTATTAAGACACCAAGTAAAACTAGAATTTGACAGCACATGACACATCTATACTGCCCATAATTATGCACACACTTACAGTACACACTAGGGTTAATCAGTGGCGTAACAATGCCTGCCCTGCCTTAACCCGCTGCTTGCAGCCACTGCAGGGTCTGTGGCATGGACCCACAGATCTACTTGTCTGCGGTCCCGACTCTCCTCCTGGATGGCTCCTGCCAATGAAAAATAGCCCACACAAAATGTCTGCCCCCTTACAGCAGATACTTTTTGAGGATGCCACAGATGCGGCGGCGGCAAGCAGCAGGGTAAGGCAGGGTTGGTGGGGGTTTACAGGCTTTATTTTATGGGGGGGGGGGGGAGGCAGGCAGGCTTTAATTTACTGCCGAAATTTACGCTACTGGGGTTAATTATTTGTTGGAGCCAGTTAACATAACAGTATATGTTTGGATTATGGAAGGAAACCGGGTAAGCGGAGGAAATCCATAAAAGTACGGGGATAATAGACATTATTTAGCTTCAGATGTAGTTTTTGAAGATTCGCAAAACTACAATGGCCAGCGGTAGTTTTGGGGAGTCTGTGGGGGGCAGAAAAGGTCAAGGCCCAACTGGGGTGGGTGTTTAATTAACTAGATGAAGCATTCAAAAGAATACAGTGTATTCAACAAATTATATACAGCAGTGCATCTATAATGGGTGCAGTGTGTGCTGTACACCCTACACCCAGTTTTTTAATACTCAGCCCTCAGGAGTCCAGCTAAATCGTCAGAAAAATGGCCACTGTACCATTTCCCCAGAATTCTCCTTATGCGAGGAGAGTCTGAGCCCTCTAGAGCTCAGACCCTTTTGCCTTGCGCTGTGATCTGCAGAGAAGAGTGGGCCCAAATGGAGCATGCCTCATCCGGGCCTTCTTCTTTCTTAAAATGTCCCTGCCTAGATTGTATCAGTGCTTAGCAATTAGGTTTTCTGTTTGCACTACAGATGGAGCTGGACTATTTCAGCTGAGTGCTGGCAATAGAATCGCCAGCCTCTGCTAGCTCCCGCCACCTACCAGAAGGGGGGACGTGCATTCACGAGAGGCTCATGCGACCTGTTCTGATGGAGCTCTCAGTCGCCTTCCTGATGGTCCATGCTGCCTCCCTGCACCCCCCCCCCATACCTGCCTGTCTCCCTGAAGCGGAGACGGGCAGGGTTTCCGCTCCCAGCCACAGAGTGACTGGGACGCATGTGCGACGCTCACGTGCCCCAGTCAGATGGAGACATTCCCGGCACTGTATAAGAGGCGCTCCATCTGTACATCACCGCAACCAATCACCTGTTTACCTCGGTTTGTCTTATGGAAGCCTGGCAATGAAAATATTTGACTTGTTATTATTAATGACAACTGTTGCACCAAATGCAATGTTATTATCTGAGCTAATGCCAAGAAATATTAAAAAGTGAGAAACTAAAAATACCCTTGCCAGTTGGAGTCCAGTAATAGTAAATATAGACGGTCAGGTTTTTCCATGATCACAAAAGAAGTGAAAACAAGTCAGGATTTGAATGTATAATTTAGGTGCAGGTATGACTTATTTATAAGGTCACTGTACAGTATGTTGAACTCATGCAAGAAGGATACTTTTCTCTTCGGAGCAGGGTAATATATACATGTAGAACAAGTAATAGTCCTGGTCAGCTTGCATAATATATGATCAAGCAATAGATATTCTGCACATACTATGTACATATATTTAGAAACCATTTTTTTGTTTGATATTGATTATTTACACTAATTACACATTTGTGTATTTTAGAAATTCAAGGGCAAATCATTTAGAGTCTGATTAATGGGGGCTACACAGACGATTTAGGGGCATATTCTGGATATTAAATGGTCAGGGCCAGGGGCGGAATTAGGGGTCATGCCACCCCTTGGCACTAAATTTTTGCCCCCCCCCCCCCCTACAGACAGTAACAGCTGGGAGACTAGCAGTGGCAGCTCTTTCCATTTTGGAGGAGGGGTTTGGAGAGGCTGCCGCAGTGTGGGCCCCCCCCCTTCGCTGCCGCCGCGCTTCCCGGCCACCACGCTCCCCAGGCGTCGGTCCTCTGCACTGGGCCAGCGCATGCGCAGTAGCTTCATACATACTGCGCCCCGGAGGCTTAACGAGGTTCCCTGGTCCGGCATATGCGCAGTATGGTCCGCGGTACTGCGCATGCGCAGAACACCGTTTTGGGGATGCCGCGCAGTTGTGCACAGAGAGACATCATGGAGGGAGGGAACACCTCCCAATGGGACTGCCTTGAGTGACTGGCAGGTCGGACTTCCAATAGGAAGTCACTGCCAGTCACATTGAAGCTAGAGCAGTCTCACAGACTGCATCTGGCTTTACTTTAGGCAGAGACAGTGGCAGATTTTACCTGGGGAGCCTGCAGCCCTGCAAACCATCACTGGAGACCAGGAAAGGCTGGGGTACCACTGCACCTCCCTACCTATGGTGCTTAGAGGGGACACAGAGCCGGCCACCATGGATGCAGGCACTTGAAGGGGGGAGGAGAGAGCAGACAGTGCAGCTGTCTGATGGGCGATTAGAGAACCTCAGGCCTGCCTCCATGCCGAGCCCGCAATTGGACGGAGGAGAGAGGAGGCCATTAGTGCACCTCTCTAATCTCCTTTGCTTCTGGAATTCATGCTCCACATGAGCCGTCCTCCCTACACCTACCGCGAGTCAGCTAGCACTATACAGGCCGCCTTCTGTAATTTCAAATGGAGTACCAGCTCATGGGCCAATCAGAGCTCACGTCCTGGCAGCCAATCACCACGGCTGCCGGGTGAGAGCTCTGACTTAATGCCTCACGAGCCGGAGCCAGAGCTGGAGCTGCGGTCGCATCATGCTGCTGACTGCCAGACTGGGGCAGCAGATGTGGAGGGCAGCACAGCACTGTCAGGCTGATCGCTGTTACTGCTGATAAATGAGAGCGGATCATCCTGCACTCTCTGCTGCCTGATGCATACATTATCTCCAGCACCATCCGCTAAGCAGCTGCAGGAGTGCACTGCATGGGATCTGTCCTATCTGGTTAGGGCCAGTGTTCTCACTGGAGAACACTGGCCCTGACAGATCACTCAGCACACAGTGCTGACACATTGCTGTGTGCTGAGCAATCTTGCAGAGCATTCTCAGCGATCTAGCATTGTGTGTATGTGTGTAGGCATCTGGTAGAGAGGGTAAAGCATTAGGGGGTAGTGTGAGAGTGTAAGTATACCGATCCCCTGTCGGGATTCTCACCATCAGGATGCCGCTGCCAGTCTTCTCACTGCGGCCTTCCATTTGTATTCTGTGTATAGGGCCAAAGGTCTTTGTAAATGAATTTGTATTACTGTACATACTGCAAGTTTTCTTAGTTTTATAGTAAATAAGACCTTTTAATGTACTTTTAACATTCTATTGTTTGTGTTCTATTTTACTGTTAGATACCATTGTGGAACTACAGGTATTCCAGTACACTGGCTGCTAGCGCATGCTGGCTCTTGTAGCTGTACAAGCTCCATTGTGTTCTGCCAGGGGACAGCCAGGTGTTCTTGCTGGAACATGTAGTTCCACAACAATACTTACATATTTTTGAAATTACCGGTCAAACGTTGATTGGCTGAGACTATCAGCCAATCAACATCTGTCTAGGATTTCAAAATATTCAGCAGCTGCATCCCACTGCCTGGCAAAATGCAAGCTCCAGCCTCTCAGCCGCCACCACTCAGATGGACCCCGCTACCCACCACTACAAGCTGCCTGCCACTTGCCACCACCACCAGCTGGCCAGACCGCATTGCCGCCCCCCGCCACCACAGCCGCTCCCCAGGAGTATTACATGCAATAAATCGCATGCGATTTATTGCATGTAAAAATGACACACCAAGTGCCAGATCACGTGAGCCTCCCGGGTAGCTGCCGGGGGTCTCTGGGCAAACTGTTCCAACTTGTCCTTAGGACAAATTGGCCCAGTGTATGGAGGCCTTTAGGACATATTATTAGCCTCAACCACACCCTGTATTTAGTGGCACTAGGTTTTGTAGAGTGCAACTTGTTCCATTTAATGCATTTTCAGTACAATGAAAAAGCTACTGTGACTTTAACTGACCTCAAATCGCTAGAAAAATGCTAGTAACAAACATAAAAAAGAAACATCAGTGCTACGTGGCCTCAGGCTGTTGTATCAACCATGGAAGATGTGAATGCTCAAAGATTTTAGTTTTTTGCAAATGCACATACCTGTGCATGATCTGTATTTCTTTTAAATAACAGTCTGTAGTTGTACAAGTCCAGATGGGAATGTTGATTAAATTATTTGTCCTTTTGCAGGTACAATACACTGTGAACAAGAGAGCCTGGCCATCATCTGGCAAGGCACATTATGATCTGCCAAAGCCCTTTACCCAACCAACACCAGGGGTGACATTTAATAGGATGAAAGTTTTAATAACTTTTTTAAATCGCCCATCATCGCACTTTTCAAAATCACATTTTTTGCTGCGAATTTGCATATTTAATGAGCTGCGTATTCTAGGCAAAAAAATGTGATTAAGTGCGATAATGGGCTATTTTTAGTCATAAAAATGTGCGAATTTTAGTCATGAAAATGTGCGAATTTGAGGAAATGTGCAAATTTGCGTTAAAAAAAAGAAAAAAAATGGCGTGAGGTCCCCCTCCTGAGCATAACCAGCCCCAGGTACCTGGAGGAGTGGGGGCCCCCCAATAAAGGGTCCCCCCCAGGCTTCGCCCATTCAGGGCTGAAGCCTGGGGCTGTCACCGGCATCCGTGGGCTGTGGACGCCCGTCCATGGCTGACCAGCCACGGTGCTCATGTTTTGGCAAGGGGGACCTTATGTAAAAAGTGTCCCCCGGCTGTGGCATGATACCGCGGGCTGTTGGAGCCCGGTGCTGGTTTCAAAATACAGGGGACCCCCAGATTTTTTGTCCCCCGTATTTTTGGAACCAGGACCGGTCCAAGAGTCCGGGGCTGCTTCCAGAAATATGGGGGACCCCTACGCTTTTTGTCCCCCGTATTTTTGGAACCAGGTCCGGCTCAATGAGCCCGGGGCTGGTTATGCGCAGGAGGGGGGACCCCACGCTATTTAAAAAAAAAAAAAAAAAAACTTTTACACTTTTTTAAGACAGGACCTCAATGATCTGTGCAGGGTTCTGCCCAATTCGCCTGTCAGAACCTCGTCTGCATGTGTGGCGATTTTTAGACACATTTTCCCAAATTCGCATCTGATTAAATATGCGATTTAATGGTAAAACATCTGGGTGCGAGTTCCGCCGTTACCAAAAATCGCACTTTCAGAATGTGCGATTTCGCTGCAAAAAAATCATTTTTTGCCGTTTTTCGCATTGCATTAAATATGCGAATTCGGGTAAAATTGCGATTATGGCCAGTTTTTGCCTAAAGATCGCACAAATCACATTTTCGCATCTCATTAAATGTCACCCCAGATACATGTATTTATATCTCTATCCAGTGGCAGAAGTTTCTACCTGTTTCCCGCAGGCAAGATAAATATTGGTTTTCCTGAAATAGCTCAATCAGTAAGGTGTCTGTCTCCAGTTAGACAGGCCAAGGGTTCTAATACAGTGTCTGACACTTGCAGAAGCGATATCGACAGCTTTCAATTAACTAATTCAAACTCGCAGGAGAGGTGCCCCCTTGGGAGCAGGAACCCGACGGCAGATGACTCCCAGATAGTCCTCTGTCTCTATCTATCTATCTATCTATCTATCTATCTATCTATCTATCTATCTATCTATCTATCTATCTATCTATCTATCTATCTATCTATCTATCTATCAATTAATCAGACTAACTACTCCTCAGTGAAGTACCGCCCTGACCACTAGAGGCCACTTGACCTACCAAATGACTCATTTGTGTGCTAAAAAGATGTCATAACAGAAAGTGAAAGCAATTTTTGCCGGGACACTGATCTGATTCAAACTTTCTGGATATGGAGAGAGGGAGCTGTGAGGTCGGAGAGGAAGCAATAGTAGATAAAGGACTGGGGGTGGAGTGGAGAGTTTGTGGGCTAAAACGGTCACAGCTCAAAGTGAGAATAAAGACGGTAACAGCTCACAGTGAAAGTGCATTGCAGAAGCCGTCATTTTTACAGGCTTTTAACTAGTAAATCTATTAAATGAAATAAAATACACCGAAAGCATAGGAGATAAACATCGGAAAATCGAAAATGTCATAATATTCCATTTAAAAATATTTTATTATATACAAAGTTAAGTATGTAACTGTTACCATTATACACATTGAGTATCCCTTATCCAAATATCCATTATCCAAATTATTCCAAAAACCATACATTCCAGAAAGTGAAATATATATTTTTTTGCTAAAAACACTGCTGGGGAGATCTGTACCAGCACTACTGAGGACATGATATGTAACTGGCACTACTGGGGACATCTGTAACAGCATTACTGGGGACATCTGTAACAGCACTACTGGGGACATTGATAACAGCACTACTGCTGACATCAGTAACAGCACTACTGGGGACATCTGAAACAGCACTACTGAGGACATGATATGTAACTGGCACTACTGGGGACATCTCTAACAGCACTACTGGGGACATCTGTAACAGCACTACTGAGGACATGATATGTAACTGGCACTACTGGGGACATCTGTAACAGCACTACTTGCGACATCTGTAACAGCACTACTGAGGACATGATATGTAACTGGCACTACTGGGGACATCTCTAACAGCACTACTGGGGACATCTCTAACAGCACTACTGAGGACATGATATGTAACTGGCACTACTGGGGACATCTGTAACAGCACTACTGGGGACATCTGTAACAGCACTACTGGGGACAATCGATAACAGCACTTCTGGGGACATCGGTAACAGCACTACTGGGGACATCTGAAACAGCACTACTGAGGACATGATATGTAACTGGCACTACTGGGGACATCTCTAACAGCACTACTGGGGACATCTGTAACAGCACTACTGAGGACATGATATGTAACTGGCACTACTGGGGACATCTGTAACAGCACTACTTGCGACATCTGTAACAGCACTACTGAGTACATCTCTAACAGCACTACTGGGGACATCTCTAACAGCACTACTGAGGACATGATATGTAACTGGCACTACTGGGGACATCTCTAACAGCACTACTGGGGACATCTGTAACAGCACTACTGAGGACATGATATGTAACTGGCACTACTGGGGACATCTCTAAAACAGAACTACTGGGGACATCTCTAACAGCACTACTGAGGACATGATATGTAACTGGCACTACTGGGGACATCTCCAAAACAGAACTACTGGTGACATCTCTAACAGCACTACCGAGGACATGATATGTAAGAGGCAATACTGGGGACATTATGTATGTGCAAGAAAATGATTGCTTGGCGTTTAAATTCAGTGCCTGAGATTGTACACAAACTTTGTTTCATGTTTTGAAACCTTGTTTCATGCACAAATAAAATATATTTTTGTGTATTTAATGTCGTTGATGTGTTTGTACAACATAAATGCAAGACACCTCAAGATACATCATTGAAATATAAAAATATTCTGAAATACGGAATAATCTGTTATCCAGAACGGAAAAATCCGTTATCCAGAATTCTTCTGGTCCCGAGCATTTTGGATAAGGGATACTCAACCTGTATTAGAAAAGATTATTTTGTTCAATGCCAAATGCCAAATGGTTGTATTTTTTTTTATTTGACTGTTACGAAGCACTGAATTATTTTACCCAATAGCTGTATTCATGTCTAATTCTAGTACTTACTGTATCTTTGCAGAATGAATATCAACATACTGTAACTACAAAAATATTTTTAATAACAAAGATTTTAAACACTGTTTACTTAATTAAATGATGTCATGTTTAATTCTCTATATATATATTCTATGTAGATGATGTAAACCATGATAGAATTTTACAACAACTTACATCAAAGCCATTAGCACACTTATCAGCATGTTCTTTATAATGTATTATTTTATTGTGTCTGGATAAATGAAGAGCATGTTTAGCAGTCCTCTATTATCTTATTACAAGACGTTTGTCAACACCACACTGTTGTCATTGACTGAAACAAGCATTTCATTCAGCGCCATAAGCTGTCTGCTGCTGATTTGCTTACAAATCCTCCTCTTTGTTCCACTTCCACCAGAGAGCACAATGATTCCTGAGGACATTTCCTCTCCTTGTCCACCGTATGTGAAGATTGAAGCATGAATTATCTTCACACTTTAACTATTGCATTGCATGTTACTATAATTCCCTGCTGATTACGTATTCAGTGCAAACAAAGCAGAATAAAATGATCAGGTTCATAAATAATAACATTTACTGGTCTGCCATAAGAATTGTTATTCCTTTTACTTATTATTTAATGACTCAATGCTTAACCCTTCATTACTACCAGCCCAACATCTCCTTATCTGAAAGTGACCTTCCCTTTTTTTCTTCCATTTGTACTGTACATGTGCGATTTCTAGATTGTTTTACATAACTGAGAAAGCTTCCTTTTAATAATTTATATATATATATATATATATATATATATATATATATATATATATATATATATATATATATATATGATCTAGAAAAGACAAATGTGGGCGCTCCAATAGTGCAAAGATTACCACTATTTAAAACAGTGGAATTTATTTGGAAACTGCACAAGACAAAGGATGGGTAACGTACCATATTCAGCGGCTTACAACTCGCCGCACAGAACAGGCATAGGATGGTGCAAGAGCACCTTACAGACGTTGGAGAGGTTACACTCAAGGCTCCAGTCGTGCTGGACGCTAGGCCACGCCCCTACGCATTTCGTCACGCTGGACTTCGTCAGAGGGCTGGCCTAGCGTCAGACACGTACCTCTTAAATAGCACGGCACCAGGTGCATCAAATTACTATCTAATACAAAGGGTCTGCTATCTTACAGCCCTCTGATGAAGTCCATCGTGACGAAACGCGTAGGGGTGTGGCCTAGCGTCCAGCACGACTGGAGCCTTGAGTGTAACCTCTCCAACGCCTGTAAGGTGCTCTTGCACCGTCCTATGCCTGTTCTGTGCGGCGAGTTGTAAGCCGCTGTATATGGTACGTTACCCATCCTTTGTCTTGTGCAGTTTCCAAATAAATTCCATTGTTTTAAAAAGTGGTAATCTTTGCACTATTGGAGCGCCCACATTTGTCTTTTCTAGATCAAACAAATCTTTTGGATCCGGGAGAACCGCTGTGTTCAGTTTGTGGAGCTGCCAGCTTGAATCGAGCAAGTGCATTAAAACAGTGTGGAGCTGTGACCCACCTGTGTCCATCAAGGACCGATTGAGACTGTGTCTTATGGACTGGTATTTAATACCATATTATTGACATTTTCTTTCTTCTAGCGCACTGTATTTTATTTGTATTTATATTTATATATATATATCAAAAAGAAAACACAAAGTGCGCCCCTTGTTTAAAGTACCACCACCAGATGTCCAATGACAGCAACTGTGTAATGACAACAACTATGTAGTTGTACAAAAATGTAATACACTGTTAAAAGACAATAAAACATTTTTTTTTCATCTGTGTAGAGTCATGGATTAAATTCATTCAATATATGGAAAACCCAACGCGTTTCGTCGTTAAAACAACTTCCTCAGGGGCAAATTTCTAGGTGGTAGAGATAAGTCATGTTATTGACTATAAAAGGTGGATTGGAAAATTATTTTAAAGGAATTATAAGGGTACATACCCGTAGATAGCTTAACCAAGAATAATAGTGTAATAATCCTGATGGATTTTTTCTGACTCAGTATGCGAGGAGTAAGTACTTAAAAGGTCTTTAGTCCTGATGCAATGATTGCATATATATTCTAAAATCTGAGACATAAATATAACAAGAATCAAGAGGAGAGCAAGTAAGATGATAAAAAAGGAGAAGATAATTAGAAGATAATATTGATAATGAAGTACACACATACCAATTTCCGGATAGACTTATTTTACAAGGAAAAAGAAGGTCCAGGGGAACACAGACCAATCAGCTGGTTCCTATTGGGTCAATAAGAAACCCGTAAATAATCATAGGGGCATTGGGTTATGGTCTCACATGCTATATTATGCAGCTATAATAGCCCAAGATAATTTGTTAAGGTGTTGTATCCCATATATATATATATTATGCAATAGATTAGCAATAGTAACGATTTAGCATAGTGTGTAGAAATGTACAATGTTCAATGTTGACATAAGATCATTAAGTATATACACGCCAAAGTGAATTTTGAAGAGGAATTCCAATCCTTACATACCTCAGAGCAGAGTGCACAGCGAACCTCAACTGAATCCAGACTGCAGGTAAATGTCCTGAGTGCTGGACCAGATATATATAGTGAATCTAAAATGACTTCACTTCCTGTGGGCGTGAATAGGGCAATTCAGCCTGATGGCTAAAACTGTTAATACCATAAAATGCGTGTGTCAGAAATGGGCAATAATGTTAGGGACTTGTCCGGATACTTTACAATAGTGTGTGGACATAGCTGGCCAGGTGTTTAAATGGAACAAGCATCGCGGACCTCTGCGTGCGTTCCAATTTGCGTTCCACTGAACGTCATATCCGGGTTTGTATTTCCGGATTAGCGTCCCCGTTCTGTGTGTGATGCCGGGTGACGGCAAGCGTAGTGGGCGTACACCGCCGGATGACGGCAAACGTACAGTGGGCATGTCACTTTGCGTTCCACATTAACCTTACTACCGGGATCCTGTCAATGATTAATACAAATGAAACTAAACTGAACACATTTATTAATAATAAAGTGTAAGTCCACTGGTCGAATATGTGTGCGGATAGCATACATATAATACGGAAGTGATATTGATTTAGAGACTATATACATATTGTGTGGCATACATTCCTAATACGGCTCTCCATACTAGATTGGTTGGTACTTATGTATTATCTGGGCTCCCATGTTAAATGCAACCCATTTTTTCATACCCCTACTATCCAATTATGCATGGAGTTGATTTTATATAGTGTGGCGAGCGCAGCGAGCCACCGTGCCTGAAGCGTGGCGAGCGCAGCGAGCCCCGCAAGGGGACACGGTCTCAAAAGAAAAACGGGAGCCCAGATATTACATAAGTACCGATTGTTTGTTAATGAGGTGTAAGTACACACTGATGGAGTATGTGTGTGGATAGCACACATATAATGCGGATATATACCAATAGACCATATTATATGGCCATATAATATAGCATTCATTCCAAATAGTAGTAGGTATAGGTATAATAAACTGGAATTCCTCTCCAATTACAAAGATCATTAACATTATAAGGCCATATAGTTATAAAGTCTCAATCATGGGGCTAACATTTCATCATTTGTATGCATATTAGTTGGTACAGATTATATATAGTTGGTATAGATTATACATAGTTATAAAGCCACAATCATGGCACTAACATTTCATCATTGGTATATAATCAGTTATAGATTATGCATATTGGTTGGTTTAGATAAATGCATTCAACGAGGAAACATACATATCCAAGAACCTTTATAGTGATGTATAATACATAGCCTTTAAGAAAGTGCCTATTAATGTGATCAAAAGGCTGTAGTGAAAAGATAAGTGTACGAGATGAAGTGTGGGGACCCTTATCCAAGGGACAATAAATGGTGATCAATGATGAGTATTAAAGTGCTCATAACATATAAATTTGTGCTACTAAATATAGTGACTTGTGCTACTGGATACAGTGACCCTTATCCTACCATGAGTAATCGTTACTAGTAAAAATTCCTAATAGGGGTCTGTAGATAAAGATAAATGAGTAGATGAAAAATGAAGATGAACTGTGGGCTATTGTCCCAAAAATGAGACAATGTCCACACTCTCATTAAGACCTAGTGGATGTAAGGAATTTAAAGAATAAATCCAGAAGGTTTCTCTTCTGGACAGAGGCCCTTATTCTGATCGGTGCGGCCGTTCGCGAATTCTTTCGGTGCGGTCCGCGCGCCACGCTGTGCGGTGGCGTACGGCTAACGTCCGTAGAAACGCCCACGTGTCCTCCGCATTCGGACGGACTCACTCTTTAAGAACAGGGCGTGTTTACGGACGACATACAAACCATGCGTGTGCGGGGGAAACAGTCACATTCTTCACGGTGTGACCGCGTATGCACGGCCTTCCCGTGTCAGAACGCACGCGAGCCGGCCACTACGCACAGATGCGGTGTACTTACGCACAAAACCAGACTACTCTTATCTGAGTTCCCAAATAGATCACATGACACACTTAGGCAATTATCAAACCACTTTGAAAACAGATTGTTGCTCCTGGTCATCTCCTTTTTATCTAATTGATCCTTAAACACTTACAAGCACTATACATTAACCCTAACATTCCCTTAGGGGAATAAAAATGTGATCTACCCTTTTGTTGTGTACATAACTAAACATCAACATTTTTTTTTTATATGCTATTTATACTTTTAATGTAAAATACTAAAATAATACACAGACAACTTCTTAATCCAACCGTAACTTTTATTTACATTAACAAAAATGTAAAAATAAATTAATCGAGGAGCAGGTCGCAGAGGTCCTGGAGATGGCCAGCCATCCTCAGAAGGTCCTCCCGCATCCTCATGATGGCCGCACGCACACCCTGGGCTGCCTCCTGGTAATCTGTAGGCATGAGAAAGGGGGTACAACATTAATTATGCTACTCACGTACACCTTGTACAGTCAATCCTAAGTACCTACACCATGAGAAATCATACATACAAACATATACTTAGCCAATCCTGTATGTAATGGCAGCAAATATATGATCATGATGCTGCCACCACACACACACACACACACACACACACACACACACACACACACACACACACATACACATACACACACACACACACACACACACACACATACACATACACACATACACACACATACACATACACACACACATACACACACACATACACACTTGTGTGACATATACATTTCACAATCTATATATCAAAATCACAACCACACTTGAGGATCACTCACAGTTGTCCTGCCCAAAGACTCCTCACTCAACTCAAAACATACACCCACTACAACATGCCACATTTACCCATACATATATACCTGCATGTTACTGCTTAATAGCTAAACTGCATGATAGATAGATACATAGATAGATAGATAGAGAGAGAGAGAGAGAGAGATAGAGAGATAGAGAGAGAGAGAGAGAGAGAGAGAGAGAGAGAGATAGAATAGATACCACATTAAAAGGCTAGCCTAGTCCCTCTACCCATTACTTCATGATTCCTTGTCACATTGCCAGATAGGTGAAAGTGCAGCACTAATCCGCTTCCATACACCAAACAATTTCTAAGGTCAATCCATCCTACATAATACCTTTCAAAAATACATGACAACAACACGGGCCCACTGGCTAGAGGGGGGCCCAGGGGAACTGGCCACTTGGGACTCCAGTATAAATCAGGCCTGCCCATATTCCATTGATGTTTTATTGTTGCTTCTATACAAAGACCCTCCATAAATAAACACTCATCACCTACATGAGCATCCAGATTGTACGTTTGCAGCATGGTCCTATAAGGGCAAAGTGTGTCTGTTGTTTTCCATTTTGTTGGACTACTCTTTACTATATTATAGCAAAATGTAATCAGCTGTGCAACATAACAAACTGTACCTAAGTCAGTAATGATGCATTACGTCTACTTACCCCTGCCAGCCAGCTCCGCCATCTCTTCTTCCTCCACATTGGGAGGTGGTGGCAAATTGGGGAGGGGTAGGGTGATCTCCTCCTCCTCTTGGTACACGGGGGGGGGAGGTAGACAGAGGAGGTTGGTGAGTGGCTAGGGGGAGGGGTGTGTGTAGGGGTGGTGGAGGTGAGGTATTCCACCTCCTGGCGGCCCTCAACCTCCTCCTCCTCCATCTCCACCTGTCCCGCCTCCTCCTCCTCCACCTCCACCTGGCCCTCCACTTCTTCCTCCTGGGCCTCCTCCTGGGCCTCCTCCTGGGCCTCGTCTGTGGCCTCCTCACGGGCCTGTCTGGCTCTCTCCCGCGCTGTGGGTTTAACAAACAAAATGGTTGAGTGTCATTTGACATTCAATGTTATTAGTATTCTACAATAAAAATGATATGATATTATATAAAAACATTTGTTGTTTTACTTTTCAAACATTACCTGTAAATCTCTTTTTTTTCGACCAGTAGTCAATGAGGCAAATTAGATAAATGGCTGCGAGTTCACATAATACAGCCACATTAGTAGAGAATAAAGAATTCAAATCACTATAACAAGTACATATCATAACCACATTATATATGTGGCATTTCTATGTCATCAACACACAATTGACCTCATGTAATATTAATATTCAATAATGTGAAAATGATAACATTCACTGGGCTGGATGCACTAAGCTTCAAAAGTGATACAATGGAGAGTGATAAACAGGCAGCCATTCAGCTCATACCTGCCATGTCACAGACTGTGTTTGAAAAATGACAGGTAGAAGTAGATTGGCTGCCTGTATATTACTCTCCATTTTATGACTTTTGAAGCTTTGAGAATCGGGCCCACTGTCAAAAATGTGTATTCAGCGAAAATACTTACAGCGTTGGAGACGCCGCCTCAGAGCCTGCAGACGCTCCGGCTCCCGCCTCCGCAGGTCAGACCATCGCCTCTCCAATTGGGCGATGGTCCTTCGCACATTGGTGCGGGCGAAGATTCGGCGCCGGGCCGCCACGTATGCCCGCCGCTTGTCCCGGTTAGATATAAATGGCCCTGCTTGCCCCAGCCTCCTCTCCATCACTGCCACCAGCGAGAGCAGCTCCGCAGTGGAGAATGGTTGTGCTCGCTGGTAGGCAGCCATTTTAGCAATGGCACAAAGCAAACAATCATGTGCTGTCATTGGTTGGTCAGAGTGATATTTGGTATTAACTTTATTGTTCATTTTTACACTAACAGCGTGTATGCGCCCGAACATACGGCTAACCCATTGCATCGCACCCCCATCCTAAACACACACTCTAAACTATGATGTATACACATTATATATAATCTATAACATTCACCAAACATGGGTATAAGCACCAGGTGAAATAGTCTGCATCACTAGACACTGACACCTAACTCAAAAAGGTACTAAACAGCTATTTTAGAATGAAAGCTATGCAACCAAAACATAGCAAATAGTGGCAGACCTTTTCCCCAAATTAGGCCATGCTGCCATGTGTACACTTACCTTCTACTGGGCCATACTACAGAGGTGGAATGAAGAGTAGCTAGCATCCAGCCTGAATTTGGAGACCTTTCACATGTGATTTGGATGGTAGCACTGATTACTTGTGCCTAAGTGGTGGACTGGATTTACATATGGAATGGGTATTGTCATTTCTACTACATACCAAACAAGTGCACAGTACAGATGTACATTCAAATATACATTTCATGTGTGACCTCAGTTTTATTTGGTCTTTGGTGTTGAAATCTGCATTTAGCTACTAAATCAGACTTACTCAGTTTGCCAGGTTTTTGTGAAATATTTATCCACACCAAGGGGCGTGCCGTATGCGCCGCACGGTTGACGCTGCCGTACGGAACGCGGCCGTACGGAACGCAGGTTGCAGCTGATTAACGCCAATTACTGAAATAGTATTTAAAGTGGTCCTAGAAAGGCAAACAGTTGTTGCAAACATGGCTGGCTCAGAGTCTGAGGAAGAACAGGTGGTGCAGAACCTCTTGGCCCGCATGGAGTCCAACACCACCTATGTCCCCCTCAACCCAGAGCAGCCAGATGGGCCATCCACATCTGGCCAAGCTGCAGCTGGCCCATCCTCAGCATCAACAGAATCATTGGGAACACAGCAGGTGGCTTCCCAACAGAGTAGCCAGGCCAGCACTTCAAGTACAGCAACCGGTGGCCGTGGCCGTGCCCGTGGCCGTGTCCGCAGTCGGGCAACAGAGGAACCAACCACAAGAAACATGGCATATGAACCGCAGGAGCTTGCCATCCTGGTGACCCGGGCACGTGATTTGATAGAGTGCCCAGCGGTAAAGTTGACACACACAAGGAGATGGAAGATCTGGGAGGAGATAACGGCGGAGATTAATGCAGTGGCTCCACAAGTTCGTGAGACGGAGCACGTTAAGAAGAGGCAAGTACATGTGTTTTACATTTGAGCAGTCCAAGTCCAGTAATGTTTACATTCAATATTAGATGGAGTTGGTCAATGGGTGGTCACGTTGCTTGGAGGCACAGAACTGTTTGCCATGATATTGATTTGATAGTTATTGTAGGGTGACTGTGGTTATATCCTCTAAGGGTTGTTTTTAAAAAATAATATATTTTAAGTTTGGTGTCAGGAGGCACATGTTGTATTATGTTTCACATTGCAATGGGTGCTACAGCAAACATGAGGAGTGACATGTATTAATATGTACACTTTGATTGCAGGTGGCACGACTTCAAAGGCAACCTCAAGAAGAAATTGACTGAGCGGTGGCAACACAGCCACACCTCTGGGGCTGGCCCCATGCCTGCCAAGCTGAAGCTCACCCCCCTGGAAGAGATTGCACAGTGCTGCATAGCAGTGGAGGAGGTCCGGGGGTGAGCACCATAGACAGCGAGTCCCCAGCGGAAGTGATGGCTTCTACGCTTGAAGGTAATTATTTGCCAGGCCATAAGTAGATGTTTTAAATTTTGCATGGAATGTGTGGTAATTGGTATTTTCTCCTTCAACAGCATCCCCACCGCTTGGTCAAGAATCTCTTGAGGAGGTTGTGGAGTCTGTGCCAACTGGCCCCAGTAGCAGGCCCGTGCAGCAGCAGCCGCCAATGTCCACGGCTGAATTGTCCACGTGGGGCCGTATGCTAGACAGTATTGTGCAGCAGGGAGACTCGGCATTCGAGCGGGTGCGTAGGGCCGAGGAGGTGCTGCAGGGTTTGACCACCAGCCAGCAGAGTATCGCTGGGAGCCTGCAGGCTATGGCTGTCACCCAGCAATCCATTGCTGCTAGCCTGCAGGTGCTGGCTGATCAAGCCCTGCGGCAAAATGACCTCCTCCTCCGCCATAATGAGCTTATGGTGGAGCTAGTTAACAGCAATAGGGTCCTGATAGCATCCGTTTCGGGTGCATTACCACCATCATCACTCCCTGCTGCCAGAGGGGGAAGAACATCCCCCCCCTCCCCAGCATGTGCTCCACGTGACCCTCCATCTGAGCGTGGCCGTGGGCGAGGCCGAAGAGCTGCTGCACGTGGCAAGGAGCCTGCCAGGGGCAAACGTGCTCGCAAATGAACTTGTGTCCCCATTAATCTCCACCGTTATGTATTCCCAAATCTTCCATCGAGCTGTGTGTGTCAGCATCCGCTGTCAAATTCCGTGCCGAGGGTCACTACATTTGCCTGCGGTTCAAATGTCATGTTTGGTTCCCCTGTTGCCCTGTTTGGCCTAGCATTACTGTGTGCTGTACTTGAAGTGTTGTTGCTGTACTTTTGTTGTGAAGCCACCTGATGTGTTCCTAATGATTCTGCTGTGGCTATTTTTTATATATTATTTAAGTTTTGTCCTGTTATGGTACCATTTATTTTGTGATGGTTTTGCAAATATTTTCTTTGTTGATTTAATAAATGTTATTTTTGGCCCCAAAATGTCTGGATTAATTGATACATGCAGAAGTGACATGTGTATTAGTAATATGAAGCTGTGTTCATTATTTGCAGTGTAAAAGTGTGTGCAAACTGCAGCATATATGTGTGTGTTTAGTAATGGTCCATTTAAGGTGCATTGGTTTCAATTGAAGCAGTGAGAAGCGTGTAATTTACAAGTAATGAGTAAAGTAGGTGATTGTATTGTGTTCACCTGACATTGGTTGAGGTGCGTCCGTCCTGATTAGGTGTTCCGATTGCCTAGCGCATGACCGAGTGGTGTCCGCTAAGCAATAGTAGCCTTTTGGACACCGCACATTTCTTCCCTTTTTGTTCGCGTGCATTCGGTGTGCTGTCCGAATGCACGCCCACCAAAATAAGTGTACTCCCCCGTGTCCGCCCATGTTTCCGCCCAGTTCAGCCCATTTTGAAACTACGCCCCTGTGTCATTCCGCATGACGCCCATAACACACCCATATTGGCCGAGTGATTGCGGTGCACATTTCTGTACGGTATTAGTGAGAACAAGTACGGAGACCATACGTGGCACATGCGCATTGCGTTCCCCACGCATGCGCAGACGGCTAAAAAACGCGATCCGAAAGAATTCGGGAAAGTACGCACCGATCAGAATAAGGGCCAGAGTGAGGTGTCTGTCTCCCCCTCTGGGATTCTCCAGAATTTGCTCCAAGACTGTAAATGAGAACTTGTGAGTGTCTACCAAAGAATTGTGAAACTCCAAATAGTGTCTGGGTAAGCTGTGATTGAGATGTTTGTGTTTTATATTCCGAATATGTTCTTGCATTCAAATTATAATTGGCGTTTTGTTTTTCCAATATATGCTTTACCACAGTTGCAAGAAATTCTGTATATCACATGGGTAGAGTTACAGGTTGTGGCAGAATTCGCAGCAAAAACTTTTTTGTCGATGGTACATTTAAATGGCTTTTTTTCCACAAATTTGCAGCAGATACATCTATTGCAGGGGTTGCATCTTTTAGTTTGCTCCAGAAAGTTGACTTTTTCGTTTGTTTTTGGTGCAGTCCTTAGTTTGCTGGGTGCAATGATACTCTTCAGGTTATTAGCCCTTCTAAAGACTAAATTGGGTTTTGGTGGAAGATGTGGACCCAGAATCTGATCTTTGAGCAGTATGTCCCAATGTTTGGTTAAGATTTTTTTAATAATGTTACTCTCTTTGGTGTATTGCGTGATGAAAGGTCTTTTGAATTTTGAGGATGTGTTTTCCATGACCATTGATGTTTTATTCAGAATCTCTTCTCTTTTCCTGGTGCCAGCTTGTTGACGTGCAAAACAATGCAGACTTCCGCATCTGTATTGCGGTCCATCTGCGTTCCAGGTCTCGATTCAGCTTGCAAGCATCAGCAAGCAGACCGGAACCTATCAATAACAGCCCCCAGTGTCAGGGAGTCTATTGGGGCTTGCGCATTACTCTGATGCGCTCCATTAGCCGGAAGGGGATATTTTTAAGCGTTCTCATTACTCTGATGCGCTCCATTAACCGGAAGGGGATATTTTTAAACATTCATTTGTGTTCCACCCACCTAATGATCAGGGTGTTAGCCCTAATGCATATGGAAAAAGCGCATCACTGAAAGATTCATATGTAAATCCAAATATATATCGGCATACCTTGTACCGTAAATCAACAGATAGAAATGCCCTGTTATGGGCAACAAGTCACCATCCTGAAAAACTCAAGTCCAACCTACCTGTCTCGCAATTTTTGCGGGTTATGCGGAACAACTCAGAGCCAGCACTAGCCGAGTCACAGCTGAAGGAATGTGCTGAGCGCTTTAAAGCAAGAGGCTATAGGACAAGCGATATTGAGCGTTGCCTGATAAAGGCTAGAAAGATAAATGAGGACTCAAGCACTGCTGGGCACAAACGTGATAATTCGAACCGGATGACCATTGTAATGAAATGCGACAGTGGGTACAACAGTGTCATGAAAGCAGTACGCAAGCATTGGCTGTTACTAGCGACTGATCCTGCCTTCAAATCAGTGAGTCATACCCCACCACTGAGAGGAGCCAAGAGGGGTCAAAACCTCAAGGATATCCTGATGCGCCCAAACATGCGCCACACAAAAAATATGGGCAGTTGGCTTCAGCACAAGAACGGCTGCTTTAAGTGCTTGAAATGCACTACATGCAGAGCACTGATCACGGGGAGTACCTTCTGCCATCCGCATTCTGGTCTAAAGATACAGATTAAACATCATCTAGTATGTACTATGGACCATGTGGTATATATCCTCAAATGTCTGTGTGGGCTCATATATGTGGGCAAGACCATACGGACCTTCAGGGAGAGGATGAACCAGCACCGGTCTTCCATCCGACTGGCGTATGCAACGTCCGGAACCGATAAACCGGTTGCAGCCCACTTCCTCAGACTCAAGTATCAAATATCGGCTATGTCCTACATGATAATAGACTGGGTACCACCTCTTGAGCGAGGAGGAGACCGCGGCCTCTTGCTTTTAAGAAAAGAAGCAAAATGGATCATGAGGTTGGACACTATCGCCCTAAAGGGCCTAAATGAGTCCAACATCTTGAGTGTATTTTTGTGAATTTTTCTGAATTAGTATTAGATTATTGCGCCTGGCAATATCCGTGTGTTATATTCTTGTTTATTGTAGATTGTGTATATATTTATGTATTTTTTATTTTTATGTTTACCTTTAGTTTTTTTATGGAGGCACTTGTATAGTAAATGTTCCATACATGGTCAGTTGAATGGTCCAGATCCAGTGTTCGAGGCACTTGTAAATAATAGAGCTATGCCATAGATGACACTGGTGTTCATATATTAATGCACAGATTTACTATAGAGTACGGATTCACCTTTATGGCAATATATTTGATAGATTTATAGGAGCTGTACAGGGCTATGCCACAGATGGTGCTATGATCCAAATATTGTGATGCACAGATTGTCCATAATGGTAAACAGTATGCCGATATATATTTGGATTTACATATGAATCTTTCAGTGATGCGCTTTTTCCATATGCATTAGGGCTAACACCCTGATCATTAGGTGGGTGGAACGCAAATGAATGTTTAAAAATATCCCCTTCCGGTTAATGGAGCGCATCAGAGTAATGTGAACGCTTAAAAATATCCCCTTCCGGCTAATGGAGCGCATCAGAGTAATGCGCAAGCCCCAATAGACTCCCTGACACTGGGGGCTGTTATTGATAGGTTCCGGTCTGCTTGATGATGCTCGCAAGCTGAATCGAGACCTGGAACGCAGATGGACCGCAATACAGATGCAGAAGTCTGCATTGTTTTTACAATAGAACGGGGCTGTAGTTACCACTTCCGGGCGGCGGATCAGAGTGAGGTCTGGAACGCATGCCAGCATCAATGAGACGCACGGCTATTGTGAACATGCAGGTATGCAGGAGTTTGTGGATGCGTTCTGTGCTTTTTTATATATGATTGCGGTGTCTTGATGGCTGATAGCATGTAGTGTAAATATAGATTACTTTGAGCTGTAGTAAGCAAGCTTTAATAACTTAATTGGATAACTTCCTGAATGATCTAATGGGAGTGGCCATGTGACACTGGATTTGGGTATTTAAGGACCATTGGAATAGATGGGTAGTTGCATGCAGAGGAGGCAGCAAAGGGGGTCTTGAAGAAGGTCCAAGGAAGGACAGAAACGTTGACCTGTACCCACTGTCACACAATGGTGTTGTTATCGGTATGTGATTAAAATTGCTTCTGCAAGCAAATCCGGTGAGTGCCCCATCATTTCTTCTACTTTGCATATTGAAGATACCTGGACTACAGGGACTCTTTTTGGGTTGGCACCCTGGTTGATGTTCCACATTTGGAGAGTGCTGTCCATACAGACTGGAATATATATATATATATATATATATATATATATATATATATATATGTATATATAACCATACTCTCAGGTGATACTCTCAAATGGAATAATACAGTGCCCAGGTGCACTCCACACTTTACTAAGGGAGTTCGGTACTTGTGTATTATCTGGGCGCCTGATTTTTTCATTGCATACCACAACTTAAGGCATGCAATGCGATGCAATGTGATTTTTCATTGTAAAGACCCAATTTTTTATTGTATAGTCAACCATGGGTGATTTCATACCCCCACTATCCAACTACGCATGGAGTTGATTTTATATAGTGTGGCGAGCCCCGAGCCCGAAGCGTGGCGAGCGCAGCGAGCCCCGCGAGGGGATGCGGATTACTTTACATGTATTCTGTGTCCGCTCGCCACACTATATAAAATCAACTCCATGCGTAGTTGGATAGTGGTGGTATGAAATCACCCATGGCTGACTATACACTTAAAAATCTGGTCTTTACAATGAAAAATCACATTACATTGCATGCCTTAAGTAGTGCGATGCGATGCAATACAATGAAAAAATTAAGCGCCCAGATATTACACAAGTACCGGGAGTTCTATTGAAGATTTGATGTTGCCCATAGCAACCAATCAGATTCTACTTCTTATTTTTTTAGCACCTTCTAGAAGATAATAAATAGAAAGTGATTGGTTGCTTTGGGCAACATCCCATCTTCAATAGAAATCCTATCTTAGCATATTTGCCCCTTACAAAGAAGTTAAATATCCAGCAATACTTTCCCCACTCATAGGTATTATCATGGCTGTAAAATCTTTGTTAACAGTGTTAAAGTTGCTCTGACATTTCAGAATCATAATGGGTACTTGTTTCCTAGAACGGCGCCCACGATTTTGATCTTAGGCATCGCAAGGGAAAAAATCGCGTCAGTCGCATCGCATGCGGACAAAAAAATCGCATGCGATGCGACCGACGCGATTACCGCGATTTTACATAGGGAACAATGTTAAATGGCCCAATTGACCCGATTTCACATAGGGAACAATGTTAAATGTCCCACAGACCCCAAATACCCACCCTGAAGTGTGAAATGGCCCCCCCAATTGTTAACGCCACCCCACCATCAACGTCAACCCGAAGCGTGGCGAGCGCAGCGAGCCCGCGAGGGGCGGCGGTACACGTCCTCCGACCTTTTCATACCCCCACTATCCACGTCGGCGTGGAGTTGAGAATAGAAAGTGTGGCGAGCGCAGCGAGCCACGGAGCCCGAAGCGTGGCGAGCGTAGCCAGCCCCTCGAGGGGACGCGGAACACGCTCCCGAAGCGTGGCGAGTGTGGAGTTTATTTTATATAGGTATGGAGTTGATTTTATATAGTGTGGTGAGCGCAGCGAGCCCCGCGTGGGGACACGGATTACTTAACATGTATTCCGCATGCGCTCGCCACGCTTCGGGCTCGTATTCCGCGTCCCCTCGTGGGGCTCGCTGCGCTCGCCACGCTTCGGGCTCGGCGGCTCGCTGCGCTCGCCACACTTTCTATTCCCAACTCCACGCCGACATGGATAGTGGGGGTATGAAAAGGTCGGAGGACGCGTACCGCGCCCCTCGTGGGCTCACTGCACTCTCCACGCTTCGGGTTGACGTTGATGGTGGGGTGGCGTTAACAATTGGGGGGGCCATTTCACACTTAAGGGTGGCTATTTGGGGTCTGTGGGCCATTTAACATTGTTCCCTATGTAAAATCGGGTCAATTGGGCCATTTAACATTGTTCCCTATGTAAAATCGGGTCAATTGGGCCATTTAACATTGTTCCCTATGTAAAATCGGTAATCGCGTCGGTCACATCGCATGCGATTTTTTGGCCGCATGCGATGCGACCGACGCGATTTACATTTTACCATGCATTTCTATGTAAAATCGCGGGCATCGCATTGGTCACATCGCATGCCATTATAATGGCATGCGATGTACATGTGATGCCCGCGATGGGCGCCGTTCTAGGAAACAAGTACCTCATAATGCTCTATTTCTTGCTAGCATGATTTGTACTGCTATGATAACACACACACACATATCTCTGAGAAAAGTCTGAATTAAAACTGAAACGTTAGACAGTGCACAGGACGTCCTGTTGATTTCGGAGTACGTCCCTGTAGAGCCACCTTCATTTTTGGAGCTTATTGTACAGTGCACAGTAGCAAATACCTTTATCTACATATATGTATAGTGGGGATCTTCATTAAAATGAATGCTTACAATTAAGAAAAAGACACAACAAGGTCAGGGCCGTCTTAACAACTAGTGAGCCCCTGGGCAAAATAATTCTTAGCCCCCCCCCCCCCCTCTCCTCCTCACAACCCCCCTCCACCCGCCGATGTGCAGCAGGGCTGGGAGCTTGATGTAGCTACCTGGGCAGCGTGTGGCGGGGATCCGGGCATATCTGTCAGCGGCATCTGTCCAGGCAGAGGCAGCGGTGACTAAGCGGTGATCCAGGCAGCGTGGAGCTTGATTTAGCTATCCAAGCGGCGTGTAGCGGGGATCAGACCTTGATGTAGCGCTATTTGTCGCCGGGCGGGAAGTGCTGCAGATTTTGAAAAGACTGACCGGACACTGATTGGCTGAGCATCCGGCCAATCAGCGCCCAGCCAGACTGTTCAAAATCAGCAGCGCTTCCCGCTCAGCAAATAGCGCTATGCCAATTCAAGGTCTGAGTCGCTGCTGCCTGGACGGCCGCTGAGTCGCTGCTGACAGCTGCTGCCCGGATCCCTGACACAAGTCACCCGGATTGCTACATTAAGCCCCCCGCTGCCTGGATCATCGCCGCCACCATTGAGTCGCCGCTGACAGCCGCTGCCCGGATCCCCGCCACCCGCTGCCGTTCCCCAGTGCCGTCTTCCCCATTGGGGTGGGCCCCTACATTTCATGGGCCCCTGGGCAACTGCCCATTAAGCCCAATGGGAAAGATGGCCCTGAACAAGGTACATCTGAATCTCCAGTTCTTAGAAGATTTCCAAGGTCCAGGACAGTAGCCATGTCGGGCCATCCAATCTACTGTATGTCATCACTGGGCCATCATTATGGTTTACATGTTCTTTGTACAGATACTGTATTTTGAATTATCAGTTCAACATTTTTATTGCGGTGGACATTGGGCCTGATTCAGATTCACTCGCCCGAGCGATTATGGAATGACTGCGCATACACACAATACACAGTAAGCATATGCAAACCTTCCGTCCGAAGGCAGCTGGTGAAGGCTAGCCTCTGTTCGCTGCTCACAGGGTGACTGACACCCTACGGACATTTGGGGGTGATAATGCAGCGTTTTCTGGGAGTGACCCAGAAAATGCAGGTGTTCCCCGGGCATTGGGAGGGAGGGCCGCTGACGACAGCAGCGTCCACCTTCTCCCCGCGGCTTTTGCAGCGCTCAGTAAGTCGAGACTTACTCTGCGCTTGCGAGCAGGGGGGAAATCATTCATTGGTGAGTAATTTTCCCCATATGTGCATGGCTTCACAACACTTGCAGCCCAGCAAGCAGGTCTGAATACGGCCCATAGTCACGGCCGACCCACAGCCGAGCTTGTTTTGACAATGAATTGCACAATTACAATACTTCTATTAAAAATGTTTTGCTCTAACACACAGCGTCTTTCAGGCATTTTCTGAGCAAATGAGTGACAGTGTAAAACCTCTCAGAAAATGGCTGAATATCGCTCCGTGTGGAGTGCCTATTAGGCAACATATACACCTCTAGCCGCTGTAATGACCCTTTTCCCCAAAATCTTAAGAACATGGGGCCTTATTCTAGTTGTATCGCTCCACTGTGCGATTGTGCATAAACATGTGCGCCCATGTTGTGTGAATGGCCATGGCAAATTGATTATTCGACAGCCGCTCACACACAGCAGTGCGGGTGGGGGGCGGTGGGCTGTGGCCACGCCCATGGGAACGCCCAGCGTTTCATGCATGTTCCCATGAAAATGCTGGGTGTTCCCATGAAAATTCGCTGGTGATGCAGGTGCGGGGGGGGGGGGGGCAGCTGATGTCAGTGGATGTCAGTTGCTCGCCTGTATCCCGTACACGGACCCGCAGATCTCCAAAGAGGTGTCTTAGATCCGCGGTCGCTGGCAAAATCACTTGATGGTCGGCGAACATCGAATGATTTTGCCCCCGCACGAACGGCTGCGAATGCTAAACATCCATTCGCAGGCATGCAGGGAAATCGGTGTGTGGGGAGGCGGGTGGGCATTTAGAAGACCCGCAAAGCTGAGAATTTTGAAGCTTTGTGGGTCAACCAGAATCCCCCCATGTTGTAGTGACTACATAATGCCAGAAGTTGATATTTTGTGATGTTGCATATTTCACCTACAGGTATGTTCTGCAGGATTGCAGCTCCCTGCAGGTAAACTCCAGCACCCAGCTTAGTGTCAGCTAAGACAGATGCAGTCTGTGAATTCAGTACACAGAGGACCTTATTCTGGTCCATTAGTAGCTGCTGCTCGTTTGCACGGGACCGATGTTATGCGTATGCGCAGCCGTATTTCTGCACATGTGCATATGCCGGGAAGACTGTTAGCCGGATGCACATTCCCAAGATTGCAGGCAGGGGGTGTGGGGCTGTGGCAGATAGTCACGCTCATAGGAACACCCAGCCATGGAAATTGCACTGGTGACGTGGCGCCGGGGGTGGGCAGCTGACATTATGGATGTTAGCTGCCCGCCCACTTCCTTCCGAATGTCCACAGACATCTAAGGTTACCTGAGAGTACATATGTGTGGGCCTTCCACAACATTCGATGGACAGCGACCATCGAATGATGTGGGTGTTCCCAGGGCTGCCGAGAGGGGGGGGGGAGCGGGTACTAATTACCCGGGCCCAGGCCTACCCCCTCTGTCTCTCCCGAGCAGCAGCAGCACACACATACAGCATGTTCTGTGCTGACAGCAGGCTCAGCATGAGCGTCTTACTGACTGTGAGAACTATGCTGAGCCTGCTGTCAGCACTGCCCATGCTGTAGGTATGTGCTGCTGCCGAGGGGGGGGGGGGGGGGGGGCGGGCGACACTCCCCCGTTGACTTTAAAGTGAGTTTTCACCCCTAAACTTTTTAGGGGTGTATCCTAATTGCGGAGGCGGCCACTCCTCCCGCGATTAGGCAACGCCCCAAACAATTTTTACCGGGGCCCGGCATTCCTCTCGGCTGCCCTGGGTGTTCCCCACAGCATGCGAATGGATGTTTATGTTAAATGTCTATTCGCGGCCCGTACAAACGAACGCGGCATGTGAGGGGGGGCGCCAGGGTGGCGTCTTATGGAATGCGCAGCCTTGCAAATGAACCAGAATAACCCCCAGAGAACACTAAAGGTAAGCCACCAAATGCTATGAATTTCGGCAGGATTGTGACAAGTATAAAGCATATAAAATAAAACCTCGCACTCAGAAAACTGTAATAAATATACTGTAGATCTAAAAAACCTAATTGGAATGGCCACCAAATAGCATTACAAGTTCGTTCACTAATTCATCTTCATAGTAATGGTGCCTGTAAAAGTGGAGGTCGATCTGTCCCTCCATGTGTGGGCGTTCATTTGTATGTAAACACAACCTATTAGCCATCCGGCAGTGTTGTATTGTTCGAACTCCACCAGGAGCTCAATTAAATTGAACAAGTTGTAAAGATATACAGTATCTCGTCGCAGGGAGCATCATTTCCTATCGCAAAATATGTGGATCATTCAGAAAAAAACTTTTCATCTGCATTATTCTAGCCTTAGGATGTCACTGCGGAATCAGCATGCTGTGATAGTGTGGTGATACTGGCGGTTAGCACAGATTCCTGATGCCCTTGCTTTCCAGCATAGTAGCTGCTTTACATTTTTCCTTGTACTGAAAGTAGTCAATATGGTTTTTTTTATATGGTTTTAATAACAACTTACAGTAACTCCAAGTGGATGTTTATAAAATTGAATTCCACTTCTGAATGACAACATTGGGGCTCGGTAAGGGAATCATCTAGCACACACTGATTCAGAGATGGGAGCAAATGCTTCTGCAGCACCAAATTATACACAGCGACCTTGCATAAATTATGCAAATGTCACAGCTACTGAGAGTTGTATAGAGAAGCACACAATTACTGCCTCTGTCCTGCCACTTGTGCATTAAGACACAACCATCGGATGCACATCAGGTAAACGTCTACAATCTGATTAGCCCTATGTACAGCATGACTGCTGGAGGTAAGACGCTGGAGACATTTCTACTGCACTGAGAATTAAAGTAACACCCTCCGTCATGGTTAAAACACATCTGCAGCTTTGCTGCCACTCTCTAATTACCTTCCTCAAATGGTTCCTAACTGTCAATCACTTTGTGAATAAATCTGTTCTGAGTCACAGTATATGAATCTGGAATAATGGGCAACACAGTTCGTGTACTTAGGGCCTGATTCAGATCCTCTCGCTAAGCAGCGTTCTTTAGCTGCCTAGCAAGTGGGTAAGCGCTGCCCGCCGCCCTTTTTGTGAGGAGTTTGCTCTCACCCCATGGCAACCCTTCCAGTGTTGTAACATACATAGGGCGGGATGTACTAAGGGAAAAATGCAGTAAAACCCCCAATTTTGGGTGTTTTACCGCAATTTTAAATGTACCAATACCCCGCCGCCTCCACCACAGATGCCGACCCCGCTCCCCCAGGCTTTTCTTCCTCCATGACCTCCTAGACCCAGAAAGTAAACTCCTCCTCCCCCTAGCAAGGCAGCCGGATGTCCTTCCGGCTGCAGTGGGATGGAGGAGGCACCGGGGACAGCCTGCTTAGGCTTTCCGGCATGAGGGTAGGAGCCTATGGATGTGATGGAGACCCCCCACACACCACATCACAGGTATCGTGGAGGGCCTCTGTCACCGCACTGCGATGCTAGGTGGATATGTTAACAGGGCCGGCGCCACCACTAGGCAGCATTAGGCATTTGCCTAGGGCGCCGGCCACTGGAGGGCGGCACCGAGCTGAGCTCTTTTGATGCGACTAGGACCAAGACAGATACAGCCGCCCGCCAATTAATCATCCCAGCCGACCGGGCCACTACCATGTGAAGTAAGTGACAGGTCCAATATTTACACACATGACCTCATTGGATCATTAGGAAATGCTGGGTGGGTGCTGCTGCTATGGCATAAGGATACACGTGATGGCACGCCAGATCACCCCCAATGTGCATATTTTGGCTTCCAGCCCCACAGCTGTAAGCGCGGCATTGATGCACACTTATGTCCCTAGCGCTCTAGCAGGACAGGGAATCATGCATCGCCCCTCACCAGGGCTCTGGGCAGTAGTAAGGAGCTAGTAGCAGTGGGTTAAGGGGTTGTTGGCAGTGGTAAGGGACTAGTAGCAGTGGTGCTGCAGTGACAGGGAGTGCAGTCTGCCGCAAGTCACCTCTCCTCTCACTGCTGCCGCCCGGAGCATCTCACGCTGTCTCACTGTGCTGCCGCCCGGAGCACCTCACGCTCTCACTGTGCTGCCGGCCGGAGCACCTCACGCTGCTTTATCCCAGGGCTGGAAGTCTGACCCGCGCGCACCGTGACATCATCGCAGCCCCAGGGCCACTCACAGGACGGAGGGTGAGCCAGTGTGTGACAGCTCTCCGCTGCTCCCCTGCCTGCTTTAACACAGGTAGAGACCACTTCCTGCATGCTGGCACGTGTAGTACCACAAAGTCTGGAGCCATGCAGTTTTGCACTAGCACTGGTCAGTGTATGTCTCATAAGCTACAGTACAAATCATGCCTGTCAGTCCTCTCCCAGCAGCTACTGTGTGTCCAGCGTTCTTATTAGCTATAAAGTGGGGCTTTTCCTACAGGACACCGAGTAGCCTGCATTAAGTGACAGTCATGCTAAAATAGCCTAGCGTTAAGACATTTTGCTAGCGGTGGTGGGGGAGGGGGGGGGGGGCGTTAGGCTAACAGTTTGCCTAGGGTGCCGAGAAACCTTGCACCGGCCCTGTATGTTAATACATATGCACTAGCATCACTGTGGTTGGGCGGCAATTGTATTTTAATACATCCTGCCCATAGTGCTGTGTTGGCAGTAAGAAAGGGGTGTGGCCTCACATATAGAGGACATGGCCTTGCTCCTCCCAAGTCCCTGTTTTTGACACTCTGAGGATGTGGAGCTACTGGGCTGTCTCCAGAGACCAATCTATGTTCAGTGCTGGCTCTTACACTGTAACAGAATCTGGATGTTTGCAGTTTGGTGCCACCCCCTCGGCGGGTGACACTAGGGTGCAGCCCGTACCCCTGTAGTGACACCATTGCTTTCATTGCATGGATTTCCTACGACAATCTGACTTTCACCCACAATTAAAAAACATGGTGATTGGTTGATTGGATTCGAGCCAATATTTACTGCAGTATAAATGTTATAGGGAGTACAGATTGCAAGCTTCAATAGGGCAGGGACTAATGTGAATGGACAAATATTCTCTGTAAAGTGCTCTGGCACACACTATATAAATAAATGGTAATAAATAAATAACGTTGCTTTAGTAAAGTGCCCATCTGGGACTACTGCCAAATTATAAAAGGGCCCATGTGCCAGTCCGGTCATGCAGAGAAACCACGGCGGGCCGAGCAACTCTGCCTCCCATCACTCTGCTTGGCTGTCCGGCATAGAATGGCAGGGGTGTATCTGGAGGTCTGCCCCCGTGATTTGCTGCCTGGCTACCCCGTGATCTGTGACTATGCCCTCTTTTTGTGCACAAGAACAATAAATGCTAGGGCTGTATAAAAGCCACAGAAGTGCTAATACTTGTAATTGGGCAGTACGGATGGTGTAATGGTTAGCATTACTGCCTCACAGCACTGAGGTCATGGGTTCAATTCCCACCATGGCCCTAACTGTGCGCAGTTTGTATATTCTCCCAGTGCTTGGGTGGGTTTACTCCGGGTACCTCGGTTTCCTCCCACATTCCAAAAATATACCGGTAGGTTATTTGGCTCCCAACAAAATCAATCCTAGAATACCCTATATATTCCATCATTTTCTAACAATAATGTGCTTGTTTATGTTTTCTGTAGTCACAATTTATCTTCTGTTAAAACCAGTGAGAAAGGCCCCCTTTTCCTATCACCGGGTGATTTTGAATTCTGAGACAATGGGCAGGATTTAATGAAGTCTGGTTCGATTTTTTTTAAATGGGCCATTATTTTCAAGGCGTTGTTCTGCCTTTGAAATTATTGACTTTTTTTAAAAAAAAATGTCTCCTGCACAACTGCCAAACTCAGACTTACATTACATCCTGTACCATTGGCTGATTTCAAACTCCTCTTATATTGCTATATAAGTCTTTTAGGTAAAGTTTATTTAATCACAAGGAACGCATAGTATATCTCCAATTAAGACTGCTTTAAATCCATATGTGCTCCAACCTTTCGGTCCCCAATCAGGGACCTTTCTCAAGGAGCTTAGCCATCAGATGCTCTGCTCAAATAAGTCAACAAAGCCAGGAGACCCAGCGGTGGAATGGACCTGCAAACCAGGTTTGCAGGTCCGTTCCAACGCTGGGTCTCCTGACTTTGTTGAATGTGTAAATACATTTTTTGAAAACCAATTAAAAAACACACAACAAATACAACAAAATATTGATATAGTTTTTTCCTAGTGGACAACACGGTCCGTGTATGAATTTTCTTTATCTCTGAATTTATTATTGTGTAATGGCTTTATAGCGTGCAGCTCTAATGTGAATGCCTATCAGACACAAGGCATCACGCCAAGCCATTTATACAAGCTATATTGTACTTCCTAGCATACAATTGCCTGGCTATACTCAATGGGTATTGGAACATAATGTTTAAGATTTGAAGCTTACTGGGTTAGAGAAATGTGTTTTGCATAAGCTGGTTTCCCATTTCTGCTGTGTTTCTGCAGTTCATGAAAATGACATGGAAGACATTTCATCATGTAAATCAGATGTGAGCCATATAATCCTGCTGTGAATCTTTCCTGGCACTGCCAGATAATTAGTAAGAGAAGGACGAAACATCTGGCTAAATTCGTTTTTATAAAAAGATTAGTTTAAATACATGAAGACAATGTTGTAGTAATACATTAAAGCGCAAATTTAATTCCATAACCATGTTTTCAGAATGTATAGGTTGTAATGGGCTACTACAGCAATATATAGGTTTAAAGGACATTAAAAATATATATTTTTAATGTGTATATAAAATATATTGAACATTGAACAATACTTCAATAGAACAGTCATCTTCAGTCCAAAAGAATGACATTAGATTTTATTGTGATGCGTATAGTTTCAGACTATGGGGCTCATTTTAACAGTAAAAAAAGAAAATAAACATTCAGTTGACTTTCAGGTCCCTAAAATGGACCTATTTTATTTAAAAAATTTATGAAATATTAATTTGCTTAGGAAACCTAATTTATGAAAGACATGATGTACGACGGCATTTCTGTTGACAGTTGTGATGACACAGCTATAAATCAAAGAGATCTTACTGTATAATAGGAAATGCCTAAAATGACCAAATGCATAGACATAGGGGTTATACTGGTTGATTTCTATCCCGCGCGTGTTCGCAAGGGGGACCGATGTTGTGCGTCTGCGCTTGTGCAGATGCATTTCTGTGCATGTTCAGATGCAGGGTGTGTGAGGCCATGGCGAACACTCTCACACCCAATATTGTGGGTAATAGCGCCCATTGGAACTCCCAGCATTTCATGGGCGATCCCATGTGAGCTCTGGGCATTCCAACGGAAATGACCCGTGACGTGAGTGCCGGGGGCAGGCAGCTGACATCACCGGATGTCAGCTGCCCGTCCACTTCCTCTCGTGTTCATGCAAATCTAAGTGACCTGAGAGACACTTTTGGTATGCGTGCACTCACCACATTATTTGATGGTCGGCGACCATTGAATGATGTGGGTGTTTCCACATAGCCTGCGAATGGATGTTTATGTTAAACATCCATTCGCAGAGAGTGCAAACCAATGCTGCATGCAAGGGGGACGGAGTCTGGGGGACTGGCAAGGCTGTGAATTCGCAGCCTTGAGAATCAACCTTAATAACCCCCATTGTGCACACTAGAAGTCTTTAGCTGAATACATACTAGCTAATATTTTGAAAGATTTTGCCAATTCAGATGGGTTAAAATGACAAATTTGACACTTTCCGGCCGCCAATCAAGGACAACCTAATGAGCTGTCACTCCATGATTCATTCCTGTCTTTTTACAGGTGCCAAATTTTAAATGAGGACTCTGAGGGGAAGGGAGGTGTGTGGTGCTGGGAGGTGCTCTGCGCTGTGAGGGATGGTGTTCTGTTTTGTGTGGGTAGATGTACTGTGCTATCAGTGAGCTGTGGAGGGAGTTGTGCTGTGAGCTGTAGAACTGTAAGCTGTGCTGTGAAAGGAACTATGATGGAAGAGGGGTGCTTGGTTGTGAAGTGAGCTGTGAGGGTAGAGGAGAGGGGTGCTGTGCTTTAATGGGTGAGGATTGTTGTGCTTTGAGGGGAGCTGATTGTGGTGCTTTGATGGGTGAGGAATTCTGTGCTGTAATGGGTGAGGGGTGCTAAAGGTTATAAGCTATGAGGGCGCTTTGCTGTCATGGGAGATGAGCAGAGAGGGAGGAAAGGAGACCTCACTAAAAAAAAGAAGGAAAAGCCAGAATGGAAGAAGCCCCAGCAGAAGTAAGGAGAGGCGTAGCTGGCCAGGATGGGTCAGCGGTGGAGGCAAGAAGCTGGAGAGTGCTGCAATGGTGGAAAGGGAAATAGTAAAATGAAGCACCGCATGGCAGTCCATCCCAGTTCCATGGTAGGCATCTTTGGTCACAGGCACTTAATTAACCCTCTTATAACTACCAGGGCATCAGGCCTGTGGGTGCAGTTAGGCCTCAGGCCTGTGGTGCATGTTAGGCAGGCAGAGAGCCCGTGACCCTATTATGCGAATTTGGACATTAGGCCCTGGTCAGTGTGTCATTATTTTGAAGTGGGTTATGGGAATATCGAAGGGGATCAGGTCTTGGGCCTATCTACAGTAAGTAAATCCTCCCTATTATTTACAGTGCCCTGTTTCAAAATTTCCACTTTGACCACTCAATTAAATTGATATAAACATAATGAACTTGTTCAAGTGTTAATCAGATTTTTTTGCAGTGTGAGTCAGTATTTTGAAGAGATATTAGTCATGTTTAATTTCCTTTACATATATTTAAATTTGCCTTTTGTCTTCTCACTTGTAGGATAAAAGTATTTTTTTTTCTGTGATGAAAAGGAATTATTTACTAATAAAATGAAAATGGTACGACTTAGACCTTTGATAAATTTTACATGCTGTGAAGCAAAAGTCAGACAAGAAAAGATTTTTTTTTTTCAAAGAAATGACTTATCTGTATATTAAACTATTCTAAGACTATATTCTGTCATAACACATGAAGATTACACGTTACAAAAAGTAATGCCTTCTTTGTTCTGTTTAATTGTCATCTATTGTCACCTCATGACCTGCTCCAACTGAAATATTAACTATATTATATTTTGGTATTGAAAATAGTAAGACCCTTGAATAACTTTATACTGTTGCACGGATGAATAAAAACAGGCCGAGTTCCATTAAGTTAAACCTCTCATAAATTTTTAATGTGTTAGCGCTGAAGGCAACTGTAGCTAAATGGGAGCGAATATGAAGCTGGATAAAACCATGCTGGGATGCAAGGTGCACAAATGGAATTATTTCTGCATGCCGGGAAAATACTACCTTGATGTTGCACACAAATATTGGGCTAAGAATTGAGCTCAATGTACTACCCGCACAACTCTCATTCTGTCTATAGATCTTAAGTCATCTCCCTCACAACATAACAGTTACAGGAGATGTGTCAAGTGTTTAAAGAGGTGTGCACTAGTACTGCACAAAATCTAGTCTATTCTCCAGGAAGGCATCCTGCCCAGTCCTAAGATGGCCAACAAAATCTGAGAATGTGCAAGATCCATCTTGAGACTGTGGGGTAGATGTATGAAGCAATGATAAGGGAGGAATAGTGATAAAGTGCCTGGAACAGGAACAGTCAGGAGCTGATTGGCCGGTGATAAAGTACCAGACACTTTATCACTTCTCCTCCCTTATCACTGCTTCGTACATCTACCCCTGTGTGAGACTGTATACAGGGCATCCGAGAGGAATATGGGGCCCTGGTAAAATTTTAGGGGTGGGGCCTAATCATGGGAGGCATGGCCACCTCCCGCGGTTAGGCCACCCCCCCCCAAATGTTTAGAGGGGGTAAAAAAAACACTCTAAAGTCGAGGGGGGAGTGGTGTTATTGCCCCCTCCCCTCAGCAGCAGCAGCAGCACACACCTACAGCATGTGCTGTGCTGACAGCAGGCTCAGCATGAGCTCTCACGCTGTCAGTGAGAAGCTCATGCTGAGCCTGCTGTCAGCACAGCACATGCTGTAGAGGTGTGTGCTGCTGCTGCCCAGGAGGAATGGAGGGGGAAGGGGGGGTTGGACCTGGGCCCCTGCCGGGCCCCTCCAGCAAGCCTGGGCCCAGGTAATTAGTACCCGCTCCCCCCCCTCTCGGCAGCCCTGACTGTATCGAGTGACATTGTGTAAGACAGAAGTGTTCTTCTTAGCTCCTTCCTATGAGAGGCTTGGTTAATACCTACTATATACATGTAACAGTGAGTATGGCTGGACCTACTACCATAAACCAGCAACATTCTCAAAGTAATTGGACTGTCCATGGTTTGAGTTATCTTCTAATGTGTGCCTACATAAAGATGTTTCCTCTGGCATATGCATCACGGTAAGCAGCTATAAGCAGCACGGTGCATATATTTCTATGGCCATGCATGTGATTACGCAGACACATTTGGTGTGGCTACTTTGCCGAGTGGTCTACGTGTCTCGGTAAAGATGAGGCTGGCTACAAATCTACTGCAACTTTTAAATATCAACACCTGCACAGACATTATTTCAAACATTATGGGGGATATGTACTAAGCCTTGAAAAGTGATGAAATGGAGCTTATTCCTATCATTTTATGGGACATATACTGTTTTTGTGACATGCTAGCTAATGTAGAGACTGATTGGTTGCTATTTGCAACTTCATCAATTGTCCACTACTCTACTCTTCAGAAGACTTGAAACTGTAAATGTTGCCAATACCTTTAACAAAGTTCAAAATGGCATCTTGCTTTATTTTTTCCTAACTCTAAGGGCCAGATGCACTAAGCTTCAAAAGTGATAAAATGAAGAGTGATAAACAGCCAGCAAATCATCTCCTACCTGCCATGTCACAGACTGTGTTTGAAAAATGTCAGGCAGGAGCTGATTGGTTGGTTGTTTATCACTCTGCATTTGATCACTTTTGAAGCTTAGTGCATCTGGCCTAATATGAGGCACATTGTACTTAGTTGCAACCACATTATACCTAACAAGTAGCATTGTACATTGGCCCTTATTCACATTGACACGTTCGCATGCGAATTCGCATGTATCACCCAACTGCTCCCATTGCGCATGTGCAGTGTACGCAATGCGCATGTGCAAACTGCGAAATTCCTATTCGCAAGCAATCTTTCAAGCGGTTTCTGTCGTCCGAGCGAAGGTTTAGCCAGTAGGCGTGATGTGGGCGTTTGTATGGGCGCGTCCAGTATAATAAGCAAAACTGGGCGTACACATGGGCGTACACGTGGGCGTTCACTTCGAGTGGTGGGTTTGCTTTTGCATGACTGCAACAGGGATTGTTCCCACACAAACTCCAAAACTTTCGCAAGCTCAAAGCAGGTTTTCAGTTTTGCACACCATACTTCTTGTGAACTGCTCATTCGTACGCTTAAAACACAGTAGCAAAATGGGGAAATCAATAGCACCTGAACACCATTGTGACCAATTATTGGTTGATTGTGACAATCATTTAACTCTGCTCCACTTCAGTTTGCATCACAAAACCAAACAAGTGTTATCAGACACATTTAAATTATTATGGTAAGGTGAATTGTAGGCCACAAATGCAAATGCACTTAACACATTTATTAATTGCCCTTATATAACATACCTTTATGTACATTTTCACTCTGCCATGTGTAGCATGTTTGCACTGTCAACATTAGTCGACATGTGTCAACTCACATATGCAACTTATATATTCGGGACAAGAGCATGTTCGCACGCACACTGTGGTGTGTGTGCATGTGAAAATGTGTTGGCGCGTGTGAGCAGTTTTAATTGCACGCAATGAAAGGCCACACCCTTTTTAGTATGGGTGCGAACGCATGAGTTCGCAAGCCCTATAGGCGTGACTCTGCAAGATGCGTACGTGCTGTTAGCAAGTGTAACACTGCGTTCGTGTGTGCATGCGAACGAATGAACCTGAATAAGGGCCATTGTACCAAATGGTGACCACGTAGCAGTGACTGAAACAAACAGCTACTACCCAAACAAAAAAAAATGTAATATACAAATCTGTTTTATGTCTCCAAATTAAGGGCCTAATTCAGAGTTGATCACTAATATCAGAATTTTCTTTGGACTACGAGGATTAAGCCGCCGCGCAGACAGAAAGAGTACACCAAGAAAACAGCAGATGTCCTCCCCAAGTTTCCTGTCAGTCAAACTGTGAGACGATTCCGATTATGATCCAAACACATTTTCTGTTGCTATTTCTCCTTGCGCATATGCGATTAAATTGGTACACATGACATTCCATAATCTATGGATTTGCAAATACTCACATAAGCAGTCAACTCTGAACCAGGCCCTGAGATACGCCCTTGGATTGTTTGGAAATGGAGAGAAATGAGAGTAGCATTTCTAAAGGTGAGATTCCAAATGGAAACTCTATAATACAATGAGAAGTTGTTTTACAAGGCACCTTCAGAATTTTCATCTGCATCATTTTTCTTTTAAATGACACTTACATTTTGAAATGCATTCATCTATGTCGGAGAACTTTGTGCAGATTGACAAACTGAGCCTTCATTTCCGGATCATCCAGATGTCCAAAGTGTTGCAACCAGATTATTAGAATGTGCACAGCAGCACATGTTGATGAAGGAAGTAATCAAATTTGTGGTATCAAATTTACCCTTATGTAAAAATCATATATACAACTTTATAATACCGGCATCGATTTTGTATATGAAGGTACAAGTAAAGTATATCTATATTCTTCCCAGTGTAGTATAAATTATATCCATTGTGCTCTACAATATACAGTAGATTTCACAATAAATTTAGCTGGGGTAGATCTGCAAGTAGTGACCAAAGCTAGTACAGGATTTGTTAAAAAATATAGTGGCTTTTAGGGATGGGCATCGACCATCTATGATTCAAAATCATCGATGGTTCATGGCTGATGTCGAATCCTTTATCCATCGATGGTGGAGAACCAGAAGGTTTCCCTCCATCGATGGAACAGCATCAACGATAGACGATATGCCCGATGTGTCAGTTTGATCTGCCAAATTGGACCGCAAATCGTCTAGCTTTAGGAGAAGATTTGATATTTTGAGTAATATGCACTAAATCTGACTTAAGAATTGGACATAGCATTTTACGCAACAATATATATGTCAGTTAATAGATTGTCATTCATTTAATATATATATATATATATATATATAAAGATCCAAACCTGCCGGCACTCAAATGAGGTAGCAGACAACGGGCCTCGGTGCCCCAACGGCAATCACATACATACTCCAAGAAATGATTGGCACTCGGGAGGCAATAGTAACAAATACAGGATGTGTATTAAAGCTAAGCTTTCGGGGTTTGACCCCCTTCGTCAGAGCACAATCCTACAGCTGTAGGATTGTGCTCTGACGAAGGGGGTCAAACCCCGAAAGCTTAGCTTTAATACACATCCTGTATTTGTTACTATTGCCTCCCGAGTGCCAATCATTTCTTGGAGTATGTATATATATATATATATATATATATATATATATATATATATATATATATACTTTGTGTGCGGCCCGGCACTCACCGCAATTGTTCAACTGCCCTGGTGCCCGTCTAGATGGAACAGGTAAGATCAAAAAAGAAAAGACTGGCACTCCGGGGTCTTCAATAAACGTGCTGTATTGTGTGTCAACAAGCGACCAACGTTTCGGGGGTTGTCCCCCTTTGTCAAGGTGCGTATTTGGATTAGTTATCACCACGCACCTTGACAAAGGAGGACAACCCCCGAAACGTTGGTCGCTTGTTGCCACACAATACAGCACGTTTATTGAAGACCCCGGAGTGCCAGTCTTTTCTTTTTTGATCCTATATATATATAATCAGAAAATTGTCACATAACATCCACTCTACTCTTCATTTATATGGCAGGGTTCTCTATGCCAGTGATTCCCAAACGGTGTGCCTAGGCAACCTTTGGTGCCTCAGAACAACTGAAGGGGTGCCTTGTGTTGGTGGGCCAGGATCAATTCATATTATTTATGGATAATTTTAACAGGCAAAATCAGTGCTGGTGGCTGACAATCATAACATACTGTATGTGGTCAAACAGAAGCAAATCCTGTCCCTCACCACATAACTTTGATATACATTATAAACACAATGTACGTAATTTAATATCGTTTTCTGAATTTCTCAATAAAAAACATTTGGCCTAGGAGTGCCATGGAAAGATTTTGATGCTCTAGGGCTCCGTGATTCAAAAAACTTTGGAAATCTCTGCTCCATGTACATTTAATTCTGCCCCCAACATGTTACAGACCCTAAGGTGGGTAGCCATTGTTAATACATGGCAAAATTACCATTGTCACCATACTTTCCTCCTTTACTTCTACCGAAGCACTCCTTTTTACACTTACAGAATACAACAAACTTATTTTTGGTGATCTATTATTGTATATGATGTACAAATCCACAATATATGACTTATTAGAAGATTGAGTATCACCAGAAGATCCAACATATTCCTATGTATAACAACCACCACTCGCTCCTCCTCTGGAGCCAGTGGTGGTTCCAGAGGAGGAGCTGCAGCTTGGTTTAAAATTCAAATAAGCGAGCCTCACTAACTGCCACCACCTGTCATTCCAAACTGGCTGTTGTGGCTCCCCCTTTTTAATTTTGAACTATGCTTCATCCCCTCCCCTGGAGCCACCATTGGGAATAACCCAAATATGTTACATAGGTCAGTAATTAAAGTTAGAAAAATTTGTGTGAGCCTCTAGGAATGATTATTTGCTGCAGCCCAAATGTGGTTTCAGTACAAATAGTATTCAAAAATATACAACCTTCTGGCAATAGTACTTGTAAACAACGGAATATTGCTATGATAAAATAGAAACCTTTCCTCAGTAAAAATAATTATTAGTACCATTTCTCTACAGTGGACGAAAGCTTTAGACATCAAGTATATTAGAAATTATCTTTAGAACAGACTGTACCCTGACTTGCTTGCTCAGAAATCTTATTCTGTCTGATGAATGTAACTCTCCACATGAATCATTTATATGTCAATCACAAGAGCCACATAACTCTATAAATAATATAAATGCTGACTGTGCATATACAACTGATATAGTGTCTCCAAAATCTGCCAATAAGGTACATTGCCATGTCCTTAACAATTTTATTAATCATACGTATTACACAAGGGAGAAATATTGAACATTCAGAGCTAAAAACATCTTGTGTTTGGTGTCTGCATTTTACTTCACCTTTTGTGATAAGCTATAAGGAAGCCATGTTGAATTCTTTAAAGTTGATTGTTGATCTACGCACAGTGGGCAGCCATTTTGTGTTCTGAATTGACATGAGCAGGTAGTATATCAATGCACCAGGATCCAGTACCTCATAGCAATGAGTTTAGCCTCATGATTAATATCTTAGACAGTATCTCTGCAATTGGTTAATTAAAAAGCTACACCCAAGTTCAGCCGACAAAATGGATGATCAACATTTTGTGGAGGCATCCATTGTGTGAAGGAGTCAGTGAAAATAAAAGTAAAGATTCCCTGTGCAAAATAAGATATGTTTTACTGAGCTGTTATACAGCTTGAACAAGTTTCTTGCATCTCACTCAACAATATCCCTTGTTAGCAGGGGTTAAAGTGAGGGGACGGGGTGGAACTGAGTACCACCACCCCTAATGGTGAGGTGGAACATTTTAACCTTCACATTGGCCCTGCACAGTAATTCTCACAGAAAAGCATTCTAGTTTGCAGCGGGATGCCAAAAACCCTACCACTGGCCCTGTCTCTGCCTAATGGGGGGAGGGGGGGGGGGGTAATTAGGTGGCATAGACAAAATGAGTTCCCTCACCTCTACATGACCACTTTAAGCCCTGCTTGTTAGATTCTAAGGTCTCCATCTCAAAGGGAAATGTCTAGAACCCTGTGTGCTTAAGGATTTTTTTTAAAATAGCTTGATCATTGGCAGCCCAAGTCATGTTTGAAACAAGGTCTGAATGCAGTGTTCCTTACAGTGTAAGGGTGCCCATACATTGCTGCGAAGTCTCACAGCAGTGTTCGGACACCCGATACCCCTGCAAGCCGCTGGGACCTTCCCGGCGGCAGGGACACATGCGATCCATTGTGATGGATCGCATGCATCCCTGCTTCCCGCCTGCCCCAGTACGGGTGGTCAGCCGGTCCGACCACCTAGTCGGGTCCGATGCGCATCGGACCCGTCTGCATGTCAGGGAGAGGCGATTTGGTCCAATTTAACGGGTTGATTGGTTGCAATCGGCCGAAATCGGACCAAATCGCCTCAGTGTATGGGCACCTTAAGTCTTTCCTACATTACTGTAGTACTTTAGATCCAATAATTAAAGTCTATAACAGCAGATGGTTTCTTGTGTATAATGAAATGGTTTGATCTCAAAAACTTTCAGGGCATATCTTCCACTTAAGAAGATGGGGATAGCATTCACAGGAATCGGCTGTGGCCCTGACACTTCCAGAAGTCTCTCTGTAGCTTGGATCTCTGTAACTTTCTATGTAATCTACTTTTCTGCAGTCTGCCTAAGGCTATGGAGTTTTCTTTAAATCCATTTTCTCTGGATACCTACGTTACTTACATACCTTTACATTGCCCTTCTTTCTTAAGGCGTCTATACATTTATTCGGTTTGAACCTTAACACACACTTTAAGCTAGCGTAACTAAAAATATTTCACGCTGACACCATAAAGACAGGGACACCAAAGTATTTTGATTTAAAGGTCATATGCATATTTATTACGTGGTATGACCTCTCCATAAAGGGCTGGTAATTAAGGTGCCAGCTCTAGTCACATCAAAATGGCGGCTACTTAAACGCCCCAAATGACCGATATTAACATGGTGATGACTGAGACTTCCCATCTGACTAAGGCACAACCTAACGCTGAGAATTCTCACCACCCCTTATCTGGCCAGTGTTGACACTCTGATGACGAAGTGCCCAAATTGTCCCCCTGCAAAGGCAGAACACAACCGCCGTCTATTCCAGGGGCAGTGCCTCCCAACGCCCTCTTATGCCACAAGTGACCGCTGGACCGTGACACCCTACCGCCTGAGTTCTGAGAATGGTAAATGTTCCAAATAATTGACTATAAATTAAAATGCCTTAAGGCAAGGGAGGGTAGGTGGGGCTGAAAGAAACTTTTGCAAGAGAAAGTACTTCCTGTAAGGACCTGCCTATATACCCCTCTCCTAAGCTCATGCCCCTAAGTTCACCATAGGCTAACCACAAAACTGAAACCAACTTTAAACCACTAGCAGTCATTAACTCCTTCCTGCAAACCCAAAAATGTAAGCCTCTTAAGTACACTCTGGCTTAGGCAGCCCTCGCTTAATCTTATCACAGTTTTATAGAAATCACTCTTGTTCTCAAATTTGTTTCTTTGGAGTGTCTCACTCCTTAAAGTTCCAGGTGTCATCTCTTTCTCCCTTCTGCTAATGCGCCTACTCTCTGTCTCTTCTGAAAGGTCAACTGTAAAAAGTAATTGCTTGTAGATAATTAGCAGGTGGTATTTCTTAAGTTGTATCCTGACCAAATAGGATCACCTGTCTCCCCTCCAGGTATAGGTACTGAGTAAGGGGGGGGGGGGGGTTGTAATGGTTAGGCACTAGGTGGAGTTAGGGTCTATCGTAGAGGCACTTTAAAAAATAGGGTTATGGTTCTTCCTCAGGTCCTTTTTTATTGCACTATGGATTCATGACCACTCCTCACTTTTCACACACTATGAGAATGCATTGCATGTATTCTATTGTTCTACATCAACCATCCCCTCCCCCTCTTCTGTGTGTGTGTGTATATGTATGTATGTATGTATATACATATCTATCTATCTATCTATCTATCTATCTATCTATCTATCTATCTATCTATCTATCTATCTATCTATCTATCTTTCCATATCAATTATATACAGTATCTATATTTATTTATATACATACATACAGTGTATATACTAATGCTTGCATGATGCTTCACTCAGTCTGTTATAGCCCAGTGGAACTCACACGAGTGTAAAGCGTCAGTTTTTTCTTGATTGCACCTCTCCCTAATGTTCCATTGAGATAATACATATTGTACTACAGTTTCTTTCCATTTCACTAAGCTATACAAGGGTGAATACACAATCTAAACACAATCTAAAGTCAACAAGGTGCTTTTGTGTGATGCCGGATTTTGTTTGTATAATTCGTAAATGTCCCTAGAACTGTATTTCTCAAAAAAAAAATAAAAAAATTCTAAGCACAGACACAACCCTTACTGTTACTTGTATGTATAGATATAATATAACACACACAACTTCCAGAATTATATAGATTATAATCAGGGCTATTTTTCTGCAGGCTCCAGCAGGAACTGTGGCCCTTATTCTAGTTCACTCTTTCTGACAAAATATTTCTTAAGCCCCCCATACACGGTCCGTTAATAGGATCCGTTGTGTGCTTAAACAGCACACATCGGATCGGATCGCATCCCTAGTGCATGCAGTGTGCATGCACTGCGATCCGATCCGATGTGTACCTAGTACAAAAAGTATGTGCAGCACATACTTTTTGTACCGTACTATGTGATGCGCGGGAGCGCGCATCGCATAGTACAGAACGGAGCCGTACACAACGGACCGTGTATGGGCTCCTTTAGATGGACAAAACCATGTGCACTGCAGGTGAGGCAGGTGTAAAACCCCACCCAAATCTAATTATCTCTGCACAAGTAACACCTGCCTCACCTGCAGTGCACATGGTTTTGTCCATCTAAGAAATATTTTGTCAGAATGAGTGAACTAGAATAAGGGCCACAGTTCCTGCGCTCTCAGCCAGTCTACAGGGACTGGATCATGAAGGGAGGGCTCCAGCTTTGTAACAATAGCCATTGGTTCAGGGTAAAACTCATGAGATTAAACCATCTTCATGATTGGCATTCGCTGCAGTGTCCGTTCACACAGATCAGCATTACTGACAGTGCACCTTTACTTGCAGTATTCGGAACTAGACTGGAGTGGTTCTTTCCCCTATTACAGGGATTAGCAGGGCTCCTGGGATAGAGCCAATTAACTAACTATGTATCATCAACAGGTGTGCTGCAAATCTCTGAGGGAAAAGCAGTGATCACACTTGTCAGTGCCCCGTCAGTGACCACACAGGTGCTGCTGTACATGTCAGTGCCCCGTTAGAGACCACACAGGTGCTGCTGTACATGTCAGTGCCCCGTCAGTGACCACACAGGTGCTGCTGTACATGTCAGTGCCCCGTCAGTGATCACACAGGTGCTGCTGTACATCAGTGCCCCGTCAGTGACCACACCGGTGCTGCTGTACATGCCAATGCGCCATCAGTGACCACACAGGTGCTGCTGTACATGTCAGTGCCCTGTCAGTGCTTGGAGTCTGAAGTCATGCTTCTCCACTCGGGGCCGGCGCCACCACTAGGCAGCCTTAGGCATTTGCCTAGGGCGCCGGCCGCTGGAGGGCGGCAGTTTGGAGCTGGTCTGCGCCACATCACCCAGCAAGCCGCCCCATCCATGAGGAGCGTTGCGTCGCTGTGACCCGCACCACCTGCCAAGCTCCCCCTCCCTGGAAAGTCACGGCGCCGGACAACCCCCCTCTCCTCCAGTCCCTGGGCAGAGTTGCGGTGGGCAGCGCCGCATCGCACGACAAGCCCCCCCCCTGGAACGTCACAGCGCCGGACCCCCCCCATCTCTCCCCTCCCTGGGGAGAGTCGCGGCGGCGCACAGCAAGCCCCATGCGCCGCATCACTGGACCCGGCAGCGTGGCCCCCCTGGAGCAGGTAAGTGTTTGAGCACCGGGGCCCTCCCTACCTGGGGCGCTCTGGTGCCTAGCACCTGCCCTGTCTCCACTGCCTCTGAGAGTTACACCACCCTGCTCATGGGTCACTGTGGAAAGAGGGACAATGCCTAAATGCAGGACTCTCCAGTTAAAAGTGGGTTTGGGAGCATACATTTACAAGGGACTGCTGCCTAGCCAATGGGGCTGATTCAGACCTGCATGCACAGGTCCGAATTCGTCCCCTCATCCTATGGCGGCTCAACTTCACATCATGCATAGTGTCAGTAAGGCGCATGTGGAGGTCCCGGCTGTGAGTGTCTTCGGTAAATTTCTCCCTTGTCTAGGTGCTCGCAGCCTGATTGACAGGAGGGGGCGTGCCTTGGTGGTCCCCCGGCATTTCATGGGTGTGCCCACCATGCTTCACGTGCCAGAGCGAACGCTGGTGTCCCTTTGCCAGCTAAGCAGCAGTCCCTTTGATGGTAAGTAACTATCAAAGGATTTCTCTTATGTGCGCTAGCGAGTGGATGTGTTCCCATACACAATCGTTCACTGCCCTACACAGTGGCTCGGATGGCAGGGGTGAATATGTTCAGCAGGGGGGTAGTAACCAGCTCGCTGTGCTCTGAACACACGCAGGCCCAATATGTAAATAGATGTGTACAATGAGGTTCCAAATACTGGAGTGGGGCAGGCTGTCAGACAGTTGTAGGGGTGTGTGTGCTGGCCCCTAACAGTAGTGTAGACCTATACAGTAGCTTGACATGTACAATATTAGGGCCAGAAGCACTAAGCTTCAAAAGTGATAAAATGGAGAGTGATAAACAGCCGGCCAATCAGCTCCTACCTGCCATGTCACAGACTGTGTTTTAAAAATGTCAGGCAGGAGCTGATTGGTTGGTTGTTTATCACTCTCCATTTTATCACTTTTGAAGCTTAGTGCATCTGGCCCTGTATGTGATAAAGTGCCATGTACACAAGAGAGAATGTCCATTATTATTATAAAATGCCAAAGTCCCATTTTCTATATAAAATGTAAATGAAAACAAACACCCTTATACCTGTTGTGTTTCCCTTTTTGCAGAACACATGGAAATTGCTTTTCCAGTGGTAGTTCGAATGGAAATGGCAAATGAGTAATGCGAATAGACAGCCACAACTTGATATAATATAGCTGCAACACCAATGAAGCATTATGGAGAGGTTAATACACATTCACCCTATCAGAGCAGCTTGATAGTTCTGCTGATAGTCAGCAGCTGGAGCAGTGAGGACTGGGCAGACGCTTAAGTGAAAACCAATAGAACCTCCGATACATAACTGTTAAATATCAGGCAAGGTTAATGCACCGGCTCCAGGTCAGGGCAGGAGAAAGGAGATTAGAATCAAGTCATAGCAACAACAGCAAGCAGCGGTGTAGCTAGGTGCAATGGTGCCCGGAGCAAGGGCATGTTTCGCGCCCCCCCTTACCCGGGGGGATCAGCACTGACCATACATGTGCACACATATGTGTATATGCATATGGCTGTGCACATCGCACAGTGGGTTCCTTTCAGTGAAGATACATCCCCCAAGATACGATTGCATATTACAATGCGATCCTGGGCGGGCATCGGGGGTATATAAAATAGGTCCTCAATGCTCTGCCCCTCCAATTACTTTCACTGCTACAGGACCAGACAGACCCTGGCCAGAGAGGAAGGGTAAGTATATTTGCAGTAGGGAGGGGGGTGGTACAGAGTGGGGGGCAGAATGGGACTGGTGTTGGAGCAGGACATTGCATAAAACATAAAAGGGGGTAGGCCAGTACAGAGCAGGGAGTGAGGCAGGAGAGAGGGGGGGAGTGATAAAACTGTAGACCCCCCCTGTCGCTGGGCCTATTAGTCAGTGACCGGACAATGTGCAGGTTCACACTGCCAGCACTGTTAAACACCCCCAGTGCACGCTTGATATTGTAAAATTACCCCCTCTGACCTCTAGCTGCTGCCAGCCTGCCGCTTTCTGCGGAGCTGCCTCGTCTTGCTGTGTGTTCTGACGGCAGCAGCTCCGTCTTGAAGTGCTACTAGTGCACTATACAGAGCAGGCAGGCGGGGGGCTGGGTCCTGGACTTAGGAGAGGGAGCCGAGATGAGCGCGCGGGTATACTCCGCAGTCAGCACTGCAGACGCTGCTGTCTCTCTCCCCCATAGCTCCCAAACCGGCGCATGCGCAATGAGAGCGCTGGCCGGGTTTTTTTCTTTCTCAGGGCAGGGAGCGGGCGAGCAGGCGAGCAGGGCAGTGGAGCCGGCGGCAGAGTGCAAGCTCCGGCGCCAGGTGACATTACTGCGCCCGGAGCAAGCACTCCGCCGGCTCCACCGTAGCTACGCCTCTGACAGCAAGGGCAGAACAGTGGTACCTACTGTAGTAACATTCGGGTATGTGCCCTGCCAGGCCACACCACACAGCCCCAGTGGCGTAACTAGCAATTTTTCTCCCCCCAGCCAAAATAAATTCTGGCGCCCCCCTCCCCCCCCCCCCCCCTCATTTTTTTTTTTAAATTCCAGCAGCCACCGGGGATCGAGCGGAGTAGGTAACGCCGAGTGGGGATCAGGGGATGCTGGACACTGACGTGTCACACATTCCCCGGCTAATAGCCACTAGCCAGCGCCCAGCGGAGGTGAGCACGATCTCTCTCCCCCTCTCCCCCCCTTACCGCGTCCTGCCAGGTCCTTACCGAGTTTTCCACCTGCCACGCTGTTCCTGGCCACTGTGATCAGACAGCCTATCTGATCGCTGTGGCCAGGAGCGGCGAGGCAGGAGGAAAAACTGTACAGCATTGTACAATCGCCGTATCGCTGCACACAGCAGCGCTGCGCGCAAGCTGGAAGAGCAGCGGGCATGGTGGAAGGGGGAGCGCTCTCTGGCGAGTCTGGCTGTCTGTGTGAGGACGCTCAGTGAACCTGTCACTGCGTCCTCACACAGACAGCCAGAGAGCGCTCCCCCTTCCACCATGCCCGCTGCTCTTCCAGCTTGCGCGCAGCGCTGCTGTGTATTCCGGGATCCCAGGCAGCAAATGTACAAGCTAACCTGCGCCCCGGTGGAGCCTGCTCCCCCCGCCATCGCTGGGGCTGCAGACCCCAAGTTACGCCACTGCACAGCCCACATATGTACTGTTATGCGGCCATTAGTTCAAAAGAGTCTAGAATGACAGTCAATAGGTTGATCACTATTGGTGTAACTTGTGCAGAGAGAATTAGATTTGGTTGGGGTTTTACTTCAAAGTGAGATCTATATTGCAGTGTAAAAATAAAGCAGTCAGTATTTTCCCTGCACAGAAACAAAATAACTCACCCAAATCTAATTCTCTCTGCACATGTTACATCTGCCCCCCCTGCAGTGCACATGGTTTTGTCCATTTGAGAAGCAATTTGCTATTGCGAGTGAAGAACCAGAATAAGGGTCCCAAATACAAGCTGGAATACAACATTACAGGTAGTGTGGTCACAAGCACATTCTAAGTTATATAACATGTGAAATACAGACATTTTTGGCTCAGCATACTGATATATGTGGCATACAATTATGTCCTGGAGATAATTACTGGGGAATTACAAAGACAATTAATTCCAGTGATTTTTCAATAAATTGAAAAGTACGTTCAAAACACTATGAGATTATTAGCCTATTTTCCATAGTGCTTAGCTGTTTTAAAGATAATGGTGACATCTAGTGGTCATATAGAATTATGTTTGTCGCTATCTATCTATATATATATCTAGCTATCTTTCTATCTAATAGATGTAAAATAATACACGGCTCATTTATAGCAATCTTAAATTAATTTATTTTTCTATTATTATTTTTTTATATATATCTTATGCAAAAAAAACTCACTTTATATAGATATTCCTGTGTTCTCTATTTCCAAATTGCAGTTTGAGCACACAGCGTCCCTCTCTGGAGAATGACTAGGAAATCCAGATGGACAAATTGATTGTGGGATCATTGCAATAAAAAAATATCCTTAAAAAATTATTACAAATAAATCTAAGCATTAGCATAAAAAATGTTGACTTTTGGGTTTAATCCTAATGGAATAGAGGCTAGGAGGTGAATGGCCCTACATTTTGGAATATCTCAATGCTAACTGTCAGCATGGCCAGTCATTGTAAAAATTAGTTTCAAAGCCAACACCAAGGGTGAGATTTAATAGGATGAGAGATTCAGAAAGTGAGAGTGTTGGTAAGAAATCTCCAGTTTTTTTTAAAGTGGCAATCATTTACACTGCAAAATCAGTTTGATTTGAAGTAAAAAAGCCTAGAGATTTCTAACCAAATCTCTCACTTACTGAATCTCTTATCCTATTAAATCTCACCCTAAAACTACAAACTGCAGGACAGTTTAAACCTGGGACAATCTGTCTGGTGGGAAAAAAAATCTGGCAATGTATCAGAACAAATGACAATCAACCTTTTGCTCCCAAATGCTGGAAAACCGATAAATACGATTATTTGGATAAATTTATTAAATCAGCTTCAAACAAATCCGAATGACCGTTGTCTGTTTGCCAGTGTTTGGGAGCAAATGTTCAAATCTCATACAGTATGCTCCAGATTTTTAGTTCTGCTAGACAGGTTGGACAGATACAACTTTAGGTCAGGGTTGCCGACTCTCCCGGAATGGCCAGGAGTCTCCCAAAAATCAGGACCCCCTCCCGGCCCCTCCGGAAGGGTGGGCAATCCTCTCGGATTCAGGGGGGACCCCCCCTGTGCCCCGGATCGCGGCATTAAAATGCCGCAATCCTCGGCTCTCAGAGGAGGGGGCGGAGCTAAAAAGACACAAACGCGTCATTTTAGCCCCGCCCCCTCCATGGAGATCAGTGAATTCGGCAGTTTGACATCATGGGGGTGGGGCTTAGTGATGTCACACTTAAGCCCAGCTCCCTGCGCGGCTACTGGAACTCTCCTCTCCGGGCTTCTCCCGGAGAGGAGAATTATAAAGTCGGCAACCCTGCTTTAGGTGTGTACGCAGCTTAACAAGCACTACCTGGCTGATTAACACACATGTGATTACTACCTCACCTACTATGTAATCCTGGCTACAGCCTTCTATTAGTTGAATGAGGTTACAGGATTTGTGGTTGCAGACAGTCCAGGGAGTGGAATGGACGGATTAGTGAAGAATTGTATGTTGACTACTGATTACTGAGTGATATACTTATAGCAGAAAAAAGAGAAGGAGACATTGGTTTAACCGCTTGAGTGGTATTCCCGGAAATTTTCCGGACTCAGTTGCGCTGCCGCAGCGGGCTGTCCCAGAAGATTTCCGGGCATACCACTAACATAGAATAGGTGTGCGCCAGTGGTGTCCAGGTGTGCACCACTGGCGCAGCACCTCTAGAGCCCCCCCCCCCCTCCGTCACATCCTTTCAGTCCCCCCCCAGCCTTTGCTTTGGAGATCGGTGCGCCGGAGCACCCTGCCCTGACCCGCCCGCCGTCACTCATTTTACAGTGATGTCAGCGGCATGCTCGGGTAGGGTCGGCGCGGCTCGGGGGGACTTGGGAGCGCTCAGGTACCCGAGTCCTCCTGAGCCGCCGCGAATATCCCCCAGCCTCCCGCCGGCGTCAATGTGACAGGTGCCGGCTAAGGCAGCGGGGACACTGGACATTGGCTACAGGGAAGCTCCGGCATACTAACGCCGGAGCAGAGGTGAGGAGGGGGGGGGGTCTTCCAACTTCACGTGGTGGACTGTCCTGCGTGTCGCCATGCTAAATTTATACTGCATGCAGTATGAATGTAATCAGACTCATGACCAGTCTTTTTTTCTCACCAGAGAACACTGGCCGTGCCAGTTCGCTCAGAACACATTGCTGGTGCATCGCATGTGTGGTAGTGATGTGTGCTGAGCAGTCTTTGCTACACTACATGGCTCTGCACAGAGGTTTCCAGAACTGTTCTGTAATATCTGTCAATTTTCTCCTTTAATCAATGTCATTTGCAGTTTCCTGATCTTTAACCTCTGGCTTCAGTCACATACTCCTTTTATAAGGGAAACATTTCAAAATATTCTCAAACTGTACTTCCTATACAAGAGAAAATAGCTCCATGAGAAAGGTGTCTGGCTGCAAAATGGAAGGTCATAAATTTAAATCCTGCGTATGACAGTTTGCTTTTAATAAAGGAGGATGTGACTGAAGGTCCTGGGTATGACTGTTAAGAATTCTGTGATTTAACCCCTTCCCGACATTTGACGTACATTTACGTCATGGTCGGGATGTACTTCCCGACACATGGCATAAATGTACGTCATGCCATTAAACTGTCACCGCATCTATAGACGCGGTGACAGAGGGACGATGTCTGCTGTCCCTGACAGCAGACATCTTCCCTCATTGCCCAGGGGGGGCAGCGATGCCCCCCCCCATCGGCGATCGTTGCGATTGGCTGTTCAAATGTGAACAGCCAATTGCAGCGTTTTATGAGTTATGTGTATAATTTTGACTCTGCTGCCCCCTAGTGTCCAAAAAAAATAAAAGGAGGTTGAAATAATGATTAAAACATAAAGTATACATATGGTCTTTGTTAGTTATTAACTATTTTGAGTGGTATGATTATTTGTCTCACAAGCAGAAAATTTAACATTTTGCAAATTGCAGAATGTTAAATTTTTTTACGACATTTTGGTATTTTTCACACAAAAAAAAGACTGTATCGACCAAAATTTACCACTAACTTAAAGTACAATGTGTCACGAGAAAACAATCTCAAAATCACTGGGATAAGTAAAAGCAATAAAAAGTTATCCCCACATAAAGTGATACATGTCAGATTTGAAAAAAAGGGCTCTGTCAGGAAGGCAAAAACAGGCTGCGGGGGTAAGGGGTTAAAATAATGTATAATGTAACAAAATTACAAAGAGCTCCACAATTAAGTGCATAAATAAGGGTATAAGAGGATCGGTGTCTAAACGCTTTTCTTGGGATGTTCTGTATGTAAAGAATAGGTGTTCCATAAATTCATATACAGTATATGCACCATGACTCTCTTTACAGTATGTCACTGAAAAATATGAGAAATTCCTGTCAATAATAGCAAATAAAATGGAGGACTGTTAGATAACAAATGAGCAGTGGCGGTTTTTACCTATGGGCAGCAGCCCCCCCCAGGTAAAATCCGCCACTGTAGTGAAGCCAGATGCAGTTTGTGAGACTGCACTGGCTTCAATGTGACTGGCAGCAGGGCCGCCAACAGGGGGATGCCCTGGGTACAGCTGTCCTGGGCCCCGGGCTATGGAGGTTTTCCGGGCAGCTGCCCAAAGCCCCGCACCCGCACCCGGCCTCCCTCACCCGGCGCCGGTGGCCAGGCACGCACAATACACAGTGCAGCCTGCAGAGCGCAGAGCCTCGGACACAGAGGGGCTCGGCGCTCTGCAGGCTGCACTGTGCAGTGTTCGCTCCGGACCTGACAGGGGAAACTGAAGGAGCCGGAGGACATTGCCGCAACATGATGGTAAGTAATGGGGACGGGGTAGGGGGAGGCGGGGTACTGGCAGGCGGGGGCGGGCGTGTTGGGGGTGCAGCCAGAGTTATGGCACTGTGCCGCTGGGGGGCCCGGACTGTAGGTCAGTCCCGGGCCCCAATATTTCTAGTGGCGGCTCTGACTGGCAGTGACTTCCTATTGGAAGTCTGACCTGCCAGTCACCAAGGCAGTCCCATTAGGAGGTGTTCCCTCCCTCCGGGACGCCTTTCTGTGGGCTGCTGTGCAAAATCACCGATTGCACATGTGCAGTACCTATATTGGTACTGCGCTGTGCTGGCCCTGGTGCCTGTCATTTGTAATATACAGGTGCCGGGACCATGACTCCCTTCTATGGGCTGTTGCCGAAGTAGCCCATAGAAGCTGGCCACATACACAGTACAGATGTTTGTACTGCGCATGCGCCCGTCCCGGTGTCTGTCCTCATAGCACAGGTGCCGGGAACTCTGCAGGGACCGGTGGCGGTGGTGATGACAATGGGGGGTGTGTGTGTGTCTGCATCGCAGTACTCCCCGTGGCTGCCGACAGAGGCAGCCCCCTCCCTTAAAAAGGTATGGCCCGCCATTGCAAATAAGTCATATTAAACACCACCTCTGTGGAAACAGGTGATACAAATTACGAATCAGAACCTATTTTGGAGTGTACTTCTCCTAAGGCCCTCATACACTATATGATTTGGGCTTGATTTCACCCAATTCTGATGGATCGGGCCGTGAAATCTGCCCAAATTGCATGTGTATGATTGGAGTCCGAGGTCGGAGGGGGTGTACATTAAGCTAAATCTTTAGTGCAGCCTTCAGTGGCACATCGTTGGTGCTTTTTAGCACCCACGATGTATTTCATCCGAAGCAGGGGGGGGGGGGTCAAAGAGCCAAAAGGAGGGAGCCGGGGGTGAGGGGGAAGCCAGGAGCTCGGCGATTAAAAAAAACAAAACATACAAATGAATAGGTAATCACTGTACCTAGACACTCTACCATTTAGACCATAACCGTTCTCCTCTGGCAATGAGGTTACTTGTACAGGGGTGACTCAGAGGACCAGTTGAGCAGGTGGTGTTTTGGAGATCTGGGTGCTTCAGTCCCTCAGCACTTTATGTCTAACCTTCTCCGGGGGGCACCTTCAGGTTTTCTGCTGCTGAGTGATGACCTGCTTCCCGAATCCATCGTCACAAGGGGAATTACTCTCTGTGGCATAATGTCTTATCTGGGACATTGCTGCCGCATGGTATCTTTTACCTAGGGCATTGCTACACTGTGGTAAAATACAGTAGCTTACCAGGGGTATTACTTCCATGTGACATAATGGGGGAAATTTACTAAAGGAAATTTGTAAAAAATAGATGTATTTGTATCCAGAAATACACTTATTTTTGACATTTACTATCCCGAAAATACGGCAATTTGTATTCATATTGATGTGCTATCAATACGAATACGAATTGCCGTATTTTCGGGATAGTAAATGTCAAAAATAAGTGTATTTCTGGATACAAATATACCTATTTTTTACAAATTTCCTTTAGTAAATTTCCCCCAATGTGTTACCTGGGGCATAGCGTAATGGTCACCTGGGGAATAGCTACAGCATGACATACTATGAATTGGACCCTACTGTATGGTTTTATATGACAAACTCTGCAGCCCCCTCACTTTTGTGCATGTGCGAATGTGTCATGTCCGCTGCCTGTGTGAGGAGGAGCAGTGCGAGTTCAGATCCTTCCCACATGCCAATAAGCAGATAATACCTCAGTGTTGTAGAAGACATGACCAGGAGTACCTCTTTACCTTATACACATTACTCCTCCAGTAGTGTCCCTTATTCACCTTACACCACAGTAGTGCCCTTTGTACAAATAACACCACATGTTAGTGCAACTTATACACATAATGCCACATATTAGTAATGCCCTTAGACATATATTGTGCACGGGGGATGATAGGCGGACAGAGCGGAACGAATTCCATCTCCAATGAGAACTGATGGAATGCAGTTCAGTACCAGTCTGGCACACTTTAACCCCTGAGTAGATGTGAGATTTATTCTATATATCATTATTATTTTCCATCAGTGATGTTAGTATATAATTCTGTTCTGAGGTGCTCTATGCCCTTTATGGAGCACATAGGGGTATATTGACTAAAGCTTCTGAAAATGATACGTGATAGTGTCCATAGCAACCAATCAGATTCTATCATTTCCTTGTATGCAATAGGGAAATTAGAGACAATCTAAGTTTTCATTCATTTTTATAAGCTTTAGTAAATTTTCCTCATAGGCCTGTATTCAGTTATGTGCTCAAATAAATATACTCGTCGATCCACGTGTTTTTATGAAAACTACGGTTGGTTTTGAATATTTTTTATACGTTTCACCGATGCAGTTTGGATTTAAAAAAAAAGTAAAACTGGTTATGTGAAACATGTCTAAAACATGTCCAAAAGCAGCCGTAAACCAATAGGACTTAATTAAATACGCCCCATAGGGAGTGTCTATAGTCATGGGTTTTTTAGGAGTAAATTATATTTTTGGGGATGAGACAAAGTACAGGGGTATTCAGGCGCAATGCATTTGCATATGCAGAATATATGGGAAGAAAGCTAAAGCTTTTAAAGTGTATTGAGTTAGGACAGAGGCCTTATTCAGATCTGATCGCAGTACAAATGTGTTCTCAAAATGGGCAAAACCTTGTGCACTGCAGGGGGGCCAGATGTAACATGTGCAGAGAGAGTTAGATTTGGGGGAGTTATTTTGTTTCTGTGCAGGGTTAATACTGGCTGCATTATTTTTACACTGCCATTTAGATTTGTTTAATCACACCCCACCCAAACTTAACTCTCTGCACATGTTACATCTGCCCCACCTGCAGTGTACATGGTTTTGCCCATTTTGAGAACAAATTTGTACTGCGATCAGATCTGAATAAAGGCCAGAGAATGTATGTAAGAGTTGATTAAATAGAAAAAATATATCAACAGCCAATGCATTACATGTTTTGCAGAAGAAAGTTACAGATTTTTGTGGCTTTGTCCAATCTATAAAAACTATTTTCCATATTACCACTGAAGCAATATGAAATATAAACCAAAGAATACAGCGTTACAAAGGCGCTGAATCTGACTGACATGCAAAAACTCTTATTCCTCTTTTGTGGAATATCCCTGTGCTTTTATGCTTTGCACATTTTTACCAGCAGATGGCAGTATTTACAAAGGATTCTTTTTTTGAGAAAGCGCTTAGGTAGTTTAAAAACAAAATGCACAATAGATCTGTTTCAGAATCAGAATCAGAATCAACTTTATTGGCCAGGTGTGCTTGCGCACACTCGGCATTTGTTGTGGATATACAGTGCAGCATCAAGCAGGGATGAAGGGGGGGGGGGGGGGGGGGAGGCATTACATACAGTAGGTTACATTGACACATTTCATGCTGGCAACACATGCTCACCGAGTAGCACAGCTGTATAGCAGGGACAGTACAGTATCACACAGAGAATATGTACCCGTTTGTGTTCTGCATTGGAAATAGACATCCATCTTAAAATGTCAGTAAAGCAAAGTATTTCAATTGTAGAATTAATCATACCTATAAACTGCTACAAAACTTCCCAAACTGGGAAAGTAACTTCTGTATTAGCCAAACCATGGTGGCCAAACCATTCCTCAAAATCTACTAACAGTTCAGGACCAGTTAGGACACCCGTGGTTTATGTGTCTCTTATTTTGAACTAGGTGTTGTTCTGTATTAAGGAAAATACACTTTATATATTAAACCGGTACATCTGGGATATTGCTCAGCCTATGCATAAAGAAATATCTGCCATGGAATAAATGTGAGCAATGCTTCAGGCAGAACCTGTAGTTCACAGATTATTCTGCAACATTTCAGTTAATTTATAGCCCAGGTGGGTAGTTTAGGGTTGCCTGAAAATCTGGTCCCCCTCCCGGCTCCCCAGAATGGTGGGCAACCCTCCCGGACACTGTCTCCCCCTCGCATCTCCTCTGCAGCAGCATTAATTTCCCGCGATTCGCAGTTTTTCGGGAGAGGGGCTAAAGATGCAAATCTACGTCATTCCGCGTCTCCCTCCTCGAAGCCGACATGTGCCGACAGACGGGATTTCATGCCCTGCCATCCACTAGAGCATGGTGGGAGAATAAAATAGTGTGACAAGCTCAGCGAGCCATGCGAGGGGACGTGGGACTCTTTGACGGTGTCCATGTCGACCACATCGAAATCCAAGACCAAAAAAAATAAAAACCCATATTGACCTTTTGACCTAATGTCGACCTAATGCTTATGTTAACCTTCCAGCCATGTCAACCTTAGCCATGCCAGACAGGTACACGGACCACTTAAGAAATTAGATTTTTCTAAAAACATTTTAGTACAGTAGCTCTTCAAAGGGTTTATTTTTTCTTGAGTGGTTCACAGCCCAATTACGGTCGGCGACCATTCCTGTAGACTTTATAAGTTGAATGGATAAAAAGAAATTATAGGAGACAGGTTATTGGTATAGCTGTCAGTGGTGTAGCTAGGTGCCACGTGCACGGAGCAAGGGTATGTTTTGTGCCCCCTCCCCAAAAAATTTTTTGCACTGTAATGCCCATTACACATAATGCCACACCGTAATGCCCATTACACATACTGCCACACACCGTAATGCCCATTACACATACTGCCACACACCGTAATGCCCATTACACTTACTACCACACACCGTAATGCCCATAAAACATAATGCCCCCCACCGTAATGCCCATTACACATAACGCCACCCACAGTAATGCCCAATACACATAATACCACCCACCCTAATGCCCATTACACATAACGCCACCCACAGTAATGCCCATTACACATAATGCCACCCACCATAATGCCCATTACACATAATGCCACCCACCGTAATGCCCATTACACATCATGCCACACCGTAATGCCCATTACACATACTACTACACATCGTAATGCCCATTACACATAATGTCACATTGTAATGCCCATTACACATACTACCACACACCGCAATGCCCATAAAACATAATGCCACCCACCATAATGCCCATTACACATAATGCCACCCACCGTAATGCCCATTACACGTAACGCCACCCACCGTAATGCCCATTACACATAATGCCACCCACCATAATGCCCATTACACATAACGCCACCCACCGTAATGTCCATTACACATCATGCCATCCGCCATAATGTCCAGTACTAATTATACCACACAACATAATGCCTACTACACACCGTAATGCCTATTACATATTATGCCACATAAATCTTGCTTACCTACAGGCTATGGGTTTCATGCTGGATGCCAGGGGTTGCATGCTCTGGGCAGGCACAGCATGTGATTTGCGGTGCGTGCCTGCGATGCTGCCCTGCACCCCTTCAGCGCCGGGAGCTTGTGCTCCACCAGCTCCGCCCTCCCTACGCCCCTGATAGCTGTAGGTCACTAGGCTTAGTGATGGTGCGCCATCTTTGTTAAAGTTGTAACATGATTTTTCTACCACTCAAACAACTACCAAGCACATTACATATATGGACCACACAACTACCCTCGGCTGCTAAGAGTACCCAGTGTTAAGGGGGAGAGGAGGTGCTATGGATTTGTGTGGCGATAGCCTATAGAAGCCTATGGGATTCTATTGCCACCCGATGCCCGCCATCCACACCCCCCTCCCCGTCCTCCATGCTGCCATCAGCATGTTGCAGCCAGGGATGTCCTTCCGGCTGCAGGGGGGAGGAGGAGACGCCGGGGACCGCCGCAGAGCCCAGGAGGTGATGGAGACCCTCCCGCACACCACATCACAGGTATCGCGGGGGCCCTCCGTGACCACACCGCGATGTCAGCCGCATATGTTAGTACGCTGGGGTGTGGTGAGGGGCAGCGATGTATGTTAATACATCCCGCCCTATGTGAGGTAATGGGGTAGTATGTGAGGCAATGAGGCAGTATATGAGGTAATGGGGTAGTGTGTGAGGCAATGAGGGCAGTATGTGAGGTAATGGGGTAGTGTGTGAGGCAATGAGGGCAGTATGTGAGATAATCCAGTAGTGTGTGAGGCAATAAGGGCAGTATGTGAGGTAACCCATTTTGTTAATACTTACCCCCCGAAGTCCAGCGGTGGAGTCTGAGCGCTTTAGTACTCTGGCATCATTTCTATTGGGCAAAACCATGTACTTTGCAGGTGGGGTAAATGTAACACGTGCAGAGAGTTAGATTTGGATGGGGTGTGTTAAAACTGAAATCTTAATTGTAGTGTAAAATTTGCATGTACATTTGCATTTGCCCCTCCTGCAGTGCACATGGTTTTGCCCGTTAGAGAAAGATTCTGGGAGAGGCCTGACTTGTGGGGCGGCCTCTCTCTGTACTGTGCAACCCCCCGCAATCTAGTGTAAGGAGTTGTAGTTTTGTGATTGCTCACAAAACTACAGCCCATGCTGAATTAGGACCATTTTAATGTATAAAATGATATATGGAATATTGGGTACTTGTTTCCTAGCACGGCGCCACCGATTTTAATTGTAAGCCATCGGGTCGGAAAAATCGTGTTGGTCGCATCGTATACAACCAAATCGCATGTGATGCGGCGTGACTGACCTGATTTTTACATTGGAATCAGTGTAAAATGGTCCCTGGGACCCAATTTTACATTGGACCCAATGTAAAATGCCCCCCAGACCCCACTTTTTTATTGTATACCCACCCTAATGGTAAATTATATGTCAAATGCCCCCCCATTGTTAACGGCACCCCACGATGAACGCCAACCCGAAGTGTGGCGAGCGCAGCGAGCCCGCGAGGGGCGGCGGTACGCGTCCTCCGACCTTTTCATACCCCCACTATCCACATCGGCGTGGAGTTGATTTTATATAGTGTGGCGAGCGCAGCAAGCCACAGAGTCCAAAGCGCGGCGTGCGCAGTGAGCCTCGCGAGGGGCCGCGCATTACTTCACAGGTATTGCTCGCTGCTGCTTGTCTGGAAACCTTCAAAAAAAGCTTGAAATCGGGTCGGTCGGGTCCCATCGCATACCTTAAGTTAAGGTATGCGATGGGACCCGATGGGCGCCGTGCTAGACAACAAGTACCGAATATTGTACTATATAAAACAATACAGGATACTTCGATTTTTTTCAGCGCAACTGAAATAGTGACGCCTTCGCTTTCTGATGGTTTAATGTACACAAACTTGCTCCATGCACAAAATGATTAAAAAACATTTATATAGGGCGCATTTTGTATACATGACAAAATGATCCTGACCTGATCACACAGCCAGGGCCGCCGAGAGGGGGATGGGGGAGCGGGTACTAATTACCCAGGCCCAGGCTTGCTGGTGGGGCCGGGGGGGCTGGTTCCACCCCCCTCCCTTCCCCCTCCGTCTCTCTCAGGCAGCAGCACACATGTACAGCATGTGCTGTGCTGACAGCATTCTCAGCATGAGTGTCTCACTGACAGCGTGAGAGCTCATGCTGAGCCTGCTGTCAGCACTGCAAATGCTGTAGGTATTGGTTCATGATATTGATGCTGAATGGGGCGACAATAACACTCCCCCTCAACTTTAAAGTGTGTTTTCACCCCCTAAATGTTTTGGGGGCATGGACTAATCGCAGGAGGTGGCCACGCCCCCGCAATTAGGCCACGCTCCAACATTTTACCGGGGCCCGGCATACCTCTCGACTGCCCTGCACACCTCAGCCAATTAGCAGTTCCGTGCGGTCACCATGCATGTAGTTATCTGTCATCCTGCCCGAGTGTAATCCCAAGCCTGCGAATGGGTAGCCAAGAGGTCACATGTCTATTCACAACTCGCTCCCCATCGAATGATTTTACCACTGTGTGCAGCCTGGGTACAAGTCATAGGGTTGACACTGTGAAGGTCGACATACATTAGCTTGACCACTAAAGGTCAACAGGGCTTAAGTCAACACATAAAATAGGTCGACCTATTGACTGTCTACTGTTGACCTTCCAATTGTCAAGAAGATGCTTGTATTGACCTTCCATCCCTGCCGACCTCCCTCCAAACAGTTTTCATTAGGCAAGTCTGCGTTTTTTCGGGCACTCACATAAAGCGGCCGGTAACCAACCCCAAATGTCCACTTCCTATCAATCAACTTGCGAACGGCCAGTGATCAAAAACTTTGCAGGATTTCATTGCATGGAGGCCTTGTACATGCGTACTGCGACCCATACGCATGCACAGTCTATTGATAATTGGTCCAGTAATCAGGTCTGAACAGTGCCGGCTCTTACCTCTGTGGAGGAGGGGGGCTGCCGTGATGCCGGGCCCCCCCTCTGCTGCTGCCACTGCTGGTCCCTGCCGGTGGTCCCCGCTGCCAGTGCCTGCTGGTCTCTGCTGCCGGTCCTGACACCGGCCCGCGAGACCGACGCATGTGCAGTAGCTTTCCCCAGCCTCTATGGGCTGCTTAGGCAACAGTCCTAAGGGTGAGATGTACTAATCCGAAAATGCGGTAAAACCTCCGTTTTACCACATTTTTGTATGTACTTAAACCCTGTCATCGCATCACCACAGGGCAGGGTATCGCCATACCCAATAGAAGCATATGGGCTTCTATCGCCGCCCTCCGTCCGCTGCAGCCTCCACCCGGCTTCTATGCTGCTCCTCCTCACCCATCAGCATGTCACAGCAAGCCAGGGATGCCTTCCGGCTGCAGGGGGGAGGAGGAGATGCCGCATAGCCAAGGAGGTGACGGAGACCCCCCGCAAACCACATTACAGGTATAGCAGCGGCCGGGCGGCGAGGGGTGGCAATATATATTAATACAGCCTGCCCTTAGAAACATATTCACTCTCCCAGGTCTGACGCATGCTAGGTATCGTCCTTGGTATTGCACATGCACAGAAGCCATTTTTATGGACTGCCCCTGCAGCAGCCCATATAGGGGGGGGGCTGCAGGTAAAAACTGCCACTGCGTCTGAGGAGGGGGGGGGGGGGCTTCAAACCATAGCTAAAAACAGTCAAAGCATCTGAATCATGCACTATTTACACAATTTTGTTTCATGAACCAAATGCACAAAATTGCAAAACATATTTTATTCATGTCCTTTAGGCTATATGCAAAGGTGGGAAAAGGAAACATAAAATCATTCTGTCTTTAGACTTGGGCCCCATCCCCAAGATATCTCATTATGGTAAACAAATATTCTTATATACAAAACAAAAATTCCAAAATACTTTTGGTATCACACATTGTGGATATGGGAGACTCAACCTGTATAGTTGATGAAGTAATCTTTAGCTGAATGTCTGCTCAGGGCAACCAAGGCATTCTTATGTGCCAGCAGCAAAAACTCAAGAATACATGAAATGTTTTGTTATTTTACCTATTCATTTGAGCACCTTACAAGGCTACATTGTATATATTTATTTTTTTACGGCATTTATAGATTAGGATAAAATTATTGAATATTTACCTGACAGTTTGTAAAAGTTTGCTTACAGGAAACTGACATTTAAATCAAATGGTGCAAACAGTATCTCAGTAATAGAAAGATTTATTAAATCCATTGTGGAAATATAGTCTTTATCTAACGAATAATGCATTATCCCATGGGTATAGTGCACAGTGAAGCCCCATTAATAATTTATATATTGCCTCAAGTTTCCTGACCATAATCTGATGTTTTAATAATGTTACAAACTGATTGCAGGTACTGTAATGCTAATAGTGTTATCTCTTGTACCAAGTCATGCAATAAATAAATGTGTGTATGTGTATCTCTAGCTATCTACTGTATCTATCTATCTATCTATCTATCTATCTATCTATCTATCTATCTATCTATCTATCTATCTATCTATCTACTGTATCTCTATCTATCTATCTATCTATCTATCTATCTATCTATCTATCTATCTATCTATCTATCTATCTACTGTATCTCTATCTATCCATCTATCTACTGTATCTCTATCTATCTATCTATCTATCTATCTATCTATCTACTGTATCTCTATCTATCTATCTACTGTATCTCTTTCTATCTATCTATCTATCTATCTATCTATCTATCTATCTATCTATCTATCTACTGTATCTCTATCTATCTATCTATCTATCTATCTATCTACTGTATCTCTATCTATCTATCTATCTATCTATCTATCTATCTATCTATCTATCTATCTACTGTATCTCTTTCTATCTATCTATCTATCTATCTATCTATCTATCTATCTACTGTATCTCTATCTATCTATCTATATATATCAGGCTTGCCAACCCTCCCGGAATGGCCGGGAGCCTCCCGGAAATCGTGTCTGCCTCCCGGCCCCCCGGGAAGGTGGGCAAGTCTCCCGCATTCTGGTAATTGCCCCCGCTCCCCCTTGCCCGCTGGTTTAATTACCATAAATTGTGGGTCCGCAGTGAGGGGCGGGGATTAAATGACGCGATCCTGGCATTTTGCATCATTCAAGCCCTGCCCCTCTCCGCGGCCCGCGAATCACTGCTTTTTCCGACAAGGGGGGGGGGGGGGGGGGGGGGGCGGAGTGATGTCAGCCTTGCCCCGACCCCCTGACGTGCCCCGACCCCCTGACGGGCGACGGGCTTCTCCCGGAGAGGTGAAATCTAAAGTTGGCAAGTATGATCTATATATATATATATATATATATATATATATATATATATATATATATATATATATATATACAAACACACACACAAAATATATCACCTGACTCACCATTCCCAGGTTGGGGTGCAGTGGCCTGTGTCCACATTGCTTAAATAAAGAAACAGAGAGCTCAGCACGCACCATAGTAAACTCACTCACCTTAATACACAAATAATTAAATAAATAATGGGGTTTTATTTCATGGATTGATCAATGCACGTAAGCTTACAGCCTATCGTCAAGGGACCCCAATTCCTTGCAAGTCTTACTCTAACAACCAGACTTTTAAGAACCTGCCAACTGCTGACACATAGTCAAACTGAATATACTGTATGCTTATTAACTGTTTTAGGGCGGGATGTATTAAAATACATCACCGCCCTTCGCGGCCCCCCCCGCCGCGATGCCACCGCATATGTACTAACATATGCGGCTGGCATCGCGGTGCGGTGACGGAGGCCCCCCGCGATACCTGTACTGTGGTGTGCGGGAGGGTCTCCGTCAGCTTCCTGCCGCCTCCTGCTCCCCTCACGCTGGGGACAGCTAAGCAAGCTGTCCCCGGCGCCTTCTCCTCCCCCCTGCAGCCGGAAGGATGTCCGGCTGCTTCACTAGGGGGAGGCAGGGCTTACCTTCCGGGGTCCAGGAGGACCCTTCAGGAAGGTAAGCCAGAGGGGCGGTCGGTGAGGCGGCGGGTTTGCGTCGAAGGCGGCGGGCGGCGAAAAGAAGTCCATAGGCTTCTAAAGGTGGCGATACCCTTCAATGCGGTATCATTTTTGATACATTGGAAAATGCAGTAAAACCGGGGTTTTACTGCATTTTCAGTTTAATACATCTCGTCCTTAGAGCTCATCTGCCACCTAACTATCTCTTTTATAGAGACCTCTCAACTGTCCCAATTTTTGCAGGATAGTACCATTTTTTGTAATATTTTATATAAAACCATCAGCCATAGCTTTAATACCACTGGCAGGTCAAGTGACTACAATGTATTATTAGTACATACTATGGCAGCAGCCGAAAAGTCAGTTTTTGTAGTTGAAGTGTTGGATGCAGGAAAAATGGCAAATGTAAGGCTCTGAGCAACTTTGACAAGGGGACACATTTTTCTGGCTAGATGACAGGATCAGAGCATCTTCAGTAAATCAGGTCTTGTGGGCGCACCTGCTGGCATACACCTAGTCTGCAGAGCGGGGAAGTGCCATTCAGGAGACGCGCTCTGCATCCTGCTGCTGCTTGCTGCTGAGGAGAGAGCGGTGCCCAGGAGAAGAGAAGCACAGGTAATGGGCAGTGGCAGGGGCTGGCTTCATATTTCAAAGATCCCATTAAAATCAATGGTTTTCCATTGATTTCAAAGGGACTTGAAGCCTGCCAACAACTGTTCCCTGCGCTTCTATACTCCTGGGTGCTGGCCTCTCTCTCCTCAGCAACCGGCAGTAGCAGGATCCCACCATCCTTCCACTCTTGCACTGAGGACTGCATCACCGGCACCCCCATGCTGCTCATTCCAGCACTGCTGATTCTGCCTGCACCCCTGCGCTGCAGACACCACCAGCAACTGCACATTCAGGAGAATGCTGACACAGCCAACGCCACACTGAGGGTACAGCTGGCACTCCTGCACTGCTGACACAACCACCACCCAGTAATACCGACACCGCTGGCACTCCTGCACTGCTCACTTCGCCTTGACCCTCAAACTGAGTATATTACTTTCACACATGTAGGACACCACAAGCAACCCTACACTGCCGACACACCCTCTCATATTAAGTGTGCTATTAGTGTATCCGACCCAAACTGTATCCAACCTGCACTGTTTCCAAGCTACATTATATCCCACACTGTATCCAACCCACACTGTATTCAACTCACACTGTACCCTGCATTGTATCTACCCCACACTGTATCTGACCACACTGTATCCATCCCACTTTGTATCCAGCCTGCACTGTATCCCTCATTGTATCCAACCCTTACTTTATCCAACCTGCACTGTATTCTACACTATATGCAACCCACACTGTGTCCCCAGGGCCGCCATCAGAGGTGTACTATGAGTAAAAATGTTGCTCTGACAGAGAATGGAGGGCCCGGGCTGCTCTATTGCAAACTGCTGGCCACTGACTCTCTGGCCACCTGCACCACTGTGTGATGGCAGAGCCCATCAGTGCCTTTCAGGCAGCTGTACGTTGAAGAAGTAAAGGACAGCTGACCACCGCAGAGAACCGCACATCAAAAGTCAGCTCCCTCTGCCGCTATCAACACTGCTTCTGGGAACTTCTGGCAAAACCACACGGAGCCTCTGCAGCCTGCTGGATGCAGCAGGCAGAAGATTAGGCACTGTCATCTTACATTAGGACAGGTAGGGTAAGTAAGGTGCCACTCATTATTTTATATACTGTACATATTTTACAGATATACACAAAGCGTTCTTCCATCATTTTAATGCTATATTTTTCCAAAACTGCTAATATCTAGCTAGGACAACACCCCCTCCCCTTACTTGAACTTGGGGTCTTGGGAGAGTTCAGGCACCCGAGTCCTCCCGAGCCGCCGAAAAACATCCCCGAGCCTGCCGCCTGTGGTGATCACACTGACAGGCGGCTGGGGCAGCAGCGGTAGCGGAGCTCCGGCGTACTAACACCGGAGCGAAGGTGAAAGGGGAGGGGAGGGGGAGCGGCCTCTAAAAATCTGTGGTGGGTTTTGCTGGGGCACGACAAACTTGCCCTGGTAGGTTTATCCTGCCCCAGCAAAACCCACCACTCAAGGGGTTAAATACCAAGTGGTATTTTTAAAGCTGTTATGTATTTGGTGGCGGGAGTGGGAGGGAGTTTCAACCCTCTTACCCTAATCTTAGTTTATTAGCTAAATAATAGCTAATATCTGATTGGAAGCTGTAGGTAGACAGAAGCTTGTCCTTTTTAGAAGTTACATAAGATACCCCAATTAAGCACGGATCGCTCCGTGTGTATGCCCCCAAGCGACACCTTCGCCTGACTAGATCTTGACTACATGTAGTCAAGATCTAGTCAAATCGCCAGTGTTCAGAGAATCAGAGAACACAGGTTAGCACAGATCGCCCATACGCACATTGCTACATTGAGGATCTAGCAAGCCCTGTGTGTAGAGCAATCTGCCTATGAACTAGATTGCTCAGCACACAAAGTACATACACATTGCCCTGTGTGTATGAGCCTTAACGTTGTCTGTCATCGGCTTTAAGCTAGAACCTGTACCAGTCTGCAACATGATTCTGTTTGCATACAAGAATTTTAGCTTTTATTGAAAGCAGGACATTTGTGCTATTCATGGCAGCTGCTGCAATTGTTGCCAGAGATTACATACAGTATATTAGGCTGTCTTATAAATTCCATTGCACTTTTATTGTACCACTAATGCAGCATGCATATGTGTACAGCAGTGTCCACCTTTAATTCCTTCTCACACAATAAAAGTACACAGTATAGATAGAGCAGCACCCATTGGAGTTGCTCCTGGCGATAGAATCATCATTTGCCAGCTCCCGCCAGCTGATGGAAGGGGGATCATGCGCCCTTTCCGTCAGAGCTCTCCGCAGCCCTAGGCCGCTGTCAGCAGCAGCCCCGCAGCCCCCCAGCTCCCCCAATCCCCACCCGTCACCCTGAAGGAGAGACAGGCAGAGAAACCACTCCCGGCCGCCGTACTGACTGTCCACCAGTCTGTGCCACCTCAGGAGGTCTGGCGATTCCTCAGGCTGGCTGGGAGGTGCTCCATCTGTTCCATACACAATCCTGTCCCTGATGAGTTCATTTGTTAATGTACCATGATCACATTTCCATGTTAGTAGCCTTAATTTGGCCGCACATGACTGGATACTCTCAGCGGATATTTGCACTGTATGTGAAGGACATGGCATATTCCTGTGCAAATCATTCCTGTGTTATAATGTACATATGCTGTAGCTAACATGCAATACCAACAGTGCACCATAGATGGCAGTAAAAGCCACCATATCTTTACAATTCTAAATAGCACTGGGAAAAAGTTTTTTTCTTTATCACTAATGTATTCAGGGAAGTCATACCAGAAATACTTATTCTCATACATGGTAACCATGAGGAATATACTGAATGCCTTGGTATTTTATTGTATCAATTTGAATTGGCTTCATTATGAGTTACGGGATAAACTCAGGTACAAACTTTCTTTAAAACTAGAAACGATTCTAATTTATTATGTGTGTATGTATATGTATATATATATATATATATATACAGTATATATATATATATATATATATATATATATATATATATATATATATATATATATATATATATATATATATAGGCATGGTATCTGGTCTAAAGCTCACAGCAGACTATGCTTTTAAAGGTGTGGTCACAAGCCATAGGGCACCCCAAAACTAGGAAAGGTGAGTGCCAATGTTTAGTGTATAATATTTATATACATTGCAGGCGCATCACTAAAGTGTGATCGCAACGCCACACACTAATTTACTAGCACAGTGCTGGCTGTGAAACCAGGTGCAGGCTGGCCATCTTTTGGGACACCGCAGATGCATGGGATGTCTTGCAGCTGCCACAGCCCTCCCGGACATGCCTGCAGTGCATGGACCGCTCCCGCAAAATGCTCGGTTGCTGCCCCCCAATAGTTATTTCATGCCCAGTCCCTGTCCCACATTGCGGCACCATGGCCCCATCACAACTTAAGTTGTGGTCACGCCAAGTAGCCATTGCGAGGGAGTCTGAATTAAGCCCTAGATTTATTTATTTATTTTATTTACAGTTTCTTATTTATGCGATAAAATAGAGTTTTTCCTGATTATTCACTGATTTTTGTTTATGGGGTATCCAATTACATCTCGAACAAAAAAAAAGAATACTTTATTGTGCGAAAACACACAGGTTCCGTGAAAGTTGGAAGGAAGGAAAAAAGTTAAGGCAATAAAATAGTGGAAGTTGAAGATAGGAGTTTGTCATCGTGACATGTCGAGTAAAGCCGGCCATACATCTACAGATTGTCAGATTGGGCTGGTAGTATCTGAGTGACAGTGTTGGCAGTTTTCCAGCATTTCAAAGCAAATGGTCAACTGTCATTTGCTCTCATCCATTACCAGGTTTTTGTTCCAACCAGCCCAATCTGATAGATAATGGATTTGTTGAAGGCGAGCCATTGCACCCAGGTGGCGGTAAACCTAGAGGTCGACATCTGTGAGGTAATTGAGCAGACTAACGGCCATATTTAATAGCAATATTTTTACTAGAATAATGTGAAAAGGGGAGTTTTCACACCCTTTTCATATTGTAGTTATATCAATGGAATGTACTAAAGCAGTGGTTCCCAAACCCGATCCTCGGGACCCCACACAGTTCAGGTTTTACAGGTCACCCGACAGGTGCACGCATTACTCACTGACAAATTTTAAAAGATCCACAGGTGGATCTAATTATTTCACTTGACTATGTGAGGAAACCTGCAAATCATGCACTGTGTGGGGTCCCGAGGACCGACTTTGAGAACCTGTGTACTAAAGGACTTTTAATTCCCATTTTTTTAAATAACCACACCAGTTTTCCATACTTAAAGTTGAAAATCCAATCTAGCTGAATTTAGTATTTAAAAAAAAAAAAAATACAGCAAGCCTTGTGGTAATTCATCTGCCGTAATCACAGGTCTCACTGCGATATGCCTACCCATTCACAGCTTTACCTGCTCCTAGGCAGAGAAAGTAGTGCTGGGACCCGGTCAGTGTGATCAGCTATGTATTTGCTATAGACAGACAAGCTGATCACAGTGTAAAACAGATATATATATAAATAAATAAAATTCATACTCACCAAACCAGGAACCATTGATCAGTGCTCCGTGAGGGCTGCCTGTCATCTGGGCTCCCTGCTGCTCCTGTGCAGTTAATTGATGCTGCAAAGAGGTAGCTCACTTTACAGCACTGGAGGTCACAGCAGCAGGAAGAACAAAAGCAGTGGCATAACTATGGAGGGTGCAGGGGATGCAGCTGCTATGGGGTCCCAAAAGCCCAGCAGGCATTCCCTGCACCCTTTTTCTTAAGTAGTGCCGCAGTCGCACTGGCAGTGTCAGCGGTGCCATCCCGTGCCCCCTCCCCTGCCTGTGGCGATGCTCCATATAATGAAGGGGAAGGTGGTCTGGCTGTTCCAGCCTTCCCCCTCTCCCCTTTGTGATGCTGCCGGGGCTCCACGTCACTATCTAGTGGCCAGCCCCGGCGCAAAACACGCAAGTCCTGTGCTGCTGCTGTCTCTGTGCGGGAGACCAAGGACAGAGCTGCATGCAGGAGGATCTGCAGGAGACAGACTGAAGCGGCTGAGACCCAGAGCTGTCAGTGCAGGAAGACTCAGCACTGACAAGGAGACCCTCCCCCAATGCTAGACGTACACAGCATCAATTATATTTACTGGTGAGTGGGCCAAGGCAGCCTAAACTAGAGGTCGGAGGGGAGGGGAGAGGATGTGATTAGGAGGTAAAAAGTGATGCAGATGCCCCCTCCTCTTTTATCCCCTGCTCTCTCTTCTCTCTCTCTCCTCTCTTTTTCTCCCTCCCCACCATGTCTCTCCTCTTTCTTTCTCCCTCTCTCCTGCTTCCCCCTCACCATTACACCTTCCTCTCCCTCCATCTAATTTCTCTCACTCCCCCCCCACACATGTCACCCCCTCCCCCTCTGTGGCAGGGGGAGCTTTTCATGACTATGGGTCCCAGAAGGTACTAGTTACGCCCCATTGAACAAAAGATTGGAAGCCCTCTCGGAACACCGGGGTATTTTCGTGGCGCGCAAGTGTGTGTGTGGTCACAATGAAGGGGGGGGGGGTGCTGGTAGAGGCGGTAGCAGTGACGTCTGCTGAAACGCATGTGCACCCATTATTTTGCTTGGCATTGCAGGGACACAACTTTCTCGCAAGCTCTGTCCTTGCATGCAGTATTTAATACATCCATGCAATGTAATCAATTATCACATTGTGTATTGCCCAGATTTTATCACAGCACATTGGCACATCAGCCCCTAGGAAACTGTACAATGCTGGCATGGCATCTCAGACATACGGAACACATTTTTTTTTTTGTGGGGGCAGGGGTTGGCTCAAAAATGAGCTTCTGCTATATTCATATCAAGAACTAGAAGAATTGTCAAAAGTACAAGAAACTAGCAAGTTATCCTATTACAAATAGATGCCAAAGGATTAGGTTATAAATCAGGATGAGCACCTGCAAAGAAGGCTGAAACAGTAGTTATTGATTGACATTATGCTCTCTCTGTATCTCCTGATAAATCTTGTATTAAATGTGTTATGTTTACACTACCAGCTCAGGATGCACTTGACCCGGCTGACTTGTGCTTTTAATTAATACACAGTTATTTCTTTGACTTCCACTATAGCACTTAGATTATAAGCTCTTTAGGGCAGGGTCTCTCTTGGTTATTGGGTATCATTCTCACGCTACTTATTAATCCATATTTTCTAGATATATATTTTGTTTTTTTGCAGTAATATTGTATATTGCAATATTTATAAATAGTCTACTCAACTGGGTCATGACATATATAAATATATATATAAAAATATTTTTTAATTGTGTTTCTTTGGTTAATCCCTTCCATTCTGCTCTTCTAAATTGGCCCCTTTTGTACTTTCACAAAGTTAACTAAACCCATAAAAACAATATACTGTACACCAAATAGAGGCGAAATATGTGCACATTATTAGAGCATACCCAATGGTTTGGGTGTTATATAAATATGTATTACTTCTTCATGCCTGTATTGTTACAGATGGAGTGCTGCTCATTCAGCCGGGGTCTGGCGGTTTGATCGCCAACCGCCAGCCCCCACATGCCACCAGAAGTGGGCGCATGTGCACAAGAAGCACACGTCACCTTACAGCGGAGCTCTCCGCCGGTCCCCACCGCCTCAGCGCCGTTCCCCACAGCTTGATCCCACCTCCCTCTCCCCCCCTAACCCTGCCCGTCTCCCTGAAGTGAAGACTGGCAGGGTTCGCTTCCCCCACCTCCCAGAAACTGGGCACATGGAGTGCCATCTCGCCAGCGGGGGCATTCTGACGAGCCCCGGAGCTGGCTGAGAGGTGCTTCATCTGCATATTTCCTTTATCTCTTGAACAGTACCTATATTTAAGGTTCCATATACCAACACAAATAAAGGATTGATGTGCAACTATGGGCTCTATTTTCTAAGAGAGACAAAGGTGGGAAATTACTAAATGAGAGGTATCTTTTAGATGGGATGTTGCTATGGGCAACCAATCAGAATCTACCTCTTATTTATTTTTTCACCATCTAGAAGATAATAGGTACTTATATGTTAGTTGGGTGCCCACTAAGCTATTTGCTTAGTTTTCTGCGTCCCCTCGCCGCGCTTCGGGCTCGGTGGCTCGCTGCGCTCGCCACACTATAGAAAATCAACTCCACGTGGACATGGATAGTGGCGGTATTAGCGTACTAACTATAGTGGGCGCTCAACTAACTGATAATAGATATATTCTGTTTGGTTGCCCATAGCAACATACCATCTAAAATAGAACTCCCGCATGATTACATTGCCCCCCAAAAGTGGACAGAGATAAAGTACCAGCCAATCAGCTAACTGCCATGTCAAAGGCTGTGTTTAAAAAATCACAGTTATGAGCTGGTTGGTTGGTATTTCTCTCTCTCCAAGACTTAGTAAATGTTCCCGATTCAAAGGTGGATCCAATGCTTAGTTTGCACAGTTGACCAACTTCCTTTGTATGCATCAAAAGTTGACACCCGTGACAGCGTCTTTATGGTCAGTTGTAGCTCTGGTGGCTTACTTGTGATGATACGACCAATGTGCATCTTTGTACACAGGCGGCAGTATAGAGATGCTATCAGTGGGCATCTGTGTACAAATATTAATCCCACCATTTGCTGGATTAGCATATTTTTGAAGATCTGCTACTGTATGTATGGCATTGCAATCACAACATAATTTGTGAGTACCTCTGGATTAGGCCAAAGATCACTGTCATAGTCCGTAAATATTGTGAAAGCTCTCAGGAGAAAGGCCAACATTGTATCTGAATTGATAGTAGAAATGCGGTTAGTAGTTATCTGCTTATACTGTATATAAACAATGTATTGTTAAACTAAATCTGAGTCTGATCAACTACTGTACGTAGCAAGGTTCAATAGCAGAATATGGGTGAGATGTTTAAAATGTGAGAAATAAAGTGGAGAGTGGTAAAGTACCAAACAATCAGCTTATAACTGCCATTTTATAGGTTATGTTTGAATAATGAGCTGATTAGTTTGTGTTGTATGAGGCATATGTACTAAGTTTGTAGGTACTTTGGGCGGTATGTTCTAAAGTCCGCAGCCCTCTAACGCCCCCCCCCCCTTCGCCGTGTATCGCATTGTTAATATTCGCATATGCTCTAACATGTAATTATTAACGCAAGGGACAGCTCTTGCGATAAGAGCTGTCCCTTGTGATGTGGCCACGGTGCTGGACTTCCGGGTGTGAGACCAGGGAGTCCATCTGCACATTGGCAGAGTGCCGGAGCCGGCCGCAGGGCATGCTGGGAGGGATCCATAACGGATCCCTCACACAGCGCTACGGTAATAAGCCCATAGGCTTCTACAGGTAATCGGCAGCTTTTGCTGGCGATTCCCTCCGCATCGCTGACACTGCGAGTGGGGGTTAGAGAATACAGAAATGCAGTAAAATCCCGATAATGGGGTTTTTACTGCATTTCTGGTTTACAGCATCCCGCCCTTTATCTCTCTCAACTTTCAATATCATTATTCAAGGCTTCACTTTATTTCTCTCCAATCTTTGATAAGTCATCCACATTGTTACGGTACGTAAGGGATTATGGATTCTCTCTATTGTTATAATATTGCTAGATTCCCCTTGGAAAATGTTTACAAATGCTCTTTTTAGATTCAATTGTAAAATAATAGGCTAAAGGTGAGAGACCTATCAAAAAGAGAACAGGTTCAGCTGTTGCCCATAGCAACCAATCACATTTTCCTATCATTTTATAGACTATACTAGACAAAATAGAAACTGCTAAGGGCAACTTCATCACTTGTGTTTTTTGAATTGTTTGATACATAGGGGGAAATTTACTAAAGGAAATTTGTAAAAAATCAGGTGTATTTGTATCCAGAAATACACTTATTTTTGACATTTACTATACCGAAAATACGGCAATTCGTAGTCGTATTGATGTGCTATCAATACGAATACGAATTGCCGTATTTTCGGGATAGTAAATGTCAAAAATAAGTGTATTTCTGGATACAAATACACCTATTTTTTACAAATTTCCTTTAGTAAATTTCTCCCATATCCTCTAAAGTCATGTTGTTGGAATTTCTTATATTGTGTACTACTCCTCTTTCCTTCCATTAATAAATGGAATGCACAAGCAGCTCTTTTTCCTGATACATCAACATCCCATGAGTTTAGAAGAATGCTAGTATTCAACTTCCAAAGCTATATTGGTAAGCTAACCTAGTTTTTAGTCTAGAGAGCTTTGGACTATTGTTGGTTGAGACAAGAGATTTATTTAATTTATTTATTAACAGTTTCTTATATAGCACACACATATTATGCAGCGCTTTACAGAAAATATTTGAACATTCACATCAGTCCCTGCCCCAGTGGAGCTTACAATCTATATTCCCTACCACATGTACACACACAGACCTAGGGTTAATATTTTGGGAATCAATTAGCCTACCAGTATATTTTTGGATTGTGGGAGGAAACCGGAGTACCCGGAGGAAACCCACGCAAGTAGGGTGTACAAACTCCGCACAGTTAGGTGGGAATCGAACTCATGACCTCAGTACTGTGAGGCAGTAATTCTAACCATTACACCATCCATACTCCTGTTAAGCTACATTCAGTTGTAAATTTCAATAATTGGATGATTATAGATCAATTTCTAAAGACACGTATTACCTCCAAATACAGTATTTCACACACAGAAAGTAATAGTTTCTGAATAAAAAATGTAAAGGCAATCACAATGTTCTGTGAGTTGACTTTGTGGTAAAGGGCTGGTAGCCATTGTTAATACCCTCTTTTAATCTTTGAACTACTTCGGTAAGATATTTCTCAAGGTGTCTCTTCCCCAAGTTGGAGCTCTGTATGTTGCTGCTATACACTCACCCATTTGTTCCCCCCCCTGAGGCTCTGGCTATTCTTTAATACTTAAACAAGCATAATCTTTAGATGGCAGTGGAGGAGTGTGTGTGAGCCAAAGGACCAACAAGAAGCTGCTATCCATCCAACACATACCCCATTGGTTTCCAGATAGGGCTGATAGACATGTTGAAATTGAATCTACTCAAAGCTGCCTTGATGACTTGACTAGTGGAATGGACCATCTACAAAATATTTTCTTAGATGGTAATGCAGCTTTAATCACCCCCTACTGTTCACAAAAAAATGTGGCTGTTTTTTTTTTTTTAAATGCGCATTATAGCTGCCAAATTGCTGCAGATTGAAATACTGCATTTAAACCATAAGGTAAAAAAAAAAAAAAAAAAAAAAAAAAAGATGGATTTACCTTTAACACAATAATACTGTACAGTAATAATTGATTAAATTGCCATTGCTTATTATGCTTATTATTGCTAGTGGGAATGCACAAGCAGCATATTATCACCTGAAGGCATTATCATTTTATGTAATGCTGTGTGACAGGGAAACCTCCACCCCCACCGTATCATTAAAGCAAAGATGGTGCGTATGAACAGAATTAATTTTAAATATCAAATGTATATTTAAAAATAAATAAAAACGTAAACTAATGGACTACCAAGTAAAAAATGCAAGGCACATATTGTTTTTATTTTATGTTTTTGTCAATGTTGATTAAGCTAGTTATTGAAGGATTTTATATTTGTTTAGTAATTTAGAAAATTGTCTACTTAGACCATTGAAACCAATTGGTAAACAAGAATATTTCAAACATAATTAATAAACATACCATTAACTAAAATGATGCCAGAAATGTATTGTGTTACTTTGATTCTTAGATAGTATTAAAAAGATATTAATAATTGAAAATCATTCATCTTTTACTTTATTCCATTTATTAGTAATTATTAATACATTTTAGTAGATATGTCTATTTAACTGAAAGTAAGTTATTTAAGTACTGTAGGCTGTTTAGTAATCCAGGATCTAAACTTGGTGGATAATATAAATTTTGCTAAATAAAAATATTAATGCTTGATCTTTTATAATTCAAGTTATTCTGTGTGAGAAGTTGAAAGACCGCTATAATCGTCACCGTAATCCAGTGTGCATTCTGTTTACAATTGTTTCTTTTCTCACCGTTTCTTGTGTGTCATGACAATGATAATGAAAATTCAAACATATGCAGAGTGTTTTGCAAATAATGTTAAACACTGGAAATTGTACTCCGCATTTTAATAAAGCGGCTGGGACAGATGTCTGATGTTTAATTGGTTTCGCAAATGACAAAGAGGGTGAAATTATGCCACAGCCTCCTCTCGTAATGGGGAACCAAGATTTTAATTATATGTACTATCACTTTTTATACTGTGTCTGTCTGATCTGCCATTTCGCTTTGTATACAATAACTGTATATTTTGTGTTCACTCAACTAGACCCCTAATCGGTTTTAGACAATTTCTTCAGGAATTGGAAGACGTGAAAATTGCAATGTAAAAAAGATCATCAAAGTAAATGCAACTCAAAATACTTAGATGTTGACATTGTATCTATAACCTCACAGAAGACAATTTATGTACGACCACACAAATCAGGGTACTGTACATCTCCACTTTCTTTTGGACAACTATAAAAATTTTGACCTTTTTGAATGTTATGCTACAGTGTCACATAAATGCCGAACATATCCTCAAGGCATATATCTACTCTTCAATGTCATTTTCGCTCTCCCGTTTAAAATTGTTCACTGCAACTGAAAATGTACAATTGAACCATATCTTATTTAGTAGTCTGAATATACTATGAAGAGTGTGAACTTAATTATGCAGTCTGTCACACCATATATTATGGTTTTAAAATAGTAGCCCTGACCATTCATTTACAGTAACAGCGTTATATTTAATTTTTATTTTCAGCAGGGGGTTAGATCGCATGTCAAAATTACATTTGAATTCATTAGTATAACAACTAAATTCAGGGCAATGAACTTAAAGTTTTGCAAAGTATTTTCATTCATTAAACTTTTATTTTATGGGAGTCAGATGTATCGAGCTGATGAATTAATTAACAAATTAAAATAGGAAGAAATGACTTTAGGTGTTAATATATTAAAGAAAACTATTGCATATTATTAGCTTTCTGTAAAAGATACATAGCTAAGGTCATTGCTGCTAATGGGCAGGTGTTTGGCTAGATAGTTAAGATATTTAAAATGTCCTGTCTTCTCTATTAGAAATTACCGTATGTCAAAAAAGTTATCATCAATGACATGGCTGAAGACATACGCATAGCAAATAGAGCAACATAAAGCTTAGATGTCATTACTAAATGTTTTTAACAATGTTTTATGAAAAATAAAACTGATAAATCTAAAGGAAGACAATTAGGACATTATTATATAAAATATATTGGGGGAAATTGACTAAGATGGAGTTGTATTTCAGAGGGGATGTTGCAATGGGCAACCAATTAGATACTATCTATTATCTTCTAGAAGGTTTTAAATATATAAGAAGTATATTCTTTGTAAATTTCCCCCCTTGTCCGGAATGTAAAAGGAGCTGATTTTAGTGGCTGTGAAAAAGTAGCTTTTACCTAGAACTCGGCCAACGTAATCGGATCTGATTTCTCTATTGGCCAGGAAGCATGTGACTTTTTCAGACCAACTGAAATGCGTTGTATGGCCAGGATGTAATGGGAACCAAGAAAGTTTTAAACAAAACAGCTCTATTAAGTTGGACAGAGACTATAGCTTTTTTTGGGGGGTAATAAGTCGTATTCGACAATGATGTCAATGTACAAGTCAGACACAAAACAGCTCTATAAAGTCGGACATAATTACACCTCTGTTTTTTAGGTGAGCTCTATTTTAAAATGATGTAAAACAATTCCAGGTACACAATAACAGCACATTTACACAAAAAAAAAAAAAAAAAAAAACCATAATTAAAAAGACTTCTAACCTTAAAAATAAAAAATATACCTTGATCTCTCAAAATAACTCATATACTGAACACTGAATTTTGGCACTTTTGCACCATCAATAGAATAGAATAGAATAGAATAGAATAGAATAGAATCAACTTTATTGGCCATGTATGCTTGCGCACACTAGGAATTTTTTGTGGATTTACAGTGCAGCATCAAGCAGGGATGAATGGGGGGGGGTGAAGGCATTACATACATTACTTTAAGACATTACATGTGGGGAACACATGCCCACCGAGCTGCACAGCGCCTAGGCAGCCATCAGCGGCGCCACTGGTCACTGCTACAGCCAGGTAGGTAACATTAAGCAGAGACAGTACAGTTATCACACAGGGAACACATACCCACCAAGCTGAACAGTGCCTAGGCAGCCATCAGTGGCGCCACTGGTCGCCGAAACAGCCAGGTAGGTAACAATACAAGCAGAGACAGTACAGTTATCACACATGGAACATATTTGGCTGAGCTGCACAGCTCCTAGGCAGCCATCAGCGGCGCCATCTTGATCATGCTGCTCAAAGGCAGCAATAATAATATTATTTTTATTTAGCATCAAATGCATCTTATTATCATTGCTATGCAAATCAGACACACAAAAAGCTTTTGCTAATTAAAATAATATGCAGCATGCCTATATTCTGTAATTCTGACCGTATCTTCATACCAAGTATGTTAAAGCGTTTGGCAGGAAAACACTGAAGCATAACATTTTGTATGCAGATACATTTACAATTAAATACAAAATATGTGCATTCTGCATTTTTTTTAATCAGCAAAAGCTGCTATTGTGTCAGATTTGCAGTCCCGTTGTGAATAAGATGCATTTGATGGGGAATACGTGCAAAAACGACATGTACAGTAAGCCTATTTTTAAGTTAAGTAATCATTTTAAAAATGTTTATTTGATAGAAATTTTCTGTAATTGTCTACTTGGAGGTGATTTTTAACATTACCTCTAATTATGTCCCACGTTACAGAGCTGTTTTGTGTCTGATTTTCTAACTCAGATGCCATTGCATCGGCCAAGTTGTACTGTATGTTTAACATTAGCAAAACATCTGTAATTAACTTTTCACTGGACACTCTTATTTGGAGACGAAAACCTCTGACTTTTAATGAATTCGGACACTATTGCATTGGCCAACATTACAAAATGTCCAAATGTTGCAGAAACACCTGACCTTTTACCAAATTGGACTAAAATCTGCTCTAACTGCAACCCAGTCACCCAGTCATAGGGTTCTGATTCAGACCTAGGGGCATATGCACTAAGCTTCAAAAGTGATAAAATGGAGAGTGATAACCAGCCAATCAGCTCCTGCCTGACATTTTTTAAACCCAGCCTGTGACATAGCAGGTAGGAGCCGATTGGCTGGCTGTTGATCACTCTCCATTTTATCACTTTTGAAGCTCAGTGCATCTGGCCCCTAACCATGTGGCTGTGAATTTGCACAGGGACCAATTGTGATTAGACTGCGCATGCAACTGGGTTGCAATGCATGTGTGCAGTGCCGTCCAGTGATGAAATACTGCTACTTGTATTGATTGCTGGCAATTCACAAGGTTAGTAACAGGAAGCTAGCATTTGGGGGTGGCGTCAGAAAATACATAGGCATGCATTGGGAAAATGCAGGCATGCCCAAGTGTTTTAAAGGAGGTTGTGTGACGTCACCTCTGGCTGCAATCGTGCACATCTATTCACAAGGTGGGATTTCACTCTGGTGGGGTGGTGTTTACCTGATCGCTGGGGCAGTATTTACTGGATTGTGTGCTGCTGTCAATTACCAGCCATGCGATCAGGTCTGAATCAGGCCCATAGTCTTAAAAACTATAATGTGAATTAGATCCTTTTAGTAAACATTGGCCCTTATTCAGATCTGATCGCAGTACAAATTTGTTCTCAAAATGGGCAAAACCATGTGCACTGCAGTTGGGGCAGATGTAACATGTGCAGAGAGAGTTAAATTTTGGTGGGGTGCGATGATTCATATGCACAATGTCTTAGTGCCTCCAGGCACTGACAGTCCAAGTCCCTGGTGCTATAATACTTGGGGCCTACGAACTGGCCACTTTCTGGCATCCGCACCCTGAGTAGCAGGCTGAGCAGGGTTTAAATCTGTGCTAATGTAAACAGGCCAATTCCCAGCTGTGGATGTGAAGATCCTATACTGTACCTCCCAACAGTCCCAAAAACAACGGGAATGTCCAGGTTTTCGGGGACATTCTGCGTCCCTCCCACGGCCGGCAGTACCCCGCGGCGAGGGGGGGGGCTGTTGGGAGTCCACCCTGTTCGCTGCTGAGCAGCGGTGAATAAATGCTGTGCGCATGCGCACAGCGGCCATTCCCGCAGCCAGGGGGCTGGGGGCATGGCTAGAGGCTCACAGAGCCTCTGGGTCATGCCCTAATAGTGGCAAAACGGGGGTGTGGCCTCGCGGGAGAACCGCAAGTATAGGCCACGCCCCGAAATTAGGCAACGTCCCCCAAAATTTTTGCCGCGCCTGCAGCGCCCATCACTCTGTCCCTCCTCCGTCTCCCTGGAAGTTGGGAGGTATGAGATCCCAAAACCTGGACTGGAGTCGAGTGGTTGAGAGCTCACCCTTCTCTCCCTCAAACACACCTCAAAGTCTCTATCCTGGCTTTGCAATGAACCAGAGTCTCTTATCTGGCTATAAAGCTTTTTCTCTGAGGCTGGACGGCTTTTCTTTAACCTTCTACAGGTAGGTTGTGACCAGGGAAATACTACACTCTCTGGTGAAGCTGAACATGCTTCACCAAAATAGGTTATGTTTTAATTTGGCCAAAAAAGTATTACTGTATATTATTTTGAGCTAGTTTATCTGACTAAAAATAATGTAATTTTAGTGATATTTTAATTAGCTGCCACAGTCAAATAAGCTTTATGCTGCAAGATAATGTAAACATTGACTTAATGGACTGCCATATTCAGATTTAAGGGGGTAATTCTGGTTGGCACGCAAAGTTCACAGCTTTGCGTGTCATCTAATGACCACCCGCATGATTGCATGAATGCCCGCCCCCACTCGCACGCCAGATATCCCCGCACACATGCAAATGGATGTTTAACATAAACATCCATTCACAGCCTTGCATGTGTGGACAAAATCATACGATGTTCGACGACCATCAAATTATTTTACAAGTGCTAGCAGATCTAAGACACCTCTATGGTGTCTTAGATCTTTGGGCTTCCTGTACAGGAAGAGGGCGGGCAGCTGACATCCGCTGACTTCAGCTGCCCACCCCATACACCAGCATTATTGGCACATTTACATGGGAACACCCAGCATTTTCATGGGGACATTCACAGATACGCGCATGTGCAGAACCCCCACCATTGGGCCAAATTTGCCTTGTGCCAACCCAAAAATGTTGTGCGTTCCATGGACAGGAAACACACCAGATTCCGGAAGTATTATGCGCTCCACCTAACTCCGGAACCGGACTTCTGGTCTGATAATTAAAACAAACTCCGATATTTTATGTCTTCTAATGCTTGTTTTTGCTAATAAAAGTATGTATATTAACTATTTCCTCCTGCTCTTGCGATCAATGTATACCATAGGTAATTTTTAAATGTACTTATGTTAATTGTGTATAATCACATATGCCAATTAGGTTTGTAATCAGTATAGACAGATGGTTATTTAAACCCCCTAGTACCAATGCTATGCACACCTTGTTAAAGCCACGAAACTCGTTGGTGGATCAAAGGGAATTTACAAATCCAGTCTTACCCACATTGCTGCTATTTTATACATTGGGTTCCGGACCAGCCTCTTCCTCCACTCTGCCGACTGGCCAGCATCCATTGTTCATTCCATCCAAAAGGGCAATTTGTGCCCCTAACCTGAACGGAGGTCCTACACAAGCTAGGGAGTGCTATCCCACCAAGGGAACCTATCGTGGGCTAATTGGACACTATGCGCAACCAATAATATTGGCTTTCAACTGCTGGACAATATCAAGTCGGCCCCAGCTCTATTTTACCATCAAAAAGGCACGATAGGAATGGACCCACTCTGTACAGAACTTTACAAATACGGTACCGTATAGACTGCTTTAAAACCTTCAGTTCCCTCTGTCATATTGCAGCTTTTTTATTCATGTCATGTTATGTTTTAGTGTTTACATGTTTTATTAAAAACTATTATATTTTAGACCTTAATTGGCACTACAAAATTTATTCAACTTAAATTGTATTTAACCTTATTCACTGATATATTGCACAGCGCAGTGTACCGCTTCTTTTTTCTTGTGCCAATCAAACCTGATTTAGACCCTTAATGTTGCTGACAAGTAGGTCCTGCACTTTCATTGAAGCTCCTTAGAATTCCACTTTAAAAAAATATATAAATTAAAATGTAGTCTATAGGCTACAGTGTTTTATGCCAGGTGCACAAAATAGCATCATACAGTATAGCAGTTTTCATTCAGAATAATGAGAAATGTGGTTTCATCTAAAGAAGGAGATCCACTAATATCTAATGTGTTAGTCGGTTGTTAAATAGCGCTAATATCTAACTCATATGGAAAATGACATTTCTGTATGATTTTAAGATAAAAGGGTTTTGATAAATAGACTCCCCTATCTGAAAACAAATTTCCCAGAATTCTGTGCTCTTGAATAGAAGTGTGTTAGCTTTGCTAATCTCTCATTAGCCAGACAGCAAACCAACCTCTACTTTCCAATAATCCAACTAGATGTGATGATATAAAATGAAATTGGTAAAACTGTAAATACAGTACAGACAATAGAAAGTAGTTACAATAAACACAAACACAATGCAATAATGTAACACATAACAAGATGATTGTAAAGCCGACAGCTGATAATCCTTACCATGGATGCTTTTCTTAGTAGAGGATATTTCATGCCCAGCTCTGGCTGAGACCAAGTTAGAACTAGAATGGAGACTAAAGGCCTGAATCAGACCCTGCCGCTCCTTGGCAATTTTCAGAGATCTACGCAGTCTCGTTGTGGCTGCAGTTAGAGTTACGATGTGGGGTAGCAATAACGTGATGTGGTGGGTGGGGGTGGAGTTTTATGGGAGTTGTCTGGGCAACACAGGTGTGTCTGGACAGCTCGATGGAAGGGGCACGGCGGCTGCGTGTTGTCACATGTAGTTGGTGTGACCCAGAACATGGCCTGCAAGTGCCCAGATTCACCCCTAGGTTTTTCAACCAGGGGGCAGCCGGGAATGAGCGAGTGCTAAGCTATGCAGCAAAGCGCTTGCAGTTTAGTGATGTGGCCAAAAAATTTTGCAGGCACATCCCTGGGAGGGACCTATTAAAAATGAGTCCTAATAAAAATATAATGTCAAAGTCTCCATGATTTTGAGTATATGAGTATGTACATATACCACACATGCAGTTGATCAATAGATGTGAATTCAGGAGTTATTTCAAATCTTACTGTACATTTTCAGTGAGAAAGAGAAAGTCAAAACATGTACATGTCCTGTTTTGTATTGATCAGGGCTGTATACCCTTTCTGTTTTAATTGACATAGAATAAATAAAAAATTTTGATAAACATAGTTGTTGGTTGTTAATTCAGTAAAACCCAGCACTTCTATTTCTTTGTCATTTTACACATACCTAGGGACTTACCACACCCCTCCCAAACAGCAGCTTCTTGACAGTGCCTTCTAGTCACGTCTGTTTGTTTCACATAGGAATAGAGAGGGGATCCTTATTCTGGGGAAATAAGCCTGTATTCTTCTTTAGGCAACACCATCTATATTGTGTGTTACCTGTTGTGCACAAGCTATGGAAAGCTACACTTTTCAAAGCTTACTGCCTAGCATAACATTGCAGCCCCATAGACTTCTAAGCAGACGGCTGCCCTGTGGTATCATGGTAAATGGGCCATCAAATCTTCTTGTATAAAAGAGTATAGAGTTGTGACATTGGTTTCTTCTTGGTCATTGGCCTTTTTACGTGACATGCAAAGTAATTGGCGTAATTTCCCTGTGGACATCAATTATCACAATTTGGGTAACTAGCATAATTTGCAAAATACGTGTACAGATGTGTCCTTTTACATCTAGTATTTATACACCATGTAACGAGCCTTGCAACTCACACTCTGTTGTGTTGCTTGTTGGCATTGTATGTCACATAAATATGGCCAAAAACAAAGGTTTGGACTCCCCTATTTAGACAGTGTTAGAGGGCAATGTAGTTCACGAATGAGTTATAAACTAATGTTAAAGGAAAAAGATGGCTATACAAATACACATAGACTCAAAATAATAACAAAAGAGGCTAAGAAGGTGATCAGGCCTGCAAAGGCAGAAGCAAAGGAGAAAGTAGGCCCAGTCAGTAGATTAAGGGGGGGGGAACTTTTTTAAGTATATAAGTAAAAGGAGAAAATCAAATGGAGGAATAATACAATTTAAGACATGGGGCTAGTAGTACTAAGCTTGAAAAGTGCTAAAATGGAAAGTGATAAACCACCAGCCAATCAGCTTCTACCTGACATATCACAGGCTGTATTTGAAAAATGAAAGTTAATAGCTGATTGGCTGGTGGCTTATCACTCTGGATTTTATCACTTTTCAAGCTTAGTACATATAGTCCATTGAGTGAGAATTTGATGGTAGGAAACAAGGCAATAGCAGATCATTTAAATATTTATTCAACCTGTCACTAGATACAGGAGAGGACTGTAAAAGTAGAAGCAAGCAACTACAGTCGAGTAAGCTTTAATTCAGTACTGTAGAAGGGAAAGTAGCTTAAATACTATTTAAAAAAGAGAGTAGTGGAACATCTTAAATCAAGCAACTTACAGGATCCAAAACAGCATTTACTAGGAGGATATCATGCCAAAAAAACCTTATTGACTTTTTTGGCTCCATGAATGCAATAATAGATTCGAGGGGGTTGCATAGATTTGGCATATCTTGGTAAGCATTTAACACTGTCCAGCATCACAGACTGCTAAATAAACTCGAAAGAATGGGGCTGAATTATAAAACCATTAAATTGATAAGAATCTGGTTGCGGTATAGGAAACAGGTCGTTGTAGTAAATTGAGTGCATTCTGTGGAGGAAAATGTTACCAGAAGTGTACCCCAGGGATTTGTATTTGGAAAAGCGTTCTTTAATATCTTTGTTGGTGACATTGCAAATGGTCTTGCTTAGATAGTATGCCTTTTGCAACAGGGTAGACACACCCGGAGCAGTCAGGGCCATCTTAACAGCAGTGTGGGCCCCTGGGCAAAGCAATGCACTGGGGCCCTTACCCATTCTCCCCTCCTAGGGTTGGGGGGTGCTATCAGCAGCGGCTGTGATGTCCCACAGGTGGCAGGGGGTGCTCTATCTTCCACTCAACATGTAGGACCTGGAGCAGTAACTTGTGCTAATTACTCCTTTACTGCACAGGTGTTGGGAGGGAGAACACTAACGTGTGGAAGGGGGCACTGAGCTGAATGAAGGGTCCCTTGTAAATGACTTCCAGGGAGGTAGAGGGTGTTTTATAGGCAGGGGAGGGTTGGATAATGGAGTGGGCTTAATATTCGTCATTTTCCGGTAGAAGTGCAGCTTGTTTGACTGCAGATATCGCCATTATCTGAAAATAGATTTCTTAGCCTTCAATAGTATAAAAACCTAGAGTCCCAACTTTCAGGAGGTGCTGGGAACTTGGGGATCAGAGATCAGGACTGAGCCGGAGCAATCCATTGACAAAATATAAAACTGTACACCAGACGTTTGGAGCTGGAGCAGGGACCGGCTGATATCTCTGGTTCTGGGTATGATAGAGAGAAGCCGCTAGTGTCAGAGTCAGAGAGAATCTGAGAAATATGACTGGGAAGTGCAATTAACAGGTCAGATCTGGGGCCCCTGGGCAAGTGCCCATTAAGCCCATACGAATAGATGGCCCTGTGAGCAGTAAAACAAATGTTTGAAGATCTAGGTAGACTAGAGGAATTGACAAGAATCTGGAAGCTACAGTTTAATGCTAAAAATATATAAAATGATGCACTTGGGTTTTGAAAACCCAAAGGCTAAATATAGTATCAATGGTACTATAGTTCAAATTACTGAGGAGGAAACAAATTTAGGGCAATTGGAAGTGACTTAAAGGAAGAAAAACAATACAACAAAGTTATGAGAAAGGTAAGTCATATGCTTGGTTGCATAGGTAGAGGAATAAGTAGCAGAAAAAAAAAGAAGTACTGATGCCACTGTATAGACCACTGCCTGTCCTCACCCGAAAAATCAGGTCTGTGCAGTCACACCTCCTAAAAACATTCCTCACAGCTTAGTAGTTTGGCCCAGGTTCCCACTGGGATACCCCCCTCAATCTTGGTGGCTTTGGGTATCTCGATTTTACATCAACTCCCCTTTTGCTTGAGTTTAGCAAGACTTTTGTTACTTTTTATCAACGGTTGTATAACTACTGTAACTACAGTCTATTAACATTTGTGCAATATTTTTGTGCTGTAATAATTAACAGTTTTTATTTATTATGTTTCTTTTAGCTTTGCAGATTTTCTGTGTTCATTGTAGTGTCCATCAATGTCATTTTTGTTAATTTTTGCTAATGAAGTATATTTATTATTTGTTTATTGTACAAGTTTGCAGACTGATGGTAATTTATATAGCGCAGGAAATGATTTTTGGATTTGTACAAGTAATAAAAGCACACATTTGTATTTATTGTTTTACTGTCAGATTTTACAGCTTCTAAATATTTACATCAAAGTAATGAGGTAAGACAGACTTTGCAAAGAAATATTTTTTTTTTTCTAAACCAATTCTCATGACAAATGCCTTATGGCACAGTATAAAAATCTTTATCAGGAATAGAATTCCCCCACGGATTAATTATAACTGAGAATTGCAGATACTTATCAACAAATAGTAACAAAGGTTTGGAGTTGGTGTAAAGTATACAGAGCATTTCATTAATTTATGAGTGGTGCTCTTAAATAAAAGTTTATATTTTCACATAAAATGATGGGAAGTATGTATATAATTAATGTATAATTTGGAAAGAAAATTCATTGCACATTATAAGATTGTTATAGCGCTCTGTGGTTTCATGAAAGAATCTCATTACATACAGTACAGTAGTTTTTGTTTTCAAGTGTGGAAGACAATAGCCAACACATAGAACATGTATATGTGTCTCCTATGTTCTCAAGAGATTTTAAGTGTCTGTCAGTATTTTACTTTTAAAAGTGATATTATTGTTTCATGGTAGAGGCTGCAGTACTTACTGGTTGTTTTTTAAGAGCGCATAGTATGTAATGAGCAAATGTAATTATTTTGCCTGCCATTGTTATCACTGTCCTTCATATTATTCCAAATGTTTAAATGTTCACATGAAAGGGGGAAATTTACTAAGATGGGAGTTCTATTTCACATCGGATGATGCTATGAACAACCATTTAGAATCTACTTTTTATTTATTTAGCACCTTTTAGAAGATAATAGATAGAATCTGATTGGTTGCCCATAGCAACATCCCATGTGAAAAAGAACTCATATCTTAGTAAATGTCTCTGTAGTCTTATATGATTGTTAGGGATGCCACTAAGGTGATATAGGTGGGGCTGTTGCACTTGCCCAGCAGTCCCTAAAGCCTCCTGCAGGCTAAGGCTTCACCTATAACAGCCACGTTTGTGAGGGCGAATTAGGTCCGGCTCCACTCCTGTGCTGCCAGGTCTTACAGAGGCAAGGCTGCAACAGGAGGCTGGGCAAGGCAAATACAGGACTGGAGTTATACTGTGACACAAAAGAAAGGACCAGACACACAGGACAAACAGTAAACAAGGACAACAGGACAACAACAGGACAACAGTATACAGATGGAGCTTCATGCTTGCATGGGCTGGCGAATCTATCGCCAGCTTCTGCCAGCCATCGGAAGGGGGCACATGCACACAAGATGCCTGCATGCCCCTTCCCATGGAGCTCCCTGAAGTGGAGATGGGCAGGGTCACATGACCAGCCACCAAGTGACTGGGACGCGCATGTGTGTGAGATGCACGTGCATCCCAGTCTGAAGAAGTCCTTCTCCGCCAGCGATCACCGGTGGGGATATTCTGGTGAGCCCTGGCAAAGGAAGAGAAGGGTTCTATCTGTACTACAATGGCACTGGACCACTGTTGCGGTGTTACACACTAGTGACACTGTACTGTAGAGGTTGACATAAATACAGAGTAGTGAACCACAATGGCTGGTCGCTAACAACAACTAAGTGTAGTACTAAGGGACAACACACTGGCAGACAGACTGGTTACAGAATCCACAAAAGCAGAATAGACACTTACAGTGACATAGATGGACATACAGTGAGACCAGACTGTGGGGCGTTACTTGATTTTAACAGGACACAGGAATAATACCTGGATTCAAACAGAAGCTCCATAGGAGCAAGTAAGCATCAACTAGGAAAAACAGAACCAAACACAGCACAGGCACATGAAGGGTTAAGCAAACTTTGGGAAACAGGATCCAGGTAAGTGAACTCATGACTCATTATGATCTGTTGCAATAGCTTGAAACAAGCAGTATAACAAGCACAGAGCTTGAGGCAGACTTGGTAATATAGGGAGCAATGTCCAATCAGAACAGCTAGAATGGACAAGCCCCCTTAATGAGGCGGCATGTCACAATGATAATGATGCCCTGCAGCATTCTACAGTACCACACTTTCTTACAATGGCCAGGCCATAAAATGCAGGTGAACGTTGTAATAAACACAAGGGTGATGAATTCTATCTCCTTGTTTCAATATCATGATAACATCTCACTAATCCTAACCCTAAGCTTAATGAAGGAGTTGGCCAGCAACATCTCACCACTCATAGGCCACTCCCCTGTGAATATACTAAGAGGTAAAGAAAGTGCAGTGTCAACACCCCATGGCAGGAGTGGATTGGCCCTGGCAGGAAACTTGGCCAAATTACGGTTGGCTGGCCCATAACTCATTTGAACCAGCCACATTTACTGGGCTGCGGACTGCGTGACCGTGAGCTCAGTGGTTAGCGGCCGCAGCATTTTTTCCGAATCCAAAATGTCTGTGGGAGGGCTGCTGTGCATGCGCGGCTGCATACAGCTCCTCCCAGGGCCCTTTGCTGAGCTCATGAGTGACACAAGCTCTGCAAAGGGCCATGTGAGGAGCTGTGCATGTGCAGCAGACCTCCCACGGCTGTTGCTGCACAGGGCAGAAATCTGCATGGAGCAGCCCCTCTGTCATGCGAGGACTCAGAGAGGGAGGTCTAGCACTGTGTTCCCAGCTCATAATCTGCAGACACCGAGGAAGAGGGGAGTTGCTGCCTGAATCTCGCAGAACAGCTGCTGGAGGGGAAGCCACCGAGTCAGTCGGAGCAGAGCTATACAAATGTGGCAAGGATGTACATGTTGTTGACACCTTAGCACATGCTCTCCTCACAGAGTCTGGTTTTCCTGATGATGGTGATGACCTGGATGTCATGGAGCTTGATGTCCTCTCAAGACACAAGGAGGAGCTGTGTGATAACCACTGTTAAAGGTTTTCTCATGTTGTCCTGCATGGCTCTTACTCAAGGAAATTGTCTCATTACCGCTTTAAATTCCTTCAGCAATAATGTGATCCTCCCAGGTGACATCCCCCCCATGATCACCATTTTGTCATACCATATGCCCTTTACTGTATGTCTGCTATGCTCAGCCAGCCAGCTATGGATGCTGACATTGAGCAGGTTGTCTCTCCCTCCACTCGGTCCTCTCCAACCACTTTCCATGAAATTCCTGATCTCCCTTGGTCTATTGTTGCTGCAGATTTTTACTACAATCCCAAAACGCGCAATGACAAATTTCACATCCATATGTTTTGCCATTGCACACATACAACTCATGCAGTTTACAACTTTCACCTAAAACATTATGCCAAAAAATAGACCTGCTACTGGCTGGCGAGTTTGACAGAAACAAGTACAGAAGATTGCATTCTGCAGCTAACCTCAAACTCAAGGTTAATACAGTTCAAAGAAAACCCTGTATTTTTTCTACCAGGGCTGTCTCAAAGAACCTAGGGCTGGTTATGTTTTTTGGGGCACATCCTTATTTTTTACTTTTTAACTTTTTCTACACTTATACTGACTGAAGCATGTACGGAACTCAATGTCCATGCTTCTTTCAAACTCGCATGTTGTAATAAAGCTCACAATACAATCCGCTAGTTTTCATATAAGAAAATCTTGCACAAACACAATCTAAAATCCTTGAACATAAAACATCACATATTATTACATTGGCCAAGTTTTGCGATAAACTCACACCTTGTGTGAAGAGGTGCGAGTTTGTCCTGTACAAAAAAACTCGGAACCAAATATGTTGGGCACTTAGACCACAAGTTGAGAACAACATGCCAGATGCTTTGCAGTACTCCAGCTTGTGACTCAATGCCATTCATGATAAAACAACCCACAGCTTAAAAGCATTGTCCATATGGAAACCCTAGCGGGGAGAGATCCTCTAAATATCCGTTAAAAATGCCAGCATCACTCACAGTGACTGTGATTTTTTTGTGTGCAATATTTAGCTAAACTTAAATTAATTGACTTGGCTGGATTGTATTCATTTATACTAAAAGAACAGTCGCTGGGAGTGATGCTGGCATTTTTAGTGGATATTTTAAGGACCGCTCACAACAACGTTGGCCCTCAAAGAGTTAAATATTGTCCTTCTAAAAAACTATGGGGATGGTGTACGGAAAGGAGGAGAAATCTACTACTTTCTTATTTAGTACATGTAATGGATACTTAATTCTGCCCTGTAAACATGCATAAACAGGATTGCCCCTTCTCAGGGCCGGACTGGGACCAGAAATCGGCCCTGGCATTTTTCAGCACACAGGCCCACCTGAAGCAGACGGGTCCCTTGCGCGGCGAAGACGCGCAGCGAAAAGGGGGCGTGGCCTCATGAAGAGGAGGCGTGGCATCACAAAAAGGAGGCATTACACATTATGGAACACACCGTAATGCCCATTACATACTATACAGCACACCGTAATGCGCATTACACATGGTGGCACACACAGTTATGCCCATTACACATGGTGGCACACACTGTAATGCCCATTACAAACTATGACACAATACATTATGCCCATTACACATTTCGACATTGGCACACATCATAATGCCCACTACACATCATGGCACCCTCCATAATGCCCGTTACACACTGTGGCACAAACTGTAATGCCCACTACAAAATATAACACAATACATTATTCTCATTACCCCCCCCCACACACACATACATACAAAAATTAAACACACTTTTGAAGCTTACTGTAAAAACCAGGATGGCAGAGGGTTAAATCTTTCTAAGCAGCAGCAGCTTGTAGAGGGGGAGGGCCGGTCTTGTAATCGGAGTGCAGGGTGAAAACTTCCGTGCAGCAGAGAAATCCATCAAGCAGCAGGCAGACGCAGTTATTACAGCCAGCCTGCGTGGACACTTGGGAGGTACAGATCAGCTCTGTGTGTAAGGCTTCTGGTGCTGCTGCCTGTCATACACACACTGTGACAGGCAGCGCAGACCGGCAGGACAGCAGAAATAAGAGAGAGGATGCAGAGCGGGGAGCGTCGGCTCTCTCTGCCTCCTCCACGGGACCTTTCATTTTCTGACACCCACGCCGGCACCTCAGGCTGAGCTAACCCCGCTGGCGCGGCTCTCTGACACTGGCGCGTCATGACGCTGCGGCATCATGAAGTCAATCTGTAATCTGTAGTCTGTAATGACCGCGCTGCCCTCAGTAATATGCACAAAACCGGCCCACAAGGCCATCGGCCCTTCTGGCATATGCCAGAAGTGCCAGATGGCCAGTCCGGCCCTGCCCCTTCTTAAAGCATTACTGTACATACATTCAGAGATTGGTTACTAGTTTCCCATTCTATAAAAGTAATAAACAACACTGACAAAACTGACCATAGATAATGTGTACAGTGTACATGCAGGGTAGTAGACAGCCTGGCCGGTCCTAGGTACTTTTCAGAGGGTGTGACTTGCTTGGAAGGAGGTGTGGCCATGCACCCTTAGAATAAAATACAGAAATAGCACTTTAGGCACCTCACTGACCACACTGAAGCCTAGCACACAGCAGCATGTGGTGGGTTGAGGAGAGCTGCTGCAGCCCCTCCATTGACCTGGGCGTGGGCAATTAGTACCTCGGCTCCCTCTCCTTATACACTGCATGACATGTAGTGTATAAAGACACCTTTACTATGTACACTCCTGCTCCTGGGGTGCCTGTGCTAAAGCACAGAATTTAGATGTACCAAGAAGAGCAGGCTAGGTGTACAAACCAAATCTCAGAGCCAGACATCATCTGTATCTCCCCCTCAATTACCCTAAATCCTAGTCGGCAGCACTCGTTTGCATGGGAGGTTCTCTGTCCAGAAGAAAAGACTGTGAGTGGGATTAATTCCAGTTAAATAAGTATTCCTTCACCTTTCAGTACCATCATCAGGGTGGTGTTGGATGCTAATATTATATTTGTTAATAATGTAGCAGTGAGTTTTGTAATAACCTCATTACAAATATAAGTTAATTCAGTATCTGCATTGTGGACAGGTAAACACACGATACATGCTGTGTGTCGCTAGGATTGAACAATATTCAGATTGTGGATGGGTGGAAGGAGGTGAACAGGGTGAATTTGGGTGGTGGGTGACATACAGCTTGCTGTGGGTATTTTGCCTTCTCATCTAGAATTACGTTGTACCTATTTTGATTATATTTGCTGAAGATTACCCCATGCAATGCCTGACTTTGGGGGTTTTCAGGCCTGATCGCAAAGCTGCTTTGTTCTCAAATGGACAAAACCATGTGCACTGCAGGTGGGGCAGATGTAACATGTGCAGAGAGAGTTAGATTTGGGAGAGTTATTTTGTTTCTGAGCAGGGTTAATACTGGCTTTATTCTTACACTGCAATTTAGATATCAGTTTAACCACACTCCACCTAAATCTAACTCTCTCAGCACATGCTACATCTGCCCCACCTGCAGCGCAACATGGTTTTGTTCATTCGAGAAATAAGCAGCTTTGCGATCACCTCTGAATAACCCCCTTTGTCAGTATATCAATAGTATTTATCCAATTTAGAACCAAAATAAATGCTGGAATTTTAAAATGTTCCACTAAACCTTGCCAAAAAAAGTAACTTAATATAAGACTATTGTAAATAAAACTCAGGTGCAGAGGATAACCAATTCTATAACCTTGATTGGATTTAATTTGATTTCCTTTTGGCCTATTGTAAAGTGATGGTATTGTAACAGTAGGATACTGATTTCCAGCATTAGATTGTATTTGTACTATTGTATGTTTATACATTTGCACAATTTATATTCTTTCATTTGTGTTTGCTTATTTCTATGCTTGCTTTAGAAATGAATATGGAAAAACCCTAGAACCACGACACACACACACACACACACACACACACACACACACACACACACACACACACACACACACACACACACACACACACACACACTATACAGTAACATTGTCCTGAATAGGAGATAATTCACTCCAATGACAGGTGGCACCACACAGGTTTAGTAGCATTGACAGGCCCCTGGGGTAATACTTGCTATGCATGTTTGATGTCACTGCAGCAAAATTACATTATTTCGTGAAAAATGGGTCAGTTTGTGTCTTTTTAATGTACTAATCAATTTATCATTAAGCAATCTAATTTAAGGCACAAAGAAAAAAAGCTAAGACTAAAATGTCCAAAAAGTCTTTATATGTGTGAATTGAAAATAGAAACTTGATCAATTTGCATTGAAATCTACTTAAAACCTGTATATGTGTGTGTATATTCAGTATGTATGTATGTATGTATGTATGTACAGTATGTAGATAGATAGAATAACTTAAAAAAGTAGAACAAGAAACCCAGCAGGTACTGTATACACAGGTAATATAATATAACTACATACTGTGAAGAGGACAGATACATTATACATCTGCGGTATAGTAGTATTATATGTAAAAAACATATATACATATAATATCTATTTTTGCATTTTAAGGTATTTTTTAATATTGTATTTTTAATATTATTTAAATATCAATTGTCAGTGTATTGTTCATACTATGGGAAAATCAATTAATTCTAACCTGAGATAAACGATCCATAAAGTTAATGTGTGGTAGTAATGTGGTTGAAATTCATGGACTGCTAATTACTCCCTGCTTACTAATTAACTACAGTATATACTTTACCAATATGTGCAACTACAGTACTTCTAGGTTTAATCATAAAAAAAATCTTAACATTTTTGTATTGATTACCCCATATTGTTTCTATAGCATCCAGTTTGTGTGCAAATAAATAATACAATGAAATGTTTGTATCATTTAATAACTGTATGTCATGAAAAATATTGAAATAAATATTTTTTTTTGTTTTTACAAAATAATAAATCTCATATGTAAGTATTTCAAAATTCTAGTCAAGAATTCACAGCAAAGATAATTATTGTTTTCACTGCAAACTAAAAAGTGCCCATTTAGATGTCGTATTTACTGTATGTGCTACAAAGACAAATAAAACAAAGAAAATTAAGGTTAAGCTTTCATGACAGATGAAATGGTGAATGACCCTAAGGAGTAGATTTTGCTACATGTCATGTTGAGACTTTTTTTTATTATTATTACAACAGATTTTTTTTGTGTCAAGTTATGTTAAAAATGAAAATGTGAAACTTTTCATTTAAATGTAATTTGCCATTCTAAAGGAAAAACAAAATAGATTTTTTTTTTAGTAAATAAGAATATTACAACAACAACAACAACAACAACAACAACAATAATCAATAATGGCTTCACAAATAATAATAATAATAATAATAATAATAATAATATCCATTTTAGTGTTATTTTAAGGGTAATGTTAAGGGTAATGTTATAAAGATAGTCATTTGCAATATAATTGATACATTTTAATTAGGTAATTTAGTGAAATAAGCCTAAATAAAGGGGGGCATTATAAACAGCAATAATAATAATAATAATAATAATAATCATAATAATAATAATAATAATAAAAAAATTAATACAATTAATAAATGTCACTAATTAAACCATATCTCAATATTTTGGTGCTACAGAATATCATCATTGGGGTTGTAAATTGTATGACCTAACATTTAAATTACACTGTTTGATGTCGAATTGTGCATTAGTATTTCAAATAAGATAAATAGCACTGTAATATCAAGAATTATAATAATATATATATTTTTAATGATAGAATATTGATTTTTATATATTTTTGCCAAATATATTGGTTCTGTATTTATAATGACCAAACTTTGATATGAATATTTTTCTCATCTTACATTTTGGAGTCAGCAGATCTGAAAATATATAAATTTAGGGACCATGACCAAAGTCATATCAGGCTGTGAGAGTTACCTACCATTCATTCTTTTCATAATACCAAATTTTTTTTTTTTCTCACAGGAAAATTGAGGCCTTTAAAAAAAAAAAAAAAACTCAAAAGAAAAAAATGCGGTGTCATCAGGATGTATACCATGGACAGCTTGTAGTTACAGTTGAAAGGTGTCCTGCAGTAACTATTTCATTTAGAAGACTAGACGTTTCTGCAAACAGTTAGGTAAATGGTTTTATAAGCAACCTGCTGGCATCCTTCTAACGATGCACAAACCCAGACATATATCTATTGAAATAAATGCTTTAAATTGCCTCTTCTCTATTGAAACATCAATATGGAATTTCAAATGTGCTCATTTTGGGGCAGGAAATCATGAATCAAACTATCAGTTTAATGTTAACCTTTGAATATTAAAAGTATCATTCTGTAAAAGTTTGAATTAGATTATATGGTCTTCCCAAGTAATAAAATATAAGCATTTTATAAATGTAGCTCGGTATATACCAAAGACGGAAAGGTGAAAAAATAATTCTAACATAAAAAATTGCCACAAATTTAAAATATAGATGTTATAAATCAATATGTATCTGAATTATTTAACAAAAAGATCCGGTGTGATTTCTCAGTGGCACACATCCTACTCTGTATTTAAAAGGAGACAGGTGGATTGTCTCCAGATATCATTGGTTCGGACGTACTATATAGAATGCTCATTAGTAGCTTAGTTCTGGGCACCCTGTTAGTAGAAAGGCAGGGATCACAGCAGGGAAGTTACATCTCCAGCTCCTCACATTCCTGCTCTATCTTAGCTGGGCTCTGCACGGCTTTCTTTGGCAGCTCATTAGTAGGTGCACTGATGCATAAGAGCCAGTCATTAGGACTATTTCTCAACACAGGCTTTTCATCAGGTGACTGCATTTACATTGCTTACATTGTTTTCCGTTACAGATTGTGTGGCTAGATTGCAAATTAAATACATTTTATACCAAATGTTGAATCTTTTTTTTTGTTACAAGTGAAAAGCTCTTAACAGTTGCCAAAAAAAAACTGTTTTCATGGTTTCAACAGGGATATAATGGAATTTTTGTAGTGTTCCCCAGATAAAAGAGAGCTGGCACAAAAATAGCAATCAACCTCACTTTAGCGTGAACTTGATAGGCAAGCAACGACAACGCCAATGTGTAGGTTATGTTTTTTCTTCATGTTATAAAGAATTTTTTTTTTTTTTTGCAGGGCATGTAGATTGTTACATCTAAAACCCCAAATGCTATCACCATGACAGATTTTGTCATTACCTGTGTAAACTGAAGCACAATGGATACATTCAATCTATTTAATGAAAAATATATGTAAATATTAAAATGCTTTGTCACAATGCTCTTTAGAATTAATATATAATATGAACAAGTGTAACTTATGACTAGAAGCTATTCACAGAACAAAGCCCACTGAAATAGACTGAGGGGCAGATGTTTTAAGCCTGGTGAAGAGATAAACTGGAGATAAAGTGGAAGGAGATAACGCACCAGCCAATCAGATTCCAACTGTCATATTTCAAACACAGCTGATTGGCTGGTGCGTTATCTCTTCCATGTTATCTCCACTTTAACTCCAGTTTATCTCTTCTCCAGGCTTAATACATCTGCCCCAATGTATTGGTTATGAAAAATATGTAATAAACTGTTATTATTTAATAACAGTTGTCCTTTACGGCATGAGAAATTCTGTGATTTTGACCGGGGTAGCTCTGTTGTACATGTTCGCCCGACAACCAGTAATTAGGTCAACAGTGTCCAGGATGATGTCAAAAGGTTGTCATGCACACTTGGAAAAAGGTCAACACAAGCAACAGGTTGACACAGAAATGGTCGATACGTGAAAAGGTCAACATGATTTTTTTTCACTTTTTTTGTATCAATTTGTAAGTTTCAGCATGTATTATTCAATTAGCATACCATATTCCTCTGTATGGCTTGATTTGCTCAGCATACTTCAGGTTCCCAGTCATAGTCCATGTGGATTGTAAAGTATGTAAAAGTTCCAAAAATTCCTAAAAATGTAGAGAAATTCATGTTGACCTTTCAGCCATTACTATGTTGACCTTTGTTGAATGCCAACATACGGTATTGTCCATGTCGACCTAATTCATGTAGACCAGTGGTTCCCAAACTGTGCGCTGTGGAACAGTTGCAGGGGTGCTCTGGGTTGGTGGTCCAAGACCAATTCAAATTATTTAGTGTCCATGTAACAAACAAACCCAAAGCTTGTGACTTCCTAACATAACATATGTGGACAAACAAAAGTAAACCCTATCCCTCATCACATAATTAAACCCAATGATGACATCTAAAACACAATTTACTTAATATAATATATATTTTTTATTTCCCAATAAGAAACTTTTGGCCTAGGGGTGCCGTGAAGAAAATGATGATACTCTAGGGTACCGTGATTCAAAAAAGTTTGGGAACCACTGATGTAGACCAACAGTGTTTGAGCTATTTACTCTTGACCTAATGCATGCCAACCCAAAATCTGGATTCCTTGTAAGATGCAGGGTCACAGGGAAGGATCCTTTTGGATCATGTGGAATTGTGAGAGAAATAGCTCATAGGTTTTTTTTAGGCAGCGCCATCCATTAATAGCAATGCTTGATGGGTACAAGTTTTGGAAAGTTTAACTTTCCAGAGCTTTGTACTGTGAAAATCCTGGTTGGAGAGTTGCATTTTTCCGTTAGTACATTCCACCTTAAAACGTACAAATACTATTTTTTCTAAAGAGTAAAAGAAGAATAAAAAAGAAAAATAATATGTTTTGAAAAAACATTGCAAGGAATAATATCTTTGTCTTTAGTAATTTGAGATAGGTCTATGCAGATAGAATAACAGTATTTTAACTACAGAACTTGAAAGTTCCAGCTCAGCCATGGACTCCTGTAGGGCTCATTGCTTCCTCCCCTTTCTTCTATAAAAAGATAATAGCCCTAACTGTGCAGAGTTTGTATATTCTCCACGTGCTTGCGTGGGTTTCCTCTGGGTGCTCCGGTTTCCTACCACAATTAAAAAATATACTGGTAGGTTAATTGACTGCCAACAAATTAACCCTATAATGAATGTGTATGCATCTACCTGTGCTAGCGAAATTAATTTGAAAGCTTCACTGGGTCAAGGACGGATGTGAATGTTCAAATATTCTCTTTAAAGGAGAATATGTGTGGGCTATATAAATAAAAAAATAAAAATAAAAAGTTGCCAAAATTTAAACTGTCATGTAAATATCTTATAATTGCTTGTTTTGTCTTCTTGGTAGGAAAATGACAAGATATCATGGTTAAATACAATCTTTAGAGCACATAGGCGTTTGCCCTGGCTTACAGACATTACAATGTTTGTTAACCTTAAGGGTCATTCTTGATTCACTTCTGCAGACAGGAAACAAGATTTATATAACACAGATCAATACAACCCTAAGACTTTCACCATTGAAGATGCTAGATTGAAGCTCTTCTCTTTATCAGTTTACCATGACACTAATGTATTTTGCCTGTTTTGCTTGGGCAGTGATAAATCTGTTGGCAGAACAAAACAAATATGTTTTCTTGTTGAGAGACATGTTATCCATGCTTTGTCCCAGGAGACATGCCAACTTGCTGGTCAATTCATTTCCTATTTCATTTAAGTGGCATATCTGTCTTCTTGCTTCAGGAATATCTTTTGTCTTACATACTGGCACACTGTCTCTGCTTTAGACCATCCTTGGTAACTTGGTCATAGATCATATGACAACCTATCAATATTTCTTCTATCACACAAACGACATACAATATTAATCACTCAGTTACTATAAATCATATATATTGAAGAGAGCTCCCATGAAAAGAGCTTTTTCAAAGTGTAATGTGGTTTTTCGCTCTGGCTTACTGTAAGTCACAGTGGTACACAACTTGCATTACAATAACTGTACAGCTGCGTAACACACACAAGTTTCAGTGGTATAGGGACATGTCAAACAAAACAAATCAACAACCCCTTAGAACTTACCAGGACATCACATTGCTATCTGGTCTTGTAAAGGTGACCTCCTAGGGCTCAACATATTCTATTCACAGCTTGATGACATATGTACAAAGTTATGAATTGGTTATATTGTCAGCCTTGTCAATCGGAATAGGTCGCTTAAAGGACCAATAACCCAAAGTGAAGTTGTCTTGCATGAAGTTATTTACATAATATAAATAAGTTACTTCTTAATACGGTAAATACAGGTTCCCTTATCCCTTATCCAAATATCTGTAATCCAAATTATTCCAAAACCACAGTCTTCTAAATGTACTTTTTATTTTGCTAAAAACCTACTGCGTACTGTACATTTGTAATGGGCACTACTGGGGAAATGATATGTACTGTGACTGGCTCTAAATACAGTATGTGCAAGAAAATGATTGGAATTAAAATTCAGTGTCTCCGTTTATACACAAACTTTGTGTCATGTTTTAAAACCTGGTTTCATGCACAAATAAAATATATTTGTGTGTATTTCACGTGTTTGATGTGTTTATACGGGTGTGGATTGTTTTATCGACCACACTTAGGTCGACAGTCATTAGGTCCACAACGTTGGGTCAACAGGTCGCAAGGTCGACAGGTGTCTAGGTCGACATGGGTGAAGGCTGACAGGTGGCAGGGTCGACATGGGACAATGTCAACATGGGTCTAGGTTGACATAGCGTTAGGTCTACATGGGTTAGGTCGACAGGTCGGAAGGTCGACATGGTTTGTTTTACTGTTTTTTTTTACCCGAATGTGGACACAGTCGACAGGGACACAGTTGGAAGTCAACCGCAGCCACTCGCACCGCTCGCTACTCTCGTGATGCTTCGAGCACGGTGCCTCGCTGTGCTCGGCACACTATTTTATTCTCCCACCATGCCCTAGTGGATGGTATGAGATACCACCTGTCGGCCATGTCGGCTCAAAAAAAAAAAACAGTAAAAAAAAAACATGTCGACCTTCCGACCTGTCGACCTAACCCATGTCGACCTAACGCTATGTCGATCTAAACCCATGTTGACCATGTCCCATGTCAACTTTGCCACCTGTCGACCTTCACCCATGTTGACCTAGAAACCTGTCGACCTTGCCACCTGTCGACCCAACAGTGTCGACCTAAGTGGTGTCGACAATACGACCGTATCCCGTTTATACAACATAGATGCAAGATACCTCAAGGCATAGGCGTTGATTCCGTGGGTGCTCCCAGGCCTGAGCACCCACGGTAAATGTTAAGCAGCCACCAGGCCCGTCAGCATGCAGACAAAAGTACAGCGCATGGCCGGAAGGGAGCGCGTGCTGACCTCAAACCACGCAGAAGTACAGCCTGTACAGGGCAGAATGCAGCAGGACGTTGGGAGGGAGCTGACCTCACACCATGGGCATAAGTACAGGGCAGAGTGTGGCTGGAGATATATCCCTATATCAGTAGTGTCTCACAGCCGTGCTGGTGTAGGATTGTGCAGTTGGTCTATGATGGACATTATAGTTATGTGAGTATTAATATTAAATCTTTTTGATAGCATCGATTACTTTCAATGCATTTCATGGTGTGTATCATTACATTGTGCCGTGATGTGTAAAAAGGGGAACTCTGCTGCCATAATTTGAATATAGGAGACAACTGTGCTGCATAATATAAATTGGTATTATTTTCTTGCCACGCCCCTTCCCATGAAGCCACTCCCCTATATTTTTGGCTTGAGCACCCACCAGCAAAAACATAAATTGGCACGTATGCCTCAAGGTAACTCATTCAAATATAACAATATTCCAAAATACGGAATAATCCACTATCCAAAATTCTTCTGGTGCTGAGCATTTAGGATAAGGGATACTCAACCTGTACTACTAATAAACTTTATGATATTCCCTTACACAAACACAAATCAATCAGCCATATTATTAAAACTACTGACAGGCAAAGTGGATAACATTGAATATATCATTACAATGGCACTTGCCAAATTCTTGAATTTGATGTGTTGGAAGCATGAACATTGGGCAAACATACAGTAGGTCTGAGCAACTTTAACAAGTTGCTAAATTGTGATGGCTAGATGTAGAGGAGGCTCGAGAGGGGTTGCTGCAGCACAGTTCAAATTTCAAATAGGTAAACCAAACCAACTAGCAGCTGCCATTCCAAACTGACTCACTGACAGTTGATGTGACTCCCCTATTTTAATTTTGAACTGCACTGCAGCCCCTACTCTAGAGCCATCACTGGCTTGATGACTGGGTCAGAGCATTTCCAAAAGAGCAGGACTTGTGGGGTTTTCCTGATTTGCAGTGGTCAGTAATGATCAAAAGTGGTCCAAGCAAGGACCACTAATATGGGAAACAAAAACTAGATTGTCTGGGGTCAACACTCTGACTATATAATGCCTTTGTCAGGGCTTCCAGCATAGATATAATTGTCAAAAACTAATAGTGTTATGCAGTGCTGTATGTTTATATTTGATTCTTGGATCATGTTGATATATAGGGGAAATTTACTAAAGGAAATTTGGGTACTTGTTTCCTAGCACGGCCACACTGATTTACATCGGGGTAGTCGTGTCGGAAAAATCGGGTCGATCACATCGCATGCGATTTGGTCGCATGCGATGCGATCGACGCGACCGACCGATTTTCGACCCGATTTTTTCATTGAATGAAATGTAAATCGGGTCCCTGGGACCCGATTTTACATTGGATTCAATGTAAAATATTCCCAACCCCCCCAAATTTAACGGCGTAAACCCCACCCCACGATAGACGCCAACCCGAAGCGTGGCGAGCGCAGCGAGCCCGCGAGGGGCGGCGGTGCGCGTCCTCCGACCTTTTCATTCCCCTACTATCCACGTCGGCGTGGAGTTGAGAATAGAATAGTGTGGCGAGCGCAGCGAGCCACCGAGCCCGAAGCGTGGCGAGCGCACGCGTATACCTGTGAAGTTATACGCGTCCGCTCGCCACGATTCGGGCTTGGTGGCTCGCTGCGCTCGCCACACTATTCTATTCTCAACTCCACGCCGACGTGGATAGTAGGGGAATGAAAAGGTCGGAGGACGCGCACCGCCGCCCCTCGCGGGCTCGCTGCGCTCGCCACGCTTCGGGTTGGCGTCTATCGTGGGGTGACGACGGGGACATCTATAATGTGAAATGGGTCATATTGGCCCATTTCACATTTTTCACATTTTCTCACGATTTCAATGTTAAAAAATATTTTAACATTGAAGCCTATGGAAAAATCGGGGGCATCGCATCGGGACCAATGTTAATGGTCCCGACCGACGCGATGCCCCCGATATTTTACCTTTCCCGACACGATTTCAATGTTAAAATATTTTTTAACATTGAAGCCTATGGAAAAATCGGGGGCATCGCGTCGGTCGCGTCGGGACCAATGTTAATGGTCCCGACCGACGCGATGCCCCCGATATTGTGTCCTAGCCGGCAAAATGGACCTGATTTCAAAGGAAATCGGGTACATCGTGTGGATCGTGTACCTTAACTTAAAGGTACACGATCCATAAGATTGTGGCCGTGCTAGGAAACAAGTACCGAAATTTGTAAAAAAATAGGTGTATTTGTATCCAGAAATACAGTTATTTTTGACATTTACTATCCCGAAAATACGGCAATTCGTATACGTATTGATGTGCTATCAATACGAATACGAATTGTCATATTTTTGGGATAGTAAATGTCAAAAATAAGTGTATTTCTGGATACAAATACACCTATTTTTTACAAATTTCCTTTAGTAAATTTCCCCCATAATGTCAGTAAGGATTCAGTATGAAATCCCGGCGTTCAAAATTCTGACGCCGAAATCCCGACGTGGATCGCCCCCCCTTGCGGGCTCGCTGCGCTCGCCACGCAGCGGGCCCGGTGCCTCGCTATGCTCGGCATGCTAATTTATTCTCCCTCCAGGGGTGTCGTGGACACCCACGGAGGGAGAAAGTGTCGGGATTTCGGCGGTCGGGATTCCGGCGTCGGGATTCTGAACGCCGGGATCCCGACCGCCGGGATTTTAACTGCATCCCGTCAGTAAATAATGTCAGTAAATTGCTCAATATACCACATATCCTCCTTCAGTATTACAGTCTTTATTTTAGTCACTCTTAATGAAACAAGTCATTCCTTACAAACTATTTGGTTAATTTATTGGGTTAATATCCAACTTCAATATCTGTGCCATCAAGTCTGCTTAGCTTAGTTCCCATAACCATAATCCAACAAGTTCATACAGTAGGAGCAAGTTTCATCTTTGCTCCTTTGGCCATGGCTAGCCATGGCTAGCCATGGCTATTCTATTGTTCTCAGCTGCAATACGTATTGTATTGCAGTTGAGAACAATAGATTAGCCATGGCTAGCCATGGCTAGCCCTGCCCAAAGGAGCAAAGATGAAACTTGCTCCTACTGTATGTATTCATATTTATTGTCTCAAACAGCAAATAATACAAACTATGTTGTAAAGCTCAAACAGATTAAATGGAATAAAATACCTTACTGATAGAATATGCTATGGCACTACATAAATCAATGGCTTTCTAACATGTACGGTATGTCGATAAGGAGATGTGTATAACATGTTTTGTCTTATTTTTAGTGTTACTGTAATTGCACCCTGTTTGTTGACAGTAGTTTTATTAATTTGTCATTTTCCTGTATGTTCATTAATTGTATAGATGGTCATCCTCCATGGTAGTGAAGCCAGTGGCTTCACTGTGAGTGGCAGTGACTTCCTATTGGAAGTCCTACCTGTCAGTCACCTGCATGACATGCAGCCCCATTGGGATGTCTTTCCTTCCTCTGGAACTGCCAGTCCAGGCTGCAATAGGCAGGGATCTGGTCTCCTGTTGGAAGCTTCTCTCTGTCTTGCCTTGAAGCCCTCGCCGGCTTCAAAGGGCTGCAGCTAAAACAGCCCCCCAGAAGCCAGGCTTTTGCACATTCACAGTACCACCACTGTTACTGTGCATGTGGCTGGCCCAGCACCTGACAACAGTATTGTACAGGCACCAGGACCCTATGCAGGGACTGTAAGGGACCAGTGGATACATGGCAGGGTGCAGAAGGGATAGGGGAAAGAAACAATGGCCAATGGCAGCCCCTCTCCTACTTACAGGTAGGAGCCACTGCTGGTCATTGACCATTAATGCTTAGAGCCATTGATAGCTAAACATCAACGGACAATGGTTTTCCCACCGATGGCAGAGAACCAGTGTTTCTTCAACATGAAGCCCTTCAATTTTTTTATTTTTTCCTCATTGATGTTGAAATCCAGAGAATAGCTCTGTCCCCAATGTGACCCCAACCCTATCTCAAATTGGACTTAGTAATACAGCAGTTCCATACCATTCAAGATAATTAGAAATTGTACCATCATTTGTGACCATTGATGGTTAACCTGCTGATGGCCATCCTTAATTGATTTTGGTGAATGATCCCATGGTGCGCATGTGCCAATGGTCGATGCTTAAACTTCATTGTGTACTCTAATGCTGGGTACACACCAAAACGATTTTGGCACAATCCCATCAATCTGGATCCAATTCAGACTGATTGGATGCAGATTGGATGCAGATTTGGTCAAAATCGTTTGGTTGGATCTGAATTGGATCTGAATCCGATCCTACCTGCTGCAGGTAGGATCTGTAAAAGATCCATTCATCTGAATACAGAGGGGATCTGATTCCTCTCATTAACAGGGTTTCTAAAACATTCACAGCAGCCTCTCACTGTGAATGCTATTCACTGTCATGTATAGTCTTTCGTTATTGTGCTAATAGTGTGGCGATAACATTGTAATCACAATGTCATCTCCATTCCAAACATTTTACTTATACATGAAAATACTGTAAACAAGGCAGGCCTGATTATTGTTAACCCAAGGCCACGGACATCTTTAAGTGAAGTATATTTTATAGAAAGGTTAAGAATATCTTTTCAATCACATTAGTCATGAAGAGTGCAAATGTTCTTTGCTTTTATAATAATTTATCTTCAGTCATCTTAAGAGTTTTCTCAGTTTCTTCTTTAGAATTCCAGTTCTCGAGAAATTCTAAGTAACAAACATTGCAATATACCAGTGCTGTTATTCCTGTTAGACTAACAAGCTACATTCTGTATGTGATCTGTATACTGACAATTCTTAATGTTTTTAATGAATACAGCATGCTAAGATACCTGACCTTTTCCTTCTACCAATTTTATTAGGATTTAGATAAAATCACATCAAGTTGTCCACTCATTTTTATGATACTATCTCTTAAAATGATGTAGTGTATATCTTACTTAATGGGCAGATGTAAGGCAGGAAATGTGTGTACAAAACTCTGCAATGCTCAATAAATCCTTGCTTCAGGGTTTTGATGTTCCATATCTAAACAGTAAAAAGATAACAAAGGCTTAATAATGGCTGCTGTATTTTCTGCAATTGTTTTCAATTAGTGCATTAGATGTTATATACCAAACATAAATCAAAATGTCATACGTTAGTCATTTCAAGTGTGTTTGACTTTTATACTACAATTTGCCTGCACTTAATGTTTGTGCTAGTTTGTATTTTATTGCAGTCTGCACAGCAGGGAAATTACATTGGGCATAATTCAGACCTGACTGCAGGACAATTTTGTTCTCAAAATAGGCAACACCAGTGCTAAATTTCAGCAGGAACCAGCATAAACTCAGTTCCTGAACCTCTAATTAAATATGACACAATTAGGAATTGGGTTTCTGAATCTTTTCGGGGCTAAAAATGCACTATCCATAAGATAAGTTTTATTTTAAGTCATCTGTTAGTGCCTTTGTTTCTAAATACTCTATATACATCTCTCTCTCTCTCTCTCTCTCTTTATTTAATTGATCCACCCCCAGAGTGGATTGGACCTATTTTTCCAGAAAAATAGTACTGGGCAAAACCATGTGCACTGCAGGTGGGACAAATGTAATATGTGCAGGGAGAGAGTTAGATTTGGGGGATTATTTTGATTCTGTGCAGGGTAAGTGCTGGCTGCTTTATTCTTAACACATCCCACCCAAATCTAACTCTATCTGCAGAGGTTATATTTGCCCCACCTGCAGTGCAGCATGGTTTTGGCCATTTTGAGATAATTTTTTCTTGACAATCAAGGGCCGCTATATTCAATCCCCGACGCTATTTCAGACTAGGGAAATAGTGGCGGCTGTCTATCCAATGCTGCTGTTTGTGACAGCATTGGAGGTGGAATTCAACAAAACGGGTCTGACATTAAAACCTATTTTCGCTGACACGTCCCCTTTTCAACAGTGGACAGGTGGAACATTGAATTCCACCTGTCGATGTACTGCTGAGCTGGGCCAAAAATGGGATTCCAACTGTCGGGATGTTCCAATAATCAGAATCCCGCCTTGAATACCCCCCAAGTTTGAGATAGGCCCATTGTCCATTAGATAAAGAAATTGGCAATAGGTTACATAATCTATTATGGGATGGGTCACTGTTCTATGCAATTTGTCATATTATATAGGTTTCAAAATAATTATTCTTTTTACCTCCGATTTATTATGACTATTTAAAGAGTAAGCACTGTATGCATGTTAGGATCCCAGCATTCTGCCATGGTACAGTACTAGGGTACAACATACAGGTGTGACTTCCCCCACTGGTAGTTCTAGGATAATCAAATGCAGGGCCCCCTGGCTAGTCTGAGTAATAAAGATCAGTGTGCAACATTTCTCCTACCAACTTGCAATACAGAGGATGGGATAGTGGTTGGAGAGGGAGTTTATGTGCACTTAAACTACAGTATTGTTGTGTTTATGCAAACTGCAGCACTGCAGCTCAGGAAAAATGCCTACAGTATGTGCTTACTCTGAACTCATAAGAGGAGGATTTTCCACAAGGCCCAAGGCTGAGCAGGTCCCAAGGGGCCCCATAAAGATATCATGCAGTCCAAATGCACTCGTCTTTGGCTTTCCACGCCCCTAAGAATGAAATTCTACCACTGCATTCCCCCAGTGGGCACTGGACAGGCTGCACACTCTAATATTGGTTCAATCCACAACAAAATGTCTTCAAGCAATCCTTAAATCTGTAAAATAGTGTGATTCATGTATATAACAATCCTATTGACTTACTAATAGTTTTGTGTTTGAAACTTTGTATGTATGTAATAATGAAATGTTCTATTTAAGCACATGTCAGGGATTTGCCTTGACCTCTTTCGCTGGGTGTAAAAAGATGAATAAATAAATTGTATTAAGGAAGTGCGTATTGTGTTACATGTATTGATGTGGGATTCTTGTTCAAGGCTTGTTTCATATAGATTATTTGTTGGTATTTGTTGCACTTGACTGAAGGGCCATTAAACCTAGAATTCTATCTCTTTCATGGAAATGCAGTATACATATGTAAGTGTTCTAAGAGCTTTAAAAATTTTAACAGAATTTTTAATGCACCTTTTATAATGACAATTTTCAGTGCAGAGAACTGAGAGAAGCGGAACACATACAGATTACCTGGGACTCTATAGGGGCCCAGGAGTGAAGGGGAAGAAATACAATAGCTATGCACACATGAATCACTGTATCACTGCTATCATGCCCCATAACATAGAAATGTATATAATGAGGGGGCCTCAGCTGCCATACTTCGTAACTCTCCAGCTGCCATACTCACCTGTACCCAGGATCACCCAAAGTCTTGCTTGTCCTGACCACATGGGTGAACAATAGGGTGGCCAATCCTGGGATCGGGATTGGCGGGATCTCAGGATTTGGCCCCAAAATCTTTGGATTTTCAATCCCAGGATTGTAGTATCCCGGGCAGTGTCTGAGCACCCGCTCAGACGCTGCCTAGCTGTTCCTGACCCAGTGTGCGTCCTGCACAATGTGATTTATTGTGACTCAGTGTGGCTGGGAGAGGTCGGGTGGTGAGTGGGTTTCGGCCTCACTGTGACTTCGGTTGTGTGCGACCGGAAGAGGTCGGGCAGCAATCGGGTTCCGGCCTGGACAGCGTAACTGTGTGACTTACTGCATGACTTAATCTGTGTGTGGCCGGTTGTTGGGTGTCGAGCTATGGGTCACGCTGCGCAGGGCGCATCGTTGAACCACTCACCACCTGACCTCTTCTGGCCACACACAGATGCAAAAATCGTCTCCCTCCGGCGTCACACCCACCACCTGCCCTGCTCCACTGCTCCATTACAGTAAGGCAATGTGGGGGACAGGGGCAGTTTTCTTTTAGGGATGCCAATCCCGGGATCCCAGGAATTTTGGGATTGAGCATTTTTCAATCCCAATTCCCAGGATTGAAAAAAAATGCCCTGGGATAGGCATCCCTTGTGGACAGATCTGTCCAATCTTTGCTGATTTGGATGGATCTGTTTATGGATGCAAATGGTTAATTTTTGCATACATTGAATGTGCAGAAATTAATTTGTGGAACTTGGCTGGATCTCTAGTTTCATAAAATAGTGCATTTCGGAATGGGAACTAGGCTGTGACAATGCAATTGTGAGTAACCACGACAATTTTAGACATTATGGGAGATTCATTGAGTTGTATCAAAATATCCGTGAGTTGTACGAAAGGAAGCCTGTTTTTGGTGAATCTCTAGCACCTTGCAAGGGCCTAGAGCATTAGCAGATACTAATGATGACAATTGCAGTGGCTAACATAAAATGAATGGGCAGCACAAGTTTCCAATTGCGCACACAGGAATCACATCTTGAGTTGGGTGGATACTAGATTTACCAATCGGTAGGAAATGAAAGCTACCGCAACTAACTACAGTCACTTTACATGTGGCTCAGAATCTACCCAAGAGTATGTGGAGGAAAAGGGACAGTGTGGTAAGTAGTTGATAAACTAGGCTTTGGGCCACTTAAGCTGATAATGGGCAATTTTTTTTATACTGTATTAGTGCCTACATTATTAGAACTAAAGGCCCATACACACTGGACGATTTTGAGCTGAAAGCCACTCAAAACACCAAGTTTGAGCGGCTTTCAGCTCAAAGCCGCCCAGTGTGTACAGGCCAGCAATGAGCGGTGAGCAGTGATGTGCGTTCCGGCATCATTGCCGGGAAAGCCGCTCATCTGCTTGTATTACCAGCAGCGCTTCATTATGCAAAGCCGTCCATCCCCCACTGACCGCGCCAGGCAGGGGGAAAGCCACTCAGTGTGTATGCACTGAGCGGCTTTCCCCCAGTGATGACAGCGGTCATCGCTGTCTATACACACTGGGCATAATCGCCCAGTGTGTATGGACCATGGCTGATAACTAACACAAATACATATTTATTTGAAAGAAGCAAGCAGTCCCACTTAAGGGGATATCCAATTACATGCACTATTTTTTTGCCCAATTAAAAACAGTCTGATTGCAGTTGCAAATGCATCTACTATACATACAAACACAAATTAGTCCCATGGTTGGTGGAATATGACCAGACCGAAGCAGTGGGTTGAGAAAATCCTCATTGGGTTTGATTCACAGATATGCGGAACACAATCACTGCTTTTTCTTTGTATGGAGCAGTAATGTCGTAAAGTGTTAATATACAGTAATGGGTGTTGTCTGCAGGAAAGGAAGCCTCCTGCCGACATCTACTGTATGATCTGAGTGTTAGATCTGAAGGTGCAACATAGGATCAACCCATTGGTCACATTGTCAGCAGCATCAAACATCTTCCCCGCGAGGGCACACCCCTATTTGAAATATACAGTAGCAGGGGCCACCAATGATCTTTCTGGTTCAGGGTTGCAAGATTGGACGCACACCTTGTGTTTGGATTTTTGTTGCGTCTATGGAGTTAATATTTAACTTTTAATAAATTTTCTTTAAAAAAGTGTGTGTTTAGTCCCTTTTGTGTTCCTTTATTTAATGATGGTGTGCGTCTAATCTTGCAACCCCGTCTTCTCTCCTCTACATGTGGTTCAGGGTACTAAAATGTCTAGTTAGGGCTCTGCTAAGGGGGCACTGTGACCGTCATCACAGTCACATACTGTATATATTGTGCACACACAAAATGCAGACCATGTGCATGTTCAGGTAGACAAACAAACATTAGAGATATACGAAAACAATAAGGTTTGCAAACATCTCTGAATTAGGCCCCGCGTTCTGAACAGATCGCGTCACCTTTATTATCTGACATTACTTCAAATATTAGAAAGGATATATATTCCTTCCCATCTTTTGTCCACATCTGTGACCATGCCAGTAATGCCATCAAGATTATTTTGTAGATGAGCGCAAGCTTTTAGTTCAGTTTAAAATGTATAAATTGAATTTATGGCAATAGGTTTTAATTAAGTGTTAAGGGGCACCTGAGTCAGCTATTTACCCACTTACATATTTCTTTAGAGAACAATGTTACTATTCTCATCATTGCTCCACTATAAAACATTATGCTTTAACAGACCGAATCTCTATAGCAGTAAGTATGCTAATTGGAAATTATTGTACTCTAAAGAGGTATTTAATATATCTATTCTCCTATGATATACTGCACAGTCTGCAATAGGCAACAGCTACAATGTATTCTGAACTATGAATTTTTCATATTGTAGGTCAATTTAGCAAAGTTACATATTCAGATTAGATGGAATTACTGAAAGACAAAATATATTTTTGTAAAAGATGGACTGAGAAAAAAATTAAATGGAAAATGAGTACTTCTTCCCTGGTCAAATCTAGATGTTTATGCTGTACATAGGGAAGAATAGAAGGTCAGTCTGAAGACACTCTAATTATATTCTGCTCAGAAGTTTCACACAAAAAAAAAAAAATCTGTTGCTCCCGGTGGGTATATTTACTATCAGTATAGATGAACATACTGTAGGATCCCCAGATTTACTAACATTCAAACTGAAAAGCAAACACAAAATCAAAATACAAATAACAAAAATATTAGAATAATAATGGTTACTGTATAGTGGGTTCACAATATCTAGGTGTCACTTTTTTTTTGTTTTTTGAAAGGCAAAAAAGAGAGAATGTCTCTGTGTGGTGCACCAAAAAGTTAAAATGTAACCTTTATTCAGTATTTGGTAAAAAAAAATTGCGTAAATAAAAGACACAATACAGACACATAAACACAGAATTAAAAAGGATAATTATATCCTCACAACGTGGGGCCCCACTGCCCAATCAAGGTTTGAATTAAACTTTATCACTTAAATTCATATATGGTGCTTTTGATCTGTGAATTATACTGGTTAATTCAAATATTACCAGTCACATACATTATTAGGAACTTTCAATGACAAGCGGAGCTGTTGGAATCACCCCCTTTAGAGTAGAGGAGGTGAATCTGGACTGAAATGTATATACAGTTCTGGCCAGGTACATCGTGGTTTACAACGCGCTTTTGAGGGCTCTGACTCGCGAGTTGCAGATCGCGTTATGTCCTGCGTTATGTACCACGCCATGCAATACATAGTTTAACCACTGGGTGACTAATGCTCCACGTTAAGACTTTACGCTACGGATTTTTGCTAACCAGCCACTTTTCACTAGGGATTTTGTCCTTACTTTACGGACAGAGTATTTTGTATTTATTCGCAGACGCAGCTACGTACGGTCATTTATGTAATTGGTACAGAAGCCATGCTAACCTTTGCTATTGCTAGATGACTACTTAAATTATTGGAGGACCTACAGTATCATACAGTACTTTACACTACGGATTTTGTCCTTACTTTACGGACAGAGTTATTTTCTTTTATTCGCAGCCGCAGTGACATACTGGATGGTCATGAACTGTATTTGATTGGTGCAGAAGCCATGCTAACCATCTGCCAGCAGTAAAATCACAGGCAATAGTGGCCTAGCGGGTAGAGGCACGGCTTCACTATCTCAGTATCAGTAGTTCGATCCTCAGTTGGTTATATTATATTTTTATTTTTGAAACGTTCTTTTTTTTTTTTTTTTTTAAACCAATACAGGTACTGTACTGTAGTTACAGTAGTTGGTGCTTACTGTATCAAATTCTTTCGGACTTTTCCACAAACAAAAATTCACAATGGCAGGCCTCCACGTACACGATAGTTAATACCCATACTGTACATACTGTACGGCGCTACAGAGAACGGTTTTTTTCGCAAAATAGATTTAGCTTTTCAGGTAAAACTCCTTGCCTTGAGGACCGAGTTTCGGGATAAAATTCGCTAACCTTTACTAACCAGCCACTTTTCACTACGGATCTTGTCCTTACTTTACGGACAGAGTACAGTATTTGTACATTACAGTATTTATTCGCAGAAGCAGCTACGTACGGTCATTTATGTAATTGGTACAGAAGCCATGCTAACCTTTGCTATTGCTGGATGACTACTTACTGTAAAACATTATTTGAGGACCTACAGTATCATACTTTACACTACGGATTTTGTCCTTACTTTACGGACAGAGTTATTTTCTTTTATTCGCAGCCGCAGTGACGTACTGGATGGTCATGAACTGTATTTGATTGGTGCAGAAGCCATGCTAACCATCTGCCAGCAGTAAAATCACAGGCAATAGTGGCCTAGCGGGTAGAGGCACGGCTTCACTATCTCAGTATCAGTAGTTCGATCCTCAGTTGGTTACATTATATTTTTATTTTTGAAACGTTCTTTTTTTTTTTTAAACTAATACAGGTACTGTAGTTACAGTAGTTGGTGCTTATCAAAATCTTTCGGACTTTTCCACAAACAAAAATTCACAATGGCAGGCCTCCATGTACAGTACACGATAGTTAATACCCATACATACTGTACTGCGCTACAGAGAACGTTTTTTTTTCGCAAAATAGATTTAACTTTTCAGGTAAAACTCCTTGCCTTGAGGACCGTGTTTCGGGATTAAATTCGCTAACCATTGCTAACCAGCCACTTTTCACTACGGATTTTGTCCTTACTTTACGGACAGATTGTTAGTACAGTATTTATTCGCAGAAGCAGCTACGTACGGTCATTTATGTAATTGGTACAGAAGCCATGCTAACCTTTGCTATAGCTGGATGACTACTTAAAACATTATTTGAGGACCTACAGTATCATACTTTACACTACGGATTTTGTCCTTACTTTACGGACAGAGTTATTTTCTTTTATTCGCAGCCGCAGTGACGTACTGGATGGTCATGAACTGTATTTGATTGGTGCAGAAGCCATGCTAACCATCTGCCAGCAGTAAAATCACAGGCAATAGTGGCCTAGCGGGTAGAGGCACGGCTTCACTATCTCAGTATCAGTAGTTCGATCCTCAGTTGGTTACTTTATATTTTTATTTTTGAAACATTCTTTTTTTTTTTTACACATACACACACCTCACTTTTACACCGCATTCTTACCGATCCAGGATCCAGCGCTGATCTCTCTGCAGCAGAGCCGGACAGCCCGCACTGACAGCGGGCTGACCGGCTTCCTCCGACGCAGCTCACAGCTTCTGTAGCGCTGTCCCAGCGCGACACTGGCTGAAATTCAAAAATTCAAAATTCGCAGAACTAAGGGGACCCGCATACGGGTGCCTTCCACTGTAAACGGAAAAATTCGCAGAACAAATTTGCGCCAGAGACACTACAGTAAACTGCAATAACTGATTAAGGAAGCCCTCCGCTAAAAACGGAAAAATTCGCAGGACTAAAAACAAAATAAAGTACAGTATGCTGTAGTAACGTATATTGAGTACTAAAACACCTGCAACGCACAGTTTATTAAATTAAATTAATACAGTATGAGGCCTCCCATATACTGTACTGTACGGTATGAAGACACAATTTTATTAAAGTTAAGAAACCCATTCACTGTATAGTACTGTACAGTATGTCTCCTGGATTGATTACTTTAGCCTACTGACTACCATGTGTACTGCGTTTTGTGTCATGCGCTGGGGAGTGTTCACTTCCAAAATGGATTCTGCTCGGAGGCTGCGTTACAGCTACGCCGAGCTGATCATTTTGGTTAGCTGCCGGGACAAGCCTCTGAGCAATAACCGGGAGAAGCGCAATGCTTACAGGGATGCGCGAAGGATAATACTACGCAAGTACTGCCGGCTGCGCAGGATTAGGTCGCTCCAAAGAAAATGGAGCGACCTAGTCACAAGGCAGCCTGCGAAGCTGGAGGCCCTGCGCCGTTCCGTCGCCAGTAAGTACTGTACACTACTCCTGTTAGGTACTTTACATTGAACTCTACTGTACAGTATACTGTACTGTATTTAGATTGTGTACTGATCCTGTACCTACAGTACCAACTACTGTAGGTTGACAAGCATTGTGTCGACACCCATAGGTTAACAGACAGCAAGGTCTACATGTGTTTAGGCCAACATGGGTCAAGGTGGACATGTGGTTAGATTGACACAAGCATTACAGTATGTCAACATTCAGAAGGTCGACATGGTGTTTTCCAGTGTTTTGGGGATCCGCCATGTACTGACAGGCGAAACGGTATTTCATGCCCTAACATCCACTAGGGCAGGGGTGTCAAACTCAAATTCATCCGGGGCCACATCAGCAGTTTGGTCACCCTCAAAGGGCCAGTTCTTCATCTTCCCCAATATTTGCAGATACAGTAATAATTACCCCGAAACACCATTTTTAAGGGCATATCCGCAAATACTGTATTAGGTAATGCAGCACACAGTACTGTATACTGTACAGTATTTTTTTAAAAAATTACTACAGTATACAGGTACTGTACTGTATATTCGGCTAGCCCATGGTACAGTCAGAGCTGGCCTTAGGCATAGGCAAACTAGGCAATTGCCTAGGGCATTTGGAATGCCTGGGGGCATAAGCAGCTTCTGCTGATTAAAATGATATGCAGCATGCCTATGTTCTGTGTGTGAGTGAGGCTGTATCTGCATATAAATTGTGTAATCATGGAAATCACTGTAACATACAGTACTGTAGCATTCTGTATGCAGGTACAGCCACAGTCGCACACAAAATACAGTATAGGCATGCTGCATATCATTTTAATCATGGGAAGCTCCTTGTGTGTCCTGGTCAAATAACAATGCAAATAAGATGAATTTTCAGCAAAAAATGCACCCAACGTTAGCAGAACTGGCCAGGAGCTGCATGGCTTATTGAGTCAAGATATACTGTATGAGGAAACATCTGTATCCAAGCAGAGGCAGAGGTCACAGTGTTAGCGGCTGTGCGAGTGCTGTCTGTGGGTGGGTTGGTTGTGCCATAGTGTTCGGCATATGTCTAAGGGGCATTACTGTATGTGTGTCATGTACAGTATAAATGCATTAATAATGTGCGACATACAGTACTGTATGTGTAACAGGCATTACTGTATGTGTGTCATGTGTATACGGGCATTAATAATGTGCAACATACTGTACTGTACTGTACAGTATGTGTAATGGGCATTGTGTGTGTCATTATGTGTATGAAGGGCATTAAAAAGGTTGGCATAATGTGTAAGGGGCATTATGGTTATACAGTAAGGACATTAATAACATGTGTCATGTGTAAGGGGCATTACTGTGTGGTATTATCAGGGGTGCCGAGAGAAAGGGGTAGGGGGTACAAATTACCCAGGCCAAAGTCTGATGGATGATGTCCCTGATCACATGACGGTACAAACATTGTCTGGCGGGAATGCTGTAATACTGTAGGTGAAGGCTGCGTGGGCCACATGTCGAGGTCTTGCGGGCCAGATTTGGCCCATGGGCCTTGTGTTTGACACCCGTGCACTAGAGCGTGGTGGGATAATAAAATACAGTACTTGTACTTTACTGTACTAATGTTTGAAAGGACACTACAGTATACTGTAAATGTTATTTTTACACAGGACGTCAGAGGAGGAGCAGGGAAAGGGCACTTTTGTCATCAAGTGGAAGCGTGGCAAGCGGTATGTGTCCTATCCACTTTGGAGCGGAGTGGATTTTCTAAAGTACAGTATGGCGGGCGCAGCACTTTATAAAATCCAGTCCACGCCTTTTTGTAAACCCAGTAATGAGTACAGTAACTTTATTTAAACAGCACACTTTCTCATTTTTCTCATCTTCACACAGTGCCTCCGCTTGAAGGCGAGGACACCCTGCCCTTGCGGGCCGTTACTGCCCCCAGCGCCTCAGCCGCTCCGTCTGAGAGTAAGTCCTGTCATTTCTTTATTGAGTTTGTGTTTTTTTTTTCTTTCTCTCCTACTGTACAGTAATTGTGTCTTTTCTTAGCGTGCCATTGGCCCACGCTGGTAGCGTGGGCCAACGGCAGCCTAGCGCAGCCCTGCGTAGTCAGCGTTGTGTCCATGTCAGGGGGGTGGGGGTGGAGCGTTGCGCCAATGCCTCTGATGCACAAAAGGAGGCAATTGCCACTGGCAGTACTAGTGTACATCCGGTACTGCACTGACAAATGCCTCCTTTTGAAACAACCACTATCCAGGGCAGCCGTAAGCAGGGAATGCGCAGCGGTATGTGTCCCATCCACTTTGGAGTGGAGTGGATTTTCTAAAGTACAGTATGGCGGGCGCAGCACTTTATAAAATCCAGTCCACGCCTTTTTGTAAACCCAGTAATGAGTACAGTAACTTTATTTAAACAGCACACTTTCTCATTTTTCTCATCTTCACACAGTGCCTCCGCTTGAAGGCGCGGACACCCTGCCCTTGTGGGCCGTTACTGCCCCCAGCGCCTCAGCTGCTCCGTCTGAGAGTAAGTCCTGTCATTTCTTTATTGAGTTTGTGTTTTTTTTTTCTTTCTCTCCTACTGTACAGTAATTGTGTCTTTTCTTAGCGTGCCATTGGCCCACGCTGGTAGCGTGGGCCAATGGCAGCCTAGCGCAGCCCTGCGTAGTCAGCGTTGTGTCCATGTCAGGGGGGTGGGGGTGGAGCGTTGCGCCAATGCCTCTGATGCACAAAAGGAGGCAATTGCCACTGGCAGTACTAGTGTACATCCGGTACTGCACTGACAAATGCCTCCTTTTGAAACAACCACTATCCAGGGCAGCCGTAAGCAGGGAATGCGCAGCGGTATGTGTCCTATCCACTTTGGAGCGGAGTGGATTTTCTAAAGTACAGTATGGCGGGCGCAGCACTTTATAAAATCCAGTCCACGCCTTTTTGTAAACCCAGTAATGAGTACAGTAACTTTATTTAAACAGCACACTTTCTCATTTTTCTCATCTTCACACAGTGCCTCCGCTTGAAGGCGAGGACACCCTGCCCTTGCGGGCCGTTACTGCCCCCAGCGCCTCAGCTGCTCCGTCTGAGAGTAAGTCCTGTCATTTCTTTATTGAGTTTGTGTTTTTTTTTTCTTTCTCTCCTACTGTACAGTAATTGTGTCTTTTCTTAGCGTGCCATTGGCCCACGCTGGTAGCGTGGGCCAATGACAGCCTAGCGCAGCCCTGCGTAGTCAGCGTTGTGTCCATGTCAGGGGGGTGGGGGTGGAGCGTTGCGCCAATGCCTCTGATGCACAAAAGGAGGCAATTGCCACTGGCAGTACTAGTGTACATCCGGTACTGCACTGACAAATGCCTCCTTTTGAAACAACCACTATCCAGGGCAGCCGTAAGCAGGGAATGCGCAGCGGTATGTGTCCTATCCACTTTGGAGCGGAGTGGATTTTCTAAAGTACAGTATGGCGGGCGCAGCACTTTATAAAATCCAGTCCACGCCTTTTTGTAAACCCAGTAATGAGTACAGTAACTTTATTTAAACAGCACACTTTCTCATTTTTCTCATCTTCACACAGTGCCTCCGCTTGAAGGCGAGGACACCCTGCCCTTGCGGGCCGTTACTGCCCCCAGCGCCTCAGCCGCTCCGTCTGAGAGTAAGTCCTGTCATTTCTTTATTGAGTTTGTGTTTTTTTTTTCTTTCTCTCCTACTGTACAGTAATTGTGTCTTTTCTTAGCGTGCCATTGGCCCACGCTGGTAGCGTGGGCCAATGGCAGCCTAGCGCAGCCCTGCGTAGTCAGCGTTGTGTCCATGTCAGGGGGGTGGGGGTGGAGCGTTGCGCCAATGCCTCTGATGCACAAAAGGAGGCAATTGCCACTGGCAGTACTAGTGTACATCCGGTACTGCACTGACAAATGCCTCCTTTTGAAACAACCACTATCCAGGGCAGCCGTAAGCAGGGAATGCGCAGCGGTATGTGTCCTATCCACTTTGGAGCGGAGTGGATTTTCTAAAGTACAGTATGGCGGGCGCAGCACTTTATAAAATCCAGTCCACGCCTTTTTGTAAACCCAGTAATGAGTACAGTAACTTTATTTAAACAGCACACTTTCTCATTTTTCTCATCTTCACACAGTGCCTCCGCTTGAAGGCGAGGACACCCTGCCCTTGCGGGCCGTTACTGCCCCCAGCGCCTCAGCTGCTCCGTCTGAGAGTAAGTCCTGTCATTTCTTTATTGAGTTTGTGTTTTTTTTTTCTTTCTCTCCTACTGTACAGTAATTGTGTCTTTTCTTAGCGTGCCATTGGCCCACGCTGGTAGCGTGGGCCAATGGCAGCCTAGCGCAGCCCTGCGTAGTCAGCGTTGTGTCCATGTCAGGGGGGTGGGGGTGGAGCGTTGCGCCAATGCCTCTGATGCACAAAAGGAGGCAATTGCCACTGGCAGTACTAGTGTACATCCGGTACTGCACTGACAAATGCCTCCTTTTGAAACAACCACTATCCAGGGCAGCCGTAAGCAGGGAATGCGCAGCGGTATGTGTCCTATCCACTTTGGAGCGGAGTGGATTTTCTAAAGTACAGTATGGCGGGCGCAGCACTTTATAAAATCCAGTCCACGCCTTTTTGTAAACCCAGTAATGAGTACAGTAACTTTATTTAAACAGCACACTTTCTCATTTTTCTCATCTTCACACAGTGCCTCCGCTTGAAGGCGAGGACACCCTGCCCTTGCGGGCCGTTACTGCCCCCAGCGCCTCAGCCGCTCCGTCTGAGAGTAAGTCCTGTCATTTCTTTATTGAGTTTGTGTTTTTTTTTTCTTTCTCTCCTACTGTACAGTAATTGTGTCTTTTCTTAGCGTGCCATTGGCCCACGCTGGTAGCGTGGGCCAATGGCAGCCTAGCGCAGCCCTGCGTAGTCAGCGTTGTGTCCATGTCAGGGGGGTGGGGGTGGAGCGTTGCGCCAATGCCTCTGATGCACAAAAGGAGGCAATTGCCACTGGCAGTACTAGTGTACATCCGGTACTGCACTGACAAATGCCTCCTTTTGAAACAACCACTATCCAGGGCAGCCGTAAGCAGGGAATGCGCAGCGGTATGTGTCCTATCCACTTTGGAGCGGAGTGGATTTTCTAAAGTACAGTATGGCGGGCGCAGCACTTTATAAAATCCAGTCCACGCCTTTTTGTAAACCCAGTAATGAGTACAGTAACTTTATTTAAACAGCACACTTTCTCATTTTTCTCATCTTCACACAGTGCCTCCGCTTGAAGGCGAGGACACCCTGCCCTTGCGGGCCGTTACTGCCCCCAGCGCCTCAGCTGCTCCGTCTGAGAGTAAGTCCTGTCATTTCTTTATTGAGTTTGTGTTTTTTTTTTCTTTCTCTCCTACTGTACAGTAATTGTGTCTTTTCTTAGCGTGCCATTGGCCCACGCTGGTAGCGTGGGCCAATGGCAGCCTAGCGCAGCCCTGCGTAGTCAGCGTTGTGTCCATGTCAGGGGGGTGGGGGTGGAGCGTTGCGCCAATGCCTCTGATGCACAAAAGGAGGCAATTGCCACTGGCAGTACTAGTGTACATCCGGTACTGCACTGACAAATGCCTCCTTTTGAAACAACCACTATCCAGGGCAGCCGTAAGCAGGGAATGTGCAGCGGTATGTGTCCTATCCACTTTGGAGCGGAGTGGATTTTCTAAAGTACAGTATGGCGGGCGCAGCACTTTATAAAATCCAGTCCACGCCTTTTTGTAAACCCAGTAATGAGTACAGTAACTTTATTTAAACAGCACACTTTCTCATTTTTCTCATCTTCACACAGTGCCTCCGCTTGAAGGCGAGGACACCCTGCCCTTGCGGGCCGTTACTGCCCCCAGCGCCTCAGCCGCTCCGTCTGAGAGTAAGTCCTGTCATTTCTTTATTGAGTTTGTGTTTTTTTTTCTTTCTCTCCTACTGTACAGTAATTGTGTCTTTTCTTAGCGTGCCATTGGCCCACGCTGGTAGCGTGGGCCAATGGCAGCCTAGCGCAGCCCTGCGTAGTCAGCGTTGTGTCCATGTCAGGGGGGTGGGGGTGGAGCGTTGCGCCAATGCCTCTGATGCACAAAAGGAGGCAATTGCCACTGGCAGTACTAGTGTACATCCGGTACTGCACTGACAAATGCCTCCTTTTGAAACAACCACTATCCAGGGCAGCCGTAAGCAGGGAATGCGCAGCGGTATGTGTCCTATCCACTTTGGAGCGGAGTGGATTTTCTAAAGTACAGTATGGCGGGCGCAGCACTTTATAAAATCCAGTCCACGCCTTTTTGTAAACCCAGTAATGAGTACAGTAACTTTATTTAAACAGCACACTTTCTCATTTTTCTCATCTTCACACAGTGCCTCCGCTTGAAGGCGAGGACACCCTGCCCTTGCGGGCCGTTACTGCCCCCAGCGCCTCAGCCGCTCCGTCTGAGAGTAAGTCCTGTCATTTCTTTATTGAGTTTGTGTTTTTTTTTTCTTTCTCTCCTACTGTACAGTAATTGTGTCTTTTCTTAGCGTGTCATTGGCCCACGCTGGTAGCGTGGGCCAATGGCAGCCTAGCGCAGCCCTGCGTAGTCAGCGTTGTGTCCATGTCAGGGGGGTGGGGGTGGAGCGTTGCGCCAATGCCTCTGATGCACAAAAGGAGGCAATTGCCACTGGCAGTACTAGTGTACATCCGGTACTGCACTGACAAATGCCTCCTTTTGAAACAACCACTATCCAGGGCAGCCGTAAGCAGGGAATGCGCAGCGGTATGTGTCCTATCCACTTTGGAGCGGAGTGGATTTTCTAAAGTACAGTATGGCGGGCGCAGCACTTTATAAAATCCAGTCCACGCCTTTTTGTAAAGCCACCCCCGCCCTATTTACAGTAATAAGAGTACGGTAAGTTTATTAACAGTAAACAGCACTTGTTCTCATTTTTGACATTTTCCCACAGTGACTCTGATTGAAGACCAGGGCACCCTGCCCTGCGGGCATGCTACAGGCCCCCCCTCAAGCATCGCCACGATGCTAAGCAGTAAGTCCTGTCATTTCTTTATTGTGTTTTGTGTTTGTGTGTTTGAACTTGTGTAGTTTTTTGCCGTGCCGTTGGGCGACGCTGTCAGCATCGGCCAACGGCAGCCTAGCACAGTCAGCGTAGTGTCCCCGCGGGAGCCCTGCACAATTACCGTAATGTCCCCGTCAGGTACTGTAGCTCTGCGTCTCGTGCACAAAGGGGGTGGGAGTGGAGGCGTGCGGTACGTCTGATGCACGACGTTTTGACCTAGGCATTATTTATCTACAGTATACAGTACTGCAATACTGTATACTCTACCATAACCTCAGTGATCACAGTAGTGTGTGTGAACTAATGTTTCAAAGGACACTACAGTACAGTATACTGTAATGTACTGTAATTATTTTTACACAGGACTTCAGAGGAGGATGGAAAGGGTACTCCCCAGAAGGTCCCCTCAAACTTTGGCAGCCAGTAAGTGTCCTCCCGACCTGTTCATACAGTACCCCCAGTATCCACGTTGACGTGGAGTCTATTTTATCAAGTGTGGTGGGCACAGCACTTTATTGAAAACAGTCCACGGCTTTTTTTTTTAACACCCCCTCCTCCCCATTTAGAGTAAGAATAATAACTTTACAGTATTTTAACAGCACATTTTATCATTTCCCCACAGTGCCAAGCCTAGAGGAAGACCAGGGCACCCTGCCCTTGCGGGCCGTTACTGCCCCCAGCGCCTCAGCTGCTCCGTCTGAGAGTAAGTCCTGTCATTTCTTTATTGAGTTTGTTTTTTTTTTTTATTTCTCTCCTACTGTACAGTAATTGTGTCTTTTCTTAGCGTGCCATTGGCCCACGCTGGTAGCGTGGGCCAATGGCAGCCTAGCGCAGCCCTGCGTAGTCAGCGTTGTGTCCATGTCAGGGGGGTGGGGGTGGAGCGTTGCGCCAATGCCTCTGATGCACAAAAGGAGGCAATTGCCACTGGCAGTACTAGTGTACATCCGGTACTGCACTGACAAATGCCTCCTTTTGAAACAACCACTATCCAGGGCAGCCGTAAGCAGGGAATGTGCAGCGGTATGTGTCCTATCCACTTTGGAGCGGAGTGGATTTTCTAAAGTACAGTATGGCGGGCGCAGCACTTTATAAAATCCAGTCCACGCCTTTTTGTAAACCCAGTAATGAGTACAGTAACTTTATTTAAACAGCACACTTTCTCATTTTTCTCATCTTCACACAGTGCCTCCGCTTGAAGGCGAGGACACCCTGCCCTTGCGGGCCGTTACTGCCCCCAGCGCCTCAGCCGCTCCGTCTGAGAGTAAGTCCTGTCATTTCTTTATTGAGTTTGTGTTTTTTTTTTCTTTCTCTCCTACTGTACAGTAATTGTGTCTTTTCTTAGCGTGCCATTGGCCCACGCTGGTAGCGTGGGCCAACGGCAGCCTAGCGCAGCCCTGCGTAGTCAGCGTTGTGTCCATGTCAGGGGGGTGGGGGTGGAGCGTTGCGCCAATGCCTCTGATGCACAAAAGGAGGCAATTGCCACTGGCAGTACTAGTGTACATCCGGTACTGCACTGACAAATGCCTCCTTTTGAAACAACCACTATCCAGGGCAGCCGTAAGCAGGGAATGCGCAGCGGTATGTGTCCTATCCACTTTGGAGCGGAGTGGATTTTCTAAAGTACAGTATGGCGGGCGCAGCACTTTATAAAATCCAGTCCACGCCTTTTTGTAAACCCAGTAATGAGTACAGTAACTTTATTTAAACAGCACACTTTCTCATTTTTCTCATCTTCACACAGTGCCTCCGCTTGAAGGCGAGGACACCCTGCCCTTGCGGGCCGTTACTGCCCCCAGCGCCTCAGCTGCTCCGTCTGAGAGTAAGTCCTGTCATTTCTTTATTGAGTTTGTGTTTTTTTTTTTTTCTCTCCTACTGTACAGTAATTGTGTCTTTTCTTAGCGTGCCATTGGCCCACGCTGGTAGCGTGGGCCAATGGCAGCCTAGCGCAGCCCTGCGTAGTCAGCGTTGTGTCCATGTCAGGGGGGTGGGGGTGGAGCGTTGCGCCAATGCCTCTGATGCACAAAAGGAGGCAATTGCCACTGGCAGTACTAGTGTACATCCGGTACTGCACTGACAAATGCCTCCTTTTGAAACAACCACTATCCAGGGCAGCCGTAAGCAGGGAATGCGCAGCGGTATGTGTCCTATCCACTTTGGAGCGGAGTGGATTTTCTAAAGTACAGTATGGCGGGCGCAGCACTTTATAAAATCCAGTCCACGCCTTTTTGTAAACCCAGTAATGAGTACAGTAACTTTATTTAAACAGCACACTTTCTCATTTTTCTCATCTTCACACAGTGCCTCCGCTTGAAGGCGAGGACACCCTGCCCTTGCGGGCCGTTACTGCCCCCAGCGCCTCAGCTGCTCCGTCTGAGAGTAAGTCCTGTCATTTCTTTATTGAGTTTGTGTTTTTTTTTTCTTTCTCTCCTACTGTACAGTAATTGTGTCTTTTCTTAGCGTGCCATTGGCCCACGCTGGTAGCGTGGGCCAATGACAGCCTAGCGCAGCCCTGCGTAGTCAGCGTTGTGTCCATGTCAGGGGGGTGGGGGTGGAGCGTTGCGCCAATGCCTCTGATGCACAAAAGGAGGCAATTGCCACTGGCAGTACTAGTGTACATCCGGTACTGCACTGACAAATGCCTCCTTTTGAAACAACCACTATCCAGGGCAGCCGTAAGCAGGGAATGCGCAGCGGTATGTGTCCTATCCACTTTGGAGCGGAGTGGATTTTCTAAAGTACAGTATGGCGGGCGCAGCACTTTATAAAATCCAGTCCACGCCTTTTTGTAAACCCAGTAATGAGTACAGTAACTTTATTTAAACAGCACACTTTCTCATTTTTCTCATCTTCACACAGTGCCTCCGCTTGAAGGCGAGGACACCCTGCCCTTGCGGGCCGTTACTGCCCCCAGCGCCTCAGCCGCTCCGTCTGAGAGTAAGTCCTGTCATTTCTTTATTGAGTTTGTGTTTTTTTTTTCTTTCTCTCCTACTGTACAGTAATTGTGTCTTTTCTTAGCGTGCCATTGGCCCACGCTGGTAGCGTGGGCCAACGGCAGCCTAGCGCAGCCCTGCGTAGTCAGCGTTGTGTCCATGTCAGGGGGGTGGGGGTGGAGCGTTGCGCCAATGCCTCTGATGCACAAAAGGAGGCAATTGCCACTGGCAGTACTAGTGTACATCCGGTACTGCACTGACAAATGCCTCCTTTTGAAACAACCACTATCCAGGGCAGCCGTAAGCAGGGAATGCGCAGCGGTATGTGTCCTATCCACTTTGGAGCGGAGTGGATTTTCTAAAGTACAGTATGGCGGGCGCAGCACTTTATAAAATCCAGTCCACGCCTTTTTGTAAACCCAGTAATTAGTACAGTAACTTTATTTAAACAGCACACTTTCTCATTTTTCTCATCTTCACACAGTGCCTCCGCTTGAAGGCGAGGACACCCTGCCCTTGCGGGCCGTTACTGCCCCCAGCGCCTCAGCTGCTCCGTCTGAGAGTAAGTCCTGTCATTTCTTTATTGAGTTTGTGTTTTTTTTTTCTTTCTCTCCTACTGTACAGTAATTGTGTCTTTTCTTAGCGTGCCATTGGCCCACGCTGGTAGCGTGGGCCAATGGCAGCCTAGCGCAGCCCTGCGTAGTCAGCGTTGTGTCCATGTCAGGGGGGTGGGGGTGGAGCGTTGCGCCAATGCCTCTGATGCACAAAAGGAGGCAATTGCCACTGGCAGTACTAGTGTACATCCGGTACTGCACTGACAAATGCCTCCTTTTGAAACAACCACTATCCAGGGCAGCCGTAAGCAGGGAATGCGCAGCGGTATGTGTCCTATCCACTTTGGAGCGGAGTGGATTTTCTAAAGTACAGTATGGCGGGCGCAGCACTTTATAAAATCCAGTCCACGCCTTTTTGTAAACCCAGTAATGAGTACAGTAACTTTATTTAAACAGCACACTTTCTCATTTTTCTCATCTTCACACAGTGCCTCCGCTTGAAGGCGAGGACACCCTGCCCTTGCGGGCCGTTACTGCCCCCAGCGCCTCAGCTGCTCCGTCTGAGAGTAAGTCCTGTCATTTCTTTATTGAGTTTGTGTTTTTTTTTTCTTTCTCTCCTACTGTACAGTAATTGTGTCTTTTCTTAGCGTGCCATTGGCCCACGCTGGTAGCGTGGGCCAATGACAGCCTAGCGCAGCCCTGCGTAGTCAGCGTTGTGTCCATGTCAGGGGGGTGGGGGTGGAGCGTTGCGCCAATGCCTCTGATGCACAAAAGGAGGCAATTGCCACTGGCAGTACTAGTGTACATCCGGTACTGCACTGACAAATGCCTCCTTTTGAAACAACCACTATCCAGGGCAGCCGTAAGCAGGGAATGCGCAGCGGTATGTGTCCTATCCACTTTGGAGCGGAGTGGATTTTCTAAAGTACAGTATGGCGGGCGCAGCACTTTATAAAATCCAGTCCACGCCTTTTTGTAAACCCAGTAATGAGTACAGTAACTTTATTTAAACAGCACACTTTCTCATTTTTCTCATCTTCACACAGTGCCTCCGCTTGAAGGCGAGGACACCCTGCCCTTGCGGGCCGTTACTGCCCCCAGCGCCTCAGCTGCTCCGTCTGAGAGTAAGTCCTGTCATTTCTTTATTGAGTTTGTGTTTTTTTTTTCTTTCTCTCCTACTGTACAGTAATTGTGTCTTTTCTTAGCGTGCCATTGGCCCACGCTGGTAGCGTGGGCCAATGGCAGCCTAGCGCAGCCCTGCGTAGTCAGCGTTGTGTCCATGTCAGGGGGGTGGGGGTGGAGCGTTGCGCCAATGCCTCTGATGCACAAAAGGAGGCAATTGCCACTGGCAGTACTAGTGTACATCCGGTACTGCACTGACAAATGCCTCCTTTTGAAACAACCACTATCCAGGGCAGCCGTAAGCAGGGAATGCGCAGCGGTATGTGTCCTATCCACTTTGGAGCGGAGTGGATTTTCTAAAGTACAGTATGGCGGGCGCAGCACTTTATAAAATCCAGTCCACGCCTTTTTGTAAACCCAGTAATGAGTACAGTAACTTTATTTAAACAGCACACTTTCTCATTTTTCTCATCTTCACACAGTGCCTCCGCTTGAAGGCGAGGACACCCTGCCCTTGCGGGCCGTTACTGCCCCCAGCGCCTCAGCCGCTCCGTCTGAGAGTAAGTCCTGTCATTTCTTTATTGAGTTTGTGTTTTTTTTTTCTTTCTCTCCTACTGTACAGTAATTGTGTCTTTTCTTAGCGTGCCATTGGCCCACGCTGGTAGCGTGGGCCAATGGCAGCCTAGCGCAGCCCTGCGTAGTCAGCGTTGTGTCCATGTCAGGGGGGTGGGGGTGGAGCGTTGCGCCAATGCCTCTGATGCACAAAAGGAGGCAATTGCCACTGGCAGTACTAGTGTACATCCGGTACTGCACTGACAAATGCCTCCTTTTGAAACAACCACTATCCAGGGCAGCCGTAAGCAGGGAATGCGCAGCGGTATGTGTCCTATCCACTTTGGAGCGGAGTGGATTTTCTAAAGTACAGTATGGCGGGCGCAGCACTTTATAAAATCGAGTCCACGCCTTTTTGTAAACCCAGTAATGAGTACAGTAACTTTATTTAAACAGCACACTTTCTCATTTTTCTCATCTTCACACAGTGCCTCCGCTTGAAGGCGAGGACACCCTGCCCTTGCGGGCCGTTACTGCCCCCAGCGCCTCAGCTGCTCCGTCTGAGAGTAAGTCCTGTCATTTCTTTATTGAGTTTGTGTTTTTTTTTTCTTTCTCTCCTACTGTACAGTAATTGTGTCTTTTCTTAGCGTGCCATTGGCCCACGCTGGTAGCGTGGGCCAATGGCAGCCTAGCGCAGCCCTGCGTAGTCAGCGTTGTGTCCATGTCAGGGGGGTGGGGGTGGAGCGTTGCGCCAATGCCTCTGATGCACAAAAGGAGGCAATTGCCACTGGCAGTACTAGTGTACATCCGGTACTGCACTGACAAATGCCTCCTTTTGAAACAACCACTATCCAGGGCAGCCGTAAGCAGGGAATGTGCAGCGGTATGTGTCCTATCCACTTTGGAGCGGAGTGGATTTTCTAAAGTACAGTATGGCGGGCGCAGCACTTTATAAAATCCAGTCCACGCCTTTTTGTAAACCCAGTAATGAGTACAGTAACTTTATTTAAACAGCACACTTTCTCATTTTTCTCATCTTCACACAGTGCCTCCGCTTGAAGGCGAGGACACCCTGCCCTTGCGGGCCGTTACTGCCCCCAGCGCCTCAGCCGCTCCGTCTGAGAGTAAGTCCTGTCATTGCTTTATTGAGTTTGTGTTTTTTTTTCTTTTTCTCCTACTGTACAGTAATTGTGTCTTTTCTTAGCGTGCCATTGGCCCACGCTGGTAGCGTGGGCCAATGGCAGCCTAGCGCAGCCCTGCGTAGTCAGCGTTGTGTCCATGTCAGGGGGGTGGGGGTGGAGCGTTGCGCCAATGCCTCTGATGCACAAAAGGAGGCAATTGCCACTGGCAGTACTAGTGTACATCCGGTACTGCACTGACAAATGCCTCCTTTTGAAACAACCACTATCCAGGGCAGCCGTAAGCAGGGAATGCGCAGCGGTATGTGTCCTATCCACTTTGGAGCGGAGTGGATTTTCTAAAGTACAGTATGGCGGGCGCAGCACTTTATAAAATCGAGTCCACGCCTTTTTGTAAACCCAGTAATGAGTACAGTAACTTTATTTAAACAGCACACTTTCTCATTTTTCTCATCTTCACACAGTGCCTCCGCTTGAAGGCGAGGACACCCTGCCCTTGCGGGCCGTTACTGCCCCCAGCGCCTCAGCTGCTCCGTCTGAGAGTAAGTCCTGTCATTTCTTTATTGAGTTTGTGTTTTTTTTTTCTTTCTCTCCTACTGTACAGTAATTGTGTCTTTTCTTAGCGTGCCATTGGCCCACGCTGGTAGCGTGGGCCAATGGCAGCCTAGCGCAGCCCTGCGTAGTCAGCGTTGTGTCCATGTCAGGGGGGTGGGGGTGGAGCGTTGCGCCAATGCCTCTGATGCACAAAAGGAGGCAATTGCCACTGGCAGTACTAGTGTACATCCGGTACTGCACTGACAAATGCCTCCTTTTGAAACAACCACTATCCAGGGCAGCCGTAAGCAGGGAATGTGCAGCGGTATGTGTCCTATCCACTTTGGAGCGGAGTGGATTTTCTAAAGTACAGTATGGCGGGCGCAGCACTTTATAAAATCCAGTCCACGCCTTTTTGTAAACCCAGTAATGAGTACAGTAACTTTATTTAAACAGCACACTTTCTCATTTTTCTCATCTTCACACAGTGCCTCCGCTTGAAGGCGAGGACACCCTGCCCTTGCGGGCCGTTACTGCCCCCAGCGCCTCAGCCGCTCCGTCTGAGAGTAAGTCCTGTCATTTCTTTATTGAGTTTGTGTTTTTTTTTCTTTTTCTCCTACTGTACAGTAATTGTGTCTTTTCTTAGCGTGCCATTGGCCCACGCTGGTAGCGTGGGCCAATGGCAGCCTAGCGCAGCCCTGCGTAGTCAGCGTTGTGTCCATGTCAGGGGGGTGGGGGTGGAGCGTTGCGCCAATGCCTCTGATGCACAAAAGGAGGCAATTGCCACTGGCAGTACTAGTGTACATCCGGTACTGCACTGACAAATGCCTCCTTTTGAAACAACCACTATCCAGGGCAGCCGTAAGCAGGGAATGCGCAGCGGTATGTGTCCTATCCACTTTGGAGCGGAGTGGATTTTCTAAAGTACAGTATGGCGGGCGCAGCACTTTATAAAATCCAGTCCACGCCTTTTTGTAAACCCAGTAATGAGTACAGTAACTTTATTTAAACAGCACACTTTCTCATTTTTCTCATCTTCACACAGTGCCTCCGCTTGAAGGCGAGGACACCCTGCCCTTGCGGGCCGTTACTGCCCCCAGCGCCTCAGCCGCTCCGTCTGAGAGTAAGTCCTGTCATTTCTTTATTGAGTTTGTGTTTTTTTTTTCTTTCTCTCCTACTGTACAGTAATTGTGTCTTTTCTTAGCGTGTCATTGGCCCACGCTGGTAGCGTGGGCCAATGGCAGCCTAGCGCAGCCCTGCGTAGTCAGCGTTGTGTCCATGTCAGGGGGGTGGGGGTGGAGCGTTGCGCCAATGCCTCTGATGCACAAAAGGAGGCAATTGCCACTGGCAGTACTAGTGTACATCCGGTACTGCACTGACAAATGCCTCCTTTTGAAACAACCACTATCCAGGGCAGCCGTAAGCAGGGAATGCGCAGCGGTATGTGTCCTATCCACTTTGGAGCGGAGTGGATTTTCTAAAGTACAGTATGGCGGGCGCAGCACTTTATAAAATCCAGTCCACGCCTTTTTGTAAACCCAGTAATGAGTACAGTAACTTTATTTAAACAGCACACTTTCTCATTTTTCTCATCTTCACACAGTGCCTCCGCTTGAAGGCGAGGACACCCTGCCCTTGCGGGCCGTTACTGCCCCCAGCGCCTCAGCTGCTCCGTCTGAGAGTAAGTCCTGTCATTTCTTTATTGAGTTTGTGTTTTTTTTTTCTTTCTCTCCTACTGTACAGTAATTGTGTCTTTTCTTAGCGTGCCATTGGCCCACGCTGGTAGCGTGGGCCAATGGCAGCCTAGCGCAGCCCTGCGTAGTCAGCGTTGTGTCCATGTCAGGGGGGTGGGGGTGGAGCGTTGCGCCAATGCCTCTGATGCACAAAATGAGGCAATTGCCACTGGCAGTACTAGTGTACATCCGGTACTGCACTGACAAATGCCTCCTTTTGAAACAACCACTATCCAGGGCAGCCGTAAGCAGGGAATGTGCAGCGGTATGTGTCCTATCCACTTTGGAGCGGAGTGGATTTTCTAAAGTACAGTATGGCGGGCGCAGCACTTTATAAAATCCAGTCCACGCCTTTTTGTAAACCCAGTAATGAGTACAGTAACTTTATTTAAACAGCACACTTTCTCATTTTTCTCATCTTCACACAGTGCCTCCGCTTGAAGGCGAGGACACCCTGCCCTTGCGGGCCGTTACTGCCCCCAGCGCCTCAGCCGCTCCGTCTGAGAGTAAGTCCTGTCATTTCTTTATTGAGTTTGTGTTTTTTTTTCTTTTTCTCCTACTGTACAGTAATTGTGTCTTTTCTTAGCGTGCCATTGGCCCACGCTGGTAGCGTGGGCCAATGGCAGCCTAGCGCAGCCCTGCGTAGTCAGCGTTGTGTCCATGTCAGGGGGGTGGGGGTGGAGCGTTGCGCCAATGCCTCTGATGCACAAAAGGAGGCAATTGCCACTGGCAGTACTAGTGTACATCCGGTACTGCACTGACAAATGCCTCCTTTTGAAACAACCACTATCCAGGGCAGCCGTAAGCAGGGAATGCGCAGCGGTATGTGTCCTATCCACTTTGGAGCGGAGTGGATTTTCTAAAGTACAGTATGGCGGGCGCAGCACTTTATAAAATCCAGTCCACGCCTTTTTGTAAACCCAGTAATGAGTACAGTAACTTTATTTAAACAGCACACTTTCTCATTTTTCTCATCTTCACACAGTGCCTCCGCTTGAAGGCGAGGACACCCTGCCCTTGCGGGCCGTTACTGCCCCCAGCGCCTCAGCCGCTCCGTCTGAGAGTAAGTCCTGTCATTTCTTTATTGAGTTTGTGTTTTTTTTTTCTTTCTCTCCTACTGTACAGTAATTGTGTCTTTTCTTAGCGTGTCATTGGCCCACGCTGGTAGCGTGGGCCAATGGCAGCCTAGCGCAGCCCTGCGTAGTCAGCGTTGTGTCCATGTCAGGGGGGTGGGGGTGGAGCGTTGCGCCAATGCCTCTGATGCACAAAAGGAGGCAATTGCCACTGGCAGTACTAGTGTACATCCGGTACTGCACTGACAAATGCCTCCTTTTGAAACAACCACTATCCAGGGCAGCCGTAAGCAGGGAATGCGCAGCGGTATGTGTCCTATCCACTTTGGAGCGGAGTGGATTTTCTAAAGTACAGTATGGCGGGCGCAGCACTTTATAAAATCCAGTCCACGCCTTTTTGTAAAGCCACCCCCGCCCTATTTACAGTAATAAGAGTACGGTAAGTTTATTAACAGTAAACAGCACTTGTTCTCATTTTTGACATTTTCCCACAGTGACTCTGATTGAAGACCAGGGCACCCTGCCCTGCGGGCATGCTACAGGCCCCCCCTCAAGCATCGCCACGATGCTAAGCAGTAAGTCCTGTCATTTCTTTATTGTGTTTTGTGTTTGTGTGTTTGAACTTGTGTAGTTTTTTGCCGTGCCGTTGGGCGACGCTGTCAGCATCGGCCAACGGCAGCCTAGCACAGTCAGCGTAGTGTCCCCGCGGGAGCCCTGCACAATTACCGTAATGTCCCCGTCAGGTACTGTAGCTCTGCGTCTCGTGCACAAAGGGGGTGGGAGTGGAGGCGTGCGGTACGTCTGATGCACGACGTTTTGACCTAGGCATTATTTATCTACAGTATACAGTACTGCAATACTGTATACTCTACCATAACCTCAGTGATCACAGTAGTGTGTGTGAACTAATGTTTCAAAGGACACTACAGTACAGTATACTGTAATGTACTGTAATTATTTTTACACAGGACTTCAGAGGAGGATGGAAAGGGTACTCCCCAGAAGGTCCCCTCAAACTTTGGCAGCCAGTAAGTGTCCTCCCGACCTGTTCATACAGTACCCCCAGTATCCACGTTGACGTGGAGTCTATTTTATCAAGTGTGGTGGGCACAGCACTTTATTGAAAACAGTCCACGGCTTTTTTTTTTAACACCCCCTCCTCCCCATTTAGAGTAAGAATAATAACTTTACAGTATTTTAACAGCACATTTTATCATTTCCCCACAGTGCCAAGCCTAGAGGAAGACCAGGGCACCCTGCCCTTGCGGGCCGTTACTGCCCCCAGCGCCTCAGCTGCTCCGTCTGAGAGTAAGTCCTGTCATTTCTTTATTGAGTTTGTGTTTTTTTTTTATTTCTCTCCTACTGTACAGTAATTGTGTCTTTTCTTAGCGTGCCATTGGCCCACGCTGGTAGCGTGGGCCAATGGCAGCCTAGCGCAGCCCTGCGTAGTCAGCGTTGTGTCCATGTCAGGGGGGTGGGGGTGGAGCGTTGCGCCAATGCCTCTGATGCACAAAAGGAGGCAATTGCCACTGGCAGTACTAGTGTACATCCGGTACTGCACTGGCAAATGCCTCCTTTTGAAACAACCACTATCCAGGGCAGCCGTAAGCAGGGAATGCGCAGCGGTATGTGTCCTATCCACTTTGGAGCAGAGTGGATTTTCTAAAGTACAGTATGGCGGGCGCAGCACTTTATAAAATCCAGTCCACGCCTTTTTGTAAACCCAGTAATGAGTACAGTAACTTTATTTAAACAGCACACTTTCTCATTTTTCTCATCTTCACACAGTGCCTCCGCTTGAAGGCGAGGACACCCTGCCCTTGATGTGGCTGGACACCCCTCCTCGTCCTCTTTACCCCTTCCAATATAACAGTCCCTGTGCTTCCATCCGCCATGAAGAAGGTAAGCATTGCTGCGCATACTGTACAGTATACTGTATAGTAGGTGTGCATAGCCCATTTTATTAGGGGGTGCACCATTCAAGGGGCATGTCAATCACTGGACATGTCCATCACCGCCTATTATTACACAAAATGCCACACACTTTAATGCCCATTAGAGATACTGTAATTACACACACAGTAATGCCAATTCCACATAATGCCACCCAACATACAGTACAGTAATGCCAATTACACATAATGCCACACACCATAATGGCCAACACTCATACTGTAATGCTACACACAGTAATGACCATTTTACATAATGCTACACACCATACTGCCCATGACACATTATGCCAGGGCTTGACCAATGTTTGTAAAACAGGGATACAGTAATAGAAAATGTGCGTTCCAATGGTGCACGTCAAAAATTTACACTGTAATGCCGATTACATGTCACACAGCCAATACATACTGTAGTATACCACATGCCATAATGCCCATTACACGTTATGCCACACACCGTAATGCCCATTGCACTGCAAACTGTGATGCCCTCACTGTGATGCCCATTACATGGTACACCTCACACTTCGTAATGCCTATTACATGTCACACAGACATTACACATTATGCCTCAGACCGTGATGCCCATACAACATTAAGCCTCACACTGTGATGCCCATTACACATTATGCCACACACCATGATGCCCATCACACATAACGGGGGAAATTTACCAATATGAAAAACCTAGTTTTTCGTATTGGTATTTTCCCTACGACTGCATACGACTGTTTAAGTCGTATGCAAAGTCGTGTTCCGGAGGATCAGTTACAAAGCAGTCATATACGACTGCTTTGTAACCCTCCGATGGTGTAATGATTCGTATTAGCGGCCGTATATACGGCTGCTAATACGAATTATTTCTAGCAGTCTGCACGGATCAGTCAGATCCGTGCAGGCTGCATGGTGTAAAAAAAATAGAAAAAAAAATAAATTAAAAAAAAAAACGGCGTGGGGTCCCCCCCACAGCCGAAACCAGCACCAGGCTGACAGAGCCTGGAGCCGGTAATTAAAAATCAGGGAACCCGACAAATAGGGGTTCCCCGATTTTTAACAACCAGCCCCAGGCTCCTGCTCTGGGGCTGGTTCCCAAAATACGGGGGACAAAATGACTAGGGGTCCCCCGTATTTCAAGAACCAGCCCCAGGCAAAACCAGCCAGCGGGTAATGCCACAGCCGGGGGGAGACTTTTTATGCAAGTCCCCCCGGCCAAAGCATTAACCCTACCGACCAGTCAGCCTGGCCAGGGGCCCTGGGGGAGTGGGGACCCCCCCAATAAAGGGGTCCCCCCCCTCCAGGACTTACCTGACCAGGCTGAAGCCTGGTGCTGTCCTCGATGCCCCTGGGCGGTGGGCATCGAGCTGATGGTTTTGTGTAAAAAATAGAATAAAAACCATTGTTTTTTACTGTGGCACTACAAGTGCCAGCAAGCCTCCCCAGGAAGCTGGGACTTGGATAACCACAAGTCCCAGCCTGCTGGCCATTAAAGGGCCCGCTGGGTCTTGTAGTGCCACCGTAAAAAAAATAGTTAAATAAAACACACTGACACCCGTTTTAAATAAAAGTTTAATACACACATTACATACATACTGATACTTACCTTTCTTGATCCCGTAGGTAGCCCTGGTCCTGATGTCCTGTGTCGTCCTCCAGGTCCATGTCGGCTGTCTGCGTCGTCCTCCAGGTCCATGTCGACGGTCCGTGTCGTCCTCCAGGTCCATGGCGGTGTCCGGGTCCGAAGAAATCCATGTTGGAGCTGTGGAAGGAAATCCTACTCACCTGGTCCTGCGCTGAAGAAGTCTTCTCTTGATCCGACGTAGTCCAGGTAATCTTCCTGCTGTCGCCGGTCCCCGCTGTCTCCGCTGTCCGTGCATCGCGCTGAGGAGAGATGCTGAAGTTTCATATTCGGCGCCTCTCCTCAGACTGAATTCTATTGGCCGCCTAGCAGGCCAATCAGGAGCCGACTTTCTCGGCTCCTGATTGGCCTGCTAGGCGGCCAATAGAATTCAGTCTGAGGAGAGGCGCCGAATATGAAACTTCAGCATCTCTCCTCAGCGCGATGCACGGACAGCGGAGACAGCGGGGACCGGCGACAGCAGGAAGATTACCTGGACTACGTCGGATCAAGAGAAGACTTCTTCAGCGCAGGACCAGGTGAGTAGGATTTCCTTCCACAGCTCCAACATGGATTTCTTCGGACCCGGACACCGCCATGGACCTGGAGGACGACACGGACCGTCGACATGGACCTGGAGGACGACGCAGACAGCCGACATGGACCTGGAGGACGACACAGGACATCAGGACCAGGGCTACCTACGGGATCAAGAAAGGTAAGTATCAGTATGTATGTAATGTGTGTATTAAACTTTTATTTAAAACGGGTGTCAGTGTGTTTTATTTAACTATTTTTTTTACGGTGGCACTACAAGACCCAGCGGGCCCTTTAATGCCCAGCAGGCTGGGACTTGTGGTTATCCAAGTCCCAGCTTGCTGGGGAGGCTTGCTGGCACTTGTAGTGCCACAGTAAAAAACAATGGTTTTTATTCTATTTTTTACACAAAACCATCAGCTCGATGCCCACCGCCCAGGGGCATCGAGGACAGCACCAGGCTTCAGCCTGGTCAGGTAAGTCCTGGAGGGGGGGGACCCCTTTATTGGGGGGGTCCCCACTCCCCCAGGGCCCCTGGCCAGGCTGACTGGTCGGTAGGGTTAATGCTTTGGCCGGGGGGACTTGCATAAAAAGTCTCCCCCCGGCTGTGGCATTACCCGCTGGCTGGTTTTGCCTGGGGCTGGTTCTTGAAATACGGGGGACCCCTAGTCATTTTGTCCCCCGTATTTTGGGAACCAGCCCCAGAGCAGGAGCCTGGGGCTGGTTGTTAAAAATCGGGGAACCCCTATTTGTCGGGTTCCCTGATTTTTAATTACCGGCTCCAGGCTCTGTCAGCCTGGTGCTGGTTTCGGCTGTGGGGGGGACCCCACGCCGTTTTTTTTTTTTATTTATTTTTTTTTCTATTTTTTTACACCGAAGCCTGCACGGATCTGACTGATCCGTGCAGGCAAAAACGCAAATACGACATGAAAATGGTGTTCTATTTTCCTGTCGTATTTGCGTGGGTGTTTTACACCACTAAGCAGCCGTATTATCCATACGGCTGCTTAGTAAATCAGAAACCACCATTCTTTTGAATGGTGATTTCTGTCGTATTCTATCGATGGTGTAGACATTCGTATTTGTAACTACAAATACGAATGTTCCATCTTTAGGACTACGAATTGTTGTATTTTTGGGATTGTAAATCCCGAAAATACAAATTCGTAAAAAAAAGGTGTATTTCTCCCTACGAATACACCTTTTTTCTACGAATCCATTTTGGTAAATGTCCCCCAATGGTACACACAGTAATGGCCATTACACTGAATGCTATACACTATAATGGCCATTACACATTAGGCCACATACTGTATTGCCCATTACACATTATTTGACACACATTATGCCACACACCGTAATGCCCATTACATACTGTACTGTACAGTATTATGCCACACAACTGCGGCTTACCTACAGTGCATTCTCATTGCTAGATGTTACATGCTTGATGCCAGGGATTTATTGCTCGATGCCAGGGATTACATCTTATTGCCCTGGTCTACATGCTCCATTCCAGGTGTCTCATGCTCGTTGCCAGAGGGTGTGAAATGCTAATTGCCAGGGGGGTGGGGTGAACTGCTCATTTCCAGGGGTAACATGCATTTTACCAGGGGTTCCATGCTACCTGAGAAGGGTGTGGTTAAATGCTAATTGACAGTGGAAGTTTCATGCTCATTGCTTGGGGGCACACTGCACACACTTTCGGAAAGCATTAAGCACTCTTCGTATCAGATACCTGCCGGAGCCGCAGCCTTCTTCCTTTTTAAACTGCATTCCCACATGCCAGAGCCACAGCAGCCTCCTTCCCTTTTGAGCTGCTGCCATATGCTGCACGTCATTTTTGTAAAGCCACCCCCGCCCTATTTACAGTAATAAGAGTACGGTAAGTTTATTAACAGTAAACAGCACTTGTTCTCATTTTTGTCATTTTCCCACAGTGACTCAAATTGAAGACCAGGGCACCCTTCCAGCCCCCAGCGCCTCAGCCGCTCCGTCTGAGAGTAAGTCCTGTCATTTCTTTATTGAGTTTGTGTTTTTTTTTTCTTTCTCTCCTACTGTACAGTAATTGTGTCTTTTCTTAGCGTGCCATTGGCCCACGCTGGTAGCGTGGGCCAATGGCAGCCTAGCGCAGCCCTGCGTAGTCAGCGTTGTGTCCATGTCAGGGGGGTGGGGGTGGAGCGTTGCGCCAAGGCCTCTGATGCACAAAAGGAGGCAATTGCCACTGGCAGTACTAGTGTACATCCGGTACTGCACTGGCAAATGCCTCCTTTTGAAACAACCACTATCCAGGGCAGCCGTAAGCAGGGAATGCGCAGCGGTATGTGTCCTATCCACTGTGGAGCAGAGTGGATTTTCTAAAGTACAGTATGGCGGACGCAGCACTTTATAAAATTCAGTCCACGCCTTTTTGTAAAGCCACCCCCGCCCTATTTACAGTACTAAGAGTACGGTAAGTTTATTAACAGTAAACAGCACTTGTTCTCATTTTTGACATTTTCCCACAGTGACTCCGATTGCAGACCAGGGCACCATAACAGCCCCCAGCGCCTCAGCCGCTCCGTCTGAGAGTAAGTCCTGTCATTTCTTTATTGAGCTTGTGTTTTTTTTTTCTTTCTCTCCTACAGTAATTGTGTCTTTTCTTGGCGTGCCATTGGCCCACGCTGGTACCCTGCGGGCATTCTACAGGCCCCCCCCACCAATTGTTAATGTTGATGTACAGTATTATGACCAAAGGACAATAAGTGAAAAGCCTAGGTTACGTATTATGTCCGTAACCAGCGTACCTTTTATACCTACAGTAGGTACAGTACGTGCGAACAAATCGTGGCGCAGCGTAGCGTACCTTTATTGTGTATTATACACCAAAGAACCAATACCTTAATAATAGATCCCTTCGCAGTACTCTGTCTCTAATCTGCGAATACACCTTTAAGGACAGTGTCCGTAATATACCTTATCGCTACAGTATATGCGAATAACAGACAGTATAGAAGTAAGGAGATAGAAACTCCGTAAATGATGTATTAAAGTCCCTAATGGACAAAAGGGGGTTACAGGAATAGGAAATAACAGGTATAACAAGTAATACAATAGTCTAACAATGAGTATAATAATCAAGCTCTGCTAGGGGAAGAAAAACAGACACAGGATACAATCAGCCAACAATACACCGTTACACGTTATGCCACACACCGTAATGCCCATTGCACTGCAAACTGTGATGCCCTCACTGTGATGCCCATTACATGGTACACCTCACACTTCGTAATGCCTATTACATGTCACACAGACATTACACATTATGCCTCAGACCGTGATGCCCATACAACATTAAGCCTCACACCGTGATGCCCATTACACATTATGCCACACACCATGATGCCCATCACACATAATGGTACACACAGTAATGGCCATTACACTGAATGCTATACACTATAATGGCCATTACACATTAGGCCACATACTGTATTGCCCATTACACATTATTTGACACACATTATGCCACACACCGTAATGCCCATTACATACTGTACTGTACAGTATTATGCCACACAACTGCGGCTTACCTACAGTGCATTCTCATTGCTAGATGTTACATGCTTGATGCCAGGGATTTATTGCTCGATGCCAGGGATTACATCTTATTGCCCTGGCAGCAGCCTCCTTCCCTTTTGAGCTGCTGCCATACTGTATGCTGCACGTCATATCGCACACTTACTGTACTTTACAGTAATAACCATACAGTAACTAGTGTATTACAAGTAATAATAATAATACTACAGTAATAAAAACTTTATTTTTAAAGTATATTTTCTCATTTTTCCACAGTGCCAAGGGTACAAGAGGACGAGGCAGCCTCCACCCCTCATCCAAATCCACCCATGGATAGAGGTAAAGTACAGTACAGTATACTGTAGTAATAGTAATGCTTACTGTACTGTAAAGTACAGTATTCAACATGTACAGTATTTCTGTTCTAAAACTGTACATTGTTTGTTTGTTTATTTTCACAGAAGAATTAAGAAGAGTGGTGCAAATGCTGCAGGGGATAATAAATCGGATTTTCAATTTATTATTAGAATTAATATAATTTTTTTTTTTTTTTAATAAAAAATTTATAACAATCATTACTGTCAGTACGTTTCATTAAAGATGGTTTGCAGTTTGTAATTATTACAGTACAGTCTACTGGGCAGGTGTCAGTACAGTACATCTTTCCAAAACTTCTTTACACAGTACCATACAATTTGAATCATGTGTGGGGACTTCAAATACAGTATAATAAAAAATAAAATAAAAAAAACACAGCACATTAATTTAAACAGGACAAAGTCATACAGTATTTTAGGTACAATAATTTAAAGTACTGTTGGTCACAACAAAGTGTTAAAGGTATATGATTCAAGCCATTCTATAATCATGTATCTCCCCAGCTCTGGATCCTGGTGGACCAGATGACATGCATCTTTTAGTTATCTAATGAAATCCAGATGTTCTGTTGAAAACAACAGGATATGTTATGTAATACTTCTAGAACTTTCTTGGGAACTAAGCCTTTTGCACACATACAGATAAAATGGACAAATATCCATTATCTGTGCCAAACTTCTCTACACGCAGTTAAAATTACCTTACATGGACATGCATGACGAGATAGCTGTGAGAGTGTCCACCCTTATCCTCAACTTATAAAACTAGTCACAACTGCACCCAAGGTTCAGTTTGTCGTATGGTGGTCGTGGGTGTCACATAAGGAGAGGAGTGAAGCTGTGATGGGGAAGCCGAGACATGAAGATGTCTTGTTATGTGGTATTGTATTGAATTACATTCTTGTGTATGATGATGAATAAATATTTATATCTTTTATAATACTTCTGGTAAATGTCCTTCTTGCATGGGCATGGCAATAGCACTATGTGGGGTAAAACAACATGCTTCAACAGGATATGTTATGTAATACTTCTGGTAAATGTCCTTCTTGCATGGGCATGGCAATAGCACTATGTGGGGTAAAACAACATGCTTCAACAGTGGGGGCTCGAAAAAAAGAAAGTGGGAGTTTGCAAATTGAATTCTTATAAAGCATTCCTCAAAGAGGGGAATTTTAAAGCAAATGCTGTATACCAACAGTAATGTGATACCAGTTTGAGGATTGCTTTGTGAGAATTCAGATGATGCCAAATAGAATCTTGAGGGACCGAAGTGCTGTTTCACTGCTCATGTCGGAAGGAACATGAAGAAAAAAAAAAAAAAAAAATTTAAAATTGAAAATACTGTACCTGTTGTGTTCACCTTATATGTATGCTTGGTTTGAGTGACTGAATGTATGTCTTGGACTGGCCGTTCACGGGGTCTGCATGGTTCAATCTTTACTTTTGCCGTATTACTTATGGTTAACGCGGCAAAGTGAAGTCAGTTCAGACAGTACCGCCATCGTTAAAATGTAAAATCACATAGATCACCGTCCCATAAGTCTTAGGAAAGCTACACGGGTGAATGCAAAAAAAATAAATAAGGTGAATACACTAGGTATATAAATATATAGATATATATTTATATAAATATATATATCAGGTATATTGGTAAATTATTAATCATGAACCATGGAAAGTGTGACATTGCTATCATGCTTAAATTAATTGATGCCGTTGTATTTGGGAAAGATAGTGTAGCAAATCCTACAGTGCTACATGTATTATGTAATGTATTGTCAGTATGTGACAAATCAGCCAAGAGACAGGAATCTCTGTGTTTTATTTTATTGTCTTATGAGAGAAACAAATTACAAACATGCATTGTGGATTACCAGAAAACAAATGTTATATATGCATCCTGCTAGGTTTAGAATGAATTCCAATTTTAGAATGGATAAAAGATACTCATTTTGTAGTCCATATTCTGACATTTGAACGTGTGATTTTGTGTCTGTCTTAAGGTGTCCATGCACTGGTAAGGTCCAAGCAAATGGTCAGCTGTCATTTGCTCTCATCCATGGTTAGATTTTTGTTCTGACCGGACAGATCTACCTGTGTATGGCAACCTTTGTTGGGCACAGAACTGCAGCTGTGCACCAATACGATATTGGTAGAGGATATCGTATTATATTATATCTCTGTCTGCAGACAGAGAGGAAAATACTTTAGACCAATTTAGACCAATTTGGTGCTAGGGTGATTACGCTTGTTTATCCGCCCAATTCGGTAGACGTACCGTGAAGTTTTTATTGATACAGCCACAATGATCGAATATCTCTTCATTTGGGGGGCAAGCAGATTGTATGCCATTTGGGCATTCGGAATAATGCAAAACTCTAGTTTTGTTCAATACTATGATGCATAGTGTTGAATTGATAAATTAGCAGATGCATTATTACCCTCGGGGTGGGTAATTGATTTATCCTGTTTTATCTGGCTAAAACAGAAGATATCGGGTAGATATGACAGACCATCGAAATCACACGTGAAATGTTTATGTAACTGATATGAATATTCACCGACAGTTAAGGTGCATTGCCTGACAGCTCATATTAGTTATTGGTCTTCTGCAAGTCAGAAGGATATATTCCCTCTAATGCCGCAATGTGTGTCAAAACCTCCAGAGCATTGTTTTATGTAATAGAAAAAAAAATATTATCAAATTCAACTAATGTGATATGGCATAATGGTCTGCAAATACATTGGCAGGGAGGGTGTATCTGGCCAGTGCACCCCCCCTTCCTCGGCTGATACTAATGCCTGTGTTGTAAATGGTTAAAAAGGGGTTAAACCCATCATGCTTGAGTTTGGCATCAGTGCGGTGGTACGAGGGAACATTTAACATAGATTCATTGAAGATTTAATGCAGAGTTATTGCATGTAAAGGAAAAAAAATCAACAGATTGAAATAAAACACGGAGTAATACCCCGTCCGTGATTTTACAGGATTCTAGGGTTGGACGGACCAGCCAGGATGGCCGCTGTGGACTCCCTAGAACCAAGTTGATTTGATATATATATATATATATATATATATATATATAAATATATATATGTATTAGATAAAAGTTTGCAGGACATCTGTTGATATGTTACAGACAGTAATATTCATATTAAAAGAAAAAAAAAAGGTTTTTGTTATTTGGGACTGTGCCAGATTATCCTAATGTGATATGTTAATTTGTGTTTTCTAATGTGTTGGTCTAATGACACTATAGAATTTACAGAATAAAATGTATAGTACTGATGACAACATATGTGTAACATATATAGAGATGATTTACTTTAAGCAGATGCACGGAGTTAAACGGGGAAATTTTTTTTTCCTTTCTCTCCTTTTCTGGGCGCAACGCCATGATCCGGGCGTGAAGCCAGGGCCGATCCTTAAGATCTCCAAGGGTGGGGGCCCCTGCTGTAATGCTGAGTACAGCGTACAAGTCATACTGTGCATTATAAGTTTTACTAAGCGGCTTCAAATTGTGCTGAAAAATAAGAAAGCAGTACTCAGCATATCATTAATTGCTGGATTATCATCAACAGCTGGAGTTTGTATATGAGTTAATATCTACCTCACATAAAGGAACTTTTTCAGAACTTTTCAGTATTTTAGTGATGAGGTGTAATTTGACCCCATCCTAATGTGAATCATTCCAGACACTGCATATTCAAGTAATACACAGTGAGACCTACAGAGCAGATCCCAGCCTATGTTTTACATAGGGATCTCGATATTAATTTTGTTTAATGTGATTGTAATTTGCGTTTTATTCTTGCAGGTATCCTAATACTATAGGATGATGTGCTACAAAGTGAGGAATCGGTTGCAGATTCTAACAAAATTGTGTTTTCTTTCAGATGCAGAAATATAAAAAGTACTGACAGGATTAACCCCGTACAGTCATTATTTGGCACCAGGCCAAAATTACTTAAACCCTCAAAAGGGGGGGTTCTTAAATGGTTAAACATCCCTTGCCTAAGTAATAGCAAGAAGTTTAAACCAGGGGTACCAGAATACCCTTACAACAATTTATTCCATAGAATAAATTAAATTGAATCAGGAAAAATGAAACACATACAACTTTGCCATAAAAAAAATTATAACAAGTTTCAGGCATAATGACACTGACTGACACTGTATTAGGGATTGTCAATATAAATTCATGATGGCATTATCATTACAATTGAATATTTTAGTACGTTGCAAGAGATGAAAAGAAAAGTATTATCTGCTATACATGGCTGAGAGCCATTGCTATTGGTTGATATTACCTTAGATTTGTTGTGGAGACAACAAGAATTATATTTTAAAAATTTCTGCATGCAGTCACACAGATGCCAAACAATGCACAAACAGAACATGTAGTATTGAAAGTAGGTGTTGTTTATGATTCCTTTAAACAAACCCATACACACATGCATAGAAGCAAGGTATGGCATTGTGCCAATTTATAAAACACGGGTTAGGCCTAATAGAGTTCAGGATGCAACTCTGAGTTATAACATTATAAGACTGGAAATTGTCCAGCAAAGAACAACAGTAATTAAAAGCTGATTTTGAATCCTCAGAGTGATTCCTATGGAAATTATATATTACAATGAGGATCATTAAGGTTTAAAAATCTCTCTGCCATAGGTACTACTGGCAGGTATTATCAATGCATTTAAGAATGGTTTTAGCAAGTTTTTAGCAGAAAACAACATTTAAGGGTACATCCTATGTTATGAGTAAAGAAAGGTCATTATTTGACCAGTTGCAATGTTTTCTTCTTCCCAAATGGGGGATATATATAAATATTCATAGAATGGGAAGAAGAGAGATCAATGGGTTCACTCCACATGATGAGGTCATTAACAGAAATAAAAACAAAATATGTCATATTGCTGAAATAAATTTGCTAAGACAATATTATAAGAAGTAGTAGTGCAAGAGTTTGGTGTTGATTGGAAGCATCATAATGCACATTCACAAACTGTAATAGCATTGATGAAACAAAGTATGCAGTTATTAAACAGTTATGACAAAGTATGCAATTTCTAGGGGTAACGAATGATTGGTTGATTGAAATTGAGGGAGGTCCCTCCCATGTCATGACACATACAACATTCAACATCAATAGGAGGTGTCTTAACAAATCTGATATTTTATTCAATGTTATAAGTGCATATATGGGATAAAGTCAGAAAATAAAGGAATAATCAGAATAATTACCAAGAGTTATAAAAATGAATGTATTTATAGGTATAAAAGGTACAATTTGTTTAAGAAATAATTAAGAGACAATGGTACTTAATAAGAGAAATTCTTGTCCCATTAGTAGAGGTTGCAGATCAAGATTATTGATTTTATTCAGTACAGAAAAGAAGGTTTTTGTATGTATATGAAAGTGTTTATATGTTAGAGGCGTGACCTAAAGCGTCTGAAACTAAGCAGTTTACTGCCAGAAAAAAGATTTTACAAGAATTGGTATGTAGAAATGGTTTATCAAGTGTCATAGAAAATGACCAAGGTACTATAGGAAATGTTTTTCAAAGAATGTGTGAAAGGATGGGTATAGAATCAATATAAAGATATCGGATTATCCAAGGGTGGTTAGGAAGGTTTCTTACAATGGAGAAAGGAATGGCATGACCGGAAGCACTGCAATAGTGATTCATACCACACCTGTACCTTCACTTGACCTCTCTCCACATAAAGTCGGATGGCAGACCAGATACAGTACTAATCTAAAAAGACTGACTTTTAAATTGCAACATAATTTTACTGTTCAATATGTTATCCACCTATCTAAGCAGTTACAAGACATTTGTTGAGTCAACAGGAGATCCATTCTACTTCTTCATTTGGTCCAGAGCACGATACACAGCTGGAGACCATGTTATGGTGAGAAGTTTCTTGCATTCAGGTTCCCTTGCAGATTGATGGGACTGTCCTTGACAAGTATTGCTGACAACAGATACGGCTATAAAAGTTATTGAGAAGGACATCAACCTGGAGTCGCAGGTCGTATGGAAAGACGGTGAGAGATTCAAGTTTAAAAATCACCAGAGACTATGTTGTGTTCCAGTTTACAAAATCACCAGAGACTATGTTGTGTTCAAGTTTAAAAATCACCAGAGACTATGTTGTGTTCAAGTTTAAAAATCACCAGAGACTATGTTGTGTTCCAGTTTACAAAAATCACCAGAGACTATGTTGTGTGCTTAAACAGAGACTTATATGATATTAATAAGAGTTCTTCAATCAAGATGGAAAGCATCACTTTTAACTGACTGTATACTTACGGGACAATGTTAAGGAAAATATTCAAGTCATTTGAGTGGAGTAATCATGGACATCATTGCAGCATTTATAATGATCTACCTTGGAGAGAGGCCTAGTCGAGGTTATTGGTCTGAGTTCCTGTCCAGTAGCATGGATAGGGGTTATTTCACTAAGTCCAATTCCTTTGTCCCTTCTAAGCAGGTCAACACGAACATTTAATAACGTTTATAAGGAATAGGGTACAATACCCTTTGAAAGATGAAGTGGTGATCGTATCAGAGGAGAAAAAGATATACTCTGATGTATGGATAAAGTGGTATATTATTCAAAAGAATTTGTAAGTCAACAGTATCATTCACTGATGGGATACTGTAGGTAATGAATGCAACTGATTGTTGCGTATGCATTAACACACCATTGATGAGTGATAACATGCCTATGTCACCATATGTTTATATAATGAAATAACTAAATAGTTACTTTAGAAAATTAGTGAAAAAGGATTGTGATTGATATAAGATATCATTATTTTGTTTCAGCAAAATCATAAGTGAGATGAAACCAGATGTGGGTAAACAGAATGTATACACTTTCACTATCAGGAAGAGCCATACAAGATGAAAGCTGATGCAGGATATTGCGACAAAATTGTCACAATGCATAAGTCATATGTTCCGCAATGCGCTGAACAATGTGAAACTAACTTTCAAGGTTTTAAGTTTATCACATGCACCCTAGATTGAAATGATAAATTATTTGAGTTTACACTACATATGAAGGTTCAACATAAAATGTTCCAGAGTTCAAATTTATAAGTTAGGAATAATGGTTTACACCATAGTTCTTAAGTTTGATGTTTTTGTTTTTTTTTCCTTATGCTAAAACAATATTTACCATATTGGGGGAAATGTGTTTTGAAATGATTGCCAATAAAGTTTGAAGGTTTTACTATTTGGGAATAAAAGAAATACTGTACGTACTAAAGTTTTAATACCATAACCCATGATGAGTTGAAAGGAGTCTTTTCACAGGTTAATACTACAGTTTAAAAGACTTTATTCCGGCTATAAGGAAATATATTCCATTTATCGATTCACAAGGAAAAATCATATGGATACCACCTTGGCAAATATCTATACGTATGGAAATGGTGGTTATTTGGACAATCAACAAGAGATTATTGACTTTGCACAATTTCTGGACAATGTTACTAAACTTTACAGGACATTTTTAAATATGATGGACATGATCTAAATGCTAAAAGCAATGGACTATTTAACAATACAATCCGGAGAATATTGTTTAAATGTTTGAAAGTAAATGTTGTTGTAACTATTTGACTGATAATGTTACAAAGTTCCTGATATGAAGGAGAAACATAGAAAATGATATAATGATAGAATACTATAAATGATACATGATAGTCATGGGTAGATCATAGGCCATGTTTCCCAAGAATAGAATAATGATGTTCAGTGACAAAGTTTATTCTTGTGATAAAATACCAATTTTGATAGTGATAGGGAACATGTACACTATAATGTCCCTGATCAAAGGGTGGAATTGTTAAAGGTATATGATTCAAGCCATTCTATAATCATGTATCTCCCCAGCTCTGGATCCTGGTGGACCAGATGACATGCATCTTTTAGTTATCTAATGAAATCCAGATGTTCTGTTGAAAACAACAGGATATGTTATGTAATACTTCTAGAACTTTCTTGGGAACTTAGCCTTTTGCACACATACAGATAAAATGGACAAATATCCATTATCTGTGCCAAACTTCTCTACACGCAGTTAAAATTACCTTACATGGACATGCATGACGAGATAGCTGTGAGAGTGTCCACCCTTATCCTCAACTTATAAAACTAGTCACAACTGCACCCAAGGTTCAGTTTGTCGTATGGTGGTCGTGGGTGTCACATAAGGAGAGGAGTGAAGCTGTGATGGGGAAGCCGAGACATGAAGATGTCTTGTTATGTGGTATTGTATTGAATTACATTCTTGTGTATGATGATGAATAAATATTTATATCTTTTATAATACTTCTGGTAAATGTCCTTCTTGCATGGGCATGGCAATAGCACTATGTGGGGTAAAACAACATGCTTCAACAAAAGCTTTTTGCAAGGCGTGGCTGTCCTTTGTTCTCTATCCAAAACACGCTTGATTTTGCTCATTGTAGAGTGGCATGTGGTGGATAAGGGGAGAAGAAAAAGGAATAGCGTTAGTACTGAATGGTCACAAGGGTTTCGGGGGGGGGGGGACATGTTGGCAGGGGAAGGGGATGGGAGAGAGGGAGAGAGATAATGTACAGTAAGATCATAAACGTACTTTTTTCCATTTCATTGCCAGTCCTTTGTTCTCGGTCCCAAACACGCTTGATTTTGCTCATGGTAGAGTGTCATGGTGGATAATGGGAGAGAAGAATAAAGAATAACGTTAGTACTGAATGGTCACAAGGGTTTCGGGGGGGGGGGGGGGGAGACACATGTTGGCAGGGGAAGGGGATGGGAGAGAGGGAGAGAGATACAGTAATGTACAGTAAGATCATAAACGTACTTTTTTTCCATTTCATTGCCAGTCCTTTGTTCTCGGTCCCAAACTCGCTTGATTTTGCTCATTGTAGAGTGGCATGTGGTGGATAAGGGGAGAAGAAAAAAGAATAGCATTAGTACTGAATGGTCACAAGGGTTTCGGGGGGGGGGGGAGACATGTTGGCAGGGGAAGGGGATGGGAGAGAGGGAGAGAGATAATGTACAGTAAGATCATAAACTTACTTTTTTTCCATTTCATTGCCTGTCCTTTGTTCTCTGTCCCAAACACGCTTGATTTTGCTCATGGTAGAGTGTCATGGTGGATAATGGGAGAGAAGAATAAAGAATAACGTTAGTACTGAATGGTCACAAGGGTTTCGGGGGGGGGGGGGGGGGGGGAACATGTTGGCAGGGGAAAGGGATGGGAGAGAGATACAGTACAGTAATGTACAGTAAGATCATAAACGTACTTTTTTTCCATTTCATTGCCAGTCCTTTGTTCTCGGTCCCAAACTCGCTTGATTTTGCTCATGGTAGAGTGTCATGGTGGATAATGGGAGAGAAGAATAAAGAATAACGTTAGTACTGAATGGTCACAAGGGTTTCGGGGGGGGGGGGGGGGACATGTTGGCAGGGGAAGGGGATGGGAGAGAGGGAGAGAGATAATGTACAGTAAGATCATAAACTTACTTTTTTTCCATTTCATTGCCTGTCCTTTGTTCTCTGTCCCAAACACGCTTGATTTTGCTCATGGTAGAGTGTCATGGTGGATAATGGGAGAGAAGAATAAAGAATAACGTTAGTACTGAATGGTCACAAGGGTTTCGGGGGGGGGGGGGAAACATGTTGGCAGGGGAAGGGGATGGGAGAGAGGGAGAGAGATACAGTACAGTACAGTAAGATCATAAACGTACTTTTTTTCCATTTCATTGCCAGTCCTTTGTTCTGTGAGTACAGTAGATGCCAGTTTGAAGAGACGTCTCCAGTTGCTGTGCTACAGTAAGCACGTCCAGCGTGTAACTCTGGGCATCCGTAGCAATCCATTTAAAGTGTCCTTTATCTTTGTACAATCAGCCTTTGTAAGCTCAAATTTCCCCATGAGCCGTGTCACTATATCGAGGCGCAGATTTTCTGGGATTGCAAATTTATTACGTTGCCCATCATAATTGACCCGATTGCACCAATTCTTATACAGGTCAAAAGAAACATGCTCTTGGAAAATCTGTTGTGCATAACGGTGCATTTCCATCTTCGCTGCTTTAAAGAGAGTGTTGACACCCTCAGCTGTGATGACTTTGAGTGGCATGTCAGGCAAGGAAATCCCCACAGCGCACAATTCTTTGGGTATGCTTCTAGGTGTTCTTTCATGTAGAGGTGATGTTGTTTGATGTTGAGGTAAGGTTGCGACGATCATATTTCCAGGGGACAATTGGGATGATGCAACCATTGCAGTGTCCATGTTGTTAGAGGCTTGGGATGGTGCATTGTGTCTGTCAGCCAACCAGTGAGATGTCAGTGGGGTACTTGTTAAGTTGGTCTGACGTTGTTGTGTATCTGAAGCATTATGTGTGGCAGGCAACCAGTGAGATGACACTGGTGTTGTGTCCATGTTCACCAATTCATTTGGTAAAACAGTTTCTGTGTCCACGCTAGGGCTGGCCAATCGGTTGGATGAAGCTGGTGTCATCTCCAAATCAGAAAAGTGGAAAGATGTGGTTGGTTGGGTCATTTCCAAGTCAAAATCCTCTGTTTCAAATGCATCAGGGCAGTCAAATTGTGATTGTACTGGATTAGATGTTGTGGGTGTAATGGGTGGCCCTGTAGCAGCTTGCCATTGTTTGGCTTAAACAAGCATGTCATTCAGACCTCCTGACAGCACTTTAATTTGTCCTGTCAGTACATGAATTTCCACTTTCAGTTCATCCACATGTACAGACAGTCCATTGTTTTGGGTTTCCAGGCGGGTCATCTTGCCCAAAATGTCTCTCACCAGCCCTGTGCAGCTACATTGTGGTGGGTTGTGATCCAGAAAGTTAAGTTTCCTACGGGACGGTGATTGAGATTTTTGTTCAAGAGGTGTAATGTGAAGCTCCAAAGGGTGCAAGTCATTATCTACGGGAACTGACACATCTGTCACTGTGTTAATGTCTTGCTGTGCATCAGTGTTAATGTCTTGCACCAGACAGTCATCGTGAGATTCTCCTGTAGTCGCGAACAAAGACTTGTTCTTGGCCTTGGCATTTTTCCGTAGTTTGACAACAGGAATATTTTCTTTTCCTGCTTTCTTCTTAACGATATTATTTTTAATGTTTGGCACTAATGCAGCCATTCTCTTGGGACATGCAAGTGTAGGTTCTCCAGAATAGAATTTTTTTGTTTTCACCATCTTCAGTAGGCAGTGCACTCTACAATACACAACAATAAGATTCAAGTTAATACAGTACATACAGTACAGTACAGTACATTAGTTACAGTACAATACAGTAGCATACAGTATTGTATTATGGTATTACAGTAGTGAAAATTAGGTACTTGTGACTTATTTGGGCACCCGATTTTCTTCATCGCACCTAAAAATCGCGTCAAATTGCATCGCATACAATCATACAATTGACCCCATTTTTTATTGTATTCCCACCCTGATGGCTAAATGCCCCCATTGTTAACGCCACCCCACTTGCGCTCGCCACACTATATAAAATCAACTCCACGCCGACGTGGATTGTGGGGGTATGAAAAGGTCGGAGGACGCGTAACGCCGCCGCTCGCCACGCTTCGGGTTGGCGTTGATAGTGGGGTGGCGTTAACAATGGGGGCATTTAGCCATCAGGGTGGGAATACAATTAAAAATGGGGTCTGGGGGGCCATTTCACATATGAAACAGGCATCTGGGTACATCTGTACATACAGTATTAAAATCGCATCGCATGCAATACAATAGCATACTGTACAATGCAACAGCAATTTTCTCTTCAAAGGAATTTCAAGGGAAATCGCATCAAATCGCATGCTTAGGGTACTGGCATACAATTTCAACATTGGCTGCCCAGATACTGTAAGTCACAAGTACCGAAAATTATGTGACCGTACTGCATAGACATGAGCGTTTTTTTTCAATAAAAGGGATGAAGCGATAAACAAAAGTACAGTACGTTAACAGATGGGGCTTAGACAGACAGACTAGGAGGGGTGGAGGCAGGGGCGGGCTGGGCCGGGGGGCAGGGTGCCATCTGCCCCCCAGGCCGCTCTGGCAGGTGTGCTGCGGGCCGCGCCGCCGCGCCCGTTTCTGAGGCCGCATTGCCGTTTGTTTTTTTTTCCACTGCCGGCGGCCATGTTCCTGTGGTTTTTTAAATGATGTCTGAGGCCACAGCAACATGGCCGTCGGCCTCCACGGCTACAAGGAGGAGGGCTCCGGCCGGCAGCCTGTTCCCTTTTATCCCCAGTGGCAGTCAGCAGACGCTGGGTGCGGTGTGGACGTCATGACGTTGACGCCGCCCACCCACGCGTCTGCACTCAGAGACTGGAGGAACAGAAATTTGTGGAGCCGCAGCAGGACAGGAGGAGCCTGGTCGAGGATAAAACACAGGACAGTAGTAAGTTAACATGATCTAAAACGACATACAGTACAGTATCTGCTGTGCTGTTTCATGTATATTAATAATAATGCAATGACACCACAGGCTGCTCCACCTGTATAATAATTTGTGTCATGGCATTACTATTAATAATAGTAATGCCATGACACAAATTATTATACAGGGGGATCAGCCTGTGGTCATGGCATTACTTTTATATTATACAGGTGGAGCACCCTGTGGTGTCATTATTATTGTACAGGGGGAGCAGCCTGTGGTGTCATGGCATTATGCCATGACACCACAGGCTGCTCCCTCTGCATAATAATAATGCCATGACACCACAGGCTGCTACCCCTGTATAATATACTGTAAAAGTAATGCCATGACACCACAGGCTGCTCCCTCTGTATAATAATAATGCAATGACACCACAGGCTGCTCCCCCTGTATAATAATTTGTGTCATGGCATTACTATTAATAATAGTAATGCCATGACACAAATTATTATACAGGGGGAGCAGCCTGTGGTCATGGCATTACTTTTAATGTAATGACTGTACAGTACTTACAATACACCCACAGCTAGGGGATTTTGTACACAGCTAGGGGATTTTTTTTACACAAATACAGTATGACTGAGTCTGCGAAATAGTCTATTAATATGCGCAAAAATCCCCCCACCTGCGAAAAAATACGTTACTGTACAGTGTTTACAGTATTACACCAACAGTATTTACAGTTGCACAGATTATACGAGAATACCCATAGTAGCAGCCTGCCAGTAGTAGCCCACCCTAATAGAGTATTGTCATCGCTAGTCGGGGATCTGCGGCCTATACACACCAGGCAATTTTAACACGTACAATATTCTAAATGGCGCTATCTCTACTGCACTGCACTGTACTGTATGTGGCATCCATGTTGATCCCTAAAATGGCGGAAAATCACGATACCACGTGATCCTATTGCTGTGACTACTTCAATTACAAGTACAGTATGCGGGAAAAAATGCAAAATGATCCGTTATTTACGGTATTACAACAATATTACTGACAATACCCCAATCCAGGATTTATTACACATTATACGGACAATACCCATAGCGGCAGCCTGCAGTAGCCTAATAAAGTATTCTCATCACTAGTCGGGGAACTCTGGACCATACACACCAGGCAATTTTCAGATGAAAAAATCACGATACTGTATCACATGTGCTCCTACTACTGACTAAGCCTGCGAAACAGTCTGTAAACATGAGAAAAACACCGGTCCCCTCGTTTGAGGAAAAAATACGTGTTTTACGGTATTACACCAATGGTATTACGGAGAGAACTAGTATTTAGCAGCCTACAGTAGCCCACCCTAATAGAGTACTGTCATCGCTAGTCGGGGATTTGCGGCCCATACACACCAGGCAATTTTAACACATTGTACAATATTCTCAATGGCGCTATCTCTACTGCACTGCACTGAACATCAAAAATCACGATATCACTACTCGCTACTGTATACAGTTAGTCTGCGAAACAGACTCTAGTATTTACGGACAATACCCATAGCGGCAGCCTGCAGTATCTGAATACAGTATACACAGCAGGCGATTGTATACAGTATTCTGCACCGGGTGCATTTGAACAGTAGGGAAAAAGGGAAACATCTTCATTCAGGGAAGGGTGGGAAACGAGCGCTTCCGCGCAGGGACCGTTTTGTAGTGCTGCTTACTGTATACTGTAATGCAGCAATCAGTGAAATGTACAAATGACTGTACTACTGTATAGTGTACTTACTGCTCCAGCGAGATGATACTGTACAGTACTCTTCTTGCGGAAGGAAGGCAGTATGATGGTAACGCTTGGTAGAACAGGAACGCAGCAACAACTTGACTTTGGATTCAGCAGAATGAATAGTCCAGGTGTACAGGTACAATCTCGTGCTTGTATACAGGCAAGCGATGAAGAGACGATCCGTAGCAATTCTACACGGTTTAGATGCAGAAAAACAAACTGGATTGTTTGACAATTTTAATATCTGTAGCTGAATTTATGCTGGCAGAGACAAAGGAAATCCTTCATGAAGCTGATAGGTGCATTTGAATTATGTACAAACAAAAAGGCAGACTTCAATTAACATATGACTGCAATCAACATCTTATTGTCTGAGGTGTCGGTCTGTGTCTGAGTTTGGAGAAATCTATTGTTGCGGAAAAAAAACGTTCTCTGTAGCGCAGTACAGTATGGGTATTAACTATCGTGTACATGGATGCCTGCCATTGTGAATTTTTGTTTGTGGAAAAGTCCGAAAGAATTTGATAAGCACCAACTACTGTAACTACAGTACCTGTATTAGTTTAAAAAAAAAAAAAGAACGTTTCAAAAATAAAAATATAATGTAACCAACTGAGGATCGAACTACTGATACTGAGATAGTGAAGCCGTGCCTCTACCCGCTAGGCCACTATTGCCTGTGATTTTACTGCTGGCAGATGGTTAGCATGGCTTCTGCACCAATCACATACAGTTCATGACCATCCAGTACGTCACTGCGGCTGCGAATAAAAGAAAATAACTCTGTCCGTAAAGTAAGGACAAAATCCGTAGTGTAAAGTACAGTATGATACTGTAGGTCCTCAAATAATGTTTTAAGTAGTCATCCAGCAATAGCAAAGGTTAGCATGGCTTCTGTACCAATTACATAAATGACCGTACGTAGCTGCTTCTGCGAATAAATACTGGACAAACTGTCCGTAAACTAAGGACAAGATCCGTAGTGAAAAGTGACTGGTTAGCAAAGGTTAGCGAATTCTATTCCGAAACACGGTCCTCAAGGCAAGGAGTTTTACCTGAAAAGCTAAATTTATTTTGCGAAAAAAAACGTTCTCTGTAGCGCAGTATGTACAGTATGGGTATCAACTATCGTGTACTGTACATGGAGGCCTGCCATTGTGAATTTTTGTTTGTGGAAAAGTCCGAAAGAATTTGATAAGCACCAACTACTGTAACTACAGTACCTGTATTAGTTTAAAAAAAAAAAAAAGAACGTTTAAAAAATAAAAATATACAGTAATGTAACAAACTGAGGATCGATCTACTAATACTGAGATAGAGAAGCCATGCCTCTACCCGCTAGGCCACTATTGCCTGTGATTTTACTGCAGGCAGATGGTTAGCATGGCTTCTGCACCAATCAAATACAGTTTATGACCATCCAGTACTGTACGTCACTGCGGCTGCGAATAAAAGAAAATAACTCTGTCCGTAAAGTAAGGACAAAATCCGTAGTGTAAAGTACAGTATGATACTGTAGGTCCTCAAATAATGTTTTAAGTAGTCATCCAGCAATAGCAAAGGTTAGCATGGCTTCTGTACCAATTACATAAATGACCGTACGTAGCTGCTTCTGCGAATAAATACTGTACAAACTGTCCGTAAACTAAGGACAAGATCCGTAGTGAAAAGTGACTGGTTAGCAAAGGTTAGCGAATTTTATCCCGAAACACGGTCCTCAAGGCAAGGAGTTTTACCTGAAAAGCTAAATCTATTTTGCGAAAAAAACCGTTCTCTGTAGCGCCGTACAGTATGTACAGTATGGGTATTAACTATCGTGTACATGGATGCCTGCCATTGTGAATTTTTGTTTGTGGAAAAGTCCGAAAGAATTTGATACAGTAAGCACCAACTACTGTAACTACAGTACAGTACCTGTATTGGTTTAAAAAAAAAAAAAGAACGTTTCAAAAATAAAAATATAATGTAACCAACTGAGGATCGAACTACTGATACTGAGATAGTGAAGCCGTGCCTCTACCCGCTAGGCCACTATTGCCTGTGATTTTACTGCTGGCAGATGGTTAGCATGGCTTCTGCACCAATCACATACAGTTCATGACCATACAGTACGTCACTGCGGCTGCGAATAAAAGAAAATAACTCTGTCCGTAAAGTAAGGACAAAATCCGTAGTGTAAAGTATGATACTGTAGGTCCTCAAATAATGTTTTAAGTAGTCATCCAGCAATAGCAAAGGTTAGCATGGCTTCTGTACCAATTACATAAATGACCGTACGTAGCTGCTTCTGCGAATAAATACTGTACAAACTGTCCGTAAAGTAAGGACAAAATCCGTAGTGAAAAGTGGCGGCCACTGTTTTGTAGAAGAGATTTTTACGCATGCGCTGTACTGTTTGGGAAAAGTGACATCTGGTGGTCAATGAGTGTAAGTGCAGGTTACATTTACAAGATTACGTTACGTTATAACGCGATCTATAACGGGACTATAGCGCAAGGAGCAGGCGCGATCCAGGCGCGATTTGCATGGCGCACTTTATGCGCAACGCAGCCACGATGTACTTGGACATAACTGTATGTTGCAGTCACAAAATAAGACTATGATCTCCACATCTGATAAGTTGTAATATAGATGGGCGGGTTACTGTCCGAATGGTTGTTAATTTGGACAGTTTGGTGCTATAACATATATAAACTCGCTGTAAGGCCGGTATTACACCTATTCATTATAGGCGTCTATCTGGAGACCGGTTATGAGAGACAAGTTAGAGTACCACTATCTAGTGCCCAGGGAGATCGAAGTACGTGGCAGTTAAAGTGCCACTGATGCAGCATAAAAGCCGAGAAGCAGAGGGTCGCGGTATTAGACGTCATATACCGCGCCTCCCTGCCGGACGGACTTGTTTACTCAGAGACTGCTAGCATGTACTGCTGAAAAGAAAGACAGATAAGACACAGCCACGAAGTGTATGGTCGGCGTATGCTTTGCTGTCCCGACAAAGCTTTTTAGCGAATATATATATATATATATATATATATATATATATATATTAGTTTGGAACGGGGTAGCACTCCAGTACAATCAGCATAAATGTGTGGTGCCTTCCATACGGAGATCCCCGTGCAGGAGCTCCACAGGTATACAATGTCAGGCGGCACTTGAATGAAGATCACAGGAAGCGCTACTTGCGCTTCCTGTGATCTTCATTCGAGTGCCGCCTGACATTGTGTATATATATATATATATATATACACACATATACACACACATACCATATGAAAAGCCTGTGTTTGTCCCTTTGCACCTTGCTCTGTAGGAATGTAGGAGACCTCACAGTCCCAGTGCTGCCTCTGATTAAAAACCCTCCCATGACTAGGCTGCTGCTGCTGTCCTCCATGGGCCTGAGAAGCATGTAATGAGCTCCACCAATCAGAGCTCAGCTCAAACCTCTCAGCCTCTACTCTCTTGTGCATAGTGTCATGGGACTTCGTCAATTCCCAGTAATGCACTGCACACTTGTGCAGTCAGTGTGCCTTGGCATTCCATGCTTAGCACCATTAATTATTGTCACATTGGCAGATAGGTGAAACTGCAGCACTACCCCACTCCCGTGCACAAAACTGACCCTGTTTGCCCTTGCTTTAATCCGGCCCTGGTGCTCATCATGCTTTGGGCATGGTGCCTCGCTATGCTCGGCACACTATTTTATTCTCCCACCACGCCCTAGCGGATGGCACATTTCAGCTTAAAAAAAGGTGAAAAACCCCATGTCAACCTTTTGACTATCGACCTTCCCCATGTCAACCTAATGATCCTGTTGACCTAATGACCCTGTCGACCTTTAGTTATGTCAACCTTGAGACATGTCAACCTTGTGGTGTCAACCTAATTCTTGTCGACCTAATGCTTGTAGACCTAGTGACCATATCCCAAACAAATCTATGACACACAGGTACAGTCCATAGTAATAAGCTCAGATTAGGGAAGGCAACCTTAACACCAGCCTGTAGAAAAAAACCGAGACAAAAGACCATGGGCCTTGCGCATGCGTGTGCAACGCTATGCGCATGTGCCACGCAAGGTCTCCGTACTCGTTCTCACTAATACCGTACAGAAATGTGCACCGCATTCACTCTGGAAATATGGGCGTCATTCGGAACTACACAGGGGCGTAGTTTCAAAGTGGGCTAAACTGGGCGTAAACATGGGCGTACACGAGGGAGTGCACTAATTCTGGTAGGCGTGCATTCGGACAGCACACCAACTGCACACGAACAAAAAGGCAGGAAATATGCTGTCTTCATAAGCAAGTATTGCTTTGCGGACACCACTCGGTCATGCGCTAGGCATTCGGAACGCCCAATCAGTACGGGCGCACCTGAACCAATGTCAGCTGAACACAATACAATCCACTCCTTTACTCATTACTCATTAATTACACTCTTGTCATTGCTTCAATTGGAACCATTGCAGCTTAAATGGACCATTACAAAACACACAAATATATGCTCAAAGCACGGCTGCATTTGTTACACACATTTACACTGCAAGCAATGGACAGAACTTGCTATCACTAATATAAATATACATGTCACTTTTACATTCACCAATAACATCGGTGCGTACGGGCAGGTTACCGTCCGTTCTGACGCGGTAAGACCGTGCAAACGCTGTAAGACCGTGCAGAATATGTGTGTGTCCACTCCACACGCAAGGTTTTGATGTCGTCCGTAAACACGCCCTGGTCTTCTAGTGGGAGTCCGTCCGTATGTGGAGGTCCGGTGGGCGTTTCTTCGGACGATGTCCGCACAGCGTGGCGTGCGGACCTCTCCGAAAGAATTCAGAAATTTACGCACCAACCAGAATAACCTCCCATATGCACTAAACTTTAAAAGTGATAAAATGGAGAGTGATAAACAACCAGCCAATCAGCTCCTGTATGACATTTTTCAAACATAGTCTGAGACACGGCAGGTAAGAGCTGATTGGCTGGCTGTTTATCACTCTTCATTTTATCACTTTTGAAGCTTAGTTCATATGGTCCAAAGTGAGAGTAATGCTAGTGACAGCAGTAGAAGAGGAACTAGGCGCTTAAGTGGGAAGGGGTCACTAAAGTTTGTAGATCAGCAGCCACTAGGATGGAGGTATGCCAACCTCCTATATATAGACAAAAAAAAGGATCAAGTGGCGCTTAAAATATAAACAAACAGTATAATAAAAAAGATTACATTTAGTCTTAGCAGCATATATAAAGAACATACCAAGACCTCCCGTGGGTATCAAAATAATAGACAATAAATTATAATGAATTCATGAAACATAAAAGCAACTACTGTCGTTGAAAATAAGTGGGCTTCAACTGGTATTAATAATAGTTTTTTCCCTCCAATGTATTAGAACTGAATGGAGAATTCTGTAGGTCCACACATCCAATAGGTTAAAATATTGGTGAGCAAATATTCGTGAAATCAGCAATGTATACCTTTATATGGGGACACTTACCCGGAACCCAGTGCTAGTGACTGCGGCAATAACCAAGCTCAAACAGCCTCCAGCAGTAGGAGGATACGGTCATTAGGTCGACAAGCATAAGGTCGACAGTCATTTAGTCGACACCACTAGGTCGACATGCTAAATGGGGTGGTGGGGCTGTTGCAGTTGCCCCCTTCACCCCTCCCCCTGTATCTGTCTCTGGCACAGGCCAGCACCACTGGACTTATATGGCACACAAGGTGGCACCCCTCGACTGCTACAGGACACTGGGCAGCATCCCTGGAATAATACAGCACACATGGCGGAACCCTGGAATTATACACAAAACATGGAGGCACCCCTGGAATTATACAGCACACATTGCGGCACCTCTGCAATTATACATGACACATGGCACAACCACTGGAATTTTATGGAACACTTGGCAGCACCCCTGGATTTATATGGCACAAAGCAATAATTTCTTTTGTTGCGACCTCACAACTAGACTTTGTACTTGTACATGATTGTGGGAGCACCACCAACCAGGTACTGCTTTGTGAAATAAAAGTTCAGTTTTTGATGTTGGCTAGACACAATTGTACTTCATACTTTTCTTAATAATAGTCTGTGCTGATCCAACCCCATTGTCGCACATATTGAACCACTCCTACAGTAAAAAAACAACAACTATTTTTTTATTTTTAATATTTGTTGTAATATTTTTTCTTTACATTTTTAAATAAAGTGGCCCCTTATTAGTCCCCCACAGCAGCCTCCTTTGTGGTCCCCTATAGTAACTCACATAGTATGTCCCCCTTAGTATTTCCCCATCGTAGGTCCCATAGAGTAGATCTCCAGCTACCCTCCACAGACCTCTCTGCAGCTCACATGTCCATTCTGTCTGAAATCATAGCCAGAATGAAAATGGCGCAGATTGCCGGGACTTATATAGGGTCTGGTTTTCGCAAAAATCCAACAGTGGGATGAGGACAGTCGGGATCTCTTAAGGGGATCTGATGCAATCCAGCTCTTGTTTCAACTCATCCTGCACTAAGGGGTTTGGTTTGCAAAAATTGCATGACTTTAACCCCTTCCCGACATTTGACGTATATATACGTCATGGCCGGGATGTACTTCCCGACACATGACGTATATATACATCATGACTTCAAAGTGACACTGCGTCTAGAGACGCAGTGACAGAGGGACGATGTCTGCTGTCCCTGACAGCAGACATATCCCTGCATGCCCAGGGGGGGCGGCGATGCCGCCCCCCCGTCGGTGATCACTGTGATTGGCTGTTCAATGTGAACAGCCATTCGCAGCGTTTTCCTGTGTTACCGGCGAATCAGACGCTCGGTAACACAGGTGTCAATCACCGCCGGGTGTGAGGGGGCATGAGGGGGTCATCGGTGACGACGACACCTCACCCCACCTGCCCTTAAGGCTGTGATTGGTCCGTCGGACCGACGGACCAATCACAGCCAAGGCGCGCCATTTAAACTAACGGTGACTGCCCTGCAGATGCCATTCCGGTCTGGAATTGCGTGCAGAGCGGTCACCGGCCACTCTGTCGTGATATACATACCTGAACCTTGCCTGATACTTACCTGATCACCGCTGATCACCGCTGGTAGCGTGCTGCCAGCAGTTGGATGCTTCCTGGATCTTGTGACTTCCTGTGTCCTGCTGCTGCAGTGTCATAGAGTCACAGATCGTGAGAGATAGTCAGAGATAGTCAGATTTAGTGAGAGAGAGAGTGATAGAGAGTGATAGAGAGTGATAGAGAGTGCTATATTTTGTGTCTGCTGCACCCCTTTTGTGCTGATCAGTATATCTGTGCTGATCAGCAACTTTTTTTTTTTATATATATACCTGTCAGTTGCACCAAAGGTTGTGCTGCCTGTGCAACTGACTGCTACCCCCCCTTTTGTGCTGATCAGTTTAAATTAATTAACTGATCAGCAACTTTTTGGGGGTCCAGGTTTTTTTTTATATATATACCCTGTCAGGTTGCACCCACAGTTGTCTGCCTACTGCCCCTCACTGCTAATCAGTGTCGCATCACTGCATCACTGATCTGCAGTTTTTTTTTGGGGGGGGGGGGATTGCAGTGGGGTTTTGTTTTTACACCCACGTTGCTTTTGTGGGTGCTTTTGTGGGTGTCCTGTGGCCGCTGATCAGTGACGTACATCACTGAACAGCATTTTTGGCACAGGGTTGATATCATTTTTTTTCTGCAGTTTTTTAAAAAAATTTTTTTTTTTGGAGAGTGCTGTGGTTTATTACACCCACGTTGCTTTTGTGGGTGTCCTGTGGCCGCTGATCAGTGACGTACATCACTGAACAGCATTTTTGGCACAGGGTTGATATCATTTTTTTTCTGCAGTTTTTTTAAATTGTTTTTTTTTGGAGAGTGCTGTGGTATTTTTTTTTTTAAATTGTTTTTACACCTGTTGCCTTTGAGCGCTGTTCAGTGACGGACGTTACTGACCAACATCTGTGCTCAATTTTTGGCGCAGGACCTTTTTTTTTTTTTTTAAACCCTTCAATTTTTTTTTTATTGGGATCAAATTCCTGTATAAAGTATTTTTTTTTCTGCACTACATACACACTACACACTACATACCCCCCGTGTTGAAATAAAGTTCAACACTATACACGTGTTGAAACATTACACTTACAGAAACACAAAAATAAAAATGTCATCCCAAATGTCATCCCAGTCATCCAGAAGAATGTATTCAGCGGAGGAGGCATATGCCATGCTTGCCTCTGACTCTGACACAGCCAGTGATGCAAGCGGGGAATTTGAAGGATTCGTCTTAAGCTCCTCTTCCTCCTCTAGTGATGAGGGACCCCCTCAAAGACGCCCCCGTAGAGCAGCTGAGACCCCCCCCAAAATGATTGATCCCGTATGGACCCCACCACCAGACAATTTTGAGCCCCAGGTTCCTGAGTTTTTGGCCATCCCAGGAATCCAATTTGATTCAACAGGTCTCAGAGAAAATTACTTTTTCAAATTATTTTTCTCTGATGATTTTATAAATTTAATGGTGGACCAAAGTAATTTATATGCCCAGCAGTTTATTGCTCAAAACCCCACGTCATCATTTGCTAGGTGGACCCCTGTAGATGCAGTAGAGATGATGACATTTTGGGGTCTGGTGTTACATATGGGCATAGTAAAAAAGCCAGAAATTAGGCAATATTGGAGTACAGATGTTCTGTACAGCACCCCACTTTACCGTATGGCCATGACTCGGACTCGTTTTGAGATAATCCTTAAATTTTGACATTACACCGATAATGCACAGTGCCCACCCAGAGATGATCCCACCTTTGACCGGCTATTCAAAGTCAGGCCGGTCATTGATCATTTCAGTGCCAAATTTGCAGAGATGTACATCCCTGAAAAATTTATTTGTATCAACAAGTCCCTTATACATTTTAAAGGAAGGGTTAAATTCCGCCAGTACCTTCCCAGTAAGAGGGCAAGGTATGGCATAAAAATGTATAAGCTGTGTGAAAGCACCACAGGGTACACCCACAGGTTTAGGGTATATGAAGGGAAGGACTCAAGAATTGAACCGCCAGAATGCCCCCCCTCCCTCGTAGGTGTTAGTGGAAAAATTGTCTGGGATTTAGTGCACCCCTTCCTGGATAAAGGTTATCACCTCTATGTGGATAACTTTTACACTAGCATCCCCCTGTTTAAGGCCCTTGGTTCAAGAGGTACAGCAGCTTGCGGTACTGTGCGCAAGAACCAAAGAGGCCTCCCAAAAACGCACATTGCCCAATTACTGAGAAGGGGTGAAAGCAGGGGAATATGCACCGAAAATATGTTGTTGGTCAAATATAAGGACAAGAGGGATGTCCTTATACTGACAACAATTCATGGAGACAGTACCACCTCCATCCCTGTACGAGGTACCAGTACCCACACCTCAAAACCTAATTGTATCCTAGATTACAATAAGTACATGGGCGGAGTGGATCTTTCAGATCAGGTACTGAAGCCGTACAGTCCCCTGCGGAAAACAAAAATCTGGTACAAGAAGCTGGCCGTGTATATCATCCAGATGGCACTGTATAACGCTTACATGCTATTCCGTTCTACCAGCCAGAGGGGGACATTTATGCACTTTCAAGAGGAAGTCATAAAGGGCCTAATATTTTGGAACCAGCAGGCAGAGGGCCCCAGTACTTCTAGTACTGGCCCCCGTATTGTACCAGGGCAGCATTTTCCTAACGAAATCCCCTCCACTGCAAGAAAGGGCAGGACACAAAAAAGGTGCAAAGTTTGCTATAAAAAGGGAATAAGAAAGGATACTATTTTCCACTGTGAAACTTGCCCCGACAAACCCGGCCTATGTATAAAGGAGTGTTTTAAAATATACCACACATCTATGGATTATTAGGTTCATCATTTCACCGTGCTTCGGGGGTCTTGCTAATGCCACATAGCACCCACCATTCATTCCACCAGAATCTGAGCTGCAAAATCCAAAAATCACTCCTTCCCTTCTGAGTCCTGCCATGCACCCAACTGGTATTTTTTGGTCACATATGAGGCATTGCCATACTCGGGAGAAATTGGGGCACAGATTTTGGGGTGCTTTGTCTCCTTCATTCATTGTGAAAATGAAAAATTTGGAGCCAGAACTGCATTTTTGTGTAAAAAATGTAATTTTTCATTTGCACAGCCCAGTTGTATCAAAATTGGTGAAACCCCTGGGGGTTTGAAATGTACACTATACCCCTAGATGAATTCCCTGAGGGGTGTAGTTTGCAAAATGGGGTCACTTGTGGGGGGGTTCCACTGTATTGGTGCTTCGGGGGTCTTGCTAATGCGACATAGCACCCACCAACATTCCACCAGAATCTGAGCTGCAAAATCCAAAAATCACTCCTTCCCTTCTGAGTCCTGCCATGCACCCAAATGGTATTTTTTGGTCACATGTGAGGCATTGCCGTACTCGGGAGAAATTGGGGCACAGATTTTGGGGTGCTTTGTCTCCTTCATTCCTTGTGAAAATGAAAAATTTGGAGCCAGAACTGCATTTTTGTGTAAAAAATGTAATTTTTCATTTGCACAGGCCAGTTGTATCAAAATTGGTGAAACCCCTGGGGGTTTGAAATGTACACTATACCCCTAGATGAATTCCCTGAGGGGTGTAGTTTGCAAAATGGGGTCACTTGTGGGGGGGTTCCACTGTATTGGTGCTTCGGGGGTCTTGCTAATGTGACATAGCACCCACCAACATTCCACCAGAATCTGAGCTGCAAAATCCAAAAATCACTCCTTCCCTTCTGAGTCCTGCCATGCACCCAAATGGTATTTTTTGGTCACATGTGAGGCATTGCTGTACTCGGGAGAAATTGGGGCACAGATTTTGGGGTGCTTTGTCTCCTTCATTCCTTGTGAAAATGACAAATTTGGAGCCAGAACTGCATTTTTGTGTAAAAAATGTAATTTTTCATTTGCACAGCCCAGTTGTATCAAAATTGGTGAAACCCCTGGGGGTTTGAAATGTACACTATACCCCTAGATGAATTCCCTGAGGGGTGTAGTTTGCAAAATGGGGTCAGTTGTTGGGGGGTTCCACTGTATTGGTGCTTCGGGGGTCTTGCTAATGCGACATAGCACCCACCAACATTCCACCAGAATCTGAGCTGCAAAATCCAAAAATCACTCCTTCCCTTCTGAGTCCTGCCATGCACCCAAATGGTATTTTTTGGTCACATGTGAGGCATTGTCGTACTCGGGAGAAATTGGGGCACAGATTTTGGGGTGCTTTGTCTCCTTCATTCCTTGTGAAAATGAAAAATTTGGAGCCAGAACTGCATTTTTGTGTAAAAAATGTAATTTTTCATTTGCACAGCCCAGTTGTATCAAAATTGGTGAAACCCCTGGGGGTTTGAAATGTACACTATACCCCTAGATGAATTCCCTGAGGGATGTAGTTTGCAAAATGGGGTCAGTTGTTGGGGGGTTCCACTGTATTGGTGCTTCGGGGGTCTTGCTAATGCGACATAGCACCCACCAACATTCCACCAGAATCTGAGCTGCAAAATCCAAAAATCACTCCTTCCCTTCTGAGTCCTGCCATGCACCCAAATGGTATTTTTTGGTCACATGTGAGGCATTGTCGTACTCGGGAGAAATTGGGGCACAGATTTTGTGGTGCTTTGTCTCCTTCATTCCTTGTGAAAATGAAAAATTTGGAGCCAGAACTGCATTTTTGTGTAAAAAATGTAATTTTTCATTTGCACAGCCCAGTTGTATCAAAATTGGTGAAACCCCTGGGGGTTTGAAATGTACACTATACCCCTAGATGAATTCCCTGAGGGGTGTAGTTTGCAAAATGGGGTCACTTGTGGGGGGGTTCCACTGTATTGGTGCTTCGGGGGTCTTGCTAATGCGACATAGCACCCACCAACATTCCACCAGAATCTGAGCTGCAAAATCCAAAAATCACTCCTTCCCTTCTGAGTCCTGCCATGCACCCAACTGGTATTTTTTGGTCACATGTGAGGCATTGCCGTACTCGGGAGAAATTGGGGCACAGATTTTGGGGTGCTTTGTCTCCTTCATTCCTTGTGAAAATGAAAAATTTGGAGCCAGAACTGCATTTTTGTGTAAAAAAAATAATTTTTCATTTTCACTGCCCAGTTGTACCACAATTGGTGAAACCCCTGGGGGTTTGAAATGTACACTATACCCCTAGTTGAATTCCCTGAGGGGTGTAGTTTGCAAAATGGGGTCACTTGTGGGGGGTTCCTAACTTTTAGCATCTTATGGTGCCTAGAATCCTACATGGTGCCTAAAAAATAATCTCATAAAAAGGAGGCTCCAAAATCAAGTAGGTGCTCCTTCTATTATGAAGCCTGTGGTTTGGTCAACGTGCACACTAGGGCCACATATAGGATATTTATGAAAATAAAAGAATTGGGGGAATCAATTTTTAGTCACATTTCTCTAGTAAAATCTACTGTGTTCCTTAGAAAAATGTATTAAAATTGCAAATCTGCAAAAAAAATGAAATTTTGAAATTTCACCTACACTTTGTTTTAATTCCTGTGAAACACCTAAAGGGTTAACAAACTTCCAAAATGCTGTTTTGAATACTGTGAGGGGTGCAGTTTTTGAAATGGCATCATTTATGGGGGTGTCTCACATACAAGTCCCTCAAAGTCACATCAGAACTGAACTGGTCCCTAAAAAAATCAGTGTTTGAAATTTTCTTGAAAATTTGAGAATTTGCTATTCATATTTTAAGCCTCCTAGTGTCCAAAACAATTAAAAGGATGTTGAAATAATAATGGAAACATAAAGTAGACATATGGTCTATGTTAGTTATTAACTATTTTGAGTGGTATGATTATTTGTCTCACAAGCAGAAAATTTAACATTTTGAAAATTGCTAAATTTTCCATTTTTTTACGACATTTTGGTATTTTTCACAAAAAAACACAGACTGTATCGACCCAAATTTACCACTAACTTGAAGTACAATGTGTCACGAGAAAACAATCTCAAAATCACTGGGATAAGTAAAAGAAAAAAAAAGTTATCCCCACTTAAGTGATACCTGTCAGATTTGAAAAAAAGGGCTCTGTCAGGAAGGCAAAAACAGGCTGCGGCGGGAAGGGGTTAATTGTTTTTTTTTATTTTTATCAATAATAATTTTTTCTTTTTAGCGATTTAAAATCAAACTGAAATCTGAATAGGACCAAAGTCACTTGAGAGTAGATTTGCTAAAACCAAAACACAATAGTGAATTTAAACCAAATCCAAAACACAGGGAACCGTGGACATCTCAAATCTACAGTAATAGTCAAGGCACTTAAATGATCTCTATTTCTTTGACTTTGAATATTTTCTGTGTGGGTGTAATGGTAAATTCATTATGCAAATTATTATTAATTTATTTGCATTATTTTATAGCATTAATAATTAGTATGATCAGGGTAATGACAAATCCACTCTAGGACTGGATTTGACAATTAATTATTGAGAGAAAACTTTGACTTGGGCGGAAGAATATATAAATACTGTATGTGTCAAATTGGGATATCTCTGAAAAAGCATATTTTATATCAAAGAAAACGAATACCATATCCCATAACAATCAGAGATAGCAGTCATACTATTCAAGAGATAGAGGGATAAAAAAT